>NC_138840.1:1036674-1629674 GCF_965183815.1 Platalea leucorodia | reverse complement strand
TTATTTCTTTGTCAGATGAGTGATTTTTTTTCACTGAAGTAGACTTGCACTTGGACGTATCTAGGCTACGGCTGTTCTTTCTCAGACACTCAAGTACTCTATCTGGTACCTATTTGCAATACCAGGGGTATAGAGATTGGCGAGAACAGTTTCTGTGTACGACTAAATGCCCACATTCACTAGACTATCAGAACATAAAGTTTGGATGTTCAGGTTTTAGAATCTGTTTTCACGGCTTTATGTTGGGTACAAGTGCTCTGTTTTAAGTTCTGATCCCCTGTATTTCTTCTTCCAGAAGTCCAACTGAGCCAGTGAGCGGAACATCAAAAGCAGTATGAAAAAACACAGACTTTTTTCTAGACACTGAACTTCATTCTAAGCAACGTAGCCTTGTATTAATTTTCCAAACATTACCTTTATATATTTTCCAGTAAAAGACAGCATATGTTGTGAATAAAATGGATTTGACTCAGCAGAGTAAAAACTGAGTAATGCCATCGTTTGCATTCTAATGTGAATACTGGTATTTGTGCCTAGGAGTGCACTGTATTTCATATTGAATCTGCTGGAACATTTCCTGAAGGACTCGGAGTTGTACAGATAATGTATGATCATTTTGTGCCCACGTAGGTGCGAGGTTTGCCCAACTGAACATGGTGCCCTGTTCTACATCTGTCTGTCTCTAGCTAGCAATATGTCTGTTTGTATAGGGTGTCGTGTGCTTTTTGTTTCCTGCGATAAAAATGGTTTGGAGTGTATTTTCTGGCATTTTCACCTTGTATCACTTAGCTTTTGGTTTTACATCCGTTTTGGCCTCATGGTTTTTGAAAATGTTATCAAAACCCACTGAAAACCAGGATTGTTAAAGTTCGGACAGATTCTTACTTTTGCCTTGGGGGGTTCAAACAAACACCGAAACCAACGTATCCCTTATGTTTGGAGGACAGTTCTGTGCAGCTGAATGATTCCTTTTCGTGTCCTTAAATACCTGGGTATTTGTTCCTAGAGCTGTGAAACTGAAGTGCTATTGTTTGGGCCCCTCTGGGTACATAAGTGTTTTGAATACCTTGCCGTGAATTTCAATAGCGTTGCTAGCAAAGTGGTATTCTAGAGCTCTGCACTTGCTCTTTCCGCTTTACCTGATGAAGCAGTTCAGTTTAATAGTTTGTCTGCAAATGAAAATACCTGAAACCCAGTGTACAGGCTTTGGCACAGGCTTAGAGCCTGGTGCGTTTGTGGGTAAAATGCCTGTCATTTTTCCTACCTTCTGGCTGCAGTACATGTTTGGAGCTCGGTGACTTCAGGGTTGCCTGCTGCTTTACTTTCCCAAAGGCGAAGCCTTTCTTCAGGCTACCACCACTTTGAATGTACCTTTGGAAAAGTTTCCTTCTCAAATAAACTCCAGTTTGTGTTTTTTTAAGTCCTTTTTAGCTGAAACTTGACAGCTTCCTTACCCCTTTGACTTTTCAGCAGCTGTGAGCCTTTGCCAAGGGTCCCTCTCAGCAATTCTGGAGCAAGAAGTCGATCTCAAGCGGGTTCGGCTCTTTTCGTTTCTTCTCCTTAACCACATCGGCACTCTGAAGGTGTTATAGACTTGGACTTTGGTTTGAACAAATACAAGTGACACTAGGTTGGAAATGCCTCTTTCAGTGACACTCGGAGGTTATCGTGCCGCCTTTCAGAGTACAGTAGAGGTTAAGTATTGCTGTGTTTGGATTGCAGAACTTGAATCTCTGTTTAATTTTTTGGGAACAGATGGATGACTCTTCTGCATCCATTTCTCTGGCCCAGCTTATTAAGCTGTATATATCTTCCGGTCAAATACTTAAAAACAAAAAACGTCTTTGCTTTGTAGTTTTATACTGTGAGCTATAGCTGGAGAACTGTTGTAATGTGAACACAGCTTTAATTTACTTTTTAGTAATGACGTATTTATTTTAACTTTAAAATGTGTGTCTATTTTGTTACTGTCCTGTAAAGAGGCGTTGCCAGTTTGGGAAGACAGAAGAGACTCCCTTCTCAGCCTCAACGTAATGTCGCAGTATAACTCGTCTTCAAGACACAAACAAGCAGCATTTCAGCAGCTGCTTGCAGTTTTTTGAACATTTTGTTAATTTTGCGTTGGAAAGAAACTAACACCATTTTTACATCAGAATTTAATTGGCTGCAAGTTAGGGACATTTCAGGGGGGTTTGCAGCAGCCAAAATGGAAGCGTTTCTGGAGCATGGCGAATTGCATGGCTGGTTTTGAATTTCTAGTCATGATAGTTCTAGATCCATTGTGTGAATGCTGCACAATTTCATAAATTGTAGTATATATATACAGCGGACAACACAATCTAAGTTATTTGAACGCAGGCTGTGTAAATTGTGTAACTTCTTCCTTCTCTCACTGCAGAAATTAAATTGTGTACATTTGGAAAAACAAAGCATCACTCCAAAACCCCGAATACTTTGTTTGGAAGGCAGCCACCAAAAGAATTTGGTCTCCATTAGTGCTGTCCCTAAACGTGTGCTTGGTTCTGTAAACCGTTTGGGTTCAAACAAGTTAGTCAAGGACCGGTAAAGTTTTCTGTAAATGTTAATGGAAATGATTTCATAGCTGTCGATCTGGATGATGTTACAGTTGAGAACAAAACGGTGCATAGGAAACAACCATTGCATCAAACGTTGACACTAGTTGGTTGCTTTTGTGCATGGCTGCATCGCACACCAAAACCATGAGTGGCTGATGTGAGTGGTAGGTGCTTGAAGGTCCAAATCATTTACAGTCACTCCCTTAGACACTGCTGGTATCTGGAGCCGTGTGGAATAAAACCATGTGAACAAATAGTACTTACAAAGAATCAGCTGGCTCCAATAATGTGAAGATCTAGTTCTGCGTAAGGTTTATATTACAATTTGTCTGTTAAAAAAAGACACAATCAACTGCAAAACCCCTGCAGGTTTTGCTTGCTGTAGTTATTATAACTTCATCAGAAGAAGTTAGTGGTGGGGAACGTGCAGTTTGGACTGCCTACAGCACACGATGGTCAAATTTCTACTGGAAAGAATCTTTTGGCTTGCTGGGGGATTAGAAAAAGCTTGATTCCTTTTAATGCTGCTGTGCCTGAAGCTGAATTTCAGCAAGCAGAAACAACTTCCCTGACTCTTAAGCTGTGCATCCTTTTAGTGCTGCAAAATGTAAATAATGGTGCCGGCATACGTCTTTCTCAAAGCAATGTACAGCGGGTATCTAAAAATACTGGATAGTACATTGTTTTCTCCACAGAGCTTCAGTCCACTTGGAAGCAAATGGGATTGGTTACAGGAGTCTTTATGCAAGGTACAAAGAGAGCCCCAGGCTTTGAGTGCTCAAGAAGGCTCTTTTCAAGGAGGCTCCCAGGCCCGTAAACCCCATGCGATGGCGTAAGGACTCCCCAGAATATCTTCAGCACGGCTCTGTTTTCTATCAGCAGCTGTTTCCATGCAGCCTCAGCCAGCGTTGTGCTGCTCTTTGCAGGATCGGGGGAGTGGCGTTGTCTTTGGCTGTGTGGGCTGAAATGTGTTTCTAATGCGCGTGTCAAATAATTGCCTGTTGAACAGACTGCCAATCTGGCTGAAGCCAATGCCTCCGAAGAAGATAAAATCTAAGCCGTGATGATACAGTCTTGCCATGAATATGACCCAATCAAGTAAGTGCTGATAATGCCAAATCTGTTCTTTGCAGACTATGGACACATTGTAGAGATGTCTGTTTTAACAAGAGAGACACAGGCATACCTTTTTTCCCAAAAAAACTTTAATTACATGAAGGAACCCTGGGGTCCACCT
The DNA here is from genome assembly GCF_965183815.1 of Platalea leucorodia. NCBI lineage: Eukaryota > Metazoa > Chordata > Aves > Pelecaniformes > Threskiornithidae > Platalea > Platalea leucorodia. The sequence goes on along the minus strand of NC_138840.1, from coordinate 1,625,861 downwards.
CCACCATCATAGACTTGCTTTCGTTGCGGAAAACCTGGCCACTATATAAAGAACTGCCCAAGAAATGGGGTAAGACTGCGGGGGACTTCTGGTGTTACTTACTTTTTAGTTTTTTTTTTTTTCCCTTGGCAGTTACGTAACAGAGAGATGAATACTCATATTAGGAATTGTTTCTGTTGGGGTGAAATGCAGAGGTTATATGGCAAAGCCCTTCAAAACTCAAGGGAAACCTGGAAGTATAAATTAAAATATTCTTTCTTCTAGGTCATGGACGTTAAATATGTGCATCGCCCTCCCTCTCTGAACTTTCCTGCATAGCTTTATATAGTGTAATGTTACTGGAAACGTTTCTGGTTGTCACTCTTTTTAATGAGAGTTTGCAGTTTTTAGTGTTTCGTATAGACCCAAGATGTTTCTGTTGACCCCCATCTGTTGAATGTTTGCGTGTTTTAATTACACAAGCCTCTGGCTGAGTATTCATGCCACTGAAGGTTAGTCACTGAACGTATATGCAGGAGGCAGGAATTCACCCTTCCTCTAGAGATGGTGAATATAAGTTTCTCCAGGGACTGATTCGGAGCACCGAATTAAGCTCTCGCTCTGAATTGCGCTTTGGAGGAGGAGCGGGTTTGTGCCTCTTCTCTGAGTGGAGGGTGAGCTAAGGGATATTTCACCCTTAAGGAACCTGAAGTTAAGGCAAAGAATGTCAAATGAGTTCAAAACGCTGCTCAAGCCTTTGGAACATCCTGCCTATATACAGTTAGGAAGTTATTTTAGTCGAGCAGCCCTTACGCTCGGTGAAAGGAGAGGATTACAGGCTTTTGCTGCCTAAAATGATCATTGAAATGTCATTGTGTGAAGTGTGGGTCTTAAGGTGAGATGTGTCTGCATTTCTTTTCTCAACAGGACAGGAACTTTGCGTCTGTTCCCAGGATTAAAAAAGCACAGGAATCCCAACGAGTTTCGTGATGGAGGTGAAAGATCCCCATACAAAGGGCGCTATGCTGACCAACACTGCAAGATATACCATCCCAACTCTTAATGCCCAAGTATGGAATTAATGGGACGGACCAAAAAGCGAATGAGAGAAACCATGCCGAAAAGTCTGAGGGGCAATGCACCCGAGTTGGCCAGCATCTGTAATGACGGGAGAGGAAGCATTGCCATTGTATCGTAACCTTAAAATCTGTGATACTTTCTAAGATTAAAATAGGGTGGTCCTACCGTTCATGCCCCTGGGAGCTGGTTAAACTTGTGCTGTGCTAAGAATCTGCATTTTTTTTCTGCAAAACATTTCAGTCATATGTACAGCGGAGTCGTTCTCTTTGAAAGCTCGTGTGGCTTCTGGTTTGTGTTTCAAAGGCTTCTTGCCAAATTTGACAAATCGCCGTTGGACTGAGATTTCCTCCCCCTCTGATTGTTATCACATCCCATGGGTGAAAGAGACCGAAGTTTTCCTCTTGCGATAAACTAAGAAAATGCTACCGTGTGCTGACCAGAGGGGCTGTTTTAAAATGCACGTGGTAGCACTTCTGTCCTTCTGCCATGGCTCTCCTTTTGTAGAAGCTGTAGATAGACTTTTGCCCTCCCAACCCCCGTCCAGGGAAGCGCATGCCAGAGGCGAGAAGCAAAAGCCTCCCTTTCTACCAGAGGAGCCATCCTCCTCCTCAGGTGATCCTGTTCCAGAGGTGTTGTTATGGCTCATTTGTAAAGAGATAATGACTGACGCAGTTGTTATTCCCTGCTTTGGAGACACTTATTGTGACGAAGGTTTTACTCCCATGTCTTCTCGTTCAAAACATCACACCTGGTCTTCTGAAAGCAGGAATAGGAGCAAAGGAAACTACGTTGTTACCAGTTCTGTGTCATACTTAAGTTTACCCTGTAATGGGAAAGGACTCTTCTCGTATTAAGGAAAAAAGAAGGCAGAAAGCTTTTTTCCCTTTCTACGTATCGAGTTACATCCTCTTGACGTGCCGAAGGACGAGAAGAGTGCATCAGTGCGCAGGTGATTACAGTATTCGATAGCGAAGGCATTGAGTTTGTCCACAGCCCTTTCTCTCATACAAAATTATAGCACCAGCTCTTGTGCCTTACTGTGGTCCGCAACAGACGGAGAGTCAGGCGTTTAATCCGCAGTCTTCTGCACGGGAGAGCTGGTTAAAACCTTCAGAATTCAAACCCACTGATGGTTTTTCGAGATGTGTTTTCTTCATTAGCCTTGAGGTTGGTGACTTCTCACTGTACTGGATAGTGGAAAAAAGACTAGTGGAAACATCACGACACAGCCTACTCTGCATCCTCAACTGTTACAGCAGTGAAATACCAAAACTTGTGGTTATTTGCCACATACAATGAATTTTTTACACTGTTGAACATTTCTAGCTTCATTTTCTCAATTCAAGACCGTCTTCACCCATTAATCATCGACGTGGTTTTAGAACTGATTAGAATGCCAAAAATGTCCTTAGTTTGGCTAAAACCTATTTTGATGGTTCTACTTATACACAGGTGTTAGAACAGCATTACTAGACTCTGAGGCGCATACCTGCTTAACGTGGCATCAGGCAGCTGTTTCTCCTGATGCTTTAATTGCCAACAAGTTCCTACTCCAGGTAACACGATGACTTTTACGTAAACTGTTTGTAAGAAAAGTCTATTTGTACAAAGCTGAAAGGGAAGAAAATATTAATTTACATCTCCTTAAGCAAGGCTAAATATACTTTTCAAATACTTTATCTGTTGCTACAGAAGCTTACAACTCTTGAGAGACAATCTGGGAAACTCAGATCACGCTTTTGTTTAAGAGGCTTGCCTCACCGTCAGGTTCGGCGTTAACACTGAGGTACTTGGAACACAGATACTCTGCGTTACCCATCATTAATATCAGCACTTAATGTGATGTGTTCATAGAATGACAGAATCGTTAAGGTTGGAAAAGACCCTTAAGATCATCGAGTCCAGCCGTTAACCTATCACTGCCAAGTCCACCACTAAACCATGGCCCTCAGCACCACGTCTACCCATCTTTTAAATACCTCCAGGGATGGAGACTCAACCACTTCCCTGGGCAGCCTGTGCCAGTGCCTGACTGCCATTTCGGTGAAGAAGAGATATATATCTGTTTGCTGGTTTCTTTTGGGATTGAGAGCATTTACAGGAATACATAAGTAATTTTACTCCGTGGAGGCTTTTGTTCCTGCATCTACAGAAGATACATATTACCTTTTTGCAAATGCTTTTCTGCCTCCAGGCTGTGAACATCTTCAGAAATGGAGCTGGCTGCACAAAAAGGCTCCGTAAGCAGGATCGGCAGCAACAGCAGCAGCCACAACAACCTGCACCGCATCTCATGACTGTTACTCCTCCTGGTTTCCTGGTGACTGCTGCTGAACTTTCTAAATCTTCCTCCCTGTCAGTCAGCAGTTTGTTATTTCAATATCTGCAGTGATCCTTGTACTTGAGTAGAGCTTATTTTCCAACTGTTTGTTTGCATGGATTCACAAGGGCTGTCAGGTTCCTGTACTAAGGCAACCAGCATCACCAAGTCTTCTGGGCCCCCAAGGACAATCAATACCCACAGCTGGTAAGTAATGATGAATTTAGAATTTCTTTAAAAGAATAATGTTCAGATAAACTGAATGGGATTTTTTTCTTTTTTGTCTCCCCTCTCCAACAGGTCATGCCATGAGAGCCAGTACAGTTCGCCCAGCAGGTGGCAGACCAGGCTGCGAACTGTAAGTATTCTGCAGAAATTCAATATATTGCTACTGCAATCTCTTAAATGAGGCCGTAACACAGGCTGATTCAGAATGAGATGAGTATGCACAGATAGTTGTGGAGAATACAAGGAGTAACTAAGTTTTGAAATGGCTTAATTTGAATTGGCTTTAAGAAAGGGGATCTGTGCTTGCTGGAGGACGAGTTGAAATGAAACTCCAGTACATGACTGAAAAGAGGACTCTGAAAAATAAACTGTAATTACATATACAATTTTTTTCCAGTACACTTTGGTTTTGTCTATGGTAAACATCCCAAACTAAAACAAGACCAATGTAATTCTAAAACTTTCCCTAAAACTTGTAGGAATTCTAAACTGCTGTTGCTTAAACAGGATGTTCACCTTTTGCATTTGCATGCAGTCTACTTTTTCTCCTGTTGGCCACGCTTTGTTTCTTGGTGTCTTTTTGTAATAAAGGTCAAGCTTATTAAAATAAGCTTAACAGGGAGAAGAAAAAAAATCCGTTCTCGATGAGTTTATGGATGATTTTGCTACGGAATGGACGGAATAGAAAAAGATTCAAAAGGAGCATAGACATTCGTTTTCCAGGTCACTGCTTTACACGCCCGTAATGGAGAAGCGAGTTGCCTAGAACAATCAGGAGCATTTGCACTGCACCTCTCTGTCGTTAGATGGATTGGATGAGCCAAGGGATTAGCAGGGACAGGAGTTTCCTATGTAGGTTCCTCACTCCACTGTGGCAGAGATGACAGTTGACTGACAGTTATAATTTGGCAGCAGTTGTGAAGGAATGGGTGTCTGTGTTCCTAAAGCTTCTCGGCAACGACATCCTTCACCTCCTGACAGCCGCGAGAGGCTAGAAACGGAATCGGTGCAGCTGCTGGATGTTCTGTGTCTGCGGATTGTAACCATTACCTGAAAGCCCTTTGGAGGAGATGAGGTGATTGTAACCTGGACTGGTAACTGGTGGCTTTGGCTAGTATTTTGTTGACGTTGTTGAACTTTTCTTAGGAATTAAAAGATGAGACTTGTTTGTAAGGAAACCTTAAACTGGTGAAGGACCTTGAGAGGAGGAATGATGCTAATGGACACCTGCGGAATAATGTGAAATGGTTCTTTAAAAAACAGTAAAAGAAAAACTTGTGAAGCAAACAGTCAGGGTAGCTGATGGTTTCTATCCCCCAAAATCACTCGGGCAGGAGTCTGAAGAGCTCTCTGTTAGTAATGCTGTCGGTATCTTTCCTAGAGTAATGGCATTGAGTCCAATTCCTAGCGGCTGAGCTGAGCAGCTTTTAGGTATGATTTTTCCTGACATGCGGTCACTATCCTTGCTTAGAGCTAGAGGTATGTGCAAAATTTTGCTAGGCTATGTGGGTAGAATCCACAGCTCTGGTGGTTCATGTGGTAGAAGTGAGTGGAAATAGCCTTACCCTTGCTGTATGTGTTTACACTAACAAAGCAGCAGCTGTTGTGTCCTGCAAGCAGAAACTTTTACCTGTTATCAAGTTCTTCAATTTGCAGTAGCGTTATGTCAGCAGCTGGAAGAAGCTTTGACTTAAGTATATGGAGAGGAAAAACAAAAAACAAAACAAACTCAAATGCAATTTGGCAGGAGGGTGACTGTTTTGAATTAACTTCAATTATTTTTTTCTGTTATGCTTTTCTTAAGGTCCAGGTCTCCCAGCGTGTCCAGAGGACGTCTAGCTCCAGCCAGACTTTTCTCCATTCCCCTCCCCGCCGAGTTCATCTTTCCGGCATGACGAAGGCAGGGACCTGCGTCTGCTGGCCCCTTCTGAGGTGCGTCCTCCTGAAGAGCTTGCAATGTACGAGCCCGTAACATTTAATGGCTGAGACAGTGGGAAGGAAAAGATGTGTTCCTTGCCTTTCCTCTGCTCGTGGTTGGGACAAGGGAAGGGAGCAGGCCTGCTGTCCTGTAGCTTCTCACTCCAGTAAGACACTCTTTACTTCCCAGGAGCCCCAGCGGAAGGGGGAGATGCTTAAGGGATGGCTTTGGAAAAGGAGCGAAAGAGCAGATGGCAGGCTGCCTTACCCTCCTTGCGCAGGGTCTGCCAGCCCTGCTTTTACAGTCTTCTCTCCTCCAAGGTTGGATTCCCCTAGAGTACCTGGGAGCTCTGGTATTGTTAGCATCCCGTTCCTTCTTTGGGAACACAGCAGGGCCTGGAATCTCTAAGACTGGGAAGTTGCTGGGTAAAAATGGCAGGTGTTTCTTTTTACCCATTCCCCTGTGGGCTGCACCAGTCCAGCTAGCTGGACAAAGCAGCAGCGTGAGAAGAACTGAGCCCTTTGAGGGCTCGTGCATTCTGTTCCCCTTTAAAGGGGAGGGTTTCAACCTTTCATTTCAATAGCTCAGCCTCGCAGCAGCCTGGATCTCCTAGAGGAGACCCCCATGGGGCTGTTCCCATCAGTTCTCGCCAGCTCTTCACTCTGCCAGATTGGCAAGGGGCAGTCCCTGAGAGCGAAGGGAGTTCAAACGTACAGCAGCAGAGCACCAGGGCCTTGTGATCGCCACTGGGTCTTCCCAAAGGCTTAGAATTAAAGGGTTTTTAAATTGTGCAGGAATGTAAAGGATTTGTAAACACTGCAGCCCTCCTGTTGCACGTTGGTGGAGGCATGGGCAGCGATTTTGCTCTTTGTGTGTTTCTGTGGCCCCTGGATGTGAAACCCTGATCCTGAGGACCTCAGAGCAGACACTTGAAAGAACATGTTTGTTTTTCTGCCTGAAATATATTTCAGGAATTGCTCTGAGGGTTTTTCCTTCCACCTTCATCCTCTCCACAGCCAGCTCCTCACAGTGATGATCAAGCAAAGTGGATTCAACCTGCAAGGACTGGGAGCAGAGAGGAGGCTTATTCCAGAGCAAGAGGGAGATTCCCACTAGAGCCGATGAGGTGGCCAGGGCCAGGAGGACTGTCGCAGTGCATGGCGCTGGCTGACACAAAGGACGCAGGCCAGACGGCGCGAGCGAGGCTGGGAAGTGGGGTGCCGGTGCCGGGGCAGCGCTGCTCGGCCAGACGCTGCCTCCTCCCAGCGCCACTCTTTCCTTTGTCACGTTGTGGGCACAGCTGGGCATAGGCAATGCCAGGCCCAAGCCTCAGCCACCGTCTGGGGCCACCATCTTCCTTTAGCCATGAGCAAGATCTCAAACTCCTTTTCAGCTATAGGAGAAGGGCTGTTAATAGAAATGGATGCACATGGCACAGTCTATTCCAGAACAGCCACAGTTGCTAAAAGCTTTCCGTGTCCTGGACTGGTGGTTAGCAGGACCAGCTCCTGGGTCCACTTGCAGCGAGGCTAGCAAGAGCTGATTTTCACGTAGGTAATTCAGGTTTAATCCTTTGTCCCCTGACCATCCCCACAGGCCCAGCAGCATAGAAACTCACAGCAGGCTGCGTTTGAGCAACCTGCTCCACCAGACTTGTGGCAAATGTTGTGTCTGCATCCCTGCTCTTCTGTTCTCCCTGTAGGGTCCTGGTCAATCAAACAAGCTCTTTCCCTGGAAATGACCACTGTGCCTAAAGACAGACTCCTCTTGGTGGACACCAGCCAAGCTGTGGGAATGGCTCTAGCACACATGCTATTCCAATTTTTCAGTCCCAAAGGCGCTGGAATTAAGGCAGGTCCAACAGGAATAAAACTTGCTGCTTTTACTGAGAGAGGGGAGGAACCCGCAGCGCTGAAGAGCTGTTCATATCCTGCCAAGAACCACATGGAAATGAAATCGGTGGTGAGCTTAGGCAGGAATACTCATGTCCATGGAGCAGCACGCTTGGGTGTTAAGGCTGTATTACACTTGGGTGAAAAGGGGCTTTAGACTGTAACTATAGAAGTTGTAACTATTATACAAAAAAACTATTGAAATAAGGAGTCTTGCAATCTCTCAGTGAAGGACAGTTCCTGATAAGAACAGCAACTTGTCCTAAAAACCAGCTGAAATCGACCCTGCAGTTTGGACAAGAGTCAAGGAGCAACTGAGTCTGCGCAAGAACAAGGGGTTACTAGCAGTGACGAAGAAGAGTCATCAGCCTTCATCCCCGCGACCACCACCAGGAGGCACCGCGGAAGCGCAGTTGGGAGGGGTTTATGGAAACGACCTCTGGGGGCTAATTTTAATACGAAGAGGGGACAGTTCATGCATATGTATAGGCGTATTGGGAAACCGTATGTATATGTAACACTTTATTGTATAAATGCAAGACAAGCCACCACGTGTGCGCGCATGACTTTGGCGAGATACCCCCCCCCCCCCCCCCCCCGTGCTGCCCAGCGCTGAATAAACATACCTACTTTACAACCTTACGGGATGTGGAGTCTGTTTCCGCATGTCATGGGTGTCAAGGCTTTTCCACCCTTGGTGTCAAGGCTTTATCTTTGGCATACGCAGCTGGAGGAGCGCCAGAAAGGAGACCTGCCCTGTTACCTGTGACCATCCCCCACCCAGAGGCCAACACATCCAGGAACAAGTTTGTGTGCCAGGCCCTCCTGATGGCCAAAGAAGGATCCAAAGTCAGCTTTTGATGTCATGTGTCTGCTTTAACTGTTGATACGGAGCAGTGCCTGGATTAAAATAGAAGCGATTAAGAGAGTCAAAACCCTGCCTTTTTCAGGAAAAATGCAGGAAATCACAGATGTTTACAAAAGTCTCTTTTGAATACTTTACACCGCAGTGAGAACCATTGTGGGTCCAGCGCTTAATGCTTTAAGGGACATTTAACACTTTGGGAAAAGGGGTAGAAACTGCTCTCCTGGGCACTGTCTCTCACACAGACTGGGCTAGGCTGGGCTTGGTGAGCCTGGGCGGGTCTCTGGGGCCCCAACTTTCCCCAGTGCCGACTGTTGTGGCTGCTGCCTGTTCTTTCCTGCCACCCCGGGTGGGGATGTCCTTGGGAAGGTGCCAGAGCTGAGAAAGCCCCTGGGAGAGCCGGGGGGAGAAGGTCTTCTCCCAAGATTTGCCAGCGACTCTCCAGAGCATCCCTGTTCCAGCCCAGGAGATGCTCTGTGTGACAAGGCAAGGTGCCCGTTGGTCCCATGTACGAGGCCCTGGAGGGCTCCCACCAGGGTCCTTTCACCCACCCATCCTCCAGCCGCTGGCCTTGCTGGGGTCCCCGGACTGAGCTCTGCAGAGGCCGCTGTCACCGAGGCTGTGGGGGAGGTGTTGGCTCGGGCCTTCCAGGGCTTCTGTGAGGGGAGAGCAGGGGCTGCCCCGTGCCGGTCCCAGCCGGTCACAGTGGGTCATGGGCGTGGGCGTTTCCAGAGCAAGAGCCAGGGTTTTGTGATGGGGGGGCCTTGTCATGCCCAGACACCATTGTGACAGGGGTCCCTGCAATGACCGTGGGGGTATTAAAGGAAGGAGAGCCCTGAGGTGCCCCCTCCCAGGACAGCACCTCCCTCAGGAGGCAGCATCTCCCCTGGGTGCCCAGGGCAGGTCTGCGGCAGAGGACACCAGAGATGCCCATGGACAAGGAGGCGAACGCCCACTCCCAGCCCACCAAGGGGCTGCCGAGTCTGCGCAAGAGGTGCCAGGTGAGGGACGGGGCAGGAGGGAGAGGCCGGTGGTGGGAGGGGGGCCACACGGAGCTGCCCTGGGGCCAGGGCCGGGCTTGCCAGCGCTGTGGGGGCTGCTGTGCCCAGGCAGCCGCCTCCATCCCATGCCTTCTCCTCCTCCTGCCTGCAGGTGGGCCACAGGCAGCCACAGGCAGCGCTGCAGGGCAGCCAGAGCCAGGCCTCGTCCTTCCGTAGGGACAGGCTGCCGCAGCTCCTCTGCCCAGGGAGCTCGCAGGCCGCTGGGAGCCACCACGCACAGGTAGGGAGCCCCAGGGAGACGGGGCCGAAGGTCTTCCCGCTGCCCTGGGGGCTGGCAGGGGAGCCCGGCCGCAGGAGCTCTTCCAGCCGGGGCGCGAGGGCAAGGGCCACGCTGACGCGGCCTCTCTTCTCGCCTTCTCTTGCAGACGGACAGCCTGGCGCGCAGGGTGGTGCTGCCCTGCAACAGGGAGATGCAGGAGGAGACAGTCCATCTGCCAGCCTTGCCGCCTCTGCCCAGGCAGGCAGCAGCACCCAGGAACTCACCTGCAGCTTGCCCACCAGCAGCTGCTAGCACCAGCCACAAGCTGCCTCCTCTGCCAGCAGCACCCTCTGCGTCTTCTGCCGGGGGCAGGGAAACGGCCATCAGCACCGCAGCCAGCAGCCACTGACAGCTTGTCCCAGCTGCTCCGGGCATCTGCAGTGACTGGGGCAGAGCCATGGGGCTGGCAAGGCGGGACTGGGCACAGAGCATGGCTGTGGCCAGGACAGCAAGAAGAGATGAGGGCTGGGTGGCCGATGGTGGCAAGGCCCTCCCCATCTCAGCCCGCGCCTCGTCCCCATGCACGTGGGGGCCACTGGTGCTGCTGGCAGGGCCGCTGTGCCAGATTCCCCATGCTGGGACACAGGCCAGGGCACTGGGGACGAGCAGCAGAGTGTGACCCAGCAATGGCGGTGGCACGCAGCCAGCACTACCTCCATGGCGGGTCGTTGCGGGTGCACCAGGAGGCTGTTGCAGAGCATCAGGATGCCCTAGCCATCGAGATGGAGCTCCAGGAGCTGGAGAGGAGCTTCCTGGCCCACACCGGGCACAACCTGGCCCAGCTGAGGAAAGCCGTCCTGCAGCAGCAGCAGGGTGGCCTGGAGGAGAGCGAGCTCCAGCAGCAGGAGGACGAGGAGCAGCGTTTCTCCCTGAAGTGGTCTGGGCAGCTCCATGTCAGACCCAGGCAGGTGAGTGCCAAGGATGGCATGGGATGGGACAGGGGGATGAGCCTCCCTCTGCCTGGGGCCAGACGCTGCGCCGCACGGACGCAGCCCCATCATCTCTCACATCCCTGTCCCCACAGCCGCTGCTGGCAGGTCCCCAGCAGGCATTTGCTGGTGGAAGCCAGGCTACATTTACAAATCTCCCTCTCTCCTTTCTGATCTGCAAGGTGAACTCATTTTACAACCTGTGGCAGCCAGAGCTGCCTTGCACGCAGCTCCCAAAGGACGCCACAAGCAAGCAGGACGTGTGGGAGCGGCTGGAAGCCCATGCCCCCAGCACGCAGTGGGTGGGGGCAGCACAGGGGGCAGTGCTGCAAGTGCCAGAGGACAAGGCAGGGGCCTTGGCCAAGGAGGACGAGTGGGAAGACGATAGTGATGCAGAGCTGTGCCAAGGGGAAGACATCACCACCTACAACACCTGGGCCAACCTCTTGCTCCCAGAGCTCTTCCAGGAACGAAGGCAAGACACCACCACCCACAACATCTGGGTCAACCCCTTGGTCCCGGAGCTCTTCCAGGATCCTGACGCTGGTCCCCAGGAGAGGCCTGGCTGGCGCATCAGCATGGGCACAGAGGTGGCAGGAGAGGCCGCCAGCGACTGGCAGATCACATCTCCTGCCCCAGCGGGTGCCATGGACGCCGAGCCACCAGCTTCTGCCCTGGCCGGAGCTCCTGAGGAAGAGGGGCACTGCGCACCTCTCCCTTCTGTGGCACAAGAGGAGGCAAAGGCACCAGCTTCTCCTGTCTTCGGTGAGCAAGCCACTGCGGCACAGGCAGAGCACCAGGCCTGTGCCCTACGCAGCCCCACAGCCTATGCCGCCACTCTGCAGGACGCAGCCCAATGCATCGGGAGCCAAGTCCCAGGCGAGGTTGTGGCTGCAATCCAGGGACCCAGCAAGCAGCTGGCAGAACAGCAGGACCTGGCACAAAGCATGCATGTGGCGACGGCAGCAACTGTGCTTGCACAGTGCCTCCTGGTGGTGGTCGCAGGGGGTCGTGGGGATGAAGGCTGATGACTCTTCTTCGTCACCGCTAGTAACCCCTTGTTCTTGCGCAGACTCAGTTGCTCCTTGACTCTTGTCCAAACTGCAGGGTTGGTTTCAGCTGTTTTTTAGGACAAGTTGCTGTTCTTATCAGGAATTGTCCTTTGCTGAGAGTTTACAAGACTCCTTCAATCATTTTGTACAATAGTTAAACTTCTATAGTTACACTCTAAAGCCCCTATTCAGTAAGGGCTGCCAGCCCTCGTGCAGGAGCCTCCTCATCTCCAAGTCCCCTCCTGCCAGCAAGCGAGGAACCCACAGGGACGCTTCCCAGCAGCCCGCCACAGCCAGAGCCAGAGCCCGGACAGGGTCTGCGGCGCCTTCAGCGCTCCTCTGCCCTCCTCACCGTTGCCAGGGAAGGACTCAGCACTTGTCACTTCACCTCGCCCACCCCTTCCATCTTCCCCCCAGGTCCTTCTACTGGGAGCACTGCCCAGAGCAGGCAGTGCAGGCCAGTCCACAGCTGAACAGCACCTGCATCATCTGCCTGGACCTCGTGGAGGACAAAAAGTCCTACCGCACCATGGTATGCCCAGCATGCCAACACGCCTGGTTCCACCGGAGCTGCATCTGGAAACAGGCTGACCACGCTGGTGTCTGCTTCTGCTGCTTGCGTTGCCAAAACAAAGATCAGTTTGTGATGGAAATGCTCACCATGGGGATTCGAATCTCCAAGAGGTTGTTTTTTCTCTTCCCAACTCACAAGACGGCAGGTGTGAGGGCGGTGCCAGGCCAGGCACTGCCCCGGCAGGCCTGGCCTTCTGCTGTCCCCTGACTCTTGTCCTCTGTTTCATGGAGGAGCCGGAAGTGGGGTGGGGGCAGAAGAACAGGGACAGCCTGGATCTGCCCGATGCTGGTGTAGCAGGGGCTCAACACTTTCCTCTTCAGCAGACAACCATCACGGAAGAGCGACCAGGCCTTTGGACTGGTGTACCAGAGGAGTGTTGGCTGCAATGCCAGCAAGTGCCTTTGTCCGGGAGGCAGGGAGCAGGCAGAGGAAGAGGGGTAAGCTGCCAAAGCAGAAGTCTAGGGCTCTGCATGGGATCTCTGTCTCCCCATGTACTTGGGGAGGATGGACTAAGAACAAGGGTTCTGCCAGGCAATCCCTTGCTTGCGTCACTTTGTCCTCCCAACCAGCAACCCGTTTGCCTCCCCAGGTCCTGGCAACTGCTCCTGTGCAGCTCCTGCGCTGCCAAAGGCATCCAACAATGCTGCTCCTACTTGGGGAACAGCACAACCACTTGGGAGTGTGACTGCTGTGCTGGCCTGGCCACTGGTAAGAGGCAAAGCACCTGGGTGCCCTTGCACTGGGGCCAGAGGCCAGGTTAGGCCTGGTAGCAGGGCCTTCGGGTGGGCTTGGCTCCAGCAGGGCTGTGGGCACCACAACGGCCTCTCCTGCCCAGGGGTTGGGTGGCTGTGCCGCTGACCTTCCTGCCTTCCTGCCTCCCCTCACAGCCTCCAGTGACAATTCAGAGCGTGCCAGCCCCAGCACTGCCAGCCAGGTGGCATCGGGGCTGTCCCATGGCTCCCTGGTGCCTGAGAGCAGCAGGCCCAGCACCATCACCCAGGCACCACTGAGGCCATCCCACAGCTCCCCAGTGCCTGAAAGAAGCAGTTACTACAGCGAGCCTGGGCCAGACCAGATGACACACCGCGCACGATTACAACAGCAGGTGCAAAAACCATACAGCAGGCCTGGAAGAAGCTGCGGGACCAGCCGTGTGCCAGCCCCAAGTGCTGAGCCCAGCAGCCCCAGCACTGCCTGGCAGATGACACTGGGGCTGTTCCTTGGCGCTCGCGAGGAGCTGCTCCAGCTCCACCACACAGGTGGCATCAGGGCTGTCCCGTGGCGCTCTGGCACTCAAGAGCAGCAGCCACTCCAGCCACCCTGGGCCAGACCGGATCCGACACCGCTCACAGTTACAACGTCGGGCACAAAAACCATACAGCTGTCCTGGAAGACGCTGCTGACCAGTCATGCGCCAGCCCCAAGTGCTGGCTCCCATTCCCCAGCACAATAAAGCTGGCTGCTCATCTCATCTGCGCTGGGAGATCCCACACTCATTTGTCAGTCATCCTCCTCTGTCTTTCTCGAAGGGCAGCATTAGGGGACGGGACTGGGGGGTTGTTCTCTCCCCCAGGGTTGGCAGCGCCTTCCCCAGACCTTCCTCCCTAGGGGCTGACCTTGGCCAGACAGCCAGCACCTTGGCCATGTGCTCCAGGCCTTGCTGGCCTCAGGAAGCTGCTGTTCAGTGTCACTCCAGAGCAGTGTTTTCCAGGGATTCCTCCCACACCAAAGGTGCCAGGACCAAAAGCTGTTGCTGGTCCTAAAGTGTCCAGGGAACCCCATTCACAGCCCCACAAATGCTGGCGGTCAGTGTTTGTGTAGCCTCCCAAACTTAGAATATCCTGAGTTTGAAGAGACCCACAAGGATTATCGAGTCCAACTCCTGTCCCTGCATAGGACAACCCCAAAATTCACACCATATCTCTGAGGGTGTTGGCTAATTGCTTCTTGAATGTTGTCAGGCTTGGTGCCAAGACTGCCTCCCGGGGGTGCTTGTTCCAATGCTCCACCACCCTTTGGGTGAAGAACCTTTTCCTAATGTCCAACCTAAACCTCCCCTGGCAGATCCTCCTGCCATTCCCTCGGGTCCTATCATTGGTTGTCAGGGAGAAGAGATCAGTGCCTGCCCCTCCTCTTCCCTCTTGAGGAAGCTGTAGACTGCGATGAGGTCTCCCCTCAGTCTCCTCTTCTCCAGGTTGAACAGACCAAGTGACTTCAGCCACTCCTCCTGTGGCTTCCCCTCTGAACCCTTCACCATCTTTGTGGCTCTCCTCTGGACACTCCCTAGTAGCTTTGTATCCTTTTTGTACTGTGGGGCCCAAAACTGCACACAGTACTCGAGATGAGGCCGCACCAGTGCAGAGTAGAGCGGGACGATCACCTCCCTCGACCAGCTGGCCATACAGTGCTTGATGCTTGATGCACCCCAGGGCACAGTTGGCTCTCTTGGCTGCCAGGGCACACTGTTGGCTCATGTTCAACTTGCCGTCGACCAGAACCCCCAGACCCCTCTCTGTGGGGCTGCTTTCCAGCCTCTCGTTCCCCAGTCTGGAGGTACTTCCAGGGTTGCCATGTCCCAGGTGCAAAATCCGGCACTTGCCCTTGTTAAACTTCATACGGTTGGTGGTTGCCCAGCTCTCTCATTTGTCCAGATCTCTCTGCAGGGCCTCTCTGCCCCCAAGAGTATCAATGCCTCCTCCCAGTTTTTTGTCATGGGCAAACTTTGATAACAAACCTTCCAGTCCTGCATCCAAGTAATTTATGAAGATATTGAAGAGCACTGGCCCCAAGATGGATCCCTGCAGAACCCCGCTAGTGACTGGTTGCCAGCCCGATGTAACCCCATTTACTGTAACTCTTTGAGCCTGACCCATCAGCCAATTGCCCACCCATTGCATTACGTGTTTATCCAGCTGGATGCTGGACATTTTGTCCAGGAGGATACTGTGAGAGACAGTATCGAAGGCTTTACTGAAGTCCAAACAGATTACATTGACTGGCTTCCCTTGGTCAGCTAGGTGGGTAATTTTGTCATAGAAGGAAATCAAGTTAGTCAAGCAGGACTTTCCCCTTGTGAAGCCGTGCTGGCTGGGACCAATGACTACGTTGTCTTTCAGGTGTTTTCAACAACTCCCAGAATAATCTTCTCCATAATTTTGCCAGGCACAGAGGTGAGACTGACAGGCCTGTAGTTACCAGGGTCATCCCTGTTGCCCTTCTTGAAGTTTGGGACAATGTTTGCCAGCTTCCCATCAACTGGGACCTCCCCAGATTCCCAAGAGCACTGAAAAATCATTGAGAGAGGTCTCGCTATGACATCAGCCAGCTCTTTAAGTACCCTCGGATGAATCCTGTCAGGCCCCGTTGACTTCTAAGGATCCAGCCGGAGCAGCAAATCCCGCACAAGTTCGGGGCTGGTTGGGAGTTTGTCCTTCTCGCAGTCATGGTTCTCTAGCCCAGGGCTCTGGGCGTCCCAGAGTCCATCATTGGTGTTGAAGACCAAGGTGAAGAAAACATTAAGCATTGCTGCTTTGTCTATATCCCTGTTTGTGAGGTGACCATGCTCATCCAGTAATGGGCCAATGTTATTTCTCGCCTGCCTTTTGCTATTTACGTATTAAAAAAGCCCTTTTTGTTGTCCTTCAGAGTACTGGCCAGCTTCAGCTCTAGTTGAGCTTTGGCCACGCGTGTTTCCTCCCTACAGTGGCGAAGAGCATCCCTGTAGTCCTCCCATGTAGCCTGACCTTGCTTCCACTGCTCATACATTTTGTTTTTTCGTCTTAGTTCTAGCATAAGATCCCTAAACAGCCAAGCTGGCCTTCTACCTTGCCTGCTTGACTTCCAGCATTTTGGAATTGCCTTTTCCTGTGCTCTTAGGAGGTGATACTTAAAAAATGACCAGCACCGATGGAGTCCAGCACCTTCAAAAGCTTTTTCCCACGGGGCCTTACTGAGTAGTTCCCTGAGCAGCCTGAAGTCAGCTCTCCTCATATCCAGAGTTGAGGTCCTGCTGGCAGTTTTCCTCCAGTTCTGCCCATGACACCAGCCTCAGAGGCACGTGATGTGTTTCTGTTTGTAGTTTAATTGCCTTATTCCTGCTTTTGAATGTCTGATGCAGATCACTCAGGGCCATTGCTCGAGGCTGATTTTTGCATTGTGCCTGCTGTTTTGCTTGGCTGTGCTGCAGGAGGGGAGCCGGGCAGCGCTGCTCCACTGCTGCTTGCTGGGGTAGCCGTGGAGGAGAGAGACTTTAGGAAATCCCTTCCCAAGTCCAGCGGAAGCTGAAGAGGTTTTCTGCCAGTGGAGTTGCTGTGGCACTGACATCACTTGGCAAGGACTGCGGTGATCAATAAATTGGGAAGAATGAAAACCAAGATCAGGGGTAACAGTACGGCAATGTAAAGAGAAAGCGGTTAAGCTTTGCAGGCTGTCAACAAAGGGGAGGAATGCTTTTGGAAAATATCTAAACTCATTCTGGCTGAATCCAGCGGATCCCATTAAGGCTGACCTGGAGTCTGACTCAGGAGGATCTTCTCAGAGCACGTCAGATGACACAAAGGACAGAGCACAAAGCCAGTCTTCTCACAACTCTGCTCTGCAGCTGTGACTGAAGGGTACGGGAGCCAGGCAGAAAAGCCTTTCCCTATCATCACAGCTGCCTTGCTAGGCTTTACAAGCACCTTCTCCCAGCACTCCTCCTCCTGTGCCGAGCACCCCGTATCACCCAGGCTGCCCAGCGGCTGCCCTGAGCGCCTGTGCACTCCCATACGCAGCGCTGCCTCCAAAAAAGAGGTCCACCCTTCTCCACCTCTGCTCCTTCCACAAGGGTGTAGAAGGAGGAAGTGCAACAGTTTGCAGACCCAGGAATTCATTGGCAACGGCTGTACGTGGCAGAGACGAGGCTTTCACATATATTTTGCTCTGCACGAGAGGGAACCAGTGGACGCAGGCAAAAGGCTTCCATGCTGAGTAAAGCTGGGTGGTTTTTTTTGAAAAGTTTTCTGTCTTGTGATCCATTTGACAAAACAGACCCACAACTTGCAAAGAGATGCAGCAAGTCTGCTTGTTGTGGGAGTGTTTAGGCCAGATCCCTTGGAAGCCAAAAAGCAGTGTTTTACACTGAACTGCCTCAGGATTAGCCTGGGTTGATGGGTTTTGCTGTGCTCTGACTTGGCGGGTGTCACAGCTGTGCCTCACACCCCGCGTGTCAGTCCCTGGGGCAGCGGGCCACCATGGCGCTCCCACGCCAGGGCAGCTCCCAAGAGAAGCCCCACGGTGCACAATCAGCGTTCCCCATGCTGGCACCACTTGGCCTCAGCGCGGCCCCTCAGCACCTGCCTGCACCAGGAAACATAGAACCGGCATTGGAAAGGGCTGCTCCCGGCCGTGCTGGCTGCCCCAGCGCTGTGGAGAGCCGACCGTGATGCCCAGACAGGACCACGAGGTGAGGGGCCTGCGCTGCACAGGACCCCAGCAGGGGTCCATGATGGAGCAGTCTCAGTCTCTCTCCCCTCCGGGAGCCCCGCCATCCCAAGGGGACGTGTGGGGGCATGGTGTGCTGGGGGTGGTGCTTGGGGGAGGGGCGGTGCCCTGGGGTGCAGCCGCGGTGCAGAGGCCAGGCTGTGAGGTCACAGAGCCCCGCCGCGCCATGCTGTGATGTGCAGTGCTGTGCCACAGGCACTGCTCCAGCAGTGCCGGCAGCAGCAGCGGCAGCAGCAGCAGCAGCAATAGCGGCAGCAGCAGCAGCGGCATGGTGCAGGCGCAGGGGGCCGTGGCCCCTGCCCACCTCCTCGTCCTCCTCCTGCTGGTCCTGCGAGCCTGGGACGTCAGGGCTGCTCCATGGCGAGCGCGGGGATTAGGTAGGCAGGCAGGCGAGGGCCAGCACTCAGGCCTGGACGCATGGCACAGCACCCACCCCACCTTGGGGTGACAGCAGGGCTGGGGTCATGGTGGGGCAGGGCTGGGAGAGCAGTAGGGCCCGGCTTGGGCGGGTGAGCTGTAGCCAGCTCCGCGGGCAGCGGGAGGCAGATGCCCTGAGGGGAGGCGCAGGGGACTGTGGCCACTCCAGGCACATTTTCCAGGTGAATGATGGGGCCAGGAGGGGTGTCGCAGGGTGAGAAACTGCCTCTAGAGCCGGCCCTGTGCTACCCTGCCCCGGGGCAGCCTTCCCCCAGCCTGCGCATCCCACGGGAGTGCTTCTCCTCCAGGCTGGTCACAGCTGTGCCCGGCACCGTGGCTCTGCCGCTCACTGGTTGGGTCCTGGCTTTCAGCCTCAGGGACATCCATCCTTGGGAGATGTCCACTCAGGAAAACAGGGGCATTCCTGCTCTAGCCCTGCAGTGCTCTCCTTGGGTGAACCCAGGTGCCCCTGGGACACACAGCCCCAGCCCGCAGCCCGGGGAACAGATGGGGCAGCGTTGGTGCAGCCTCTCCCTGGCCAGCAGGCTCTTCTCCACAAGACGTGTGAATGATCAATTTTTTCCTCCAGTGCTTTGGTGTGGGCCCCCTTTGTGCACCGTAGAGATCTCCCAGTAAGAAATCCCTGAGGGGCCATGTGTTTGTCATTCTGCTCCTTGAGGGGTGTTGCGCATGGCCTGGAAACGGTATTTGGAGAGCTGCCAGGTGCCAGCCAACAGGTCACACAGGCCCCTCTGCAGCTTTGGAAATCTCCACCCACGTCTGGGTCCCACGTCATTCCCTGACCCCCTGCAGTCACTGCAGGTCACTGAGAAAGCAGCAGATCACAACATCTAATGGAAATGTGCTTGGTTACAGCTGTGCCTGTAGGCGATGGCCACCCGACTCCTCATCTGGATCTTGTCCGAGAGCCTCAGGGTGATCCCACAGGTATGGCACTTGGCTGAACGAGCAGGTAGGTTTTAATAGTCTGTTCATGTGAAATTTTACTTACTATGTTCTTGGCCGATGCTCAGACAGACAGAAGAGCAGAGGGGGAATGGGTCGGGCTCAGCGACGGTCTGACAGGGCGCTCTGCTTTGCAAAGCGTTCTTTCCCAGCCTCTCCAACCCTGCGCTGCTTCCAGTGCCTGCTGCAAAGCCAGCGGGCTTGTTGGGCTTGAGTTTAGAGCTGGTGTGAGCTCCCGGGAGTCCTTTCTCCCAACAGCTCCGTGCATGCTTTGCTTTAGACTGGCGTGGTCCAGGCACCCAGTAACTGCCTGCATGATGCTCCTGAGTGGAAGGGCAAGTGGCATGGAGCAATCCCACGCTTGAACTGCGTTCCCTGCCGTTCAGATCTGAAGAAGTATATTGAAATAGTTCATGGGAGCTTCTCTGTTCTGTTTGTTTACAGACGCGGCTGGAGATGATGGATATCCAGCTTCCTGGCCGGATTCCAGGGCTGACGTGCAGGGAGATCGCATGGGTACGTCGTGGCTTTTTAATTCCTTTGAGAGCTGCCAGCTCAAAGCCCAAATGTGAGCGAGGCATCGCTTGCGGGTGTGAGAATAGAGAGCTGCATCTGTGTGCCATGTCGTTCTGGGATCCCCTTCTGTGCTATTCAGTAATGGTGGTGAATATCCCGATGTATGATGGAAACTTCTCGTGGGTGTTTGGTTGCAGGTGTGGGTACAGGGAGGGCTTTTGCAGCTTCTCGGCTGGATCCTGCGCTGGAGCTCACCTGGCATGCCAGGGGTGAGTAGTGAGTCTTGAGTGACTTCACAGACTAAGCACTCATTTTCTGTCTTTTATTTGTGAGAAATTTAACTTGATGCTTTCCGTTAAGGTCCTCAAAGAGCAAAGTATAAAGCTGACCGAGGAAAATCTTCCCAGCGGTCATCAGAAGTGCTAAAGGACATCCTGAAGGACTTGGACAAAGCAGCCCATGGTGGGTATATATCACTCTGAAGCAGAAGACTTGGGCAGCTGAGGTTTGAGATGCAGGTCTGGACAAGCCGTAGCCTACACAGCAGGAAGGGATCGATCAGAGCCTCACGGCGGTGCCACTCAGTTTCAGGCCTTGCAGGTGCTGGCGAGCTGCAGAGATGGTCCAGAGTCTCTACTGCCAGTTGTGGTTCAAGCTGAGTCCCAGGGACAGCTGCTGCCCCAGTTCTCCCATTCCTAGTCAGCTCTTCTGGGCAGCCATTGGCATCCAGCTCCCACCTGGAGTGCATAAAGGAGTGGTCTAGGAGCTGATTGCTGAGACACCGTGAGAGGGCCAGCGCCCCACCAGTCGCCAGAGGGGAGAGTGCCCTTGGGCAGCGGAGGGGCTGCGCAGGCAGCTTGGGGTCCCTGAGACCGGCAGACTTTGCCTGGGCTGCAGGCATCCCCTGGCCAGGATGGGAGCACCCCGGCTTCACCGCCTGGTCCAGCCCCGTTGTTCTCCTTGATGGCTGAGGACTCTCGGTGACACTTCGGGGTCAGGGACAGGTGAAAGCTGGACACCCAGCTTGAGGCTGGACACCCAATGTGAAGGCAGCTAAAATGAAGGGCTGGCAATTCGGTCGTGGGTGGTTGAGCTCTCTGTTTCTAGTTTTGCTTTAGATAACTCGGGTGTGGTTTTCCTTTTGTTTTGGGGGACTGTGGGCTCTTCACCGCCACTTGTGAAAGCACCCAGAATACGGTTGCAAGAGCTTGCGGTTCAGTCCACCGTGTGCGTCTGTTACCCTTCCCGTGTAATGGAGTTGGCATGAGGGGAAGTGCTTCTCAGAAGGGCTCGTTCCCCAGCTGAACTGGCTACAGCGTCTTCCTGTCCTCTCTGAAGGAAGTCATTTACCCTCCCCTTGCAGTTTGCCAAAAAGGCACTAAATGGAACGTCAACAAGATCACGTGCAATCTCCTAGTCTCTCAGCAGGTCAGGATTTGCTGTCTGCTGGTAAACTGGAAAGTGTCTAGCGCTTATATTTTTCTCCAGGAATGGCACGGTGTTTGCACTAGTGACTAGGTGCACCCCGAAAGGCCCAGGTTTTGTTTCTAAGCGTTATTAATGTATTTTGAGAAGTAGGGCGTCTCGAAGATAGCGTGTTCGTGATGAGGAGTGGCTACTTCTGATTAAACTGACCCACTTTCTTTCTCAAGAGATGGGTGGTGAGACTGTGGCACAGGAGGTGCTTCAGGAAGGAGGCAGTCACACAGTGCCAGTCTCTGATGAAAAACTGGGGGCAATTCAATCAAGAGGCGTGCCAGGTAATTGCTGTCCTTTAGTCATCCCGTGTCTGAAATCAAAATCAGTGTGTGCCTGCAGGTTCTTCCCCTGGTGCCCAGCACTGCCCATGGTGTCAGCAGCCAAACTATTAGTACAGAGCAAGAATTGTAAAAGAAGCCAGGAACGGCTCTCTGAGGTTGACTGTCATCCCTGGGGTGTGGAGGTTATTGCTATCCGCATGCCAGAGAGACACTCCCTCATAACCCTCTGTGGATGCAGGGAGGTGCTCACCGCCCACCACACCCAGCTCACAGGAATTTCAGAACTTTGCCACTTTGGGTACGAGGCCATGTGAACCCCGCTCAGCAGGTGGTGGGAAATATGACTCTCAATCGAACAGACCTCCTGCAATCCCTGCATCCCAGAGCTTGCCGTGAGTCCCCCTAGGCACAAGAGAGGGGGATCCCTCCTGTGAACTGAGGTCCAAAGGGATGCACTGACAGATTGGGCACGGCTTAGAGGGAACCTGCACCATCCTTCTGCACCCTCTGTGCCTGAGCCATGCTGAGGCTTTCCCTTTCTCGGATTCTTGGCAGTGCTGTCCAGCCCCGGGGAAGCCCACCACGCCGGCAGAGAGGAAGTTTTTCAAAAGGATCCAGGTACTGAGCAGTCCTGCAGGGGTCCCTAAGTGGGAGACAAGTCCTGAGAAGTGGGGGCATGCAAGCGGTGCCCATGCTGGAGAAAAGGCAAAGAGGGAGAGTGAGGTTCAGGTGTCTCCCGAGAGGGCCTGACTCCCTCCCCTCGGGGAGTGGGTCCTTCCTCCTGGGGAGGGAGAGCTGCGGGTGGTACTCCCTGATGCAGGGATGGTTTTGGTCCGTCTCACTCAAAGGGGCAATTGGCCAAACAGCTGCGTTCGCCCACGTGCTCTCCATCTGCCCTCGTGAGTTCTGTTCAGCGGGACAACTTGTCCCAAGGGGTCAGAGAGAGCCTGCAGGCAGCAGCACTAGCAAGCCTTGGAAAGTGAAGGCGGGTGAGCACAAAAGAAATTGTGCGCAAATGTGAAAGCTCACCAAGAAGGGGGAGCAAACCCATGGCCCTGGGAAAACTGGATTACGGCCTTCCCAGAGTGTAAGCAAAGCTGAGAGGAGAAAGAGAGGCTTTGGAGTGCATGGATTTGCCAGGGCTTTGGGAGTTTCCTTTGCTTCTCCTAGAAAGCAAGGAAACGTTGCAGCCCCAGGATGTTCAGTGGTTCAGAGATGCTAACCAAGTGTGAAAGGACATTTCCTGGCAATGTCAGACCTCCTGTGAGGTTACCGGTAGTGTGCAGGAGACACTAACATATGGAACTGTTCCTCCAGGTGTGGCTGGCAAGAGAAGCACAAATGCTACAGATGCTAAAGATTTCCAGAAGTACTGCATAGAAGGGGCTGTGGCAATCTTGGGCTCTGTGCTGTTTGGGATGGTGTTGTGTTGTGTGATCTGTCTGTGGAGGAAGAGAAAACAGTGAGTTGTTGAGGGTGGGGCAGGGGATGCAAACTTCTGTATCAGATGGCTGCTCTTAGCCATGAAGCATTTAGAGGTGGGGTATTCTGGAGTGCTGAGTTAGTTACTGGCCAAGCTCTACGGAGATTTCTGCTGTAAGATGTTTTATCTGGCCTCTCGATTCACGGGCACTCTTTTCTGAAACCCATTCTTAGTGTTGCAAGTATTAGTTAAAAGTGACCCTGCCTTGACAAGAGCAGACCCAGCAACAGACGTAGGCAGAGCAAGGTCAGGAAGAAAAACAAGGAGGGATGACATTGCCATAGAAACTGCACAGCACAATAGTGACATCTCCCTACCAGCAGAAATCACCCTGTTAGGTGATGCCGTAAATCCCCTATGTTCACCTCGGCCAAGGTGTCCCAGCACCTCAGACCGTGGTGATGAACCTTCCCAGCTCTTGGCCTTGCTTTGGAGAAAGAGAGTCGGTCTCTCCCATCTGCACCCGAACACTGCCAGCGTGCATGTTCTCAGCACAAGCAGGGGTTTTGTCCGTGCAGGGCTACGTATCTCTTTGGATACGTACTGTGAAGAGAGGATGGAGAGCACCTCAGCAAAGAGAGCGCCAAGGCTGTCACCTTGTCTGGTGATGGGCAGGGGAGCCGAGTGCTGGTCTCTGCCAGGCACACTGAGAAAGGAGAAGAGGAGGCTCTCCTGGCCCTGCAGTGCTGTGCCCAGCTTTGGCCCCCTCGATCTGTTGGGCTCAGGTCTCCTTCCCGGTGTGTGCAGAGCAGGCAGGTCAGGATGGTCAGGGCCGAGGGGAGACGAGTCATGGTCAGGCGAGCAGAGCCCCAGCCGAGTGGTGCAGGGCGCCCCATTTTCTGCACAGAGCTCTCTGTGCCCACCGCTCCCACGTGCAGCCAGGCACCCGCACCCCACGGTGCGCCCAGCACTGCCCCACACCCTCGCACGCGCCCGGCACCGCACCCGTGGTGAGGCCTCAGCAGCCTCCTCTCTCCACAGGTGCCTCTCCGCAGCTTCAGGAGCCCGGCCCGACACCATCAGATGCCCCTCGCGCTCGCAAAGCCAGACCACCTGCCCCAGCACCTCTGAGGACTGGACCCGACACCAGCAGCCATCACCTGTGCCTGGAAAACCGGCCCGCCTGCCACAGAGCACCGGGGGGAGACAGGCTCGCCCACCTGCACCCCGGCCTTCATGGCTGTCTCACTCAGCCAGCCGGCTGTTGCGGGACCAGCCCAGCACCCTCCAGCCCTCAGAGGAACGGAAACCACCCCCCTGCCCCCCAAGCCCATTGCCCCAGCCCTCCTCCGAGGGCCTGAGGCAGCCCCGCCAGGATATGGGGTTTGGGTGGGACGACAGACTCCCGACCGACAGCTTCAGGGGTCGACAATTATTTTCAGAATAATAGCAATAAATACAGATCAGTAGCACAATTGTTTGGGTCATAACGACAGCAAACCCAGGAATTGACCAATTCTGGGCCAATCTTCATATCGGGGCACGCAGGGATGTGGATGCCCCTGGTGTCAGCAGGCAGGGAGCTGGGCATGGATCCCGCCGATGGCCTGGGGGAACCCAGCTTCCCTAGTGGGACCGGCCTGCTAAATTGTGAGCCACAGAGGCACCGATGGGGCTCGTTAACAGGCCGTCATCCCCACCTCTGCTCCCTGAGCCAGCTCTGTCCTGGGACAGGGATTTCTCCACAGCAAAGCTGGCAGGACTGAAAGCTGTTGCTGGTCCTCAAGTATCCTTGGAACCCCATTCACACCCCCACAAACATGGTGGCTCTTGTGCTTGCCTAGACCCCTAAAGGTCCCAACCCTCTCTTTCTCCCTGTACTGTCCCACTCGGTGAGACACGGGGAGGTTGTTTCGAAATCTCTGCGCAGCAGCAAGGAGTAACGACAATTACCCAAATGTTCACTCAGGCAAGGCGAGTGGTTAAGACATTTTGCAGTGTCTCTGCAGCCGTATGCTGCACCAAGGCACGGACACGGGGCAGCCACCACCTCAGGTATTGCACTCTGCCAGCCAGCAGAACAGAGGTCCGCAAGAGCTGCTGAGCTGGTGGTGGGGCTGGAGGCAGAGTGAAGGGTAAAGGAGGTGCGGGCCCATGGCTGTAGGCGGTGAGAGCAGTAGTCCCACAGACAGCAGGGCAGGAGGGAGCCAGCAGCACCTCCCAGGGGCATCCCCCAGCAGGATGCTTGGCTCCCCAGCCAGGGCTGCCCCAGCTCCTTTACGTTGAGGCTCTGGGTGGGCAGAGCTTGGATCCGGGGATGCATGACCAGTATTCTTCCGACTGCATCTCCCTTCCCACTGCTCTCCCCACCCCGGGCTGGGGAACAAGCTGGCTCTCCACCCGTTGCAGGTGCCGCACCCCTCTGCACAGACCAAGCTCACTGGCCTGATGCAGGGAGATCTCTGTGAGCAGGGCTTCGATCCTGCTCTTAGGGAGCTGCCCAAAACATCTGGGGGTCTCTTGGGCACAGCCCTTGGGGCACATGGATTTGGGCTCATCAAAGCCCTGGCCTCCGACAGCCGCAGGGACAGCTGGGAAGCCTGTAGGGACTCGCGTGTTTGCTGGCCACAGGCTGCTGCCCAGCCCTGCTGGAGCAAGTGGGGCAGGTCTGGGACACGTCCGTGCCAGCTTCTCCGGCCCTGCTTGCGCTGGGTCTGCAGGGACCCTTCCTCTGGGTGACAGGGCAGAAGGTGCTAGGGCAAAAGCAGGCCCCTGTCTGGTACAGCTGCTTGTGATGTCACTGGGGGCTAAGTAGCTCATTGGGTATGGATGAACACCTGGCTTTTGCTAGTGCTTGTGATGTCAGTGGTGGCTCTGCAACTAGCAAAGCAGGAGCATGTAGCTGGCTTGTGCAGCTTTTTGTGATATCACTGGTGGCTCTGTAGCTGTTAGAGCAGGAGCTGGACCCTGGCTTGTGCCAGTGCTTGTGATGTCATGTTTCCAAGTAGCTGGTAGGGCAAGAGAAAGTCCTTGGTTTGTGCAGCTCCTTATGGTGTCACTGATGGATGAGTAGCTGATAGGCCAGGAGTATGCAGCTGGTGTGTGCAGCTGCTTGTGATGTCACTGGTTGCTGAGTAGTTCTTAGGGCAGGAGTAGGCACCTGGCTTGTGCTGGTGCTTATGACGTAAGGGATGGCTGACGAGGTGGTATGATAGAAGCACACCCCTGATTTATCCAGGTTCCTGGAAGGCCACTCTTGGCTGAGTAGCCAATAGGTGCGGGGCAGGACCCTGGGATGTGCAGGTGCTTGTGTGGTCATAGGCACCTGAGTAGATAATAGGGCAGGAGCAGGACTTGTACAGCCACTTGTGATGTCACTGGGGGCTAAGTAGCTGATGGGCTATGAATGGACACCTGGCTTCCACAGGTACTTCTGATGTCACTGGGGGCTTTGTAGCTCTTAGGGCAGGAGCATGCAGCTGGGCTGTGCAGGGTTTTGTGATGTCATAGGTGGCTGAGGACGTGATAGGGCTGGAGCAGGAACCTTCCAGGTGCAGGTGCATGTGATGTCACTGATGACTGATCAGGTGGTGGAGCAGAAGCAGGCCCCTGGCTTGCCAAGGTCCTTGTGAGGCAACTGTTGCCTGTGTATGGGATTGGGAATGAAAGGACACTTGGCTTGTGCAGGTGCTTGTGCTGTCAATGGTGAGTGTTGCAGGAAAGGGCTACAGGACCCAGCTGAGTTGGGCAATGTGCCACAGGGCGGCGGTGAGGACCCAGCTCTTGAGTAAGGACTCCGCTAGCTCCTCCTTTCTTCTCACGCACAAATGGTTCAAAGAACTTGCAGTCATCCCGCAATCCCAATGCCCCAGCAGAAGCTAAAGCTCCTTTTCCAGCTTGGAAAGCCTTTTCTCGCTCTGGACCCTACTCCCTCTGCCTTGGTAGCTTCTGTCACGGCTTACTTAACCCCCCCAGCCGCAGTAGGCAGGCTCTGCAGTAGCCTACTGCACCTGAAAATCCTCGCAGTTGTTTCTTTGGTATCTCTACAATAGCCTGGACCCGTTCTGGGTCTACTAATCTTTGTCCCTCTTTAATATGAATCCTAAATATTTTTCTTCCTGCTGACACAGCTGAAGCTTAGAAAGAGACGCACGGTGACCTTTTTCTGCTAAAGCCGTGCAGAGACAAATAGTATCTTTTCAGCAATCTTCATGTCTCTCACTAGAAAGCAACAATTCATCTGCATAGTGGACAAGTATAGAACCTCCAGGTAACAGAATATCTTTCAAATCATCTTTAAGGAAATCTTTAAGGCGACTTTTTGGCAGTGAGACAGACCCCTGCTACTGTAAGTTCTGCCCCTTCTGGGGACAGACAGATCTGGGCCTAAATCCCTAAAGGGATTGTAACAGGTCTCCTCCCAGCAAACACATAGGTGATTCTTCTGCGGTCACAAATCTTCCCCACACCCCCTGGCCACCCATCCCTAGCAGCACTGGCTGGCCAAGTGATTGTTCCTTTTCTCCCATCACTCCTTGAACCAATATGGTATCAGTTGAGGGTTGCCCCTTAGGCTTGAAATTCAAAAGTGACATAGTGGCTCCTGTGTCCACTAGCAATGGTATTTCCTTGTCTTCTATTTTCTCACAATTTGACCCTTAGGATTCAGTTTAGTACTCCAAGACCCATCTATACCTCAAGATTCATCTGAATCTCCCTCCTCCCGTCATTTCTCTTTGGCGATATTAATCTGATTCCTCCCAATTCTGGCTCCCCGGGGCCCTCTCGGGGCCTTTAATTATCCTGGAATTTCTTTAAGCCTAGGAGCCTCTTTTCATACCCATCTATGTGTATTTTCACAAAGGCACCTGTATGCTTACTAGTCTGGTATCTTAGTATTCATTCCTAGAAAGTTAAACGGTGTTTCTTACCATATATATAAATGATTTCACTTAAGAATCCTGTTGAAAAAAGGAGGGCAGAAATACTAATGCGTGCAACACTTTAATCTTTCCTTTCTCCCAGAGGATTTTAGCTCTGTATCATGTAGCTCACCTAATAGCAGTGTGCTGGAAATAACGCCCGTTCTCTCTTAGTGCTGTATCATCAATGTCAACAATGTTTCCTCATATATTCTGCAGTCTGTGGAGTTCACATTCCTGTCAGCCCGCAATAAAAATGACATTGCAATAGTTACTTAGATTTCTCATTGGAAAATGCACTTCAATACAGACTTTATCGACATTTTTATTCTATACAGTTCTGTGTAATAAAATGTCACCAAACTGTTGGGATATTGACACCTCAGGAGAAGAGAATGTAGCATGGCAAGTGGACATGGCACCTATAACTTAAAGATTATTAATTTTTTAGGTTTTCCTGTAGCAATGTCTACTTGACTAGACTGGGATGCTTTCTTCTTTCACTCTTCAGGTCCCGAAGAATTCTTCTGTATGATGTGCATGATGGAAACTCACATTAATTTTATTTTTTTAAATTTTTAATTTTTCAAATAATGATTTGATGCATAGAAGTTATTTTGCTACTTTGAAGAAGAGAGATTTTAGAAATATGAGGGTTCTTTCATTTTATTTGAGATAAATATAACCTTCCTATTTATTAGGAACAGGAAAACATTTCAATTTTGGCAGCCAGGAGGACGCCCATGAATTCTTATGCTTCACTTTGCAGAAGGCTTGCTTGAATGGAAGCATCAAGTAAGCATGCACAAATTAACTTTTAAATGTTCTCTAGTCCCTCTTACTCCTTTATTTACTATCATAAATTAACAACTACGCCCTTGATTTTCGTAAAAAGAAAAACTCTTTGAAGAGTTAACTCTGTGCCTTAAATCTTCTGAGGGCTGATGATCATTTATGTCCAGATTAGACAGACCTTCTCAAGCCACAACACTTATTCATCAACTATTTGGAGGATAGCTAAGATCCCGAGGCACTTTTTAAAAATCTTACTCTCCTTTGAACTGGCCTGTGTCTTTTTGTCTGTCTGTAGTAAAGGAGTTTGTAGTTTGATTAAAGTAAGAGGTATTCAGAATTGAAATTTGCATGGTTAGTCTCCTTCACATATTGTTAAGCATTTGTATTTTGATTCCAGCAAAGTGCTTGAACTGCAAAGCCGTTTCCGATACATATGGTCCATTCCTGGATATTACTTTGGATCTAAAGGGAAGATGTTTTGTGAATACGGGTCGCGATGCGTAAAGACTTGTACAGCTTTCTAAAATAAACTCATTTTACTTAAACCCATATACTGTTAAAAGAAAAGAACTTGGTGGTGGATGGGAGTGGATTGGACTTTGTTCTTCTGTGGAAGCCATGTAAATGGTCTCCATGTTTTCCATTCAAAGCTTGGAAAATAATACATTTGTTTCTAAGAGAGTAATCTTGGTGTTTCTCTTTGAGTCTCTGGAAATATATTCTACAAATTGTGGCCGGTAGCTCACAGTAGACTTTGATTCCTAGTATTGTCTACACTGGGACTCGACAGCCTTTGTCAGCGTGAAGTTGCACCCTGAAATTTTCGTATGACCAGAAGTCTCTCTTGAGAATGTAAAATATCCTGAAGATTTGGATCACCAGCAGAGATAAAGAAGTCATTATCCCACTCTACTCAGCACTTGTCAGGACACACCTGGAATACTGTGCACAGTTCTGGTCCCTGTTATACAAAAAAGATGTGGACAGGTTGGAGGGGGTCCAGAGAAGGGCCACCAAGATGATGCAGGGTCTGGGCAGCCTGCCGTAGGAGGACAGGCTGAGAGAGCTGGGCTTGTTCAGCCTTGAGAAAAGGAGGCTTCGAGGTGATCTCATCACCATGTACCACTACTTAAAGGGGAGCTACAAAGAAGATGGAGACTCCCTTTTTACAAGGAGTCACTTGCTGAGGACAAGGGGTATGGCAACTGTAGTGAGGGCAGCACTGTTTGCCTATAAAGAATCCAGAAAGGTTCCTTCCAACTGTCATTGCAAGGTTCAGTCAGATTCCGAAACCACTTCTACCAAAGAAGAAGTTGCTGAAAGTACTATAACAAAAGCTAATAACACGCATCCCAATATCAATGGTCAGCACAAAGTCAGGAAAAAATCCTTGGACGCTGAAGATGAATTCCTTGGGCAGTGTGAGTCTGAAGACCATAGAGACAACGACGAAGCAAGAAGATCAAAAGAACTTGAACTAATTTCAAAAGGAAATCCTTTGTACCTCAAAGGGTCTCTTGAGAGCAAAGAGAAATTAGGGCAAACTTCCTTGATAAAGTCTGACATGGAACGTGCTTCTAAAAAACTTGCACCTCTAGTTATTACAGACAAATGCCAAGATACAAAGGACATTTCTAATAACTATGTAGAGGTACCACCTGTTAATGACTCTTGTATGACAGAGCTGGATGAAGTTTTGGAGAGTCAATTTTCTGGAGAAAATGAGGGACTGGGTAATAAAAAATGTGAAGGAGATCAACATGTGAAAAAAGATCAGGAAAGAAGATAGGACTCTCAAAAAACTGACAAAGAGCTCCACCGAAAGGAGAGAGAAAACTCGGACACTGAAGAGAGGGAGAAGGAGAAGCAAACCAGAAGCAAACCAGATGATCATTCCCACAAGAGGAGGTGCTCTCGCAGTGTGGAAACAAATAAGCAAAATCATCCTAAGCAGGAGTATTGCAATGAAAGCAAGTGTAGACCTTCCCATCATGAAAGAAACAGTCCAAATAATGTCAGAAGCTCAGGAAAATATTCTTGGTCTAGATCCCAAAGCAGAGAAAGAACAGCACCAGACAGGAATGGCTATTATTGTTCCAAAGGAGAGAGAACATGGAGCAGAGAAAGAGACTATCAAGATGAAGCACAGAGATGGGAAAAAGGCAGATACTGCAATGATTCTTACTCCTCTCATGGAACAAGGGATGGCAGAGAGAGAAAGTCCTCTCATTGTGATAAAGACTTTGACAAATCGAGTCAAGCTTACAACAACAGGTCCCATAAGGATTATCATTGCAAAAGCAGATGGCCTCACAACGCACTCTCTGGAGAGGAAGATGTACATCACTTTAGCAGCCACTGAGCAAACTTCCATCATTGTTCAACACCTCAGCAGCCATGTGAAAAATATTCTTGTGAAAGGCATGCACTTCCACCTGTGTCAGCTCATACCAATTTTGAGGACACATCCTGGGAAAATGAAAAAGACAAACTAAGACATGACAAAAGAAAACATACCCACACAGAAGGAAGCGGAAGTGAAACCGAGAAGAAATGCTGAAAGACAAGTGACCAAGAATGAAAAAATGTAAAGAAAGTCAAGGAGAAAAAGAAGTCCAAAGATCAACACCGAGAGAAGGACTACAAGTAAGCAAGGACTCCAGCATGATCAGCAATTTTTTCCTAATTCTTTTCTGGGTGTTTCTCACGTCTGCCTGTTTTTCATTGTTTCTAAGTTACTTGGAAGGCATAATCTGGCTGGGATGTCTTTGCCCCCCAATAAACATTGTCAAATGATCGCGGCTCTGCTGCAGTCACGCCATCCCTGCCACTGCTTCACAGCCCTCTGCCGGAGGCCACACCCTTTTTCACTCCCCCATCCCTCCCACCCTCCTGCTCTGCACCCTTTATTTGCATATGGGGGGACACACACAGACACAACAATTTGAGGGGAGGGACCAGGGTGGGTCTCAGGAAGAGACCGTGTCCCAGCCCCACTGGGGCACCCCGAATGTGCCTTTACACAGGGTTCTTAGAGCCTTCAATCGTTCAGGTACCAGACGACTCATCACTCCCACCCAC
Source organism: Platalea leucorodia (assembly GCF_965183815.1). Taxonomy (NCBI): domain Eukaryota; kingdom Metazoa; phylum Chordata; class Aves; order Pelecaniformes; family Threskiornithidae; genus Platalea; species Platalea leucorodia. Next base: position 1,594,343 of record NC_138840.1, on the reverse strand, counting down.
ATGACCAATCACTAATCATAGTCAAACTTTGCAAAGCAACTCTAGTCTTGCAGCATTCTTGCTGCTTGTCTATTGATCCAGATGTCCCTGGAGTCAGCCTTGCCTGCGTTGCTCTTCTATGATGCCCGACGATGCTGGGAGGGTTTCAAAGACGTGTCAGAGGGGTTAGGATGCTGGTGTTGTCTTGGTTGAGCTGGGGTGTCCTTTATCCTTCCTGGACAGCTCTAAGCTTCCCAGAAGCAAAGGCCTTCTTTCCAGGGCTGGGCTGTCCTTTCCTTTGTTTTACTTCAGCATGAACAATACCAAAATCTCCACTAAACCTCCACTACCTCATCACATGACAGCGTATCACATGAATGCATCACATATATATCTCTACAAAGAAAGTTAATACACTTTCATACTCTAAAGACTGGTTGATCTAATAGTTAAGGAAGGGAATTTTCATACCGTGCCCCATGGGTCCCACCAGCCAGGGCCCCAAAAAGCCAGTGACAGGGTGATGGAGAGCCAGCAAAGCTGCCACCCAGGGAGGATCAGTGTCCTTTAGTGATTAGATTTGCCGCTGCAAATCAGAAATCCCCCTGCAGCACTCAGGACATTTCAGAGTCCCCAGCAGAGCCGTTCCACGGCATTTCATCTCACTTGATAACTGCTGTTCCCAAGACCGACATGGCTGACCAGCAGCCCCATGCCCCAGGACTACAGCTCCTGGCATGCCCTAGCAACCAACATGGCCACCTGGCAGCCTCGTGTCCCAGGACTACGGCTCCCTTCGTGCCGCGGGGCGCTCCTGCCCTGCTGTCTGACCCTGTGGGGACACCGTCCCCCACCCCACCTGGGCCCCATCCCCCCACAGGCCCCACGGCCACCCCCCCGGGGCTGCCCTGGCCCCAGAGCCCTGGTGGAGCAGGGAGGAGGAGGGGAGAGGGACAGAGCAGCAGAGATGGGTGGGAGCAGGACAGAGGGATGGCAGGAACAAGGGGGAGCTGGGCAGGGAGTAGAGAAAGGAAACCCCTGGTGAGGAGCAGGCACAGGCACAGGGAGAAGGGGACGGAGGGGAAGGGGGCAGGGGGCGGCCAGGAACATGGTGATGAGCAGCAGGACAGAGGGACAGAGAGAGCAGAGGAGGGCAGGAGGAAGGAGAGAAGGACAGAGGGACAGACCAACAGAGGCAGGGCAAGGGAGCCGGACAGAGGCAAAAGGATGAGAGGCAAAAGGAAGGGGAGAGGGAAAGGAAGAGGCAGGGACAGAGAGCAGGACACAGAGAAGAGAAGCAAAAGATCTGCAAGACAGTCAGTACCATACACTAGCACCTAGCTGCCTCTTCTCCAAAAAGATGTGAAAACGGCAGTTAACGACGACATAAGCAGCTGCACAAGCCAGAGGCCTGCTCCTGCCCTATCACCTACTCAGCAAGCAGTGACATCAGAAGAAGCATCACAAGCAAGGTGACTTCTCACACCCAATCAGCTACTCAGGAACATGTGACACCACAAGCACCTCCACAAGCCCGGGGCCTGCTCTGATGCTAACAGCTACTCAGAGACCAGGGACCTCACAACCACCCGCACAGCAGAAGCGTCCTCACTTCCAGCACCCTGGATTTTGCCCCTCCATCTCCATCCCTGTCTCCCATCTCCCCGTGCTCTCCTCTCTCCCAGGCACCTTTCTCACCCTCTCCACCACCTCCCAACGTCTGTCTCTGTGTCTGTGCGGCAGATCTTACCTCAACAGCAGTGTCCCAGACAGGTCACCTGCATCTCCTTCTCTTCCTCCTCTGCTGTCATCACGACTGCGCCAGGTGCCTGATGCACTTTTTGACCTCAAAGGGCATTTCGTCCTGCCTCCCTTCTGCTGTTAAATCCTATTCCTGCAAGAGAAGTGACAGTCAGTCAGGGTCACCTCTGTGCCATCTTACCTGCATCTTCCTGAGCTGGACAGTTGCTGGGCGCTGTCACCATCAGCCCCGGCTCTGCTTGAAGGCTTCTCCTGGCACAGGCGCAGCTCTGGCTGTGCTTGGTGCGGGCCATGCTTCCCAAGGGAGAACAGCAACGCTCACAGTTACTCCTGGGCAGTTTCCAGCTGGGAAAAGCTGATTTGAGGCAGGTTTGCCACAGGTCCTGAGCCTGGTCCGGGAGTGCTCCTTGACCCCCAGCTCGGCTACAGGTCCTGACGGGTTACTGGAACTTCCCGGCTGTGGTAAAACCATCCACCCTCGGTACCCCCATTTCCCAAAAGCCGGCAGCACAGCTTGGGTTCAGGGAAAAGCAGGTATCAGACCTTGGGGCCGAGAGAGGGGCACAGGCATCTGCCAAGGAAGCTGCATCCAATTAAGAGCGCTCCCCAGTGGCTTCTCTGACAACAAAGCCCCGCTGCGTGCTCCCACCTGGAGGCAGAAACAACTCCATGTCTGGAAATCCCCATTTATCAAAGGCTGGCAGCAGAGACAGGGCTGTCCATGAGCACCAGACGCACACGAAGGCCTGGGGACAGCAAAGGCCCCTGGCCTGTCCCCACCACAGCATGCCTGCTCCAAAGCCTGCAGCCGCCTGGAGAGAGGAGGCCACTCTGCCTTCCCCTGGCCTGCAGACATCAAACACCGACCCCCAGCTGTCAGGGCTGGGGCTGGCGACCCTCGGGGCAGCAGCAGGAACCGCCCTGACCCTGCTGGTGGGGCTGGCCCTGGCTGAGCACTTGGGCCCAGGGCTGGGGACTGGGCCCTGGCGGGGCCCGTGGGCGGTGAGGCCTCCAGGTCCCTGCCCCCAGGCCCATCCGCACTGGCAGATACCTGCTCCTGCTCCTGCTCCCGCAACTCCCCTGGCCCTGGCCCTGGCCCTGGCCCTGGCCCTGGCCCTGCTCCCCCCGGGCCCTGGCTGCCCCCGGCCCGGCTCTTGCCCCTTTCTCCTCAGGCCCCTTGGCCTCGGCCCCCTCCGGCCCCGCCCCACCTGGCTGTGACTGACAGGCCACCTCCGGCTCCGCTGATTGGCTCAGCCGTGGCCAATGGCGCGGCTGTTGCTGGGCAGGCTCAGGCATCCCGGGCCTCTTCTCCCAGAGCTGCCATGGGCCCGCTGCCCCCTGCAGCGCAGCGGCTCCTCAGCCCTCCGGGACATGGAGCCTGTGGAGAGACGGCCTCGAGAAGGGCCATGGCGCCAGGAGCTGCTCTCTCAGCAGCGCAAGGTGTGTGTGCACAGCTCTGCCGTCCCTCAGTCCGCTGGTGGGGTCTGGGCCTGCACAGGGAGGGAGGGGAGGAAGAGCAGGGGAAGGGCAGGGAAGAGGAAGGAAGGGGAGCTGCCCTGGATTTGCTCTGGATGGGCCAGTCTTTCCGAAATTGTGGGTCTGTCTGTGCTAGCAGCCACAGCCCTGGGCAGGAGGAGCTGCGTGACAGGAGCCACTTGCATTGGCCAGGCTGGCAGCTGGCAGGAGACGGGGCTCTGCTCCCGGTCCCACCTCCTGTGCTGAGCCCAGCACCCAGAGCCTTCCCCAGGCCTCGCCTTCCCCCGGGCGGTGAGGAGGAGAGACGCCCTGTGCTGGCGTGGCCCAGGGCATCCTCCTGTGGCCAGAAGGAAGGACAGAGCCTTGTCACTCTCCCCACAGGGGCTGTCCACTGTCCTTGGCTTCTGTCCCTGGGACTTGCCAGTGCTGGCAGGCCCCGCAGGGCTTCAGGGCCAAGCAAATGCCAGGGTGCCAGGGGCTCCTGCGGCTCAGGGCAGCTTTGGGCATCTCCGAAGCTGAGGTGTGGCTGCCCCTTTGCTTCTGCAGATGCAGTTGTTTTCTGCCCCCTTAGTGGTCAAAACTGTTTCTCCTCGTGGCACATGGACTGGACGTATGCCACATCCCTGTTAGTCTGGGAGGACTTCAGGGAAACGAGGAATTCCCAGTATGCACACAGGTAGGAGGGCAGTGAAAAGGAGATGTGTCAAGGTTTTTCTGCTGTTTCACATCTGAACTCAGACACCTGTGTGCATCAAAGTCAGCTTTTTTTCCTCCAAGCTGCGCAACTTGTTGCCAGTAAAAGCAAGGTGGGCTGAGCTGGTCTTTGGGATAACTCGGCACCTTTTTTTTTAGTTGTGTGCCTACACTTTTCCTTTTCTCCACCTTTTCTTTCTTCCTCTTTCTCCCCCAGTTGCATTCTCTGTTAAAGATAATTATGATTTGGCTTTCTGGACACATCATAGAGTAAGTAGAGGCTGGTCTGTACCTTCAGAGCTGTAGGCTGTAGACTAGACAGATACGGGCTCCAGGTAGAATTACTATTTGCTAATTATAACTTCTTTTCCATATGCTACACTAGCTAAGCATGGGGACAGCAGTGTAGTCCTCCTACTGAGAAGTTGGGCTCAGTGTAGAATGAAAAGAAGTCCACCCTGACTGATACGGTGGGAAACAAGATGGAAGAAGAGCATGGCCAAGAGAGCCATTAAGGTAGCGGCTGAAAGCCAATCACTCCTGCATGCAAAGTGGGAAAGGGTGGGTTGTAGAGCCAGAGGGCTCTGCTGCTAACACTGGCAACAGGTAAGCAGCAGGTCCTCTTCAGAGAAGGTGATGCGCATTTGAGCCTTTCCAAAGGGCCTTGGTAATTGCTGTGAACTGGGGCCGTGTGACAGTGATGGTAAGGTCGTCAGCCTGCAGCTCTCTGGCAGTTAAAACTCCCACTGAAACAGTTTGGATGGTGGATGCTGTTCTGTTTTGTTTTGGGTACTCACTTCATTGAGCTAGGATTATTTCTTTGCAATTAGGTGGCGGGGATCTTCTTGCAGGGGTCTTCTCTTTCTGGAGCATGTCCTGACATCCTTTGTCATCCAGAGCTTTCCCCTCTGTTCCTGCGAGGAGCGATGTCCGCAATGGGGAATGACTGCTGTGAGTAAGGGCTTCACCAGCAGGCTTGGATTTTGGGAATGCCCAAAGGCAATGGACATGGCTGGTGCTCATCCCTGAATGTTGATGTGCTGACAATCTAGAGTGAATGCTGGGGTGTTTCCTGATGGCACCCAGACTTACCCAGGTGTTTTCTATGAGACACAGAACTTAAAAATGACTTAAAAGTGTATAGTGCGACCACAAGAGAGCTTGGTGGTGGGTGGGAAGAGGAATGGACTGTGTCCTTCTATGGAGGCCATGGCAGTGGTCTCCTTGTAGGTGCTGGCTTTAAGGTGGACAAGCATGCGTTATCTTCTCCGCACCCTTGACGTCCTCTCATCCTTCTTCCTTTTGCCCTCCCTCCATACCCGTCTGACTCCTAGGCTGATGGGTTGTATTATTTTCCTTATGGATGACCCTGCACACCATGGGTAGTTGAACTGTGTGGTGCCACAGAAAGGTAGCTCTTGATGGTAGCTCTTTTCCTCAGCACGGGAAGGACATGGAGCTGTTGGAGCGGATGCAGAGGAGGTCCACAAAAATGATGGGAGGGATGGAACACCTCTGCTATGAGGAAAGGCTGAAAGAGCTGGGGTTGTTCAGCCTGGAGAAGAGAAGGCTGCGGAGAGACCTCATTGCAGCCTTTCAATACTTAAAGGGGGCTTATAAGAAAGATGGGGACAGACTTTTTAGCAGGGCCTGTAGCGATAGGACAAGGGGGTAATGGTTCTAAACTAAAAGAGGGTAGATTCAGACTAGATCTAAGGAAGAAATTTTTTACAGTGAGGGTGGTGAAACTGGGAAGGTTGCCCAGAGAGGTGGTAGATGCCCCATCCTTGGAAACGTTCAAGGCCAGGCTAGATGGGGCTCTGAGCAACCTGATCTAGTTGTAGATGTCCCTGCCCATTGCAGGGGGGATGGACTAGATGACCTTTAAAGGTCCCTTCCATCGCAAAGCATTCTATGATTCTATGGCCCTGGGAATCCCTAGGAAATGAGGGAAATGTTGGAAATTGTTTCTCCCTCCTGGTGGGCGCACGCACCAGGGCTTTGTTGCCAGAGAGGCCAGTGGGGAGCGCTCTTAATTGGATGCAGCTCCCTTGGCAGATGCTTGTGCCCCTTTCTGGGCCCCAAGGTCTGACACCTGCCTTTCCCCCAACCCAAGCTGTGCTGCTGGCTCTTGGGAAATGGCTGTACAGAGGGTGGATGGTTTCACCACAACTGGGAAGTTCCAGTCAGCTCGTCAGAGGTGTTTTCTTGCAGTTACAGGTTTTTAAACAATCCAGGAAAGAAGTTTTGCAAGAAAACTTGACCAGGGAAAGTTCAGGGTTTAGCTCTGATTGTGTCCTGCGAGTATTACGTTTGTCCTCAGCCAGGCGCACAGTAGCTTTTGGACAAGGAGCGGGACTATTCCAGGGTGAAGTGAGCAGTGGGGATCCAAAGTCTGCTTTCTTTAAGGCAATCAGGTGGAAATGTGCAGTTGGAGCCTTCTTGGTCGCTTACCCTTTTGATTTCCGTGCCATCCTCTAGTCCGAATCCTGCAGTGTTTAAATGGAGAAAGCAGATCTTCCTCACCCACGCACGCACCTTCCCCCTGTTGTCCCAAAAGCGGGGTCATTCGCCCGGTGTGCAGATGCCAATCAACACACAGAGCAGAGGTGTTTCATTTCATGTCTGCGTAGAGGTGGATGCTAGGTGGTAAATCCACAAAGCTAGCACACCTTCGGACATAATTACAGCATATTTATATTACTACATGATTAGTGTAATCCCGCCTAATTTTACGCTTACTGGTTAGTGATTAACATCTCATACACTATTGGTTGTATGAAAATTAGCCTCACTTGCTATGCAAATTAGTATGCATGCTCCTTTCAGGTGTCGGGGGGCAAGTCTTTTCAGTCCTGAATTGAGTTGGTGGTCGCGATCTCCCCTCACCACATTTCCCTTTCACCCAGTTACTGCAGTTTTATCAGACTTCATGTTTGTCGGCCACCATCCAGTCTTTGGTGCCAAGATGTTCCCTTTTATCAGTCCAGTAGCTCTTCTTCAAGGGTATAGCCATGAGTTTTCCACGGTTCATTAATAAAACAAATACTCTTCTATCTTTTAGCTCCCTTCTGAATTCCTTTCCCAGAACACAGGTGGTTCATAGTTTTCCTCAGTGGAAAATTTTCACTTTCTGCAGGTGTCCTGGTTTCAGCTGGGATAGAGTTCATTTTCTTCTTAGTAGCTGGTATAGTGCTGTGTTTTGGGTTTAGGATGAGAATAATGTTGATAACACACTGATGTTTTAGTTTTCGCTAAGTAGTGATTACACCAGTCAAGGACTTTTTAGCTTCCCATGCTGTGCCCGGTGCACAAGAAGCTGGGAGGGGTCACAGCCAGGACAGCTGGCCCAGACTGGCCAAAGGGCCATTCCATCCCATATGACGTCATGCTCAGTATATAAGCTGGGGGGAGTTGGCCAGGGGGCAGTGATTGCTGCTCGGGAACGGGCTGGGCATCGGTCGGCGGGTGGTGAGACACTGTTTTGTGTATCACTTGCTTTGTATATTATTATTGTATTATTATAATATTATTATTATTATTATTATTGTTATTATTACTCCTCCTTCTCCTCCTATTTCATTTTACTTCAATTATTAAACTGTTCTTATCTCGGTCCATGAGTTTTCTCCCTTTTACCCTTCCGATTCTCTCCCCTGTCCCACCAAGGGGAGAGTGAGCGAGCGGCTGCGTGGTGCTTAGTTGCTAGCCGGGGTCAAACCACGACAGCAGGATATCACCCCCAGCTCCAGGTGAACAGACAAAATCTGTGACGGTACATTGTTTTATTAAACGTGTATCAGATATCCAGCGTCAGAGGAGTTGTGTACAGTGAATGGTTGCAGGTGCCTGGAGCTTGAGCAGCGTCACCTGGGAGGCAAAAAGGAGAAAAAGGTGACCCTGGGGACTTGTTATCAGTTCGCCTGGGTCCCCATTGCCCTGCACGCCCCCTGAGGCAAACGCCATTTCTGGGCAGTCACTCTGCATCTCTCTCTGTCCCGTTTTGGTCAGGGCTGGGCGTGGGTGCAGTGGAGGGTCAGCGTCCTGACCGAGCAGACTTGTCTTCAGCCATGGCCGTCTGTCAGAACAAGGGTGCTGATGTGCACTGGCTGTTCCCCGTAGCACACTGCCGGTGTGTGCCTTGCAGCTTCCAGCTTGCTGCATCTATTCCTCTGGCATGCTTAGTGGAAACCTCATGTATTAGCAGAGCATTTTAAATGTCCCGATGCTGTTACTCATTGGCTTTTTTTTTCTCTTTTGGGGGAGAAATGTGAAGAAAAGGGGAAAATAGTTTTGGAGTAGATAAAACACATGCCTCAGGTTTTACGAGAACACTAAAACAAATGACTTGACCCATCCCCTGTGCCCAAATTGTTGCCATTTTAAGGTCAGGATCTTTTAAAGATCCCTAGAAGGGCCTGAATTTATTAGGAAAAAGGAGAAAATCTTTGCTGTCATTGGATCAGGGACTTACCAAGTGTTTTCAGATGCAAGGACCTCATGTGCCACTGCCAGTCACACTGGCTGAGCCGGTGTTGTCCTGTCCTGCAGGATGGTGTGTGTTTGTCTAAGGGCAGGAGCTTTGGAGGGTTGTCAGGTGTAATTACAGACTAAAAGCGTGATTATTACTGCGGTAGTCTAAAGTTATGAGGGAAACAAAGATTTGGCGGGGAGAGGATACTTTTTATTAGTTGTTTGATTTTTTTACAATGCAGTGTTTGTGGGTCAGTGACAAGATGATCATGGCAGTGGTGGCTGGGATTCTGTAATGGAAATTCTTTTGTTCTGGAGCTGAAGCCCAAATAGCCCTCTAACAGTCTTAGTCGGACTATTGAATCTGGCAGTACACAGTTTCTTTTCTTAAAACTGAAGATAATTAAGTTAGAGGGCGAGCCTGTTTGGAATTTTTAGGAGTTTGGGGGCAGAGGCCAGTTGGGGGCTGGGGTGCTCGGGGGAGGGGGCTGTTTCTGCCCTGTGGCCTTGGCCTGGCGCTCCCAGCTGGGAACGGGCTTTCCAAACTCCTGCTGGAAGGAGCCAAATGTGGGACCTGTAGCCGAGCTGGGGGTCAAGGAGCACTCCCGGACCAGGCTCAGGACCTGTGGCAAACCTGCCTCAAATCAGCTTTTCCCAGCTGGAAACTGCCCAGGAGTAACTGTGAGCGTTGCTGTTCTCCCTTGGGAAGCATGGCCCGCACCAAGCACAGCCAGAGCTGCGCCTGTGCCAGGAGAAGCCTTCAAGCAGAGCCGGGGCTGATGGTGACAGCGCCCAGCAACTGTCCAGCTCAGGAAGATGCAGGTAAGATGGCACAGAGGTGACCCTGACTGACTGTCACTTCTCTTGCAGGAATAGGATTTAACAGCAGAAGGGAGGCAGGACGAAATGCCCTTTGAGGTCAAAAAGTGCATCAGGCACCTGGCGCAGTCGTGATGACAGCAGAGGAGGAAGAGAAGGAGATACAGGTGACCCGGCTGGGATACTGCTGCCGAGGTAAGATCTGCCACAGAGACACAGAGACAGACGTTGGGAGGTGGTGGAGTAGGTGAGAAAGGTGCCTGGGAGAGAGGAGAGCATGGGGAGATGAAAGACAGAGATGGAGATGGAGGTAAAAAAGCTGGGATGTTGGAAGTGAGGATGCTCCTGCTGTGCAGGTGCTTGTGAGGTCCCTGGTGCCTGAGGAGCTGATAGGGCAGGAGCAGGCAGGTGTGAGCAGCCATTAAACGTGAGTGGTTGGAAGGGGAAGTGACCTGGCAGAAGAACATTCCTGCGAGCCCGGGAGCTGAGCCTAGCAACCAGCAGCATCCTTGAAACATGCAGCTGGCTGCTTTGAAGCACAGCTAAGTACTGAGAATCCAGACAGCTCCAGATAACCTGTGAAGTGAGACTCTGTCTGTCAGGTTATTGCTCCCCCTTTGGGCTGGCTTTTGGAGCTGGTTAGGTTTATCTGCCCACCTCTGGGATGGCTGTGACCCCTCTGGGATCGGTTTGTCCTCCCCTCTGGGATGCTTTGGCCCTTTCTGAAATCTGTCTATCTCACTTTGTACTGGTATTCTATCTCCATAGAAGGAATCTATCATCAGTATATCTGCTGCTATTTTGAGGATAAGTTCAACGTAACCAACGTAAAATAAAATAAGATAAACCAACATAAAACAAAATAATAAAAAATAACCCCGAAGAAAATATAACAAAATAAAATACAATAACATGTAGGAGGTTCCTGGAGTGTGTGGAAGATAATTTCCTGACGCAGCTGGTAAGCAAGCCAGCCAGGGGAGGTGCCCCGCTGGACCTGCTGTATATGAACAGAGAAGGCCTGGTGCGTGATGTGGTGGTCGGAGGCTGTCTTGGGCTCAGCGACCATGAAATGGTAGAGTTTTCAATTCTTGGAGAAGTAAGGAAGGGGGTCAGCAAAACCGCTACCCTGAACTTTAGAAGGGCAGCCTTTGGATTGTTTAGGAGTCTGGTTATCAGAGTCCCTTGGGAGGCAGTCCTGAAGGGCAAAGGAGTCCAGGAAGGCTGGATGTTATTCAAGAAGGAAGTCTTAAAGGCGCAGGAGCAGGCCGTCGCCATGTGCCGTAAGTCGAGCAGGCAGGGGAGAAGACCGGCCTGGCTGAACAGAGAGCTTTGGCTGGAACTCAGGAAAAAAAGGAGAGCCTACCACCTTTGAATGAAGGGGCAGGTGACTCAGGAGGACTACAAGGATGTTGTGAGGTTATGCAGGGAGAAGATTAGAAAGGCGAAGGCCCAGCTAGAACTTAAACTGGCCACCGCCGTTAAAGATAACAAAAATGTTTTTACAAATGTATCAGTGACAAAAGGAGGGCCAGGGAGAATCTCTCTACTATGTTGGATGCGGAGGGAAACCTTGCCACGAAGGATGAAGAGAAGGCTGAAGTACTTAATGCCTTCTTTGCCTCAGTCTTTAATAGTGAGACTGGTCATCCTCGGAGTTTTCAGGCCCCTGAGCTGGGAGATGGAGATAGGATGCAGACTGAAGCCCCTGTTATCGAAGAGGTGGCAGTCACCAACCTGCTCCTCCACCTGAATGCTCACAAGTCCATGGGGCCAGACGGGATCCACCCGAGGATAGTGAGGGAGCTGGCAGAGGAGCTTGCCAAGCCACTCTCCATAATTTATCAGCAGTCCTGGTCAACTGGGGAGGTCCCAGATGACTGGAAGTCAGCAAATGTGATGCCCCTCTACAAGAAGGGTTGGAAGGAGGATCTGGGGAGCTACAGGCCTGTCAGCCTGACTTTGGTGCCAGGAAAGGTCACGGAGCAGATCATCTTGAGTGCCATTATGCAGCAAGTGCGGGACAACCGAGGGAGCAGGCCCAGCCAGCATGGGTTTATGAAAGGGAGGTCCTGCTTCACTAACCTGGTCTCCTTCTATGACAAGGTGACCCGCTTAGTGGATGAGGGGAAGGCTGTGGATGTTCTCCTCCTGGACTTTAGTAAGGCCTTTGACACTGTCTCCCACAGCATTCTCCTGGAGAAGCTGTCTGCTCACGGCTTGGGTAAGTGCACTCTGCGCTGGGTTAAAAGCTGGCTGGATGGCCGAGCCAGGAGAGTGGTGGTGAATGGAGTCAAATCCAGTTGGCAGCTGGTCACAAGTGGTGTTTCCCAGGGTTCAGTGTTGGGGCCGGTCCTGTTCAATATCTTCACTGATGATCTGGATGAGGGGATTGAGCGCACGCTCAATAAGTTTGCAGATGACACCAAGTTGGGTGGAAGTGTGGATCTGCTGGAGGGTAGGAGGGCCCTACAGAGGGACCTGGACAGGCTGGATTGTTCAGCTGCCTGAACATGAGCCAGCAGTGTGCTCAGGTGGCCAAGAAGGCCAATGGCATCCTGGCTTGTATCAGGAATAGTGTGGCCAGCAGGACCAGGAAGGTGATAGTGCCCCTGTACTCAGCACTGGTGAGGCCGCACCTCGAGTACTGTGTTCAGTTTTGGGGCCCTCACTCCAAGAAGGGCATCGAGGTGCTGGAGCATGTCCAAAGAAGGGCAAGGAAGTTGGTGAAGGGTCTAGAGAACAAGTCTTATGAGGAGCGGCTGAGGGAGCTGGGCTTGTCTGGAGAAGAGGAGGCTGAGGGGAGACCTTATTGCTCTCTACAACTACCTGAAAGGAGGTTGTAGCGAGATGGGGGTTGGTCTCTTCTCCCTAGCAACAAGCGATAGGATGAGAGGAAACGGCCTCAAGCTGCGCCAGGGGAAGTTTAGGTTGGATATTAGGAAAAACTTCTTCACCGAAAGGGTAGTCAGGCATTGGAAGAGGCTGCCCAGGGAAGTGGTTGAGTCTCCATCTCTGGAGGTATTTAAAAGATGGGTAGATGTGGTGCTTGAGGACATGCTTTAGTGGTGGACTTGGCAGTGCTAGGTTAACGGTTGGACTCGATCTTGAGGGTCTTTTCCAATCTTAACGATTCTATGATTCTATAACATGAAACAAACTAAACTAAACTAAACCACCATAACAATACAGGAAATAAAATAAAATAAAGTCAAATCAAATCCTGTTTCTACTTGTATCCTTTTTGATTTGTGTCCTCGAAAGTGTTTCTGGAGCTGAAAACCCCCTGGCATTTCAGGCAAATAGTGGTCTCCTTGTTATTCGCCTCATCGTGAGTGCAGGGAATAGAACAGAACAGAAGAGAAGGGTTGAGTTGGAAGGGACCTACATCGATCACCTGGTCCAGCTGCCTGACCACTTCAGGGCTGACCAAAAGTTAAAGCATGGCATTAAGGACGTTGTCCAAATGCCTCTTAAACACTGACAGGCAGGAGGTATCGACCCCCTCTCCAGGAAGCCTGTTCCAGGGTTTGACCACCCTCTCGGTAAAGAAATGTTTCCTCATGTCAAGTCTGAACTTCCCCTGACGGACGCAGGTTTGAGCCATTGCCACACGTCCTGGCACTGGGTACCAGGGAGAAGAGATCAGCACCTCCCTCTCCACTTCCCCTCCTCAGGAAGCTGTCGAGAGCCATGAGGTCGCCCCTCAGCCTCCTTCTCTCCAAAATAGATAAGCCCAGTGTCCTCCGCTGCTCCTCATGGGACACGCCTTCCAGCCCCTTCCTCAGCTTTGCTGCCCTTCTCGGGATGCGTTCACGTACCTTGACATCCTTTTGAAATGGTGGGGCCCAGAACCGCACACGATCCTCAAGGTGAGGCCGCACCAGCACTAAATACAGTGGGATAATCACCGCTTCTGACCGGCTGGTTACGCTGTGTTTGATGCACCCCACGATGAGGTTTGCCCTCTTGGCTGCCAGGGCACACTGCTGCCTCCTGTTGAGCCTGCTGTCAACCAGCACCCGCAGATGCCTTTTGCAGGGCTGCTCTCCCAATTTAGACTTGTGCCCGGCGTTACTCTGTCCCAGGTGCAGAGTCCGGCAGTTGGTCTTGTTCAGTTTCACGCCGTTGATGATTGCCCAGTGCTCCCACCTGTCCAGACCCCTCTGCAAGACCTCTTGTCCCTCGAGAGAGTCAGCAGCACCTCCCACTTCCGTATCCTTATCAGACTTCCTAAGGGTGCATTCAACTCCTGCACCCAGATCGTTGATAAAAGGATGGAACAGAACTGGGCCTAGAATTGAGCCCGGAGGAGCACCGCTGGTGACTGGTCGCCAGCCAGATGTAGCCCCATTCACTGCAACCCTTTGAGCCCTGCCATTCAGCCAGTTCTTCACCCAGCGCACCGTCTACCTGCTCATCTCACTGCCGGGCGACTTGTCCAGAAGGATGCTGTGAGGGACAAAAAAAAACCTTACTAAAACCCAGAAAAACTACATCCACCACTGTCCCTTCACCCACTAGGCGGGTGACCTTATCGTAGAAGGATATCAAATTAGTTAGACAGGACTTGCCCGTTTTGAACCTGTGTTGATTGTGCCTGATGTTTGCATTGTTCTTTACAAGTCTTTCAGTGGCACCCAGCATGATCTTCTCCATCATTCTTTCGGGTCCTAAGGTTAAAGATAGTTTATCTTTGATTAGGAACCATCCTAAAGATGGTTCTAATCTCAAGGTGGGATGTGGAGGCTTTATGCAACGTAGTAGCACAAGATTGTAAGTGGACCACCATTGCCCATCCAGAGCAAAGCCAAATTACGTCACTTGGGATGAAGATGAGCAAATGTCCACCTTGTTCCCAACTATAAGGTATTTTAAATTCCAGAATGGAGAATATTTGTTTGCACATCTAAAGGCACGTGCCTGCTCTGGGAATTCATAATGAAAAGAAGATGGTGGTAATTTTTTTTTTTTCCCCTCCTCACCCATTCAATCATTTCTAGATTAAACGCTTTCAATCAGAAATGGTCTCTTTCTGCTAATGCCTCTGCTGTGTACTGTGGCAAGTCATGCACAGAGCGAGCCACTGCCTTTTCTTTTTCAATCATCTTCTTCATTGGGCTGCAGGTTTCTCTTGGGCCTGAGATCCAAGACTCAGAATTGGTTTAACTTCTTAGGGCTCTTTCTTTGTAGGTGTTTTTACAGACTGAAAGACAACCTTGGTTATGCTTCTCGTTATTTTTAGTTTTACTCTGAGTATCAGCTAAACTGCTCCTAATGAAGCAGAACTATAAGCTTCGTTGATGCTTAGTAAAAGACGTATTCTTTTTATTTTTTTTTCTGCAGTGGTTTGATATTTTGTGATGGTGTATGTAGAGGCAGCTGTTCACAGACACAACATGTATATTGAAGCAAATGGATGTTCTGCATGAGCATTTTTCGTTCCGCATGAGTGCTTTTTGGACTTAACTTGTGAAATTGTTTCTCACCATATTTCTAGCTGATGGGAGGAGAGCAAGGACGAGAAGTCTCACAGGAGCACGCTTCTCCTGCAAGTCACAGCTCAGCTTTTCACACTCAGGTAGGTCTAGGTATAGATATGTGTGTGCTTGTGTGTATGTGTGTATTATATTTTCCTGGTTGTTTCTAAGAGGTGATTATGGTCGTTTTGTAGCAGGAATGGGCAGAAGCAGTAGCATTTTTCTGCTGTTGTATTCAATGTGAATAATGCTGTTTTGCCTAAAAGAATAGTTTGTTCAGACAGGCTGCCATGGTTTAACCCCAGCCAGCAACTAAGCACCACCCAGCCGCTCACTCACTCCCTCCACACCAGTGGGATGGGGGAGAGAATATGAAGGGTGAAAGTCAAGAAACTCGTGGGTTGAGATAAGAACAGTTTAATACTTGAAGTAAAATGGAATAGGATAGGAATAGTACTAGTAGTAGTAGTAGTAATAATAATATAATAATAATAATACAATAATAATATACAAAGCAAGTGATACATGATGCAGTGGCTCACCACCTGCCGACCGATGCCCAGCCTGTTCCCGAGCAGCAATCACTGCCCCCTGGCCAACTCCCCCCAGCTTATATACTGAGCATGATGTCATATGGTATGGAACAGCCCTTTGGCCGGTCTGGGCCAGCTGTCCTGGCTGTGACCCCTCCCAGCTTCTTGTGCGCCTGGCACAGCATGGGAAGCTAAAAAGTCCTTGACTGGTGTAATCACTACTTAGCGACAACTAAAACATCAGTGTGTTATCAACATTATTCTCATCCTAAACCCAAAACGCAGCACTGTACCAGATACTGGGGAAAAAAAATCAACTCTATCCCAGTTGAAACCAGGTCACAAACACAAACATTTCCTCGTTTAAGACAGGAACCCAGCTGGGGCTGTCTCCTCTGGTCCATTTTGGCTGGGTTACTGCCTGCTGCTCATGCACCACGAAGACGGCCTCTCGTGCCCTGCAGCTGGGGAGAGAAAGGCTTTTTGTCCCCCACGGTGGGCTAGCAAGTGTCCCCGAGGGTTTTTTGTCTTCCTCTGCACCACTGAGCACAGCCACTTGCCAGGGCTCCTTTGGGCCATTTTGGCTAGGTGCCTGCTCCTGGCTGCACATGCGCATTGTGTTAATGCTTGTGAGCATCGGCTCTGAAAGAGATTCAGCAAAATAGCCTAAAATAGCCTAAAAGAAAATAAGATCAAATAAAATAATAAAATAATAAAATAAAAAAAAAAACGCATAAAGCACGGTAAAATAAAATACGATAAACCAACATAAAATAAAATAATAAGAAATAACCCCAAAGAAAAATGTAATAAAATCAAATCCAATAACATCACATGAAAGAAACGAAACTAAACTAACATAAACCAACAGAACAAGACAGAAAATAAAATAAAGTCAAATCAAGTCAAATCAAATCCTGTTTCTACTTGTATCCTTTTTGATTTGTGTCCTCGAAAGTGTTTCTGGAGCTGTAAACCCCCTGGCATTTCAGGCAAATAGTGGTCTCCTTGTTATTTGCCTCATCGTGAGTGCAGGGAATAGAATAGAGGTGAAGAGAAGAGAAGGGTTGAGTTGGAAGGGACCTGCAGCGATCCTTCCGGACTATCTAGCTGAGGTGAAGACGACTGGCAGGAGCAAGGCAAAGGCTGAGAGGGCTGCCGTCACTTTCAGGAAGGGTATTGAGGGTGAAGGCCAAGGGAGGAGAAAAGCTCTGGAGTGCAAGGAAGAAGATGGTCAAGAAGAGAAAACGATTTGGGACTTCTTTCCCAGAAGAAGACCTCAGCATAAGCAGGGTAGTAGCAAATGTCCCTTGGTGCATGGGTCAGGAACGGCGAGGCCATCCTTCACGTGCTCTCCGTCTCTGCACAGTTCACGCCGAGGGAACCAAAAGCCTTGCTTTCACCTCTGGCATCCCCACAACCAAATGAATGTAGCTGGGACAAACAGCCTTCACGACGGAGTCTGAATGTCCAGATGTATGTAGCGGGACGCCCAGCAGCTGTGCCCAGGGCATGGCCGGCAAGGGCAGGGACAGCCCCCCGAGCCTCCTGGGCCCAGGGACTGCCTCAGGGCCAGCAGCCCAAAGGCCTTCGTGGGAAGGATGCTGGGCGGAGGGCCGGCGGGCGGGGCCGTGCAGGGGGGGCCCCGTCACCCCCGTGTCACAGTGCCAGCACCCGGCAACGCAGCAGTCACCATGCCCCGGGGCAGCATAAAAGGGAGCACGCTCCCGCGTCGCGCTGCCATAGCCGGCCTGGGGGCAGCCCCAAGACGTGCGAGAGGAAGTCCTTGAGGAGGCGGTGGAATTACTTGGCGAGGGCTGAGGGAGGAAGGCCGGAGGAGGCTCGACGAGGCTGCTGGAGACGAGAAGAACCCCCAAGAGCTGGGGGTTCGCAAGGCTGGTTGGCCTTTTCAGCTGGCTAGCAGTGGCAAGAGCAAGGGAATGCCTTCTTGAGGAGCACTGCAGAGCTCGCCATCCTCATCCCCTGCGGAGCCAGTGGCAGCAGCCGTGAGGAATGGGATGCAGAGATGTTGGCGGGGGTGCCGGTGCTTTGGAGCAGCCACTGGTGCCTTGCCAGGCGCCGGAAGGATCGTTGTCCCCCAGATGGATCAGGCGGGGTGCGTTTTGCCCCTCTGGGAAGGCCCTGAGGTGGCAGCAGGTGGAGGGAGAATCGGGGTTGGGCATCTCCTGGGAGGTGTGAGCAGCCTGCGGGCCGAGGAGGCAGGTCTTGCTCACGTGCTCAGGGAAGAGCCCATCGCCGGCAGTGCTGGTGTCAGGAAGGAATTTTCCCCCGGGGCAGATTGGCTCTGGTGCCTGGGGTTTTTTTTGCCTTCCTCTGCAGCATTGAGCATGAGCACTTGTCAGGGCTCCTCTGGGCCATTTTGGCTGGGTTACTGCCTGCTGCTCATGCACCACGAAGGTGGCCTCTCGTGCCCTGCAGCTGCAGGGAGGAAGGCTTTTTTCCCCCCACGGTGGGCTAGCAAGTGTCCCCGGGGGTTTTTTGCCTTCCTCTGCAGCACTGAGCACGGCCCCTTGCCAGGGCTCCTTTGCGCCGTTTTGGCTAGGTGCCTGCTGCTCCTGCTCCACCAAGGTGGCCCTCGTGCCCTGCATGCGAGGGGAGGACGCGTTCTAGACTCCCAGGGCGGACGCCCAGGCTGGCCCCCGGGGGTTGCTGCTTCTCTGTAGCATTGAGCGCAGCCCCTTGTCAAGGCTCCTCTGGGCCCTTTGGGCTCAGTTCTTGCCCGCTGCTCTTGCACCTCTGAGGCGCCACTCGTGCCCTGGCGCTCCCTGGCTCTTTTGCCCATTGCAGGTTTGGAGCAGGAGCGAGCTCTGGTCTTCCCTTGGCTCCGTTTCCCGAGGTGTTCTTGCTTGTGCAAAAGAGCCTGTGCTTGGAAGGGCTGCAGGCTTGCTGCACCATGCGGAGCTGCCGCTTTTCAGCTCTCCCTGCACGCGATCCAAGTGCAGGGCAGGCAGGAGAGCGCTTGTCATGCCTCCCTGGCCAAGAAGCACAGCGGAGCAAGGTTTGGAAGGCAAAAGGGGTGCTTGTCATTGACACGTGTCCTACTTGTGAAAATAGCCCAGGGCACCACACGCCTCTTCTTCTTCTACTTTTCGGTGTGTGGTCGGTACGCGTCCTCCTTCTTCAAGTTCTTCTGCACTGTTGAGAAACGAGGGACTGCTTGGCCTGTATTCCTGCTGCTCCTTTCTGCGGCTTTCCTTTGCCAGACTGCAAGGGATGCTTTTTCAAACGAAACTGAAGAACACATCAGGCTGCTCCTGGCTGCACATGCGCATTGTGTTAATGCTTGTGAGCATCGGCTCTGAAAGAGATTCAGCAAAATAGCCTAAAAGAACCTAAAACCAAATAAGATCAAATAAAATAATAAAATAGCAAAATAAAATAACAAAACAAAACAAAAACGCATAAAGCAAGGTAAAATAAAAAAAGATAAACCAACATAAAATAAAATAATAAGAAATAACCCCAAAGAAAATGTAATAAACTCAAATCCAATAACATCACATGAAAGAAACGAAACTAAACTAACATAAAGCAACAGAACAAGACAGAAAATAAAATCAAGTAAAATCAAGTAAAACCAAATGAAATCAAATCCTGTTTCTACTTGTATCCTTTTTGATTTGTGTCCTCGAAAGTGTTTCTGGAGCTGAAAACCCCCTGGCATTTCAGGCAAATAGTGGTCTCCTTGTTATTCGCCTCATCGTGAGTGCAGGGAATAGAATAGAGGTGAAGAGAAGAGAAGGGTTGAGTTGGAAGGGACCTGCAGCGATCCTTCCGGACTATCTAGCTGAGGTGAAGACGACTGGCAGGAGCAAGGCAAAGGCTGAGAGGGCTGCCGTCACTTTCAGGAAAGGTATTGAGGGTGAAGGCCAAGGGAGGAGAAAAGCTCTTGAGTGCAAGGAAAAAGATGGTCAAGAAGAGAAGATTTGGGACTTCTTTCCCAGAAGAAGACCTCACCATAAGCAGGGGAGTAGCAAATGTCCCTTGGTGCATGGGTCAGGAACGGCGAGGCCATCCTGCACGTGCTCTCCGTCTCTGCACAGTTCACGCCGAGGGAACCAAAAGCCTTGCTTTCACCTCTGGCATCCCCACAACCAAATGAATGTAGATGGGACAAACAGCCTTCACGACGTAGTCTGAATGTCCAGATGTATGTAGCGGGACGCCCAGCAGCTGTGCCCAGTGCATGGCCAGCAAGGGCAGGGACAGCCCCCTGAGCCTCCTGGGCCCAGGGAGTGCCTCGGGGCCAGCAGCCCAAAGGCCTTCCTGGGAAGGATGCTGGGCGGAGGGCTGGCGGGCGGGGCCGCGCGGGGGGGCCCCGTCACCCCCGTGTCACAGTGCCAGCACCCGGCAACGCAGCAGTCACCATGCCCCGGGGCAGCATAAAAGGGAGCACGCTCCCGCGTCGCGCTGCCATAGCCGGCCTGGGGGCAGCCCCAAGACGTGCGAGAGGAAGTCCTTGAGGAGGCGGTGGAATTACTTGGCGAGGGCTGAGGGAGGAAGGCCGGAGGAGGCTCGACGAGGCTGCTGGAGACGAGAAGAACCACCAACAGCTGGAGGTTCGTGAGGCTGGCTGGCCGGCCTTTTCAGCCGGCTAGCAGTGGCAAGAGCAAGGGAATGCCTTCTTGAGGAGCACTGCAGAGCTCGCCATCCTCATCCCCTGCGGAGCCAGTGGCAGCAGCCGTGAGGAATGGGATGCAGAGATGTTGGCGGGGGTGCCGGTGCTTTGGAGCAGCCACTGGTGCCTTGCCAGGCGCCGGAAGGATCGTTGTCCCCCAGATGGATCAGGCCGGGGGCGTTTTGCCCCTCTGGGAAGGCCCTGAGGTGGCAGCAGGTGGAGGGAGAATCGGGGTTGGGCATCTCCTGGGAGGTGTGAGCAGCCTGCGGGCCGAGGAGGCAGGTCTTGCTCACGTGCTCAGGGAAGAGCCCATCGCCGGCGGTGCTGGTGTCAGGAAGGAATTTTCCCCCGGGGCAGATTGGCTCTGGTGCCTGGGGTTTTTTTTGCCTTCCTCTGCAGCATTGAGCATGAGCACTTGTCAGGGCTCCTCTGGGCCATTTTGGCTGGGTTACTGCCTGCTGCTCATGCACCACGAAGGTGGCCTCTCGTGCCCTGCAGCTGCGGGGAGGAAGGCTTTTTTCCCCCCACGGTGGGCTAGCAAGTGTCCCCGGGGGTTTTTTGCCTTCCTCTGCAGCACTGAGCACGGCCCCTTGCCAGGGCTCCTTTGCGCCGTTTTGGCTAGGTGCCTGCTGCTCCTGCTCCACCAAGGCGGCCCTCGTGCCCTGCATGCGGGGGGAGGACGCTTTCTAGACTCCCAGGGCGGACGCCCAGGCTGGCCCCCGGGGGTTGCTGCTTCTCTGTAGCATTGAGCGCAGCCCATTCTCAGGGCTCCTCTGGGCCCTTTGGGCTCAGTTCTTGCCCGCTGCTCTTGCACCTCCGAGGCGCCACTCGTGCCCTGGTGCTCCCTGGCTCTTTTGCCCATTGCAGGTTTGGAGCAGGAGCGAGCTCTGCTCTTCCCTTGGCTCCGTTTCCCGAGGTGTTCTTGCTTGTGCAAAAGAGCCTGTGCTTGGAAGGGCTGCAGGCTTGCTGCACCATGCGGAGCTGCAGCTTTTCAGCTCTCCCTGCAGGCGATCCAAGTGCAGGGCAGGCAGGAGAGCGCTTGTCATGCCTCCCTGGCCAAGAAGCACAGCGGAGCAAGTTTTGGAAGGCAAAAGGGGTGCTTGTCATCGACACGTGTCCTACTTGTGAAAATAGCCCAGGGCACCACACGCCTCTTCTTCTTCTACTTTTCGGTGTGTGGTCGGTACGCGTCCTCCTTCTTCAAGTTCTTCTGCACTGTTGAGAAACGAGGGACTGCTTGGCCTGTATTCCTGCTGCTCCTTTCTGCGGCTTTCCTTTGCCAGACTGCAAGGGATGCTTTGTCAAACGAAACTGAAGAACACATCAGGCTGCTCCTGGCTGCACATGCGCATTGTGTTAATGCTTGTGAGCATCGGCTCTGAAAGAGATTCAGCAAAATAGCCTAAAAGAACCTAAAACCAAATAAGATCAAATAAAATAATAAAATAGCAAAATAAAATAACAAAACAAAACAAAAACGCATAAAGCAAGGTAAAATAAAAAAAGATAAACCAACATAAAATAAAATAATAAGAAATAACCCCAAAGAAAATGTAATAAACTCAAATCCAATAACATCACATGAAAGAAACGAAACTAAACTAACATAAACCAACAGATCAAGACAGAAAATAAAATAAAGTCAAATCAAGTCAAATCAAATCCTGTTTCTACTTGTATCCTTTTTGATTTGTGTCCTCGAAAGTGTTTCTGGAGCTGTAAACCCCCTGGCATTTCAGGCAAATAGTGGTCTCCTTGTTATTTGCCTCATCGTGAGTGCAGGGAATAGAATAGAGGTGAAGAGAAGAGAAGGGTTGAGTTGGAAGGGACCTGCAGGACTCTCTAGGTGAGGTGAAGACGACTTAGCAGGAGCAAGGCAAAGGCTGAGAGGGCTGCCGTCACTTTCAGGAAAGGTATTGAGGGTGAAGGCCAAGGGAGGAGAAAAGCTCTTGAGTGCAAGGAAGAAGATGGTCAAGAAGAGAAAACGATTTGGGACTTCTTTCCCAGAAGAAGACCTCAGCATAAGCAGGGGAGTAGCAAATGTCCCTTGGTGCATGGGTCAGGAACGGCGAGGCCATCCTGCACGTGCTCTCCGTCTCTGCACAGTTCACGCCGAGGGAACCAAAAGCCTTGCTTTCACCTCTGGCATCCCCACAACCAAATGAATGTAGATGGGACAAACAGCCTTCACGACGTAGTCTGAATGTCCAGATGTATGTAGCGGGACGCCCAGCAGCTGTGCCCAGTGCATGGCCAGCAAGGGCAGGGACAGCCCCCTGAGCCTCCTGGGCGCAGGGACTGCCTCGGGGCCAGCAGCCCAAAGGCCTTCCTGGGAAGGATGCTGGGTAGAGGGCCGGCGGGCAGGGCCGCGCGGGGGGGCCCCGTCACCCCCGTGTCACAGTGCCAGCACCCGGCAACGCAGCAGTCACCATGCCCCGGGGCAGCATAAAAGGGAGCACGCTCCCGCGTCGCGCTGCCATAGCCGGCCTGGGGGCAGCCCCAAGACGTGCGAGAGGAAGTCCTTGGGGAAGCGGTGGAATTACTTGGCGAGGGCTGAGGGAGGAAGGCCGGAGGAGGCTCGACGAGGCTGCTGGAGACGAGAAGAACCACCAACAGCTGGAGGTTCGTGAGGCTGGCTGGCCGGCCTTTTCAGCCGGCTAGCAGTGGCAAGAGCAAGGGAATGCCTTCTTGAGGAGCACTGCAGAGCTCGCCATCCTCATCCCCTGCGGAGCCAGTGGCAGCAGCCGTGAGGAATGGGATGCAGAGATGTTGGCGGGGGTGCCGGTGCTTTGGAGCAGCCACTGGTGCCTTGCCAGGCGCCGGAAGGATCGTTGTCCCCCAGATGGATCAGGCCGGGGGCGTTTTGCCCCTCTGGGAAGGCCCTGAGGTGGCAGCAGGTGGAGGGAGAATCGGGGTTGGGCATCTCCTGGGAGGTGTGAGCAGCCTGCGGGCCGAGGAGGCAGGTCTTGCTCACGTGCTCAGGGAATAGCCCATCGCTGGCGACGCTGGGGTCAGGAAGGAATTTTCCCCCGGGGCAGATTGGCTCTGGTGCCCAGGGGTTTTTTGCCTTCCTCTGCAGCACTGAGCACGGCCCCTTGCCAGGGCTCCTCTGGGCCATTTTGGCTGGGTTACTGCCTGTTGCTCATGCACCACGAAGGTGGCCTCTCGTGCCCTGCAGCTGCGGGGAGGAAGGCTTTTTTCCCCCCACGGTGGGCTAGCAAGTGTCCCCGGGGGTTTTTTGCCTTCCTCTGCAGCACTGAGCACGGCCCCTTGCCAGGGCTCCTTTGCGCCGTTTTGGCTAGGTGCCTGCTGCTCCTGCTCCACGAAGGTGGCCCTCGTGCCCTGCATGCGGGGGGAGGACGCTTTCTAGACTCCCAGGGCGGACGCCCAGGCTGGCCCCCGGGGGTTGCTGCTTCTCTGTAGCATTGAGCGCAGCCCCTTGTCAAGGCTCCTCTGGGCCCTCTGGGCTCAGTTCTTGCCCGCTGCTCTTGCACCTGCGAGGCGCCACTCGTGCCCTGGCGCTCCCTGGCTCTTTTGCCCCTTGCAGGTTTGGAGCAGGAGCGAGCTCTGCTCTTCCCTTGGCTCCGTTTCCCGAGGTGTTCTTGCTTGTGCAAAACAGCCTGTGCTTGGAAGGGCTGCAGGCTTGCTGCACCATGCGGAGCTGCAGCTTTTCAGCTCTCCCTGCAGGCGATCCAAGCGCAGGGCAGGCAGGAGAGCGCTTGTCATGCCTCCCTGGCCAAGAAGCACAGCGGAGCAAGGTTTGGAAGGCAAAAGGGGTGCTTGTCATCGACACGTGTCCTACTTGTGAAAATAGCCCAGGGCACCACACCCCTCCTCTTCTTCCACTTTTCGGTGTGTGGTCGGTACGCATCCTCCTTCTTCAAGTTCTTCTGCACTGTTGAGAAACGAGGGACTGCTTGGCCTGTATTCCTGCTGCTCCTTTCTGCGGCTTTCCTTTGCCAGACTGCAAGGGATGCTTTTTCAAACGAAACTGAAGAACACATCAGGCTGCTCCTGGCTGCACATGCGCATTGTGTTAATGCTTGTGAGCATCGGCTCTGAAAGAGATTCAGCAAAATAGCCTAAAGGAGCCTAAAAGAAAATAAGATCAAATAAAATAATAAAATAGCAAAATAAAATAACAAAACAAAATAAAAACGCATAAAGCAAGGTAAAATAAAAAAAGATAAACCAACATAAAATAAAATAATAAGAAATAACCCCAAAGAAAATGTAATAAACTCAAATCCAATAACATCACATGAAAGAAACGAAACTAAACTAACATAAACCAACAGATCAAGACAGAAGATAAAATAAAGTCAAATCAAGTCAAATCACATCCTGTTTCTACTTGTATCCTTTTTGATTTGTGTCCTCGAAAGTGTTTCTGGAGCTGTAAACCCCCTGGCATTTCAGGCAAATAGTGGTCTCCTTGTTATTCGCCTCATCGTGAGTGCAGGGAATAGAACACAAGTGAAGAGAAGAGAAGGGTTGAGTTGGAAGGGACCTGCAGCGATCCTTCCGGACTATCTAGCTGAGGTGAAGACGACTAGCAGGAGCAAGGCAAAGGCTGAGAGGGCTGCTGTCACTTTCAGGAAAGGTATTGAGGGTGAAGGCCAAGGGAGGAGAAAAGCTCTTGAGTGCAAGGAAGAAGATGGTCAAGAAGAGAAAACGATTTGGGACTTCTTTCCCAGAAGAAGACCTCACCATAAGCAGGGTAGTAGCAAATGTCCCTTGGTGCATGGGTCAGGAACGGCGAGGCCATCCTGCACGTGCTCTCCGTCTCTGCACAGTTCACGCCGAGGGAACCAAAAGCCTTGCTTTCACCTCTGGCATCCCCACAACCAAATGAATGTAGATGGGACAAACAGCCTTCACGATGTAGTCTGAATGTCCAGATGTATTTAGCGGGACGCCCAGCAGCTGTGCCCAGTGCATGGCCAGCAAGGGCAGGGACAGCCCCCTGAGCCTCCTGGGCCCAGGGAGTGCCTCGGGGCCAGCAGCCCAAAGGCCTTCCTGGGAAGGATGCTGGGTGGAGGGCCGGCGGGCGGGGCCGCGCAGGGGGGGCCCCGTCACCCCCGTGTCACAGTGCCAGCACCCGGCAACGCAGCAGTCACCATGCCCCGGGGCAGCATAAAAGGGAGCACGCTCCCGCGTCGCGCTGCCATAGCCGGCCTGGGGGCAGCCC
Source organism: Platalea leucorodia (assembly GCF_965183815.1). Classification (NCBI taxonomy): domain Eukaryota; kingdom Metazoa; phylum Chordata; class Aves; order Pelecaniformes; family Threskiornithidae; genus Platalea; species Platalea leucorodia. The sequence goes on along the minus strand of NC_138840.1, from coordinate 1,569,299 downwards.
CAAGACGTGCGAAAGGAAGTCCTTGAGGAGGCGGTGGAATTACTTGGCGAGGGCTGAGGGAGGAAGGCCGGAGGAGGCTCGACGAGGCTGCTAGAGACGAGAAGAACCATCAACACGTAGAGGTTCGCGAGGCTGGCTGGCCTTTTCAGCTGGCTAGCAGTGGCAAGAGCAAGGGAATGCCTTCTTGAGGAGCACTGCAGAGCTCGCCATCCTCATCCCCTGCGGAGCCAGTGGCAGCAGCCGTGAGGAATGGGATGCAGAGATGTTGGCGGGGGTGCCGGTGCTTTGGAGCAGCCATTGGTGCCTTGCCAGGCGCCGGAAGGATCGTTGTCCCCCAGATGGATCAGGCCGGGGGCGTTTTGCCCCTCTGGGAAGGCCCTGAGGCAGCAGCAGGTGGAGGGAGAATCAGGGTTGGGCATCTCCTGGGAGGTGTGAGCAGCCTGCGGGCCGAGGAGGCAGGTCTTGCTCACGTGCTCAGGGAATAGCCCATGGCCGGCGACGCTGGTGTCAGGAAGGAATTTTCCCCCGGGGCAGATTGGCTCTGGTGCCTGGGGTTTTTTTTGCCTTCCTCTGCAGCATTGAGCATGAGCACTTGTCAGGGCTCCTCTGGGCCATTTTGGCTGGGTTACTGCCTGTTGCTCATGCACCACCAAGGTGGCCTCTCGTGCCCTGCATCTGCGGGGAGGAAGGCTTTTTTCCCCCCACGGTGGGCTAGCAAGTGTCCCCGGGGGTTTTTTGCCTTCCTCTGCAGCACTGAGCACGGCCCCTTGCCAGGGCTCCTTTGGGCCGTTTTGGCTAGGTGCCTGCTGCTCCTGCTCCACGAAGGTGGCCCTCGTGCCCCGCAGGCGGGGGGAGGACGCTTTCTAGACTCCCAGGGCGCACGCCCAGGGTGGCCCCCGCGGGTTGCTGCTTCTCCTCCGTAGCATTGAGCGCAGCCCCTTGTCAGGGCTCCTCTGGGCCCTTTGGGCTCAGTTCTTGCCCGCTGCTCTTGCACCTGCGAGGCGCCCCTCGTGCCCTGGCGCTCCCTGGCTCTTTTGCCCCTTGCAGGTTTGGAGCAGGAGCGAGCTCTGCTCTTCCCTTGGCTGCGTTTCCCGAGGTGTCCTTGCTTGTGCAAAACAGCCTGTGCTTGGAAGGGCTGCAGGCTTGCTGCACCATCCGGAGCTGCCGCTTTTCAGCTCTCCCTGCAGGCGATCCAAGCGCACGGCAGGCAGGAGAGCGCTTGTCATGCCTCCCTGGCCAAGAAGCACAGCGGAGCAAGTTTGGGAAGGCAAAAGGGCTGCTTGTCATCGACACGTGTCCTACTTGTGAAAATACCCCAGGGCACCACACCCCTCCTCTTCTTCCACTTTTCGGTGTGTGGTCGGTACCCATCCTCCTTCTTCAAGTTCTTCTGCACTGTTGAGAAACGAGGGACTGCTTGGCCTGTATTCCTGCTGCTCCTTTCTGCGGCTTTCCTTTGCCAGTCTGCAAGGGATGCTTTGTCAAACTAAACCGAAGAACACATCAGCCTGCTCCTGGCTGCACATGCGCATTGTGTTAATACTTGTGAGCCTTGGCTCTGAAAGAGATTCAGCAAAATAGCCTAAAGGAGCCTAAAAGAAAATAAGATCAAATAAAATGATAAAATAACAAAATAAGAAAACAAACTAAGAACGCGTAAAGCAAGGTAAAATAAAATACGATAAACCAACATAAAATATAATAATAAGAAATAACCCCAAAGAAAATATAATAAAATCAAATACAATAACCTAACATGAAAGAAACGAAACTAAACTAACATAAAGCAACAGAACAAGACAGAAAATAAAATCAAGTGAAATCAAGTAAAACCAAATGAAATCAAATCCTGTTTCTACTTGTATCCTTTTTGATTTGTGTCCTCAAAAGTGTTTCTGGAGCTGTAAACCCCCTGGCATTTCAGGCAAATAGTGGTCTCCTTGTTATTCGCCTCATCGTCAGCGCAGGGAATAGAACACAAGTGAAGAGAAGAGAAGGGTTGAGTTGGAAGGGACCTGCAGGACTCTCTAGCTGAGGTGAAGACGACTAGCAGGAGCAAGGCAAAGGCTGAGAGGGCTGCCGTCACTTTCAGGAAGGGTATTGAGGGTGAAGGCCAAGGGAGGAGAAAAGCTCTGGAGTGCAAGGAAACAGATGGTCAAGAAGAGAAAACGATTTGGGACTTCTTTCCCAGAAGAAGACCTCAGCATAAGCAGGGGAGTAGCAAATGTCCCTTGGTGCATGGGTCAGGAACGGCGAGGCCATCCTGCACGTGCTCTCCGTCTCTGCACAGTTCACGCCGAGGGAACCCAAAGCCTTGCTTTCACCTCTGGCATCCCCACAACCAAATGAATGTAGCTGGGACCAACAGCCTTCACGACGTAGTCTGAATGTCCAGATGTATTTAGCGGGACGCCCAGCAGCTGTGCCCAGGGCATGGCCAGCAAGGGCAGGGACAGCCCCCTGAGCCTCCTGGGCGCAGGGACTGCCTCGGGGCCAGCAGCCCAAAGGCCTTCGTGGGAAGGATGCTGGGCGGAGGGCCGGCAGGCGGGGCTGCGCAGGGGGGGCCCCGTCACCCCCGTGTCACAGTGCCAGCACCCGGCAACGCAGCAGTCACCATGCCCCGGGGCAGCATAAAAGGGAGCACGCTCCTGCGTCGCGCTGCCATAGCTGGCCTGGGGGCAGCCCCAGGATGTGCGAGAGGAAGTCCTTGGGGAAGCGGTGGAATGACTTGGCGAGGGCTGAGGGAGGAAGGCCGGAGGAGGCTCGACGAGGCTGCTGGAGACGAGAAGAACCCCCAACAGCTGGAGGTTGGTGAGGCTGGCTGGCCTTTTCAGCCGGCTAGCAGTGGCAAGAGCAAGGGAATGCCTTCTTGAGGAGCACTGCAGAGCTCGCCATCCTCATCCCCTGCGGAGCCAGGGTCAGCAGCCGTGAGGAATGGGATGCAGAGATGTTGGCGGGGGTGCCGGTGCTTTGGAGCAGCCACTGGTGCCTTGCCAGGCGCCGGAAGGATCGTTGTCCCCCAGATGGATCAGGCGGGGTGCGTTTTGCCCCTCTGGGAAGGCCCTGAGGTGGCAGCAGGTGGAGGGAGAATCGGGGTTGGGCATCTCCTGGGAGGCGTGAGCAGCCTGCGGGCCGAGGAGGCAGGTCTTGCTCACGTGCTCAGGGAATAGCCCATGGCCGGCGACGCTGGGGTCAGGAAGGAATTTTCCCCCGGGGCAGATTGGCTCTGGTGCCCAGGGGTTTTTTGCCTTCCTCTGCAGCACTGAGCACGGCCCCTTGCCAGGGCTCCTTTGGGCCGTTTTGGCTAGGTGCCTGCTGCTCCTGCTCCACAAAGGTGGCCCTCGTGCCCCGCAGGCGGGGGGAGGACGCTTTCTAGACTCCCAGGGCGCATGCCCAGGGTGGCCCCCGCGGGTTGCTGCTTCTCCTCCGTAGCATTGAGCGCAGCCCCTTGTCAGGGCTCCTCTGGGCCCTTTGGGCTCAGTTCTTGCCCGCTGCTCTTGCACCTGCGAGGCGCCCCTCGTGCCCTGGCGCTCCCTGGCTCTTTTGCCCCTTGCAGGTTTGGAGCAGGAGCGAGCTCTGCTCTTCCCTTGGCTCCGTTTCCCGAGGTGTCCTTGCTTGTGCAAAACAGCCTGTGCTTGGAAGGGCTGCAGGCTTGCTGCACCATGCGGAGCTGCCGCTTTTCAGCTCTCCCTGCAGGCGATCCAAGCGCAGGGCAGGCAGGAGAGCGCTTGTCATGCCTCCCTGGCCAAGAAGCACAGCAGAGCAAGTTTGGGAAGGCAAAAGGGCTGCTTGTCATCGCCACGTGTCCTACTTGTGAAAATACCCCAGGGCACCACACCCCTCCTCTTCTTCCACTTTTCGGTGTGTGGTCGGTACCCATCCTCCTTCTTCAAGTTCTTCTGCACTGTTGAGAAACGAGGGACTGCTTGGCCTGTATTCCTGCTGCTCCTTTCTGCGGCTTTCCTTTGCCAGTCTGCAAGGGATGCTTTGTCAAACTAAACCGAAGAACACATCAGCCTGCTCCTGGCTGCACATGCGCATTGTGTTAATGCTTGTGAGCCTTGGCTCTGAAAGAGATTCAGCAAAATAGCCTAAAGGAGCCTAAAAGAAAATAAGATCAAATAAAATGATAAAATAATAAAATAACAAAACAAACTAAGAACGCGTAAAGCAAGGTAAAATAAAATACGATAAACCAACATAAAATATAATAATAAGAAATAACCCCAAAGAAAATATAATAAAATCAAATACAATAACCTAACATGAAAGAAACGAAACTAAACTAACATAAAGCAACAGAACAAGACAGAAAATAAAATCAAGTAAAATCAAGTAAAACCAAATGAAATCAAATCCTGTTTCTACTTGTATCCTTTTTGATTTGTGTCCTCAAAAGTGTTTCTGGAGCTGTAAACCCCCTGGCATTTCAGGCAAATAGTGGTCTCCTTGTTATTCGCCTCATCGTCAGCGCAGGGAATAGAACACAAGTGAAGAGAAGAGAAGGGTTGAGTTGGAAGGGACCTGCAGGACTCTCTAGCTGACGTGAAGACGACTTAGCAGGAGCAAGGCAAAGGCTGAGAGGGCTGCCGTCACTTTCAGGAAAGGTATTGAGGGTGAAGGCCAAGGGAGGAGAAAAGCTCTGGAGTGCAAGGAAACAGATGGTCAAGAAGAGAAAACGATTTGGGACTTCTTTCCCAGAAGAAGACCTCAGCATAAGCAGGGGAGTAGCAAATGTCCCTTGGTGCATGGGTCAGGAACGGCGAGGCCATCCTGCACGTGCTCTCCGTCTCTGCACAGTTCACGCCGAGGGAACCCAAAGCCTTGCTTTCACCTCTGGCATCCCCACAACCAAATGAATGTAGCTGGGACCAACAGCCTTCACGACGGAGTCTGAATGTCCAGATGTATTTAGCGGGACGCCCAGCAGCTGTGCCCAGGGCATGGCCAGCAAGGGCAGGGACAGCCCCCTGAGCCTCCTGGGCGCAGGGGCTGCCTCGGGGCCAGCAGCCCAAAGGCCTTCGTGGGAAGGATGCTGGGCGGAGGGCCGGCGGGCGGGGCTGCGCAGGGGGGGCCTCGTCACCCCCGTGTCACAGTGCCAGCACCCGGCAACGCAGCAGTCACCATGCCCCGGGGCAGCATAAAAGGGAGCACGCTCCCGCGTCGCGCTGCCATAGCTGGCCTGGGGGCAGCCCCAAAACGTGCGAGAGGAAGTCCTTGGGGAAGCGGTGGAATTACTTGGCGAGGGCTGAGGGAGGAAGGCCGGAGGAGGCTCAACGAGGCTGCTGGAGACGAGAAGAACCACCAAGAGCTGGGGGTTCGCGAGGCTGGCTGGCCTTTTCAGCTGGCTAGCAGTGGCAAGAGCAAGGGAATGCCTTCTTGAGGAGCAGTGCAGAGCTCGCCATCCTCATCCCCTGCGGAGCCAGGGTCAGCAGCCGTGAGGAATGGGATGCAGAGATGTTGGCGGGGGTGCCGGTGCTTTGGAGCAGCCACTGGTGCCTTGCCAGGCACCGGAAGGATCGTTGTCCCCCAGATGGATCAGGCGGGGTGCGTTTTGCCCCTCTGGGAAGGCCCTGAGGTGGCAGCAGGTGGAGGGAGAATCGGGGTTGGGCATCTCCTGGGAGGCGTGAGCAGCCTGCGGGCCGAGGAGGCAGGTCTTGCTCACGTGCTCAGGGAAGAGCCCATGGCCGGCGACGCTGGGGTCAGGAAGGAATTTTCCCCCGGGGCAGATTGGCTCTGGTGCCCAGGGGTTTTTTGCCTTCCTCTGCAGCATTGAGCATGAGCACTTGTCAGGGCTCCTCTGGGCCATTTTGGCTGGGTTACTGCCTGTTGCTCATGCACCACCAAGGTGGCCTCTCGTGCCCTGCAGCTGCGGGGAGGAAGGCTTTTTTCCCCCCACGGTGGGCTAGCAAGTGTCCCCGGGGGTTTTTTGCCTTCCTCTGCAGCACTGAGCACGGCCCCTTGCCAGGGCTCCTTTGGGCCGTTTTGGCTAGGTGCCTGCTGCTCCTGCTCCACGAAGGTGGCCCTCGTGCCCCGCAGGCGGGGGGAGGACGCTTTCTAGACTCCCAGGGCGCACGCCCAGGGTGGCCCCCGCGGGTTGCTGCTTCTCCTCCGTAGCATTGAGCGCAGCCCCTTGTCAGGGCTCCTCTGGGCCCTTTGGGCTCAGTTCTTGCCCGCTGCTCTTGCACCTGCGAGGCGCCCCTCGTGCCCTGGCGCTCCCTGGCTCTTTTGCCCCTTGCAGGTTTGGAGCAGGAGCGAGCTCTGCTCTTCCCTTGGCTCCGTTTCCCGAGGTGTCCTTGCTTGTGCAAAACAGCCTGTGCTTGGAAGGGCTGCAGGCTTGCTGCACCATGCGGAGCTGCCGCTTTTCAGCTCTCCCTGCAGGCGATCCAAGCGCAGGGCAGGCAGGAGAGCGCTTGTCATGCCTCCCTGGCCAAGAAGCACAGCGGAGCAAGTTTGGGAAGGCAAAAGGGCTGCTTGTCATCGACACGTGTCCTACTTGTGAAAATACCCCAGGGCACCACACCCCTCCTCTTCTTCCACTTTTCGGTGTGTGGTCGGTACCCATCCTCCTTCTTCAAGTTCTTCTGCACTGTTGAGAAACGAGGGACTGCTTGGCCTGTATTCCTGCTGCTCCTTTCTGCGGCTTTCCTTTGCCAGTCTGCAAGGGATGCTTTGTCAAACTAAACCGAAGAACACATCAGCCTGCTCCTGGCTGCACATGCGCATTGTGTTAATGCTTGTGAGCCTTGGCTCTGAAAGAGATTCAGCAAAATAGCCTAAAGGAGCCTAAAAGAAAATAAGATCAAATAAAATGATAAAATAATAAAATAACAAAACAAACTAAGAACGCGTAAAGCAAGGTAAAATAAAATAAGATAAACCAACATAAAATATAATAATAAGAAATAACCCCAAAGAAAATATAATAAAATCAAATACAATAACCTAACATGAAAGAAACGAAACTAAACTAACATAAAGCAACAGAACAAGACAGAAAATAAAATCAAGTAAAATGAAGTAAAACCAAATGAAATCAAATCCTGTTTCTACTTGTATCCTTTTTGATTTGTGTCCTCAAAAGTGTTTCTGGAGCTGTAAACCCCCTGGCATTTCAGGCAAATAGTGGTCTCCTTGTTATTCGCCTCATCGTCAGTGCAGGGAATAGAACACAAGTGAAGAGAAGAGAAGGGTTGAGTTGGAAGGGACCTGCAGGACTCTCTAGGTGAGGTGAAGACGACTAGCAGGAGCAAGGCAAAGGCTGAGAGGGCTGCCGTCACTTTCAGGAAAGGTATTGAGGGTGAAGGCCAAGGGAGGAGAAAAGCTCTGGAGTGCAAGGAAACAGATGGTCAAGAAGAGAAAACGATTTGGGACTTCTTTCCCAGAAGAAGACCTCAGCATAAGCAGGGGAGTAGCAAATGTCCCTTGGTGCATGGGTCAGGAACGGCGAGGCCATCCTGCACGTGCTCTCCGTCTCTGCACAGTTCACGCCGAGGGAACCCAAAGCCTTGCTTTCACCTCTGGCATCCCCACAACCAAATGAATGTAGCTGGGACCAACAGCCTTCACGACGTAGTCTGAATGTCCAGATGTATTTAGCGGGACGCCCAGCAGCTGTGCCCAGGGCATGGCCAGCAAGGGCAGGGACAGCCCCCTGAGCCTCCTGGGTGCAGGGACTGCCTCGGGGCCAGCAGCCCAAAGGCCTTCGTGGGAAGGATGCTGGGCGGAGGGCCGGCGGGCGGGGCTGCGCAGGGGGGGCCTCGTCACCCCCGTGTCACAGTGCCAGCACCCGGCAACGCAGCAGTCACCATGCCCCGGGGCAGCATAAAAGGGAGCACGCTCCCGCGTCGCGCTGCCATAGCTGGCCTGGGGGCAGCCCCAAAACGTGCGAGAGGAAGTCCTTGGGGAAGCGGTGGAATTACTTGGCGAGGGCTGAGGGAGGAAGGCCGGAGGAGGCTCGACGAGGCTGCTGGAGACGAGAAGAACCCCCAAGAGCTGGAGGTTCGCGAGGCTGGCTGGCCTTTTCAGCTGGCTAGCAGTGGCAAGAGCAAGGGAATGCCTTCTTGAGGAGCAGTGCAGAGCTCGCCGTCCTCATCCCCTGCGGAGCCAGGGTCAGCAGCCGTGAGGAATGGGATGCAGAGATGTTGGCGGGGGTGCCGGTGCTTTGGAGCAGCCACTGGTGCCTTGCCAGGCGCCGGAAGGATCGTTGTCCCCCAGATGGATCAGGCGGGGTGCGTTTTGCCCCTCTGGGAAGGCCCTGAGGTGGCAGCAGGTGGAGGGAGAATCGGGGTTGGGCATCTCCTGGGAGGCGTGAGCAGCCTGCGGGCCGAGGAGGCAGGTCTTGCTCACGTGCTCAGGGAATAGCCCATGGCCGGCGACGCTGGGGTCAGGAAGGAATTTTCCCCCGGGGCAGGTTGGCTCTGGTGCCCAGGGGTTTTTTGCCTTCCTCTGCAGCATTGAGCATGAGCACTTGTCAGGGCTCCTCTGGGCCATTTTGGCTGGGTTACTGCCTGTTGCTCATGCACCACCAAGGTGGCCTCTCGTGCCCTGCAGCTGCGGGGAGGAAGGCTTTTTTCCCCCCACGGTGGGCTAGCAAGTGTCCCCGGGGGTTTTTTGCCTTCCTCTGCAGCACTGAGCACGGCCCCTTGCCAGGGCTCCTTTGGGCCGTTTTGGCTAGGTGCCTGCTGCTCCTGCTCCACGAAGGTGGCCCTCGTGCCCCGCAGGCGGGGGGAGGACGCTTTCTAGACTCCCAGGGCGCACGCCCAGGGTGGCCCCCGCGGGTTGCTGCTTCTCCTCCGTAGCATTGAGCGCAGCCCCTTGTCAGGGCTCCTCTGGGCCCTTTGGGCTCAGTTCTTGCCCGCTGCTCTTGCACCTGCGAGGCGCCCCTCGTGCCCTGGCGCTCCCTGGCTCTTTTGCCCCTTGCAGGTTTGGAGCAGGAGCGAGCTCTGCTCTTCCCTTGGCTCCGTTTCCCGAGGTGTCCTTGCTTGTGCAAAACAGCCTGTGCTTGGAAGGGCTGCAGGCTTGCTGCACCATGCGGAGCTGCCGCTTTTCAGCTCTCCCTGCACGCGATCCAAGCGCAGGGCAGGCAGGAGAGCGCTTGTCATGCCTCCCTGGCCAAGAAGCACAGCGGAGCAAGTTTGGGAAGGCAAAAGGGCTGCTTGTCATCGACACGTGTCCTACTTGTGAAAATACCCCAGGGCACCACACCCCTCCTCTTCTTCCACTTTTCGGTGTGTGGTCGGTACCCATCCTCCTTCTTCAAGTTCTTCTGCACTGTTGAGAAACGAGGGACTGCTTGGCCTGTATTCCTGCTGCTCCTTTCTGCGGCTTTCCTTTGCCAGTCTGCAAGGGATGCTTTGTCAAACTAAACCGAAGAACACATCAGCCTGCTCCTGGCTGCACATGCGCATTGTGTTAATGCTTGTGAGCCTTGGCTCTGAAAGAGATTCAGCAAAATAGCCTAAAGGAGCCTAAAAGAAAATAAGATCAAATAAAATGATAAAATAATAAAATAACAAAACAAACTAAGAACGCGTAAAGCAAGGTAAAATAAAATACGATAAACCAACATAAAATATAATAATAAGAAATAACCCCAAAGAAAATATAATAAAATCAAATACAATAACCTAACATGAAAGAAACGAAACTAAACTAACATAAAGCAACAGAACAAGACAGAAAATAAAATCAAGTAAAATCAAGTAAAACCAAATGAAATCAAATCCTGTTTCTACTTGTATCCTTTTTGATTTGTGTCCTCAAAAGTGTTTCTGGAGCTGTAAACCCCCTGGCATTTCAGGCAAATAGTGGTCTCCTTGTTATTCGCCTCATCGTCAGCGCAGGGAATAGAACACAAGTGAAGAGAAGAGAAGGGTTGAGTTGGAAGGGACCTGCAGGACTCTCTAGGTGAGGTGAAGACGACTAGCAGGAGCAAGGCAAAGGCTGAGAGGGCTGCCGTCACTTTCAGGAAAGGTATTGAGGGTGAAGGCCAAGGGAGGAGAAAAGCTCTGGAGTGCAAGGAAACAGATGGTCAAGAAGAGAAAACGATTTGGGACTTCTTTCCCAGAAGAAGACCTCAGCATAAGCAGGGGAGTAGCAAATGTCCCTTGGTGCATGGGTCAGGAACGGCGAGGCCATCCTGCACGTGCTCTCCGTCTCTGCACAGTTCACGCCGAGGGAACCAAAAGCCTTGCTTTCACCTCTGGCATCCCCACAACCAAATTGTCCTGGTTTCAGCTGGGATAGAGTTAATTTTCTTCTTAGTAGCTGGTAGAGTGCTGTGTTTTGGATTTAGGATGAGAATAATGTTGATAAGACACTGATGTTTTGGTTCTTGCTGAGTAGAGTTTACACTAGTCAAGGACTTTTTAGCTTCTTGTGCTCTGCCAGGTGCATAAGAAGCTGGGAGGGAGCATAGCTAGGACAGCTGACCCAGACTGGCCAAAGGGCTATTCCATACCATATGACATCATGCTCAGTATATAAGCTGGGGGAAGAAGAAGGAAGGGGGGGACATTCGGAGTGATGGCGTTTGTCTTCCCAAGTAACCGTTACGCGTGATGGAGCCCTGCTTTCCTGGAGATGGCTGAACACCTGCCTGCCGCTGGGAAGTAGTGAATGAATTCCTTGCTTTGCTTTGCTTGTGCGTGTGGCTTTTGCTTTACCTATTAAACTGTCTTTATCTCAACCCATGAGTTTTCTCACTTTTACTCTTCCGATTCTCTCCCCCATCCCACCGGGGGGGAGTGAGCGAGCGGCTGTGTGGTGGTTAGTTGCTGGCTGGGGTTAAACCACGACAGTCCTTTTTTGGCGCCCAACGTGGGGCTCGAAGGGTTTGAGATAATGACAGATTTAATTGGAATGTGCTAGATTGAATTTATAGTTGTTAGTGCTGTTTAGGTATTAATCAGCACGCTTCTGTACTTGCCATGGGGCTTGCTTGCCTTACTGTATATTAGAGTATAGTGCTCGTTAGTGGCTGCTTTTTGCTTTTGCTACTTGCTGAACTGCTTATCATCTTACTGTGCTGTGCCTGGGAACATTTTGATAACAACAACGGCCATGCCCTGGGCTGGCAGATGGCCAGGGCATCGCTGCTGTTTCTGCACTGCTGTACTGGACAGGCTGGAACTCCAGTGTGAACTCGAGTCAAAGGGACTGTGACCTGTGGATGAGTCCATGTGGGAGCAGGACACCCCGAAGCGCCTGTGGACGTGGATAAGCCCATACCAGAGCAGGTATGTCTCGAAGAGTCTGTGGCCATGGTTATGTCTGTGCCACAGCAGGTATACTTCTTGAAGGGATTGTGGCCCAAGGATAAGTCCACGCTGGAGAGGGTACACCTCGAAGCATCTGTGGCTGTGGATAAGTCCGTGCTGCAGCAGGTACACCTTGAAGCATCAGTGGCTGTGCATGAGGTCATGCTGGAGCACCTCAAAGCGTGTGGCCACGGGTAAGGCCATGGTGGAGCAAGTTTACTTCTGAAGAGACTGTGGCTGCGGGTAAGGCCATGGTGGAGCAAGTTTACTTCTGAAGAGACTGTGGCTGCGGGCAAGGCCACGCTGGAGCAGGTATATCTCTGAAAGCATTGTGGCCCATGGAGAAGGTCATGTGGGAACAGGTGCACCTCTAAGTGACTGTGGCTGTGGATAAATCCATGCCACAGCAGGTATACCCCTGGAGAGACTGTGGCTCATAGACAAGGCTCCGCTTGGAGCAGGTAACCCCTAAGGGACTACAGTCTGTGGATAAGTCCAAGCCGAAGCAGGGGCAAGGGGAGGAGTCCATTGCAGTGTTAAACCCAATGGTCTGGTCCAAAGGGGCCAGGGGTGGAGATTGTAATGTAAATACCTTTAAATTGTTGTAACCCAGGATTTGAGTTGCATGTTATGAGAATTACTATAACAGGAACCCCTTGTTGCTAGCCAGGCTAGGAGCAAGGGGAGGAGTTCATTGCAATGTTAATCCTGGCCCAAAGTGGCCAGGGGTGGAGATTGTAATGGAAATACCTTTAAATTGTTGTAACCCATGATCTGAGTTGCATGTTATAGGAATTACCATAGCAGGAACCACCTGAACAAATGGAGGAGAAGCCTTACAAGAAGCAGTGCAAGTGCAGCAGTAACCCGACCTGAGCTGGCTTTGGTGCCCAATAACTCCACGCAACACACCACCTCTCCTGTCCTGAGTGATCACCATCACCGATGGAGCCCAGTCACGGACTAAATGAACCCAATGGACATTATGTGGACATTTGTGGATGTTTATGGACATTTTACAGACATTTTACAGGAGTGGTCCATAGAATAAGTGGGGTGGTGGTTAATGAGGATGTATTGGATAATGTGGGACCTGAGCATGACGTAAATGGTATGGAATAAGGGGTGGATACTGTCCTGGTTTCAGCTGGGATAGAGTTAATTTTCTTCTTAGTAGCTGGTAGAGTGCTGTGTTTTGGATTTAGGATGAGAATAATGTTGATAAGACACTGATGTTTTGGTTCTTGCTGAGTAGAGTTTACACTAGTCAAGGACTTTTTAGCTTCTTGTGCTCTGCCAGGTGCATAAGAAGCTGGGAGGGAGCATAGCTAGGACAGCTGACCCAGACTGGCCAAAGGGCTATTCCATACCATATGACATCATGCTCAGTATATAAGCTGGGGGAAGAAGAAGGAAGGGGGGGACATTCGGAGTGATGGCGTTTGTCTTCCCAAGTAACCGTTACGCGTGATGGAGCCCTGCTTTCCTGGAGATGGCTGAACACCTGCCTGCCGCTGGGAAGTAGTGAATGAATTCCTTGCTTTGCTTTGCTTGTGCGTGTGGCTTTTGCTTTACCTATTAAACTGTCTTTATCTCAACCCATGAGTTTTCTCACTTTTACTCTTCCGATTCTCTCCCCCATCCCACCGGGGGGGAGTGAGCGAGCGGCTGTGTGGTGGTTAGTTGCTGGCTGGGGTTAAACCACGACACAAATGAATGTAGCTGGGACCAACAGCCTTCACGACGTAGTCTGAATGTCCAGATGTATTTAGCGGGACGCCCAGCAGCTGTGCCCAGGGCATGGCCAGCAAGGGCAGGGACAGCCCCCTGAGCCTCCTGGGCGCAGGGGCTGCCTCGGGGCCAGCAGCCCAAAGGCCTTCGTGGGAAGGATGCTGGGCGGAGGGCCGGCGGGCGGGGCTGCGCAGGGGGGGCCTCGTCACCCCCGTGTCACAGTGCCAGCACCCGGCAACGCAGCAGTCACCATGCCCCGGGGCAGCATAAAAGGGAGCACGCTCCCGCGTCGCGCTGCCATAGCTGGCCTGGGGGCAGCCCCAAAACGTGCGAGAGGAAGTCCTTGGGGAAGCGGTGGAATTACTTGGCGAGGGCTGAGGGAGGAAGGCCGGAGGAGGCTCAACGAGGCTGCTGGAGACGAGAAGAACCACCAAGAGCTGGGGGTTCGCGAGGCTGGCTGGCCTTTTCAGCTGGCTAGCAGTGGCAAGAGCAAGGGAATGCCTTCTTGAGGAGCAGTGCAGAGCTCGCCATCCTCATCCCCTGCGGAGCCAGGGTCAGCAGCCGTGAGGAATGGGATGCAGAGATGTTGGCGGGGGTGCCGGTGCTTTGGAGCAGCCACTGGTGCCTTGCCAGGCGCCGGAAGGATCGTTGTCCCCCAGATGGATCAGGCGGGGTGCGTTTTGCCCCTCTGGGAAGGCCCTGAGGTGGCAGCAGGTGGAGGGAGAATCGGGGTTGGGCATCTCCTGGGAGGCGTGAGCAGCCTGCGGGCCGAGGAGGCAGGTCTTGCTCACGTGCTCAGGGAAGAGCCCATGGCCGGCGACGCTGGGGTCAGGAAGGAATTTTCCCCCGGGGCAGATTGGCTCTGGTGCCCAGGGGTTTTTTGCCTTCCTCTGCAGCATTGAGCGTGAGCACTTGTCAGGGCTCCTCTGGGCCATTTTGGCTGGGTTACTGCCTGTTGCTCATGCACCACCAAGGTGGCCTCTCGTGCCCTGCAGCTGCGGGGAGGAAGGCTTTTTTCCCCCCACGGTGGGCTAGCAAGTGTCCCCGGGGGTTTTTTGCCTTCCTCTGCAGCACTGAGCACGGCCCCTTGCCAGGGCTCCTTTGGGCTGTTTTGGCTAGGTGCCTGCTGCTCCTGCTCCACGAAGGTGGCCCTCGTGCCCCGCAGGCGGGGGGAGGACGCTTTCTAGACTCCCAGGGCGCACGCCCAGGGTGGCCCCCGCGGGTTGCTGCTTCTCCTCCGTAGCATTGAGCGCAGCCCCTTGTCAGGGCTCCTCTGGGCCCTTTGGGCTCAGTTCTTGCCCGCTGCTCTTGCACCTGCGAGGCGCCCCTCGTGCCCTGGCGCTCCCTGGCTCTTTTGCCCCTTGCAGGTTTGGAGCAGGAGCGAGCTCTGCTCTTCCCTTGGCTCCGTTTCCCGAGGTGTCCTTGCTTGTGCAAAACAGCCTGTGCTTGGAAGGGCTGCAGGCTTGCTGCACCATGCGGAGCTGCCGCTTTTCAGCTCTCCCTGCACGCGATCCAAGCGCAGGGCAGGCAGGAGAGCGCTTGTCATGCCTCCCTGGCCAAGAAGCACAGCGGAGCAATTTTGGGAAGGCAAAAGGGCTGCTTGTCATCGACACGTGTCCTACTTGTGAAAATACCCCAGGGCACCACACCCCTCCTCTTCTTCCACTTTTCGGTGTGTGGTCGGTACCCATCCTCCTTCTTCAAGTTCTTCTGCACTGTTGAGAAACGAGGGACTGCTTGGCCTGTATTCCTGCTGCTCCTTTCTGCGGCTTTCCTTTGCCAGTCTGCAAGGGATGCTTTGTCAAACTAAACCGAAGAACACATCAGCCTGCTCCTGGCTGCACATGCGCATTGTGTTAATGCTTGTGAGCCTTGGCTCTGAAAGAGATTCAGCAAAATAGCCTAAAGGAGCCTAAAAGAAAATAAGATCAAATAAAATGATAAAATAATAAAATAACAAAACAAACTAAGAACGCGTAAAGCAAGGTAAAATAAAATACGATAAACCAACATAAAATATAATAATAAGAAATAACCCCAAAGAAAATATAATAAAATCAAATACAATAACCTAACATGAAAGAAACGAAACTAAACTAACATAAAGCAACAGAACAAGACAGAAAATAAAATCAAGTAAAATCAAGTAAAACCAAATGAAATCAAATCCTGTTTCTACTTGTATCCTTTTTGATTTGTGTCCTCAAAAGTGTTTCTGGAGCTGTAAACCCCCTGGCATTTCAGGCAAATAGTGGTCTCCTTGTTATTCGCCTCATCGTCAGCGCAGGGAATAGAACACAAGTGAAGAGAAGAGAAGGGTTGAGTTGGAAGGGACCTGCAGGACTCTCTAGGTGAGGTGAAGACGACTAGCAGGAGCAAGGCAAAGGCTGAGAGGGCTGCCGTCACTTTCAGGAAAGGTATTGAGGGTGAAGGCCAAGGGAGGAGAAAAGCTCTGGAGTGCAAGGAAACAGATGGTCAAGAAGAGAAAACGATTTGGGACTTCTTTCCCAGAAGAAGACCTCAGCATAAGCAGGGGAGTAGCAAATGTCCCTTGGTGCATGGGTCAGGAACGGCGAGGCCATCCTGCACGTGCTCTCCGTCTCTGCACAGTTCACGCCGAGGGAACCCAAAGCCTTGCTTTCACCTCTGGCATCCCCACAACCAAATTGTCCTGGTTTCAGCTGGGATAGAGTTAATTTTCTTCTTAGTAGCTGGTAGAGTGCTGTGTTTTGGATTTAGGATGAGAATAATGTTGATAAGACACTGATGTTTTGGTTCTTGCTGAGTAGAGTTTACACTAGTCAAGGACTTTTTAGCTTCTTGTGCTCTGCCAGGTGCATAAGAAGCTGGGAGGGAGCATAGCTAGGACAGCTGACCCAGACTGGCCAAAGGGCTATTCCATACCATATGACATCATGCTCAGTATATAAGCTGGGGGAAGAAGAAGGAAGGGGGGGACATTCGGAGTGATGGCGTTTGTCTTCCCAAGTAACCGTTACGCGTGATGGAGCCCTGCTTTCCTGGAGATGGCTGAACACCTGCCTGCCGCTGGGAAGTAGTGAATGAATTCCTTGCTTTGCTTTGCTTGTGCGTGTGGCTTTTGCTTTACCTATTAAACTGTCTTTATCTCAACCCATGAGTTTTCTCACTTTTACTCTTCCGATTCTCTCCCCCATCCCACCGGGGGGGAGTGAGCGAGCGGCTGTGTGGTGGTTAGTTGCTGGCTGGGGTTAAACCACGACAGTCCTTTTTTGGCGCCCAACGTGGGGCTCGAAGGGTTTGAGATAATGACAGATTTAATTGGAATGTGCTAGATTGAATTTATAGTTGTTAGTGCTGTTTAGGTATTAATCAGCACGCTTCTGTACTTGCCATGGGGCTTGCTTGCCTTACTGTATATTAGAGTATAGTGCTCGTTAGTGGCTGCTTTTTGCTTTTGCTACTTGCTGAACTGCTTATCATCTTACTGTGCTGTGCCTGGGAACATTTTGATAACAACAACGGCCATGCCCTGGGCTGGCAGATGGCCAGGGCATCGCTGCTGTTTCTGCACTGCTGTACTGGACAGGCTGGAACTCCAGTGTGAACTCGAGTCAAAGGGACTGTGACCTGTGGATGAGTCCATGTGGGAGCAGGACACCCCGAAGCGCCTGTGGACGTGGATAAGCCCATACCAGAGCAGGTATGTCTCGAAGAGTCTGTGGCCATGGTTATGTCTGTGCCACAGCAGGTATACTTCTTGAAGGGATTGTGGCCCAAGGATAAGTCCACGCTGGAGAGGGTACACCTCGAAGCATCTGTGGCTGTGGATAAGTCCGTGCTGCAGCAGGTACACCTTGAAGCATCAGTGGCTGTGCATGAGGTCATGCTGGAGCACCTCAAAGCGTGTGGCCACGGGTAAGGCCATGGTGGAGCAAGTTTACTTCTGAAGAGACTGTGGCTGCGGGTAAGGCCATGGTGGAGCAAGTTTACTTCTGAAGAGACTGTGGCTGCGGGCAAGGCCACGCTGGAGCAGGTATATCTCTGAAAGCATTGTGGCCCATGGAGAAGGTCATGTGGGAACAGGTGCACCTCTAAGTGACTGTGGCTGTGGATAAATCCATGCCACAGCAGGTATACCCCTGGAGAGACTGTGGCTCATAGACAAGGCTCCGCTTGGAGCAGGTAACCCCTAAGGGACTACAGTCTGTGGATAAGTCCAAGCCGAAGCAGGGGCAAGGGGAGGAGTCCATTGCAGTGTTAAACCCAATGGTCTGGTCCAAAGGGGCCAGGGGTGGAGATTGTAATGTAAATACCTTTAAATTGTTGTAACCCAGGATTTGAGTTGCATGTTATGAGAATTACTATAACAGGAACCCCTTGTTGCTAGCCAGGCTAGGAGCAAGGGGAGGAGTTCATTGCAATGTTAATCCTGGCCCAAAGTGGCCAGGGGTGGAGATTGTAATGGAAATACCTTTAAATTGTTGTAACCCATGATCTGAGTTGCATGTTATAGGAATTACCATAGCAGGAACCACCTGAACAAATGGAGGAGAAGCCTTACAAGAAGCAGTGCAAGTGCAGCAGTAACCCGACCTGAGCTGGCTTTGGTGCCCAATAACTCCACGCAACACACCACCTCTCCTGTCCTGAGTGATCACCATCACCGATGGAGCCCAGTCACGGACTAAATGAACCCAATGGACATTATGTGGACATTTGTGGATGTTTATGGACATTTTACAGACATTTTACAGGAGTGGTCCATAGAATAAGTGGGGTGGTGGTTAATGAGGATGTATTGGATAATGTGGGACCTGAGCATGACGTAAATGGTATGGAATAAGGGGTGGATACTGTCCTGGTTTCAGCTGGGATAGAGTTAATTTTCTTCTTAGTAGCTGGTAGAGTGCTGTGTTTTGGATTTAGGATGAGAATAATGTTGATAAGACACTGATGTTTTGGTTCTTGCTGAGTAGAGTTTACACTAGTCAAGGACTTTTTAGCTTCTTGTGCTCTGCCAGGTGCATAAGAAGCTGGGAGGGAGCATAGCTAGGACAGCTGACCCAGACTGGCCAAAGGGCTATTCCATACCATATGACATCATGCTCAGTATATAAGCTGGGGGAAGAAGAAGGAAGGGGGGGACATTCGGAGTGATGGCGTTTGTCTTCCCAAGTAACCGTTACGCGTGATGGAGCCCTGCTTTCCTGGAGATGGCTGAACACCTGCCTGCCGCTGGGAAGTAGTGAATGAATTCCTTGCTTTGCTTTGCTTGTGCGTGTGGCTTTTGCTTTACCTATTAAACTGTCTTTATCTCAACCCATGAGTTTTCTCACTTTTACTCTTCCGATTCTCTCCCCCATCCCACCGGGGGGGAGTGAGCGAGCGGCTGTGTGGTGGTTAGTTGCTGGCTGGGGTTAAACCACGACACAAATGAATGTAGCTGGGACCAACAGCCTTCACGACGTAGTCTGAATGTCCAGATGTATTTAGCGGGACGCCCAGCAGCTGTGCCCAGGGCATGGCCAGCAAGGGCAGGGACAGCCCCCTGAGCCTCCTGGGCGCAGGGACTGCCTCGGGGCCAGCAGCCCAAAGGCCTTTGTGGGAAGGATGCTGGGCGGAGGGCCGGCGGGCGGGGCTGCGCAGGGGGGGCCTCGTCACCCCCGTGTCACAGTGCCAGCACCCGGCAACGCAGCAGTCACCATGCCCCGGGGCAGCATAAAAGGGAGCATGCTCCTGCGTCGCGCTGCCATAGCTGGCCTGGGGGCAGCCCCAGGATGTGCGAGAGGAAGTCCTTGGGGAAGCGGTGGAATGACTTGGCGAGGGCTGAGGGAGGAAGGCCGGAGGAGGCTCGACGAGGCTGCTGGAGACGAGAAGAACCCCCAACAGCTGGAGGTTGGTGAGGCTGGCTGGCCTTTTCAGCCGGCTAGCAGTGGCAAGAGCAAGGGAATGCCTTCTTGAGGAGCAGTGCAGAGCTCGCCATCCTCATCCCCTGCGGAGCCAGGGTCAGCAGCCGTGAGGAATGGGATGCAGAGATGTTGGCGGGGGTGCCGGTGCTTTGGAGCAGCCACTGGTGCCTTGCCAGGCGCCGGAAGGATCGTTGTCCCCCAGATGGATCAGGCGGGGTGCGTTTTGCCCCTCTGGGAAGGCCCTGAGGTGGCAGCAGGTGGAGGGAGAATCGGGGTTGGGCATCTCCTGGGAGGCGTGAGCAGCCTGCGGGCCGAGGAGGCAGGTCTTGCTCACGTGCTCAGGGAAGAGCCCATGGCCGGCGACGCTGGGGTCAGGAAGGAATTTTCCCCCGGGGCAGATTGGCTCTGGTGCCCAGGGGTTTTTTGCCTTCCTCTGCAGCATTGAGCATGAGCACTTGTCAGGGCTCCTCTGGGCCATTTTGGCTGGGTTACTGCCTGTTGCTCATGCACCACCAAGGTGGCCTCTCGTGCCCTGCAGCTGCGGGGAGGAAGGCTTTTTTCCCCCCACGGTGGGCTAGCAAGTGTCCCCGGGGGTTTTTTGCCTTCCTCTGCAGCACTGAGCACGGCCCCTTGCCAGGGCTCCTTTGGGCTGTTTTGGCTAGGTGCCTGCTGCTCCTGCTCCACGAAGGTGGCCCTCGTGCCCCGCAGGCGGGGGGAGGACGCTTTCTAGACTCCCAGGGCGCACGCCCAGGGTGGCCCCCGCGGGTTGCTGCTTCTCCTCCGTAGCATTGAGCGCAGCCCCTTGTCAGGGCTCCTCTGGGCCCTTTGGGCTCAGTTCTTGCCCGCTGCTCTTGCACCTGCGAGGCGCCCCTCGTGCCCTGGCGCTCCCTGGCTCTTTTGCCCCTTGCAGGTTTGGAGCAGGAGCGAGCTCTGCTCTTCCCTTGGCTCCGTTTCCCGAGGTGTCCTTGCTTGTGCAAAACAGCCTGTGCTTGGAAGGGCTGCAGGCTTGCTGCACCATGCGGAGCTGCCGCTTTTCAGCTCTCCCTGCAGGCGATCCAAGCGCAGGGCAGGCAGGAGAGCGCTTGTCATGCCTCCCTGGCCAAGAAGCACAGCGGAGCAAGTTTGGGAAGGCAAAAGGGCTGCTTGTCATCGACACGTGTCCTACTTGTGAAAATACCCCAGGGCACCACACCCCTCCTCTTCTTCCACTTTTCGGTGTGTGGTCGGTACCCATCCTCCTTCTTCAAGTTCTTCTGCACTGTTGAGAAACGAGGGACTGCTTGGCCTGTATTCCTGCTGCTCCTTTCTGCGGCTTTCCTTTGCCAGTCTGCAAGGGATGCT
Source organism: Platalea leucorodia (assembly GCF_965183815.1). Lineage (NCBI taxonomy): Eukaryota > Metazoa > Chordata > Aves > Pelecaniformes > Threskiornithidae > Platalea > Platalea leucorodia. Next base: position 1,549,075 of record NC_138840.1, on the reverse strand, counting down.
TTGTCAAACTAAACCGAAGAACACATCAGCCTGCTCCTGGCTGCACATGCGCATTGTGTTAATGCTTGTGAGCCTTGGCTCTGAAAGAGATTCAGCAAAATAGCCTAAAGGAGCCTAAAAGAAAATAAGATCAAATAAAATGATAAAATAATAAAATAACAAAACAAACTAAGAACGCGTAAAGCAAGGTAAAATAAAATACGATAAACCAACATAAAATATAATAATAAGAAATAACCCCAAAGAAAATATAATAAAATCAAATACAATAACCTAACATGAAAGAAACGAAACTAAACTAACATAAAGCAACAGAACAAGACAGAAAATAAAATCAAGTAAAATGAAGTAAAACCAAATGAAATCAAATCCTGTTTCTACTTGTATCCTTTTTGATTTGTGTCCTCAAAAGTGTTTCTGGAGCTGTAAACCCCCTGGCATTTCAGGCAAATAGTGGTCTCCTTGTTATTCGCCTCATCGTCAGTGCAGGGAATAGAACACAAGTGAAGAGAAGAGAAGGGTTGAGTTGGAAGGGACCTGCAGGACTCTCTAGCTGAGGTGAAGACGACTAGCAGGAGCAAGGCAAAGGCTGAGAGGGCTGCCGTCACTTTCAGGAAAGGTATTGAGGGTGAAGGCCAAGGGAGGAGAAAAGCTCTGGAGTGCAAGGAAACAGATGGTCAAGAAGAGAAAACGATTTGGGACTTCTTTCCCAGAAGAAGACCTCAGCATAAGCAGGGGAGTAGCAAATGTCCCTTGGTGCATGGGTCAGGAACGGCGAGGCCATCCTGCACGTGCTCTCCGTCTCTGCACAGTTCACGCCGAGGGAACCCAAAGCCTTGCTTTCACCTCTGGCATCCCCACAACCAAATGAATGTAGCTGGGACCAACAGCCTTCACGACGGAGTCTGAATGTCCAGATGTATTTAGCGGGACGCCCAGCAGCTGTGCCCAGGGCATGGCCAGCAAGGGCAGGGACAGCCCCCTGAGCCTCCTGGGCGCAGGGACTGCCTCGGGGCCAGCAGCCCAAAGGCCTTCGTGGGAAGGATGCTGGGCGGAGGGCCGGCGGGCGGGGCTGCGCAGGGGGGGCCTCGTCACCCCCGTGTCACAGTGCCAGCACCCGGCAACGCAGCAGTCACCATGCCCCGGGGCAGCATAAAAGGGAGCACGCTCCCGCGTCGCGCTGCCATAGCTGGCCTGGGGGCAGCCCCAAAACGTGCGAGAGGAAGTCCTTGGGGAAGCGGTGGAATGACTTGGCGAGGGCTGAGGGAGGAAGGCCGGAGGAGGCTCGACGAGGCTGCTGGAGACGAGAAGAACCCCCAAGAGCTGGAGGTTCGCGAGGCTGGCTGGCCTTTTCAGCTGGCTAGCAGTGGCAAGAGCAAGGGAATGCCTTCTTGAGGAGCAGTGCAGAGCTCGCCGTCCTCATCCCCTGCGGATCCAGGGTCAGCAGCCGTGAGGAATGGGATGCAGAGATGTTGGCGGGGGTGCCGGTGCTTTGGAGCAGCCACTGGTGCCTTGCCAGGCGCCGGAAGGATCGTTGTCCCCCAGATGGATCAGGCGGGGTGCGTTTTGCCCCTCTGGGAAGGCCCTGAGGTGGCAGCAGGTGGAGGGAGAATCGGGGTTGGGCATCTCCTGGGAGGCGTGAGCAGCCTGCGGGCCGAGGAGGCAGGTCTTGCTCACGTGCTCAGGGAATAGCCCATGGCCGGCGACGCTGGGGTCAGGAAGGAATTTTCCCCCGGGGCAGGTTGGCTCTGGTGCCCAGGGGTTTTTTGCCTTCCTCTGCAGCATTGAGCATGAGCACTTGTCAGGGCTCCTCTGGGCCATTTTGGCTGGGTTACTGCCTGTTGCTCATGCACCACGAAGGTGGCCTCTCGTGCCCTGCAGCTGCGGGGAGGAAGGCTTTTTTCCCGCCACGGTGGGCTAGCAAGTGTCCCCGGGGGTTTTTTGCCTTCCTCTGCAGCACTGAGCACGGCCCCTTGCCAGGGCTCCTTTGGGCCGTTTTGGCTAGGTGCCTGCTGCTCCTGCTCCACGAAGGTGGCCCTCGTGCCCCGCAGGCGGGGGGAGGACGCTTTCTAGACTCCCAGGGCGCACGCCCAGGGTGGCCCCCGCGGGTTGCTGCTTCTCCTCCGTAGCATTGAGCGCAGCCCCTTGTCAGGGCTCCTCTGGGCCCTTTGGGCTCAGTTCTTGCCCGCTGCTCTTGCACCTGCGAGGCGCCCCTCGTGCCCTGGCGCTCCCTGGCTCTTTTGCCCCTTGCAGGTTTGGAGCAGGAGCGAGCTCTGCTCTTCCCTTGGCTCCGTTTCCCGAGGTGTCCTTGCTTGTGCAAAACAGCCTGTGCTTGGAAGGGCTGCAGGCTTGCTGCACCATGCGGAGCTGCCGCTTTTCAGCTCTCCCTGCACGCGATCCAAGCGCAGGGCAGGCAGGAGAGCGCTTGTCATGCCTCCCTGGCCAAGAAGCACAGCGGAGCAATTTTGGGAAGGCAAAAGGGCTGCTTGTCATCGACACGTGTCCTACTTGTGAAAATACCCCAGGGCACCACACCCCTCCTCTTCTTCCACTTTTCGGTGTGTGGTCGGTACCCATCCTCCTTCTTCAAGTTCTTCTGCACTGTTGAGAAACGAGGGACTGCTTGGCCTGTATTCCTGCTGCTCCTTTCTGCGGCTTTCCTTTGCCAGTCTGCAAGGGATGCTTTGTCAAACTAAACCGAAGAACACATCAGCCTGCTCCTGGCTGCACATGCGCATTGTGTTAATGCTTGTGAGCCTTGGCTCTGAAAGAGATTCAGCAAAATAGCCTAAAGGAGCCTAAAAGAAAATAAGATCAAATAAAATGATAAAATAATAAAATAACAAAACAAACTAAGAACGCGTAAAGCAAGGTAAAATAAAATACGATAAACCAACATAAAATATAATAATAAGAAATAACCCCAAAGAAAATATAATAAAATCAAATACAATAACCTAACATGAAAGAAACGAAACTAAACTAACATAAAGCAACAGAACAAGACAGAAAATAAAATCAAGTAAAATCAAGTAAAACCAAATGAAATCAAATCCTGTTTCTACTTGTATCCTTTTTGATTTGTGTCCTCAAAAGTGTTTCTGGAGCTGTAAACCCCCTGGCATTTCAGGCAAATAGTGGTCTCCTTGTTATTCGCCTCATCGTCAGCGCAGGGAATAGAACACAACTGAAGAGAAGAGAAGGGTTGAGTTGGAAGGGACCTGCAGGACTCTCTAGCTGAGGTGAAGACGACTAGCAGGAGCAAGGCAAAGGCTGAGAGGGCTGCCGTCACTTTCAGGAAAGGTATTGAGGGTGAAGGCCAAGGGAGGAGAAAAGCTCTGGAGTGCAAGGAAACAGATGGTCAAGAAGAGAAAACGATTTGGGACTTCTTTCCCAGAAGAAGACCTCAGCATAAGCAGGGGAGTAGCAAATGTCCCTTGGTGCATGGGTCAGGAACGGCGAGGCCATCCTGCACGTGCTCTCCGTCTCTGCACAGTTCACGCCGAGGGAACCCAAAGCCTTGCTTTCACCTCTGGCATCCCCACAACCAAATGAATGTAGCTGGGACCAACAGCCTTCACGACGTAGTCTGAATGTCCAGATGTATTTAGCGGGACGCCCAGCAGCTGTGCCCAGGGCATGGCCAGCAAGGGCAGGGACAGCCCCCTGAGCCTCCTGGGCGCAGGGACTGCCTCGGGGCCAGCAGCCCAAAGGCCTTCGTGGGAAGGATGCTGGGCGGAGGGCCGGCGGGCGGGGCTGCGCAGGGGGGGCCTCGTCACCCCCGTGTCACAGTGCCAGCACCCGGCAACGCAGCAGTCACCATGCCCCGGGGCAGCATAAAAGGGAGCACGCTCCCGCGTCGCGCTGCCATAGCTGGCCTGGGGGCAGCCCCAAAACGTGCGAGAGGAAGTCCTTGGGGAAGCGGTGGAATGACTTGGCGAGGGCTGAGGGAGGAAGGCCGGAGGAGGCTCGACGAGGCTGCTGGAGACGAGAAGAACCCCCAAGAGCTGGAGGTTCGCGAGGCTGGCTGGCCTTTTCAGCTGGCTAGCAGTGGCAAGAGCAAGGGAATGCCTTCTTGAGGAGCAGTGCAGAGCTCGCCATCTTCATCCCCTGCGGAGCCAGGGTCAGCAGCCGTGAGGAATGGGATGCAGAGATGTTGGCGGGGGTGCCGGTGCTTTGGAGCAGCCACTGGTGCCTTGCCAGGCGCCGGAAGGATCGTTGTCCCCCAGATGGATCAGGCGGGGTGCGTTTTGCCCCTCTGGGAAGGCCCTGAGGTGGCAGCAGGTGGAGGGAGAATCGGGGTTGGGCATCTCCTGGGAGGCGTGAGCAGCCTGCGGGCCGAGGAGGCAGGTCTTGCTCACGTGCTCAGGGAATAGCCCATGGCCGGCGACGCTGGGGTCAGGAAGGAATTTTCCCCCGGGGCAGATTGGCTCTGGTGCCCAGGGGTTTTTTGCCTTCCTCTGCAGCATTGAGCATGAGCACTTGTCAGGGCTCCTCTGGGCCATTTTGGCTGGGTTACTGCCTGTTGCTCATGCACCACCAAGGTGGCCTCTCGTGCCCTGCAGCTGCGGGCAGGAAGGCTTTTTTCCCGCCACGGTGGGCTAGCAAGTGTCCCCGGGGGTTTTTTGCCTTCCTCTGCAGCACTGAGCACGGCCCCTTGCCAGGGCTCCTTTGGGCCGTTTTGGCTAGGTGCCTGCTGCTCCTGCTCCACGAAGGTGGCCCTCGTGCCCCGCAGGCGGGGGGAGGACGCTTTCTAGACTCCCAGGGCGCACGCCCAGGGTGGCCCCCGCGGGTTGCTGCTTCTCCTCCGTAGCATTGAGCGCAGCCCCTTGTCAGGGCTCCTCTGGGCCCTTTGGGCTCAGTTCTTGCCCGCTGCTCTTGCACCTGCGAGGCGCCACTCGTGCCCTGGCGCTCCCTGGCTCTTTTGCCCCTTGCAGGTTTGGAGCAGGAGCGAGCTCTGCTCTTCCCTTGGCTCCGTTTCCCGAGGTGTCCTTGCTTGTGCAAAACAGCCTGTGCTTGGAAGGGCTGCAGGCTTGCTGCACCATGCGGAGCTGCCGCTTTTCAGCTCTCCCTGCACGCGATCCAAGCGCAGGGCAGGCAGGAGAGCGCTTGTCATGCCTCCCTGGCCAAGAAGCACAGCGGAGCAATTTTGGGAAGGCAAAAGGGCTGCTTGTCATCGACACGTGTCCTACTTGTGAAAATACCCCAGGGCACCACACCCCTCCTCTTCTTCCACTTTTCGGTGTGTGGTCGGTACCCATCCTCCTTCTTCAAGTTCTTCTGCACTGTTGAGAAACGAGGGACTGCTTGGCCTGTATTCCTGCTGCTCCTTTCTGCGGCTTTCCTTTGCCAGTCTGCAAGGGATGCTTTGTCAAACTAAACCGAAGAACACATCAGCCTGCTCCTGGCTGCACATGCGCATTGTGTTAATGCTTGTGAGCCTTGGCTCTGAAAGAGATTCAGCAAAATAGCCTAAAGGAGCCTAAAAGAAAATAAGATCAAATAAAATGATAAAATAATAAAATAACAAAACAAACTAAGAACGCGTAAAGCAAGGTAAAATAAAATACGATAAACCAACATAAAATATAATAATAAGAAATAACCCCAAAGAAAATATAATAAAATCAAATACAATAACCTAACATGAAAGAAACGAAACTAAACTAACATAAAGCAACAGAACAAGACAGAAAATAAAATCAAGTAAAATCAAGTAAAACCAAATGAAATCAAATCCTGTTTCTACTTGTATCCTTTTTGATTTGTGTCCTCAAAAGTGTTTCTGGAGCTGTAAACCCCCTGGCATTTCAGGCAAATAGTGGTCTCCTTGTTATTCGCCTCATCGTCAGCGCAGGGAATAGAACACAACTGAAGAGAAGAGAAGGGTTGAGTTGGAAGGGACCTGCAGGACTCTCTAGGTGAGGTGAAGACGACTAGCAGGAGCAAGGCAAAGGCTGAGAGGGCTGCCGTCACTTTCAGGAAAGGTATTGAGGGTGAAGGCCAAGGGAGGAGAAAAGCTCTGGAGTGCAAGGAAACAGATGGTCAAGAAGAGAAAACGATTTGGGACTTCTTTCCCAGAAGAAGACCTCAGCATAAGCAGGGGAGTAGCAAATGTCCCTTGGTGCATGGGTCAGGAACGGCGAGGCCATCCTGCACGTGCTCTCCGTCTCTGCACAGTTCACGCCGAGGGAACCCAAAGCCTTGCTTTCACCTCTGGCATCCCCACAACCAAATGAATGTAGCTGGGACCAACAGCCTTCACGACGTAGTCTGAATGTCCAGATGTATTTAGCGGGACGCCCAGCAGCTGTGCCCAGGGCATGGCCAGCAAGGGCAGGGACAGCCCCCTGAGCCTCCTGGGCGCAGGGACTGCCTCGGGGCCAGCAGCCCAAAGGCCTTCGTGGGAAGGATGCTGGGCGGAGGGCCGGCGGGCGGGGCTGCGCAGGGGGGGCCTCGTCACCCCCGTGTCACAGTGCCAGCACCCGGCAACGCAGCAGTCACCATGCCCCGGGGCAGCATAAAAGGGAGCACGCTCCCGCGTCGCGCTGCCATAGCTGGCCTGGGGGCAGCCCCAAAACGTGCGAGAGGAAGTCCTTGGGGAAGCGGTGGAATGACTTGGCGAGGGCTGAGGGAGGAAGGCCGGAGGAGGCTCGACGAGGCTGCTGGAGACGAGAAGAACCCCCAAGAGCTGGAGGTTCGCGAGGCTGGCTGGCCTTTTCAGCTGGCTAGCAGTGGCAAGAGCAAGGGAATGCCTTCTTGAGGAGCAGTGCAGAGCTCGCCATCTTCATCCCCTGCGGAGCCAGGGTCAGCAGCCGTGAGGAATGGGATGCAGAGATGTTGGCGGGGGTGCCGGTGCTTTGGAGCAGCCACTGGTGCCTTGCCAGGCGCCGGAAGGATCGTTGTCCCCCAGATGGATCAGGCGGGGTGCGTTTTGCCCCTCTGGGAAGGCCCTGAGGTGGCAGCAGGTGGAGGGAGAATCGGGGTTGGGCATCTCCTGGGAGGCGTGAGCAGCCTGCGGGCCGAGGAGGCAGGTCTTGCTCACGTGCTCAGGGAATAGCCCATGGCCGGCGACGCTGGGGTCAGGAAGGAATTTTCCCCCGGGGCAGATTGGCTCTGGTGCCCAGGGGTTTTTTGCCTTCCTCTGCAGCATTGAGCATGAGCACTTGTCAGGGCTCCTCTGGGCCATTTTGGCTGGGTTACTGCCTGTTGCTCATGCACCACCAAGGTGGCCTCTCGTGCCCTGCAGCTGCGGGCAGGAAGGCTTTTTTCCCGCCACGGTGGGCTAGCAAGTGTCCCCGGGGGTTTTTTGCCTTCCTCTGCAGCACTGAGCACGGCCCCTTGCCAGGGCTCCTTTGGGCCGTTTTGGCTAGGTGCCTGCTGCTCCTGCTCCACGAAGGTGGCCCTCGTGCCCCGCAGGCGGGGGGAGGACGCTTTCTAGACTCCCAGGGCGCACGCCCAGGGTGGCCCCCGCGGGTTGCTGCTTCTCCTCCGTAGCATTGAGCGCAGCCCCTTGTCAGGGCTCCTCTGGGCCCTTTGGGCTCAGTTCTTGCCCGCTGCTCTTGCACCTGCGAGGCGCCACTCGTGCCCTGGCGCTCCCTGGCTCTTTTGCCCCTTGCAGGTTTGGAGCAGGAGCGAGCTCTGCTCTTCCCTTGGCTCCGTTTCCCGAGGTGTCCTTGCTTGTGCAAAACAGCCTGTGCTTGGAAGGGCTGCAGGCTTGCTGCACCATGCGGAGCTGCCGCTTTTCAGCTCTCCCTGCACGCGATCCAAGCGCAGGGCAGGCAGGAGAGCGCTTGTCATGCCTCCCTGGCCAAGAAGCACAGCGGAGCAATTTTGGGAAGGCAAAAGGGCTGCTTGTCATCGACACGTGTCCTACTTGTGAAAATACCCCAGGGCACCACACCCCTCCTCTTCTTCCACTTTTCGGTGTGTGGTCGGTACCCATCCTCCTTCTTCAAGTTCTTCTGCACTGTTGAGAAACGAGGGACTGCTTGGCCTGTATTCCTGCTGCTCCTTTCTGCGGCTTTCCTTTGCCAGTCTGCAAGGGATGCTTTGTCAAACTAAACCGAAGAACACATCAGCCTGCTCCTGGCTGCACATGCGCATTGTGTTAATGCTTGTGAGCCTTGGCTCTGAAAGAGATTCAGCAAAATAGCCTAAAGGAGCCTAAAAGAAAATAAGATCAAATAAAATGATAAAATAATAAAATAACAAAACAAACTAAGAACGCGTAAAGCAAGGTAAAATAAAATACGATAAACCAACATAAAATATAATAATAAGAAATAACCCCAAAGAAAATATAATAAAATCAAATACAATAACCTAACATGAAAGAAACGAAACTAAACTAACATAAAGCAACAGAACAAGACAGAAAATAAAATCAAGTAAAATCAAGTAAAACCAAATGAAATCAAATCCTGTTTCTACTTGTATCCTTTTTGATTTGTGTCCTCAAAAGTGTTTCTGGAGCTGTAAACCCCCTGGCATTTCAGGCAAATAGTGGTCTCCTTGTTATTCGCCTCATCGTCAGTGCAGGGAATAGAACACAACTGAAGAGAAGAGAAGGGTTGAGTTGGAAGGGACCTGCAGGACTCTCTAGGTGAGGTGAAGACGACTAGCAGGAGCAAGGCAAAGGCTGAGAGGGCTGCCGTCACTTTCAGGAAAGGTATTGAGGGTGAAGGCCAAGGGAGGAGAAAAGCTCTGGAGTGCAAGGAAACAGATGGTCAAGAAGAGAAAACGATTTGGGACTTCTTTCCCAGAAGAAGACCTCAGCATAAGCAGGGGAGTAGCAAATGTCCCTTGGTGCATGGGTCAGGAACGGCGAGGCCATCCTGCACGTGCTCTCCGTCTCTGCACAGTTCACGCCGAGGGAACCCAAAGCCTTGCTTTCACCTCTGGCATCCCCACAACCAAATGAATGTAGCTGGGACCAACAGCCTTCACGACGTAGTCTGAATGTCCAGATGTATTTAGCGGGACGCCCAGCAGCTGTGCCCAGGGCATGGCCAGCAAGGGCAGGGACAGCCCCCTGAGCCTCCTGGGCGCAGGGACTGCCTCGGGGCCAGCAGCCCAAAGGCCTTCGTGGGAAGGATGCTGGGCGGAGGGCCGGCGGGCGGGGCTGCGCAGGGGGGGCCTCGTCACCCCCGTGTCACAGTGCCAGCACCCGGCAACGCAGCAGTCACCATGCCCCGGGGCAGCATAAAAGGGAGCACGCTCCCGCGTCGCGCTGCCATAGCTGGCCTGGGGGCAGCCCCAAAACGTGCGAGAGGAAGTCCTTGGGGAAGCGGTGGAATGACTTGGCGAGGGCTGAGGGAGGAAGGCCGGAGGAGGCTCAACGAGGCTGCTGGAGACGAGAAGAACCCCCAACAGCTGGAGGTTGGTGAGGCTGGCTGGCCTTTTCAGCCGGCTAGCAGTGGCAAGAGCAAGGGAATGCCTTCTTGAGGAGCAGTGCAGAGCTCGCCATCTTCATCCCCTGCGGAGCCAGGGTCAGCAGCCGTGAGGAATGGGATGCAGAGATGTTGGCGGGGGTGCCGGTGCTTTGGAGCAGCCACTGGTGCCTTGCCAGGCGCCGGAAGGATCGTTGTCCCCCAGATGGATCAGGCGGGGTGCGTTTTGCCCCTCTGGGAAGGCCCTGAGGTGGCAGCAGGTGGAGGGAGAATCGGGGTTGGGCATCTCCTGGGAGGCGTGAGCAGCCTGCGGGCCGAGGAGGCAGGTCTTGCTCACGTGCTCAGGGAATAGCCCATGGCCGGCGACGCTGGGGTCAGGAAGGAATTTTCCCCCGGGGCAGATTGGCTCTGGTGCCCAGGGGTTTTTTGCCTTCCTCTGCAGCATTGAGCATGAGCACTTGTCAGGGCTCCTCTGGGCCATTTTGGCTGGGTTACTGCCTGTTGCTCATGCACCACGAAGGTGGCCTCTCGTGCCCTGCAGCTGCGGGGAGGAAGGCTTTTTTCCCGCCACGGTGGGCTAGCAAGTGTCCCCGGGGGTTTTTTGCCTTCTTCTGCAGCACTGAGCACGGCCCCTTGCCAGGGCTCCTTTGGGCCGTTTTGGCTAGGTGCCTGCTGCTCCTGCTCCACGAAGGTGGCCCTCGTGCCCCGCAGGCGGGGGGAGGACGCTTTCTAGACTCCCAGGGCGCACGCCCAGGGTGGCCCCCGCGGGTTGCTGCTTCTCCTCCGTAGCATTGAGCGCAGCCCCTTGTCAGGGCTCCTCTGGGCCCTTTGGGCTCAGTTCTTGCCCGCTGCTCTTGCACCTGCGAGGCGCCCCTCGTGCCCTGGCGCTCCCTGGCTCTTTTGCCCCTTGCAGGTTTGGAGCAGGAGCGAGCTCTGCTCTTCCCTTGGCTCCGTTTCCCGAGGTGTCCTTGCTTGTGCAAAACAGCCTGTGCTTGGAAGGGCTGCAGGCTTGCTGCACCATGCGGAGCTGCCGCTTTTCAGCTCTCCCTGCACGCGATCCAAGCGCAGGGCAGGCAGGAGAGCGCTTGTCATGCCTCCCTGGCCAAGAAGCACAGCGGAGCAAGTTTGGGAAGGCAAAAGGGCTGCTTGTCATCGACACGTGTCCTACTTGTGAAAATACCCCAGGGCACCACACCCCTCCTCTTCTTCCACTTTTCGGTGTGTGGTCGGTACCCATCCTCCTTCTTCAAGTTCTTCTGCACTGTTGAGAAACGAGGGACTGCTTGGCCTGTATTCCTGCTGCTCCTTTCTGCGGCTTTCCTTTGCCAGTCTGCAAGGGATGCTTTGTCAAACTAAACCGAAGAACACATCAGCCTGCTCCTGGCTGCACATGCGCATTGTGTTAATGCTTGTGAGCCTTGGCTCTGAAAGAGATTCAGCAAAATAGCCTAAAGGAGCCTAAAAGAAAATAAGATCAAATAAAATGATAAAATAATAAAATAACAAAACAAACTAAGAACGCGTAAAGCAAGGTAAAATAAAATACGATAAACCAACATAAAATATAATAGTAAGAAATAACCCCAAAGAAAATATAATAAAATCAAATACAATAACCTAACATGAAAGAAACGAAACTAAACTAACATAAAGCAACAGAACAAGACAGAAAATAAAATCAAGTAAAATCAAGTAAAACCAAATGAAATCAAATCCTGTTTCTACTTGTATCCTTTTTGATTTGTGTCCTCAAAAGTGTTTCTGGAGCTGTAAACCCCCTGGCATTTCAGGCAAATAGTGGTCTCCTTGTTATTCGCCTCATCGTCAGCGCAGGGAATAGAACACAAGTGAAGAGAAGAGAAGGGTTGAGTTGGAAGGGACCTGCAGGACTCTCTAGGTGAGGTGAAGACGACTAGCAGGAGCAAGGCAAAGGCTGAGAGGGCTGCCGTCACTTTCAGGAAAGGTATTGAGGGTGAAGGCCAAGGGAGGAGAAAAGCTCTGGAGTGCAAGGAAACAGATGGTCAAGAAGAGAAAACGATTTGGGACTTCTTTCCCAGAAGAAGACCTCAGCATAAGCAGGGGAGTAGCAAATGTCCCTTGGTGCATGGGTCAGGAACGGCGAGGCCATCCTGCACGTGCTCTCCGTCTCTGCACAGTTCACGCCGAGGGAACCCAAAGCCTTGCTTTCACCTCTGGCATCCCCACAACCAAATGAATGTAGCTGGGACCAACAGCCTTCACGACGTAGTCTGAATGTCCAGATGTATTTAGCGGGACGCCCAGCAGCTGTGCCCAGGGCATGGCCAGCAAGGGCAGGGACAGCCCCCTGAGCCTCCTGGGCGCAGGGACTGCCTCGGGGCCAGCAGCCCAAAGGCCTTCGTGGGAAGGATGCTGGGCGGAGGGCCGGCAGGCGGGGCTGCGCAGGGGGGGCCCCGTCACCCCCGTGTCACAGTGCCAGCACCCGGCAACGCAGCAGTCACCATGCCCCGGGGCAGCATAAAAGGGAGCACGCTCCTGCGTCGCGCTGCCATAGCTGGCCTGGGGGCAGCCCCAGGATGTGCGAGAGGAAGTCCTTGGGGAAGCGGTGGAATGACTTGGCGAGGGCTGAGGGAGGAAGGCCGGAGGAGGCTCAACAAGGCTGCTGGAGACGAGAAGAACCCCCAACAGCTGGAGGTTGGTGAGGCTGGCTGGCCTTTTCAGCCGGCTAGCAGTGGCAAGAGCAAGGGAATGCCTTCTTGAGGAGCACTGCAGAGCTCGCCATCCTCATCCCCTGCGGAGCCAGGGTCAGCAGCCGTGAGGAATGGGATGCAGAGATGTTGGCGGGGGTGCCGGTGCTTTGGAGCAGCCACTGGTGCCTTGCCAGGCGCCGGAAGGATCGTTGTCCCCCAGATGGATCAGGCGGGGTGCGTTTTGCCCCTCTGGGAAGGCCCTGAGGTGGCAGCAGGTGGAGGGAGAATCGGGGTTGGGCATCTCCTGGGAGGCGTGAGCAGCCTGCGGGCCGAGGAGGCAGGTCTTGCTCACGTGCTCAGGGAATAGCCCATGGCCGGCGACGCTGGGGTCAGGAAGGAATTTTCCCCCGGGGCAGATTGGCTCTGGTGCCCAGGGGTTTTTTGCCTTCCTCTGCAGCATTGAGCATGAGCACTTGTCAGGGCTCCTCTGGGCCATTTTGGCTGGGTTACTGCCTGTTGCTCATGCACCACCAAGGTGGCCTCTCGTGCCCTGCAGCTGCGGGCAGGAAGGCTTTTTTCCCGCCACGGTGGGCTAGCAAGTGTCCCCGGGGGTTTTTTGCCTTCCTCTGCAGCACTGAGCACGGCCCCTTGCCAGGGCTCCTTTGGGCCGTTTTGGCTAGGTGCCTGCTGCTCCTGCTCCACGAAGGTGGCCCTTGTGCCCCGCAGGCGGGGGGAGGACGCTTTCTAGACTCCCAGGGCGCACGCCCAGGGTGGCCCCCGCGGGTTGCTGCTTCTCCTCCGTAGCATTGAGCGCAGCCCCTTGTCAGGGCTCCTCTGGGCCCTTTGGGCTCAGTTCTTGCCCGCTGCTCTTGCACCTGCGAGGCGCCACTCGTGCCCTGGCGCTCCCTGGCTCTTTTGCCCCTTGCAGGTTTGGAGCAGGAGCGAGCTCTGCTCTTCCCTTGGCTCCGTTTCCCGAGGTGTCCTTGCTTGTGCAAAACAGCCTGTGCTTGGAAGGGCTGCAGGCTTGCTGCACCATGCGGAGCTGCCGCTTTTCAGCTCTCCCTGCACGCGATCCAAGCGCAGGGCAGGCAGGAGAGCGCTTGTCATGCCTCCCTGGCCAAGAAGCACAGCGGAGCAAGTTTGGGAAGGCAAAAGGGCTGCTTGTCATCGACACGTGTCCTACTTGTGAAAATACCCCAGGGCACCACACCCCTCCTCTTCTTCCACTTTTCGGTGTGTGGTCGGTACCCATCCTCCTTCTTCAAGTTCTTCTGCACTGTTGAGAAACGAGGGACTGCTTGGCCTGTATTCCTGCTGCTCCTTTCTGCGGCTTTCCTTTGCCAGTCTGCAAGGGATGCTTTGTCAAACTAAACCGAAGAACACATCAGCCTGCTCCTGGCTGCACATGCGCATTGTGTTAATGCTTGTGAGCCTTGGCTCTGAAAGAGATTCAGCAAAATAGCCTAAAGGAGCCTAAAAGAAAATAAGATCAAATAAAATGATAAAATAATAAAATAACAAAACAAACTAAGAACGCGTAAAGCAAGGTAAAATAAAATACGATAAACCAACATAAAATATAATAATAAGAAATAACCCCAAAGAAAATATAATAAAATCAAATACAATAACCTAACATGAAAGAAACGAAACTAAACTAACATAAAGCAACAGAACAAGACAGAAAATAAAATCAAGTAAAATCAAGTAAAACCAAATGAAATCAAATCCTGTTTCTACTTGTATCCTTTTTGATTTGTGTCCTCAAAAGTGTTTCTGGAGCTGTAAACCCCCTGGCATTTCAGGCAAATAGTGGTCTCCTTGTTATTCGCCTCATCGTCAGTGCAGGGAATAGAACACAAGTGAAGAGAAGAGAAGGGTTGAGTTGGAAGGGACCTGCAGGACTCTCTAGCTGAGGTGAAGACGACTAGCAGGAGCAAGGCAAAGGCTGAGAGGGCTGCCGTCACTTTCAGGAAAGGTATTGAGGGTGAAGGCCAAGGGAGGAGAAAAGCTCTGGAGTGCAAGGAAACAGATGGTCAAGAAGAGAAAACGATTTGGGACTTCTTTCCCAGAAGAAGACCTCAGCATAAGCAGGGGAGTAGCAAATGTCCCTTGGTGCATGGGTCAGGAACGGCGAGGCCATCCTGCACGTGCTCTCCGTCTCTGCACAGTTCACGCCGAGGGAACCCAAAGCCTTGCTTTCACCTCTGGCATCCCCACAACCAAATGAATGTAGCTGGGACCAACAGCCTTCACGACGGAGTCTGAATGTCCAGATGTATTTAGCGGGACGCCCAGCAGCTGTGCCCAGGGCATGGCCAGCAAGGGCAGGGACAGCCCCCTGAGCCTCCTGGGCGCAGGGACTGCCTCGGGGCCAGCAGCCCAAAGGCCTTCGTGGGAAGGATGCTGGGCGGAGGGCCGGCGGGCGGGGCTGCGCAGGGGGGGCCTCGTCACCCCCGTGTCACAGTGCCAGCACCCGGCAACGCAGCAGTCACCATGCCCCGGGGCAGCATAAAAGGGAGCACGCTCCCGCGTCGCGCTGCCATAGCTGGCCTGGGGGCAGCCCCAAAACGTGCGAGAGGAAGTCCTTGGGGAAGCGGTGGAATGACTTGGCGAGGGCTGAGGGAGGAAGGCCGGAGGAGGCTCAACGAGGCTGCTGGAGACGAGAAGAACCCCCAAGAGCTGGAGGTTCGCGAGGCTGGCTGGCCTTTTCAGCTGGCTAGCAGTGGCAAGAGCAAGGGAATGCCTTCTTGAGGAGCAGTGCAGAGCTCGCCATCTTCATCCCCTGCGGAGCCAGGGTCAGCAGCCGTGAGGAATGGGATGCAGAGATGTTGGCGGGGGTGCCGGTGCTTTGGAGCAGCCACTGGTGCCTTGCCAGGCGCCGGAAGGATCGTTGTCCCCCAGATGGATCAGGCGGGGTGCGTTTTGCCCCTCTGGGAAGGCCCTGAGGTGGCAGCAGGTGGAGGGAGAATCGGGGTTGGGCATCTCCTGGGAGGCGTGAGCAGCCTGCGGGCCGAGGAGGCAGGTCTTGCTCACGTGCTCAGGGAATAGCCCATGGCCGGCGACGCTGGGGTCAGGAAGGAATTTTCCCCCGGGGCAGATTGGCTCTGGTGCCCAGGGGTTTTTTGCCTTCCTCTGCAGCATTGAGCATGAGCACTTGTCAGGGCTCCTCTGGGCCATTTTGGCTGGGTTACTGCCTGTTGCTCATGCACCACGAAGGTGGCCTCTCGTGCCCTGCAGCTGCGGGGAGGAAGGCTTTTTTCCCGCCACGGTGGGCTAGCAAGTGTCCCCGGGGGTTTTTTGCCTTCTTCTGCAGCACTGAGCACGGCCCCTTGCCAGGGCTCCTTTGGGCCGTTTTGGCTAGGTGCCTGCTGCTCCTGCTCCACGAAGGTGGCCCTCGTGCCCCGCAGGCGGGGGGAGGACGCTTTCTAGACTCCCAGGGCGCACGCCCAGGATGGCCCCCGCGGGTTGCTGCTTCTCCTCCGTAGCATTGAGCGCAGCCCCTTGTCAGGGCTCCTCTGGGCCCTTTGGGCTCAGTTCTTGCCCGCTGCTCTTGCACCTGCGAGGCGCCCCTCGTGCCCTGGCGCTCCCTGGCTCTTTTGCCCCTTGCAGGTTTGGAGCAGGAGCGAGCTCTGCTCTTCCCTTGGCTCCGTTTCCCGAGGTGTCCTTGCTTGTGCAAAACAGCCTGTGCTTGGAAGGGCTGCAGGCTTGCTGCACCATGCGGAGCTGCCGCTTTTCAGCTCTCCCTGCACGCGATCCAAGCGCAGGGCAGGCAGGAGAGCGCTTGTCATGCCTCCCTGGCCAAGAAGCACAGCGGAGCAAGTTTGGGAAGGCAAAAGGGCTGCTTGTCATCGACACGTGTCCTACTTGTGAAAATACCCCAGGGCACCACACCCCTCCTCTTCTTCCACTTTTCGGTGTGTGGTCGGTACCCATCCTCCTTCTTCAAGTTCTTCTGCACTGTTGAGAAACGAGGGACTGCTTGGCCTGTATTCCTGCTGCTCCTTTCTGCGGCTTTCCTTTGCCAGTCTGCAAGGGATGCTTTGTCAAACTAAACCGAAGAACACATCAGCCTGCTCCTGGCTGCACATGCGCATTGTGTTAATGCTTGTGAGCCTTGGCTCTGAAAGAGATTCAGCAAAATAGCCTAAAGGAGCCTAAAAGAAAATAAGATCAAATAAAATGATAAAATAATAAAATAACAAAACAAACTAAGAACGCGTAAAGCAAGGTAAAATAAAATACGATAAACCAACATAAAATATAATAATAAGAAATAACCCCAAAGAAAATATAATAAAATCAAATACAATAACCTAACATGAAAGAAACGAAACTAAACTAACATAAAGCAACAGAACAAGACAGAAAATAAAATCAAGTAAAATCAAGTAAAACCAAATGAAATCAAATCCTGTTTCTACTTGTATCCTTTTTGATTTGTGTCCTCAAAAGTGTTTCTGGAGCTGTAAACCCCCTGGCATTTCAGGCAAATAGTGGTCTCCTTGTTATTCGCCTCATCGTCAGTGCAGGGAATAGAACACAAGTGAAGAGAAGAGAAGGGTTGAGTTGGAAGGGACCTGCAGGACTCTCTAGGTGAGGTGAAGACGACTAGCAGGAGCAAGGCAAAGGCTGAGAGGGCTGCCGTCACTTTCAGGAAAGGTATTGAGGGTGAAGGCCAAGGGAGGAGAAAAGCTCTGGAGTGCAAGGAAACAGATGGTCAAGAAGAGAAAACGATTTGGGACTTCTTTCCCAGAAGAAGACCTCAGCATAAGCAGGGGAGTAGCAAATGTCCCTTGGTGCATGGGTCAGGAACGGCGAGGCCATCCTGCACGTGCTCTCCGTCTCTGCACAGTTCACGCCGAGGGAACCCAAAGCCTTGCTTTCACCTCTGGCATCCCCACAACCAAATGAATGTAGCTGGGACCAACAGCCTTCACGACGTAGTCTGAATGTCCAGATGTATTTAGCGGGACGCCCAGCAGCTGTGCCCAGGGCATGGCCAGCAAGGGCAGGGACAGCCCCCTGAGCCTTCTGGGCCCAGGGACTGCCTCGGGGCCAGCAGCCCAAAGGCCTTCCTGGGAAGGATGCTGGGCGGAGGGCCGGCGGGCGGGGCTGCGCAGGGGGGGCCTCGTCACCCCCGTGTCACAGTGCCAGCACCCGGCAACGCAGCAGTCACCATGCCCCGGGGCAGCATAAAAGGGAGCACGCTCCCGCGTCGCGCTGCCATAGCTGGCCTGGGGGCAGCCCCAAAACGTGCGAGAGGAAGTCCTTGGGGAAGCGGTGGAATTACTTGGCGAGGGCTGAGGGAGGAAGGCCGGAGGAGGCTCGACGAGGCTGCTGGAGACGAGAAGAACCCCCAAGAGCTGGAGGTTCGCGAGGCTGGCTGGCCTTTTCAGCTGGCTAGCAGTGGCAAGAGCAAGGGAATGCCTTCTTGAGGAGCAGTGCAGAGCTCGCCATCCTCATCCCCTGCGGAGCCAGGGTCAGCAGCCGTGAGGAATGGGATGCAGAGATGTTGGCAGGGGTGCCGGTGCTTTGGAGCAGCCACTGGTGCCTTGCCAGGCGCCGGAAGGATCGTTGTCCCCCAGATGGATCAGGCGGGGTGCGTTTTGCCCCTCTGGGAAGGCCCTGAGGTGGCAGCGGGTGGAGGGAGAATCGGGGTTGGGCATCTCCTGGGAGGCGTGAGCAGCCTGCGGGCCGAGGAGGCAGGTCTTGCTCACGTGCTCAGGGAATAGCCCATCGCTGGCGACGCTGGGGTCAGGACGGAATTTTCCCCCGGGGCAGATTGGCTCTGGTGCCCAGGGGTTTTTTGCCTTCCTCTGCAGCATTGAGCATGAGCACTTGTCAGGGCTCCTCTGGGCCATTTTGGCTGGGTTACTGCCTGTTGCTCATGCACCACCAAGGTGGCCTCTCGTGCCCTGCAGCTGCGGGGAGGAAGGCTTTTTTCCCCCCACGGTGGGCTAGCAAGTGTCCCCGGGGGTTTTTTGCCTTCCTCTGCAGCACTGAGCACGGCCCCTTGCCAGGGCTCCTTTGGGCCCTTTTGGCTAGGTGCCTGCTGCTCCTGCTCCACGAAGGTGGCCCTCGTGCCCCGCAGGCGGGGGGAGGACGCTTTCTAGACTCCCAGGGCGCACGCCCAGGGTGGCCCCCGCGGGTTGCTGCTTCTCCTCCGTAGCATTGAGCGCAGCCCCTTGTCAGGGCTCCTCTGGGCCCTTTGGGCTCAGTTCTTGCCCGCTGCTCTTGCACCTGCGAGGCGCCACTCGTGCCCTGGCGCTCCCTGGCTCTTTTGCCCCTTGCAGGTTTGGAGCAGGAGCGAGCTCTGCTCTTCCCTTGGCTGCGTTTCCCGAGGTGTCCTTGCTTGTGCAAAACAGCCTGTGCTTGGAAGGGCTGCAGGCTTGCTGCACCATCCGGAGCTGCCGCTTTTCAGCTCTCCCTGCACGCGATCCAAGCGCAGGGCAGGCAGGAGAGCGCTTGTCATGCCTCCCTGGCCAAGAAGCACAGCGGAGCAAGTTTGGGAAGGCAAAAGGGCTGCTTGTCATCGACACGTGTCCTACTTGTGAAAATACCCCAGGGCACCACACCCCTCCTCTTCTTCCACTTTTCGGTGTGTGGTCGGTACCCATCCTCCTTCTTCAAGTTCTTCTGCACTGTTGCTGTGTATTCCTGCTGCTCCTTTCTGCGGCTTTCCTTTGCCAGACTGCAAGGGATGCTTTGTCAAACTAAACCGAAGAACACATCAGCCTGCTCCTGGCTGCACATGCGCATTGTGTTAATGCTTGTGAGCCTTGGCTCTGAAAGAGATTCAGCAAAATAGCCTAAAGGAGCCTAAAAGAAAATAAGATCAAATAAAATGATAAAATAATAAAATAACAAAACAAACTAAGAACGCGTAAAGCAAGGTAAAATAAAATACGATAAACCAACATAAAATATAATAATAAGAAATAACCCCAAAGAAAATATAATAAAATCAAATACAATAACCTAACATGAAACGAAACTAAACTAACATAAAGCAACAGAACAAGACAGAAAATAAAATCAAGTAAAATCAAGTAAAACCAAATGAAATCAAATCCTGTTTCTACTTGTATCCTTTTTGATTTGTGTCCTCAAAAGTGTTTCTGGAGCTGTAAACCCCCTGGCATTTCAGGCAAATAGTGGTCTCCTTGTTATTCGCCTCATCGTCAGCGCAGGGAATAGAACACAAGTGAAGAGAAGAGAAGGGTTGAGTTGGAAGGGACCTGCAGGACTCTCTAGCTGAGGTGAAGACGACTTAGCAGGAGCAAGGCAAAGGCTGAGAGGGCTGCTGTCACTTTCAGGAAAGGTATTGAGGGTGAAGGCCAAGGGAGGAGAAAAGCTCTGGAGTGCAAGGAAACAGATGGTCAAGAAGAGAAAACGATTTGGGACTTCTTTCCCAGAAGAAGACCTCAGCATAAGCAGGGGAGTAGCAAATGTCCCTTGGTGCATGGGTCAGGAACGGCGAGGCCATCCTGCACGTGCTCTCCGTCTCTGCACAGTTCACGCCGAGGGAACCCAAAGCCTTGCTTTCACCTCTGGCATCCCCACAACCAAATGAATGTAGCTGGGACCAACAGCAAGCAGCAAAAGCAAAAAACAGCCACTAACGAGCACTACACTCTAACATACAGTAAGGCAAGCAAGCCCCATGGCAAGCACAGAAGCCTGCCGATTAACAGCTAAACAGCAATAACAGCTATAAATTCGATCTAGCGCATTCCAATTAAATCTGTTGTTATCACAAACCCTTCGAGCCCCACGTTGGGCGCCACAAAGGACTGTCGTGGTTTAACCCCAGCCAGCAACTCAGCACCACGCAGCCGCTCGCTCATTCCCCCCCGGTGGGATGGGGGAGAGAATCAGAAGGGTAAAAGGGAGAAAACTCGTGGGTTGAGATAAGAACAGTTTAATAATTGAAGTAAAATAAATTAGAACAGTTAAATAGGCAAAGCAAAAACCGTGCACGCAAACAAAACAGAACAAGGAATTCATTCACTGCTTCCCATCGGGAGGCAGGTGTTCAGCCATCTTCAGGAAAGCAGGGCTCCATCGCGCGTAATGGTTACTTGGGAAGACAAACGCCATCATGCCCAATGTCCCCCCTTCCTTCTTCTTCCCCCAGCTTATATACTGAGCATGATGTCATATGGTATGGAATAGCCCTGTGGCCAGTCTGGGTCAGCCCTCCCCCCGGCTGTGCCCCCTCCCAGCTTCTTGTGCACCTGGCAGAGCATGGGCAGTTGAAAAGTCCTTTACCACTGTGAGTGCCACTTAGCAACTACTTAGCAAGAACAAAACGTCAGTGTATCATCGACATTGTTCTCATCCTAAACCCAAAACACAGCCCCATACCGGCTACCAAGACGAAAATTAACTCTATCCCAGCTGAAACCAGGACAGTATCCACCCCTTATTCCATACCATTTACATCATGCTCAGGTCCCACATTATCCAATACATCCTTTTTAACCACCACCCCTGTTGTCCCAAAAATGTCCATTGAGCTCATTTAGTCCATGACTTTGGGCTCCATCTGTGACAGTGGTCACTCAGGACAGGAGAGGTGGTGTGCTGTGTGGAGTTACTGGGCACCAAAGCCAGCTCAGGTCAGGTCACTGCTGCACTTGCACTGCTTCTTGTAAGGCTTCTCCTCCATTTGTTCAGGTGGTTCCTGCTATGGTAGTTCCTATAACATGCAACTCAGATCATGGGTTACAACAATTTAAAGGTATTTCCATCACAATCTCCACCCCTGGCCCCTTTGGGCCAGGTTTAACATTGCAATGAACTCCTCCCCTTACTCCTAGCCTGGCTAGCAACAAGGGGTTCCTGCTATAGTAATTCCCATAACATGCAACTCAAATCCCGGGTCACAACAATTTAAAGGTATTTCCATTACAGTCTCCACCCCTGGCCCCTTTGGGCCAGGTTATAGGGTTTAACACTGCAATGGAGTCCTCCCCTTGCCCCTGCTCCGGCATGGGGTCGCTCCGACAGCACAGTCCATGAACTTCTCTAATGTGAGTCCTTCCCACGGGCTGCAGTTCTTCACTAACTGCTCCAGCGTGGGTCCCCCACAGGGTCACAAGTCCTGCCAGCAAACCTGCTCCAGCGTGGGCTCTTCTCTCCACGGGTCCACAGGTCCTTCCAGGAGCCTGCTCCAGCACAGGCTTCCCATGGGGTCACAGCCTCCTTCGGGCATCCACCTGCTCCAGCATGGGGTCCTCCATGGGCTGCAGGTGGATCTCTGCTCCACTCTTAACTTCCATGGGCTGCTCTGACATGGGATTATCCACGTCCACAGACACTTTGGGGTATCGTGCTCCCGCAGGAACTCGTCCACAGGTCACAGTCCCTTCGACTCGAGTTCACACTGGAGTTCCAGCCTGTCCAGTACAGCAGCACAGAAAAACAGCAGCGGTGCCCTGGTCATCTGCCAGCCCAGGCACGTGGCCATTGTTGTTATTAAAATGTTCCCAGGCACAACACAGTAAGATGATAAGCAGTACAGCAAGCAGCAAAAGCAAAAAACAGCCACTAACGAGCACTACACTCTAACATACAGTAAGGCAAGCAAGCCCCATGGCAAGCAAAGAAGCCTGCCGATTAACAGCTAAACAGCAATAACAGCTATAAATTCGATCTAGCGCATTCCAATTAAATCTGTTGTTATCTCAAACCCTTCGAGCCCCACGTTGGGCGCCAAAAAGGACTGTTGTGGTTTAACCCCAGCCAGCAACTCAGCACCACGCAGCCGCTCGCTCATTCCCCCCCGGTGGGATGGGGGAGAGAATCAGAAGGGTAAAAGGGAGAAAACTCGTGGGTTGAGATAAGAACAGTTTAATAATTGAAGTAAAATAAATTAGAACAGTTAAATAGGCAAAGCAAAAACCGTGCACGCAAACAAAACAGAACAAGGAATTCATTCACTACTTCCCATCGGGAGGCAGGTGTTCAGCCATCTCCAGGAAAGCAGGGCTCCATCGCGCGTAACGGTTACTTGGGAAGACAAACGCCATCATGCCCAATGTCCCCCCTTCCTTCTTCTTCCCCCAGCTTATATACTGAGCATGATGTCATATGGTATGGAATAGCCCTGTGGCCAGTCTGGGTCAGCCCTCCCCCCGGCTGTGCCCCCTCCCAGCTTCTTGTGCACCCGGCAGAGCATGGGCAGTTGAAAAGTCCTTTACCACTGTGAGCGCCACTTAGCAACTACTTAGCAAGAACAAAACGTCAGTGTATCCTCGACATTGTTCTCATCCTAAACCCAAAACACAGCCCCATACTGGCTACCAAGACGAAAATTAACTCTATCCCAGCTGAAACCAGGACAACGCCGAGGGAACCCAAAGCCTTGCTTTCACCTCTGGCATCCCCACAACCAAATGAATGTAGCTGGGACCAACAGCCTTCACGACGTAGTCTGAATGTCCAGATGTATTTAGCGGGACGCCCAGCAGCTGTGCCCAGGGCATGGCCAGCAAGGGCAGGGACAGCCCCCTGAGCCTCCTGGGCGCAGGGACTGCCTCAGGGCCAGCAGCCCAAAGGCCTTCGTGGGAAGGATGCTGAGCGGAGGGCCAGCGGGCGGGGCCGCGTAGGGGGGGCCCCGTCACCCCCGTGTCACAGTGCCAGCACCCGGCAACGCAGCAGTCACCATGCCCCGGGGCAGCATAAAAGGGAGCACGCTCCCGCGTCGCGCTGCCATAGCTGGCCTGGGGGCAGCCCCAGGATGTGCGAGAGGAAGTCCTTGGGGAAGCGGTGGAATGACTTGGCGAGGGCTGAGGGAGGAAGGCCGGAGGAGGCTCGACGAGGCTGCTGGAGACGAGAAGAACCCCCAAGAGCTGGAGGTTCGCGAGGCTGGCTGGCCTTTTCAGCCGGCTAGCAGTGGCAAGAGCAAGGGAATGCCTTCTTGAGGAGCAGTGCAGAGCTCGCCATCCTCATCCCCTGCGGAGCCAGGGCCAGCAGCCGTGAGGAATGGGATGCAGAGATGTTGGCGGGGGTGCCGGTGCTTTGGAGCAGCCACTGGTGCCTTGCCAGGCGCCGGAAGGATCGTTGTCCCCCAGATGGATCAGGCGGGGTGCGTTTTGCCCCTCTGGGAAGGCCCTGAGGTGGCAGCGGGTGGAGGGAGAATCGGGGTTGGGCATCTCCTGGGAGGCGTGAGCAGCCTGCGGGCCGAGGAGGCAGGTCTTGCTCACGTGCTCAGGGAAGAGCCCATCGCTGGCGACGCTGGGGTCAGGAAGGAATTTTCCCCCGGGGCAGATTGGCTCTGGTGCCCAGGGGTTTTTTGCCTTCCTCTGCAGCATTGAGCATGAGCACTTGTCAGGGCTCCTCTGGGCCATTTTGGCTGGGTTACTGCCTGTTGCTCATGCACCACGAAGGTGGCCTCTCGTGCCCTGCAGCTGCGGGGAGGAAGGCTTTTTTCCCGCCACGGTGGGCTAGCAAGTGTCCCCGGGGGTTTTTTGCCTTCCTCTGCAGCACTGAGCACGGCCCCTTGCCAGGGCTCCTTTGGGCCGTTTTGGCTAGGTGCCTGCTGCTCCTGCTCCACAAAGGTGGCCCTCGTGCCCCGCGTGCAGGGGGAGGACGCTTTCTAGACTCCCAGGGCGCACGCCCAGGGTGGCCCCCGCGGGTTGCTGCTTCTCCTCCGTAGCATTGAGCGCAGCCCCTTGTCAGGGCTCCTCTGGGCCCTTTGGGCTCAGTTCTTGCCCGCTGCTCTTGCACCTGCGAGGCGCCACTCGTGCCCTGGCGCTCCCTGGCTCTTTTGCCCCTTGCAGGTTTGGAGCAGGAGCGAGCTCTGCTCTTCCCTTGGCTCCGTTTCCCGAGGTGTCCTTGCTTGTGCAAAACAGCCTGTGCTTGGAAGGGCTGCAGGCTTGCTGCACCATCCGGAGCTGCCGCTTTTCAGCTCTCCCTGCACGCGATCCAAGCGCAGGGCAGGCAGGAGAGCGCTTGTCATGCCTCCCTGGCCAAGAAGCACAGCGGAGCAATTTTGGGAAGGCAAAAGGGCTGCTTGTCATCGACACGTGTCCTACTTGTGAAAATACCCCAGGGCACCACACCCCTCCTCTTCTTCCACTTTTCGGTGTGTGGTCGGTACCCATCCTCCTTCTTCAAGTTCTTCTGCACTGTTGAGAAACGAGGGACTGCTTGGCCTGTATTCCTGCTGCTCCTTTCTGCGGCTTTCCTTTGCCAGACTGCAAGGGATGCGTTTTCAAACTAAACCGAAGAACACATCAGCCTGCTCCTGGCTGCACATGCGCATTGTGTTAATGCTTGTGAGCCTTGGCTCTGAAAGAGATTCAGCAAAATAGCCTAAAGGAGCCTAAAAGAAAATAAGATCAAATAAAATGATAAAATAATAAAATAACAAAACAAACTAAGAACGCGTAAAGCAAGGTAAAATAAAATAAGATAAACCAACATAAAATATAATAGTAAGAAATAACCCCAAAGAAAATATAATAAAATCAAATACAATAACCTAACATGAAAGAAACGAAACTAAACTAACATAAAGCAACAGAACAAGACAGAAAATAAAATCAAGTAAAATCAAGTAAAACCAAATGAAATCAAATCCTGTTTCTACTTGTATCCTTTTTGATTTGTGTCCTCGAAAGTGTTTCTGGAGCTGTAAACCCCCTGGCATTTCAGGCAAATAGCGGTCTCCTTGTTATTCGCCTCATCGTCAGCGCAGGGAATAGAACACAAGTGAAGAGAAGAGAAGGGTTGAGTTGGAAGGGACCTGCAGGACTCTCTAGCTGAGGTGAAGACGACTTAGCAGGAGCAAGGCAAAGGCTGAGAGGGCTGCCGTCACTTTCAGGAAAGGTATTGAGGGTGAAGGCCAAGGGAGGAGAAAAGCTCTGGAGTGCAAGGAAACAGATGGTCAAGAAGAGAAAACGATTTGGGACTTCTTTCCCAGAAGAAGACCTCAGCATAAGCAGGGGAGTAGCAAATGTCCCTTGGTGCATGGGTCAGGAACGGCGAGGCCATCCTGCACGTGCTCTCCGTCTCTGCACAGTTCACGCCGAGGGAACCCAAAGCCTTGCTTTCACCTCTGGCATCCCCACAACCAAATGAATGTAGCTGGGACCAACAGCCTTCACGACGTAGTCTGAATGTCCAGATGTATTTAGCGGGACGCCCAGCAGCTGTGCCCAGGGCATGGCCAGCAAGGGCAGGGACAGCCCCCTGAGCCTCCTGGGCGCAGGGACTGCCTCAGGGCCAGCAGCCCAAAGGCCTTCGTGGGAAGGATGCTGAGCGGAGGGCCAGCGGGCGGGGCCGCGCAGGGGGGGCCCTGTCACCCCCGTGTCACAGTGCCAGCACCCGGCAACGCAGCAGTCACCATGCCCCGGGGCAGCATAAAAGGGAGCACGCTCCCGCGTCGCCCTGCCATAGCTGGCCTGGGGGCAGCCCCAGGATGTGCGAGAGGAAGTCCTTGGGGAAGCGGTGGAATGACTTGGCGAGGGCTGAGGGAGGAAGGCCGGAGGAGGCTCAACGAGGCTGCTGGAGACGAGAAGAACCACCAAGAGCTGGGGGTTCGCGAGGCTGGCTGGCCTTTTCAGCTGGCTAGCAGTGGCAAGAGCAAGGGAATGCCTTCTTGAGGAGCACTGCAGAGCTCGCCATCCTCATCCCCTGCGGAGCCAGGGCCAGCAGCCGTGAGGAATGGGATGCAGAGATGTTGGCGGGGGTGCCGGTGCTTTGGAGCAGCCACTGGTGCCTTGCCAGGCGCCGGAAGGATCGTTGTCCCCCAGATGGATCAGGCGGGGTGCGTTTTGCCCCTCTGGGAAGGCCCTGAGGTGGCAGCGGGTGGAGGGAGAATCGGGGTTGGGCATCTCCTGGGAGGCGTGAGCAGCCTGCGGGCCGAGGAGGCAGGTCTTGCTCACGTGCTCAGGGAATAGCCCATCGCTGGCGACGCTGGGGTCAGGAAGGAATTTTCCCCCGGGGCAGATTGGCTCTGGTGCCCAGGGGTTTTTTGCCTTCCTCTGCAGCACTGAGCACGGCCCCTTGCCAGGGCTCCTTTGGGCCCTTTTGGCTAGGTGCCTGCTGCTCCTGCTCCACAAAGGTGGCCCTCGTGCCCCGCAGGCGGGGGGAGGACGCTTTCTAGACTCCCAGGGTGCACGCCCAGGGTGGCCCCCGCGGGTTGCTGCTTCTCCTCCGTAGCATTGAGCGCAGCCCCTTGTCAGGGCTCCTCTGGGCCCTTTGGGCTCAGTTCTTGCCCGCTGCTCTTGCACCTGCGAGGCGCCACTCGTGCCCTGGCGCTCCCTGGCTCTTTTGCCCCTTGCAGGTTTGGAGCAGGAGCGAGCTCTGCTCTTCCCTTGGCTGCGTTTCCCGAGGTGTCCTTGCTTGTGCAAAACAGCCTGTGCTTGGAAGGGCTGCAGGCTTGCTGCACCATGCGGAGCTGCCGCTTTTCAGCTCTCCCTGCACGCGATCCAAGCGCAGGGCAGGCAGGAGAGCGCTTGTCATGCCTCCCTGGCCAAGAAGCACAGCGGAGCAAGTTTGGGAAGGCAAAAGGGCTGCTTGTCATCGACACGTGTCCTGCTTGTGAAAATACCCCAGGGCACCACACCCCTCCTCTTCTTCCACTTTTCGGTGTGTGGTCGGTACCCATCCTCCTTCTTCAAGTTCTTCTGCACTGTTGAGAAACGAGGGACTGCTTGGCCTGTATTCCTGCTGCTCCTTTCTGCGGCTTTCCTTTGCCAGTCTGCAAGGGATGCTTTGTCAAACTAAACCGAAGAACACATCAGCCTGCTCCTGGCTGCACATGCGCATTGTGTTAATGCTTGTGAGCCTTGGCTCTGAAAGAGATTCAGCAAAATAGCCTAAAGGAGCCTAAAAGAAAATAAGATCAAATAAAATGATAAAATAATAAAATAACAAAACAAACTAAGAACGCGTAAAGCAAGGTAAAATAAAATAAGATAAACCAACATAAAATATAATAATAAGAAATAACCCCAAAGAAAATATAATAAAATCAAATACAATAACCTAACATGAAAGAAACGAAACTAAACTAACATAAAGCAACAGAACAAGACAGAAAATAAAATCAAGTAAAATCAAGTAAAACCAAATGAAATCAAATCCTGTTTCTACTTGTATCCTTTTTGATTTGTGTCCTCAAAAGTGTTTCTGGAGCTGTAAACCCCTGGCATTTCAGGCAAATAGCGGTCTCCTTGTTATTCGCCTCATCGTCAGCGCAGGGAATAGAACACAAGTGAAGAGAAGAGAAGGGTTGAGTTGGAAGGGACCTGCAGGACTCTCTAGCTGAGGTGAAGACGACTTAGCAGGAGCAAGGCAAAGGCTGAGAGGGCTGCCGTCACTTTCAGGAAAGGTATTGAGGGTGAAGGCCAAGGGAGGAGAAAAGCTCTGGAGTGCAAGGAAACAGATGGTCAAGAAGAGAAAACGATTTGGGACTTCTTTCCCAGAAGAAGACCTCAGCATAAGCAGGGGAGTAGCAAATGTCCCTTGGTGCATGGGTCAGGAACGGCGAGGCCATCCTGCACGTGCTCTCCGTCTCTGCACGGTTCACGCCGAGGGAACCCAAAGCCTTGCTTTCACCTCTGGCATCCCCACAACCAAATGAATGTAGCTGGGACCAACAGCCTTCACGACGGAGTCTGAATGTCCAGATGTATTTAGCGGGACGCCCAGCAGCTGTGCCCAGGGCATGGCCAGCAAGGGCAGGGACAGCCCCCTGAGCCTCCTGGGCGCAGGGACTGCCTCGGGGCCAGCAGCCCAAAGGCCTTCGTGGGAAGGATGCTGGGCAGAGGGCCGGCGGGTGGGGCTGCGCAGGGGGGGCCCCGTCACCCCCGTGTCACAGTGCCAGCACCCGGCAACGCAGCAGTCACCATGCCCCGGGGCAGCATAAAAGGGAGCACGCTCCCGCGTCGCGCTGCCATAGCTGGCCTGGGGGCAGCCCCAAGACGTGCGAAAGGAAGTCCTTGGGGAAGCGGTGGAATGACTTGGCGAGGGCTGAGGGAGGAAGGCCGGAGGAGGCTTGACGAGGCTGCTGGAGACGAGAAGAACCCCCAAGAGCTGGAGGTTCACGAGGCTGGCTGGCCTTTTCAGCTGGCTAGCAGTGGCAAGAGCAAGGGAATGCCTTCTTGAGGAGCAGTGCAGAGCTCGCCATCCTCATCTCCTGCGGAGCCAGGGCCAGCAGCCGTGAGGAATGGGATGCAGAGATGTTGGCGGGGGTGCCGGTGCTTTGGAGCAGCCGCTGGTGCCTTGCCAGGCGCCGGAAGGATCGTTGTCCCCCAGATGGATCAGGCGGGGTGCGTTTTGCCCCTCTGGGAAGGCCCTGAGGTGGCAGCAGGTGGAGGGAGAATCGGGGTTGGGCATCTCCTGGGAGGCGTGAGCAGCCTGCGGGCCGAGGAGGCAGGTCTTGCTCACGTGCTCAGGGAATAGCCCATCGCTGGCGACGCTGGGGTCAGGAAGGAATTTTCCCCCGGGGCAGATTGGCTCTGGTGCCCAGGGGTTTTTTGCCTTCCTCTGCAGCACTGAGCACGGCCCCTTGCCAGGGCTCCTTTGGGCCGTTTTGGCTAGGTGCCTGCTGCTCCTGCTCCACGAAGGTGGCCCTCGTGCCCCGCAGGCGGGGGGAGGACGCTTTCTAGACTCCCAGGGCGCACGCCCAGGGTGGCCCCCGCGGGTTGCTGCTTCTCCTCCGTAGCATTGAGCGCAGCCCCTTGTCAGGGCTCCTCTGGGCCCTTTGGGCTCAGTTCTTGCCCGCTGCTCTTGCACCTGCGAGGCGCCACTCGTGCCCTGGCGCTCCCTGGCTCTTTTGCCCCTTGCAGGTTTGGAGCAGGAGCGAGCTCTGCTCTTCCCTTGGCTGCGTTTCCCGAGGTGTCCTTGCTTGTGCAAAACAGCCTGTGCTTGGAAGGGCTGCAGGCTTGCTGCACCATGCGGAGCTGCCGCTTTTCAGCTCTCCCTGCAGGCGATCCAAGCGCAGGGCAGGCAGGAGAGCGCTTGTCATGCCTCCCTGGCCAAGAAGCACAGCGGAGCAAGTTTGGGAAGGCAAAAGGGCTGCTTGTCATCGACACGTGTCCTACTTGTGAAAATACCCCAGGGCACCACACCCCTCCTCTTCTTCCACTTTTCGGTGTGTGGTCGGTACCCATCCTCCTTCTTCAAGTTCTTCTGCACTGTTGAGAAACGAGGGACTGCTTGGCCTGTATTCCTGCTGCTCCTTTCTGCGGCTTTCCTTTGCCAGACTGCAAGGGATGCTTTGTCAAACTAAACCGAAGAACACATCAGCCTGCTCCTGGCTGCACATGCGCATTGTGTTAATGCTTGTGAGCCTTGGCTCTGAAAGAGATTCAGCAAAATAGCCTAAAGGAGCCTAAAAGAAAATAAGATCAAATAAAATGATAAAATAATAAAATAACATAACAAACTAAGAACGCGTAAAGCAAGGTAAAATAAAATACGATAAACCAACATAAAATATAATAATAAGAAATAACCCCAAAGAAAATATAATAAAATCAAATACAATAACCTAACATGAAAGAAACGAAACTAAACTAACATAAAGCAACAGAACAAGACAGAAAATAAAATCAAGTAAAATCAAGTAAAACCAAATGAAATCAAATCCTGTTTCTACTTGTATCCTTTTTGATTTGTGTCCTCAAAAGTGTTTCTGGAGCTGTAAACCCCTGGCATTTCAGGCAAATAGCGGTCTCCTTGTTATTCGCCTCATCGTCAGCGCAGGGAATAGAACACAAGTGAAGAGAAGAGAAGGGTTGAGTTGGAAGGGACCTGCAGGACTCTCTAGCTGAGGTGAAGACGACTTAGCAGGAGCAAGGCAAAGGCTGAGAGGGCTGCCGTCACTTTCAGGAAAGGTATTGAGGGTGAAGGCCAAGGGAGGAGAAAAGCTCTGGAGTGCAAGGAAACAGATGGTCAAGAAGAGAAAACGATTTGGGACTTCTTTCCCAGAAGAAGACCTCAGCATAAGCAGGGGAGTAGCAAATGTCCCTTGGTGCATGGGTCAGGAACGGCGAGGCCATCCTGCACGTGCTCTCCGTCTCTGCACAGTTCACGCCGAGGGAACCAAAAGCCTTGCTTTCACCTCTGGCATCCCCACAACCAAATGAATGTAGCTGGGACCAACAGCCTTCACGACGGAGTCTGAATGTCCAGATGTATTTAGCGGGACGCCCAGCAGCTGTGCCCAGGGCATGGCCAGCAAGGGCAGGGACAGCCCCCTGAGCCTCCTGGGCGCAGGGACTGCCTCGGGGCCAGCAGCCCAAAGGCCTTCGTGGGAAGGATGCTGGGCAGAGGGCCGGCGGGCGGTGCTGCGCAGGGGGGGCCCCGTCACCCCCGTGTCACAGTGCCAGCACCCGGCAACGCAGCAGTCACCATGCCCCGGGGCAGCATAAAAGGGAGCACGCTCCCGCGTCGCGCTGCCATAGCTGGCCTGGGGGCAGCCCCAAGACGTGCGAAAGGAAGTCCTTGGGGAAGCGGTGGAATGACTTGGCGAGGGCTGAGGGAGGAAGGCCGGAGGAGGCTCGACGAGGCTGCTGGAGACGAGAAGAACCCCCAAGAGCTGGAGGTTCACGAGGCTGGCTGGCCTTTTCAGCTGGCTAGCAGTGGCAAGAGCAAGGGAATGCCTTCTTGAGGAGCAGTGCAGAGCTCGCCATCCTCATCTCCTGCGGAGCCAGGGCCAGCAGCCGTGAGGAATGGGATGCAGAGATGTTGGCAGGGGTGCCGGTGCTTTGGAGCAGCCGCTGGTGCCTTGCCAGGCGCCGGAAGGATCGTTGTCCCCCAGATGGATCAGGCGGGGTGCGTTTTGCCCCTCTGGGAAGGCCCTGAGGTGGCAGCAGGTGGAGGGAGAATCGGGGTTGGGCATCTCCTGGGAGGCGTGAGCAGCCTGCGGGCCGAGGAGGCAGGTCTTGCTCACGTGCTCAGGGAATAGCCCATCGCTGGCGACGCTGGGGTCAGGAAGGAATTTTCCCCCGGGGCAGATTGGCTCTGGTGCCCAGGGGTTTTTTGCCTTCCTCTGCAGCACTGAGCACGGCCCCTTGCCAGGGCTCCTTTGGGCCGTTTTGGCTAGGTGCCTGCTGCTCCTGCTCCACGAAGGTGGCCCTCGTGCCCTGCAGGCGGGGGGAGGACGCTTTCTAGACTCCCAGGGCGCACGCCCAGGGTGGCCCCCGCGGGTTGCTGCTTCTCCTCCGTAGCATTGAGCGCAGCCCCTTGTCAGGGCTCCTCTGGGCCCTTTGGGCTCAGTTCTTGCCCGCTGCTCTTGCACCTGCGAGGCGCCACTCGTGCCCTGGCGCTCCCTGGCTCTTTTGCCCCTTGCAGGTTTGGAGCAGGAGCGAGCTCTGCTCTTCCCTTGGCTGCGTTTCCCGAGGTGTCCTTGCTTGTGCAAAACAGCCTGTGCTTGGAAGGGCTGCAGGCTTGCTGCACCATCCGGAGCTGCCGCTTTTCAGCTCTCCCTGCACGCGATCCAAGCGCAGGGCAGGCAGGAGAGCGCTTGTCATGCCTCCCTGGCCAAGAAGCACAGCGGAGCAAGTTTGGGAAGGCAAAAGGGCTGCTTGTCATCGACACGTGTCCTACTTGTGAAAATACCCCAGGGCACCACACCCCTCCTCTTCTTCCACTTTTCGGTGTGTGGTCGGTACCCATCCTCCTTCTTCAAGTTCTTCTGCACTGTTGAGAAACGAGGGACTGCTTGGCCTGTATTCCTGCTGCTCCTTTCTGCGGCTTTCCTTTGCCAGACTGCAAGGGATGCTTTGTCAAACTAAACCGAAGAACACATCAGCCTGCTCCTGGCTGCACATGCGCATTGTGTTAATGCTTGTAAGCCTTGGCTCTGAAAGAGATTCAGCAAAATAGCCTAAAGGAGCCTAAAAGAAAATAAGATCAAATAAAATGATAAAATAATAAAATAACATAACAAACTAAGAACGCGTA
The DNA here is from genome assembly GCF_965183815.1 of Platalea leucorodia. NCBI lineage: Eukaryota > Metazoa > Chordata > Aves > Pelecaniformes > Threskiornithidae > Platalea > Platalea leucorodia. The sequence continues at coordinate 1,517,085 of NC_138840.1, read as the reverse complement.
AAGCAAGGTAAAATAAAATACGATAAACCAACATAAAATATAATAATAAGAAATAACCCCAAAGAAAATATAATAAAATCAAATACAATAACCTAACATGAAAGAAACGAAACTAAACTAACATAAAGCAACAGAACAAGACAGAAAATAAAATCAAGTAAAATCAAGTAAAACCAAATGAAATCAAATCCTGTTTCTACTTGTATCCTTTTTGATTTGTGTCCTCAAAAGTGTTTCTGGAGCTGTAAACCCCCTGGCATTTCAGGCAAATAGTGGTCTCCTTGTTATTCGCCTCATCGTCAGCGCAGGGAATAGAACACAAGTGAAGAGAAGAGAAGGGTTGAGTTGGAAGGGACCTGCAGGACTCTCTAACTGAGGTGAAGACGACTTAGCAGGAGCAAGGCAAAGGCTGAGAGGGCTGCCGTCACTTTCAGGAAAGGTATTGAGGGTGAAGGCCAAGGGAGGAGAAAAGCTCTGGAGTGCAAGGAAACAGATGGTCAAGAAGAGAAAACGATTTGGGACTTCTTTCCCAGAAGAAGACCTCAGCATAAGCAGGGGAGTAGCAAATGTCCCTTGGTGCATGGGTCAGGAACGGCGAGGCCATCCTGCACGTGCTCTCCGTCTCTGCACAGTTCACGCCGAGGGAACCCAAAGCCTTGCTTTCACCTCTGGCATCCCCACAACCAAATGAATGTAGCTGGGACCAACAGCAAGCAGCAAAAGCAAAAAACAGCCACTAACGAGCACTACACTCTAACATACAGTAAGGCAAGCAAGCCCCATGGCAAGCACAGAAGCCTGCCGATTAACAGCTAAACAGCAATAACAGCTATAAATTCGATCTAGCGCATTCCAATTAAATCTGTTGTTATCACAAACCCTTCGAGCCCCACGTTGGGCGCCACAAAGGACTGTCGTGGTTTAACCCCAGCCAGCAACTCAGCACCACGCAGCCGCTCGCTCATTCCCCCCCGGTGGGATGGGGGAGAGAATCAGAAGGGTAAAAGGGAGAAAACTCGTGGGTTGAGATAAGAACAGTTTAATAATTGAAGTAAAATAAATTAGAACAGTTAAATAGGCAAAGCAAAAACCGTGCACGCAAACAAAACAGAACAAGGAATTCATTCACTGCTTCCCATCGGGAGGCAGGTGTTCAGCCATCTTCAGGAAAGCAGGGCTCCATCGCGCGTAATGGTTACTTGGGAAGACAAACGCCATCATGCCCAATGTCCCCCCTTCCTTCTTCTTCCCCCAGCTTATATACTGAGCATGATGTCATATGGTATGGAATAGCCCTGTGGCCAGTCTGGGTCAGCCCTCCCCCCGGCTGTGCCCCCTCCCAGCTTCTTGTGCACCTGGCAGAGCATGGGCAGTTGAAAAGTCCTTTACCACTGTGAGTGCCACTTAGCAACTACTTAGCAAGAACAAAACGTCAGTGTATCATCGACATTGTTCTCATCCTAAACCCAAAACACAGCCCCATACCGGCTACCAAGACGAAAATTAACTCTATCCCAGCTGAAACCAGGACAGTATCCACCCCTTATTCCATACCATTTACATCATGCTCAGGTCCCACATTATCCAATACATCCTTTTTAACCACCACCCCTGTTGTCCCAAAAATGTCCATTGAGCTCATTTAGTCCATGACTTTGGGCTCCATCTGTGACAGTGGTCACTCAGGACAGGAGAGGTGGTGTGCTGTGTGGAGTTACTGGGCACCAAAGCCAGCTCAGGTCAGGTCACTGCTGCACTTGCACTGCTTCTTGTAAGGCTTCTCCTCCATTTGTTCAGGTGGTTCCTGCTATGGTAGTTCCTATAACATGCAACTCAGATCATGGGTTACAACAATTTAAAGGTATTTCCATCACAATCTCCACCCCTGGCCCCTTTGGGCCAGGTTTAACATTGCAATGAACTCCTCCCCTTACTCCTAGCCTGGCTAGCAACAAGGGGTTCCTGCTATAGTAATTCCCATAACATGCAACTCAAATCCCGGGTCACAACAATTTAAAGGTATTTCCATTACAGTCTCCACCCCTGGCCCCTTTGGGCCAGGTTATAGGGTTTAACACTGCAATGGAGTCCTCCCCTTGCCCCTGCTCCGGCATGGGGTCGCTCCGACAGCACAGTCCATGAACTTCTCTAATGTGAGTCCTTCCCACGGGCTGCAGTTCTTCACTAACTGCTCCAGCGTGGGTCCCCCACAGGGTCACAAGTCCTGCCAGCAAACCTGCTCCAGCGTGGGCTCTTCTCTCCACGGGTCCACAGGTCCTTCCAGGAGCCTGCTCCAGCACAGGCTTCCCATGGGGTCACAGCCTCCTTCGGGCATCCACCTGCTCCAGCATGGGGTCCTCCATGGGCTGCAGGTGGATCTCTGCTCCACTCTTAACTTCCATGGGCTGCTCTGACATGGGATTATCCACGTCCACAGACACTTTGGGGTATCGTGCTCCCGCAGGAACTCGTCCACAGGTCACAGTCCCTTCGACTCGAGTTCACACTGGAGTTCCAGCCTGTCCAGTACAGCAGCACAGAAAAACAGCAGCGGTGCCCTGGTCATCTGCCAGCCCAGGCACGTGGCCATTGTTGTTATTAAAATGTTCCCAGGCACAACACAGTAAGATGATAAGCAGTACAGCAAGCAGCAAAAGCAAAAAACAGCCACTAACGAGCACTACACTCTAACATACAGTAAGGCAAGCAAGCCCCATGGCAAGCAAAGAAGCCTGCCGATTAACAGCTAAACAGCAATAACAGCTATAAATTCGATCTAGCGCATTCCAATTAAATCTGTTGTTATCTCAAACCCTTCGAGCCCCACGTTGGGCGCCAAAAAGGACTGTCGTGGTTTAACCCCAGCCAGCAACTCAGCACCACGCAGCCGCTCGCTCATTCCCCCCCGGTGGGATGGGGGAGAGAATCAGAAGGGTAAAAGGGAGAAAACTCGTGGGTTGAGATAAGAACAGTTTAATAATTGAAGTAAAATAAATTAGAACAGTTAAATAGGCAAAGCAAAAACCGTGCACGCAAACAAAACAGAACAAGGAATTCATTCACTACTTCCCATCGGGAGGCAGGTGTTCAGCCATCTTCAGGAAAGCAGGGCTCCATCGCGCGTAATGGTTACTTGGGAAGACAAACGCCATCATGCCCAATGTCCCCCCTTCCTTCTTCTTCCCCCAGCTTATATACTGAGCATGATGTCATATGGTATGGAATAGCCCTGTGGCCAGTCTGGGTCAGCCCTCCCCCCGGCTGTGCCCCCTCCCAGCTTCTTGTACACCCGGCAGAGCATGGGCAGTTGAAAAGTCCTTTACCACTGTGAGCGCCACTTAGCAACTACTTAGCAAGAACAAAACATCAGTGTATCATCGACATTGTTCTCATCCTAAACCCAAAACACAGCCCCATACTGGCTACCAAGACGAAAATTAACTCTATCCCAGCTGAAACCAGGACAACGCCAAGGGAACCCAAAGCCTTGCTTTCACCTCTGGCATCTCCACAACCAAATGAATGTAGCTGGGACCAACAGCCTTCACGACGTAGTCTGAATGTCCAGATGTATTTAGCGGGACGCCCAGCAGCTGTGCCCAGGGCATGGCCAGCAAGGGCAGGGACAGCCCCCTGAGCCTCCTGGGCACAGGGACTGCCTCGGGGCCAGCAGCCCAAAGGCCTTCGTGGGAAGGATGCTGAGCGGAGGGCCGGCGGGCGGGGCCGCGCAGGGGGGGCCCCGTCACCCCCGTGTCACAGTGCCAGCACCCGGCAACGCAGCAGTCACCATGCCCCGGGGCAGCATAAAAGGGAGCACGCTCCTGCGTCGCGCTGCCATAGCTGGCCTGGGGGCAGCCCCAGGATGTGCGAGAGGAAGTCCTTGGGGAAGCGGTGGAATTACTTGGCGAGGGCTGAGGGAGGAAGGCCGGAGGAGGCTCGACGAGGCTGCTGGAGACGAGAAGAACCACCAAGAGCTGGGGGTTCGCAAGGCTGGCTGGCCTTTTCAGCTGGCTAGCAGTGGCAAGAGCAAGGGAATGCCTTCTTGAGGAGCACTGCAGAGCTCGCCATCCTCATCCCCTGCGGAGCCAGGGCCAGCAGCCGTGAGGAATGGGATGCAGAGATGTTGGCGGGGGTGCCGGTGCTTTGGAGCAGCCACTGGTGCCTTGCCAGGCGCCGGAAGGATCGTTGTCCCCCAGATGGATCAGGCGGGGTGCATTTTGCCCCTCTGGGAAGGCCCTGAGGTGGCAGCAGGTGGAGGGAGAATCGGGGTTGGGCATCTCCTGGGAGGCGTGAGCAGCCTGCGGGCCGAGGAGGCAGGTCTTGCTCACGTGCTCAGGGAATAGCCCATCGCTGGCGACGCTGGGGTCAGGAAGGAATTTTCCCCCGGGGCAGATTGGCTCTGGTGCCCAGGGGTTTTTTGCCTTCCTCTGCAGCACTGAGCACGGCCCCTTGCCAGGGCTCCTCTGGGCCATTTTGGCTGGGTTACTGACTGTTGCTCATGCACCATGAAGGTGGCCTCTCGTGCCCTGCAGCTGCGGGGAGGAAGGCTTTTTTCCCGCCACGGTGGGCTAGCAAGTGTCCCCGGGGGTTTTTTGCCTTCCTCTGCAGCACTGAGCACGGCCCCTTGCCAGGGCTCCTTTGGGCCGTTTTGGCTAGGTGCCTGCTGCTCCTGCTCCACAAAGGTGGCCCTCGTGCCCCGCGTGCAGGGGGAGGACGCTTTCTAGACTCCCAGGGCGCACGCCCAGGGTGGCCCCCGCGGGTTGCTGCTTCTCCTCCGTAGCATTGAGCGCAGCCCCTTGTCAGGGCTCCTCTGGGCCCTTTGGGCTCAGCTCTTGCCCGCTGCTCTTGCACCTGCGAGGCGCCACTCGTGCCCTGGCGCTCCCTGGCTCTTTTGCCCCTTGCAGGTTTGGAGCAGGAGCGAGCTCTGCTCTTCCCTTGGCTGCATTTCCCGAGGTGTCCTTGCTTGTGCAAAACAGCCTGTGCTTGGAAGGGCTGCAGGCTTGCTGCACCATGCGGAGCTGCCGCTTTTCAGCTCTCCCTGCAGGCGATCCAAGCGCAGGGCAGGCAGGAGAGCGCTTGTCATGCCTCCCTGGCCAAGAAGCACAGCGGAGCAAGTTTGGGAAGGCAAAAGGGCTGCTTGTCATCGACACGTGTCCTACTTGTGAAAATACCCCAGGGCACCACACCCCTCCTCTTCTTCCACTTTTCGGTGTGTGGTCGGTACCCATCCTCCTTCTTCAAGTTCTTCTGCACTGTTGAGAAACGAGGGACTGCTTGGCCTGTATTCCTGCTGCTCCTTTCTGCGGCTTTCCTTTGCCAGACTGCAAGGGATGCGTTGTCAAACTAAACCGAAGAACACATCAGCCTGCTCCTGGCTGCACATGCGCATTGTGTTAATGCTTGTGAGCATCGGCTCTGAAAGAGATTCAGCAAAATAGCCTAAAGGAGCCTAAAAGAAAATAAGATCAAATAAAATGATAAAATAATAAAATAACAAAACAAACTAAAAACGCGTAAAGCAAGGTAAAATAAAATAAGATAAACCAACATAAAATATAATAATAAGAAATAACCCCAAAGAAAATATAATAAAATCAAATACAATAACCTAACATGAAAGAAACGAAACTAAACTAACATAAAGCAACAGAACAAGACAGAAAATAAAATCAAGTAAAATCAAGTAAAACCAAATGAAATCAAATCCTGTTTCTACTTGTATCCTTTTTGATTTGTGTCCTCAAAAGTGTTTCTGGAGCTGTAAACCCCCCGGCATTTCAGGCAAATAGCGGTCTCCTTGTTATTCGCCTCATCGTCAGCGCAGGGAATAGAACACAAGTGAAGAGAAGAGAAGGGTTGAGTTGGAAGGGACCTGCAGGACTCTCTAGCTGAGGTGAAGACGACTTAGCAGGAGCAAGGCAAAGGCTGAGAGGGCTGCCGTCACTTTCAGGAAAGGTATTGAGGGTGAAGGCCAAGGGAGGAGAAAAGCTCTGGAGTGCAAGGAAACAGATGGTCAAGAAGAGAAAACGATTTGGGACTTCTTTCCCAGAAGAAGACCTCAGCATAAGCAGGGGAGTAGCAAATGTCCCTTGGTGCATGGGTCAGGAATGGCGAGGCCATCCTGCACGTGCTCTCCGTCTCTGCACAGTTCACGCCGAGGGAACCCAAAGCCTTGCTTTCACCTCTGGCATCCCCACAACCAAATGAATGTAGCTGGGACCAACAGCCTTCACGACGTAGTCTGAATGTCCAGATGTATTTAGCGGGACGCCCAGCAGCTGTGCCCAGGGCATGGCCAGCAAGGGCAGGGACAGCCCCCTGAGCCTCCTGGGCGCAGGGACTGCCTCAGGGCCAGCAGCCCAAAGGCCTTCGTGGGAAGGATGCTGAGCGGAGGGCCAGCGGGCGGGGCCGCGCAGGGGGGGCCCCGTCACCCCCGTGTCACAGTGCCAGCACCCGGCAACGCAGCAGTCACCATGCCCCGGGGCAGCATAAAAGGGAGCACGCTCCCGCGTCGCGCTGCCATAGCTGGCCTGGGGGCAGCCCCAGGACGTGCGAGAGGAAGTCCTTGGGGAAGCGGTGGAATTACTTGGCGAGGGCTGAGGGAGGAAGGCCGGAGGAGGCTCGACGAGGCTGCTGGAGACGAGAAGAACCACCAAGAGCTGGGGGTTCGCGAGGCTGGCTGGCCTTTTCAGCTGGCTAGCAGTGGCAAGAGCAAGGGAATGCCTTCTTGAGGAGCAGTGCAGAGCTCGCCATCCTCATCCCCTGCGGAGCCAGGGTCAGCAGCCGTGAGGAATGGGATGCAGAGATGTTGGCGGGGGTGCCGGTGCTTTGGAGCAGCCACTGGTGCCTTGCCAGGCGCCGGAAGGATCGTTGTCCCCCAGATGGATCAGGCGGGGTGCGTTTTGCCCCTCTGGGAAGGCCCTGAGGTGGCAGCGGGTGGAGGGAGAATCGGGGTTGGGCATCTCCTGGGAGGCGTGAGCAGCCTGCGGGCCGAGGAGGCAGGTCTTGCTCACGTGCTCAGGGAATAGCCCATCGCTGGCGACGCTGGGGTCAGGACGGAATTTTCCCCCGGGGCAGATTGGCTCTGGTGCCCAGGGGTTTTTTGCCTTCCTCTGCAGCACTGAGCACGGCCCCTTGCCAGGGCTCCTCTGGGCCATTTTGGCTGGGTTACTGACTGTTGCTCATGCACCATGAAGGTGGCCTCTCGTGCCCTGCAGCTGCGGGGAGGAAGGCTTTTTTCCCGCCACGGTGGGCTAGCAAGTGTCCCCGGGGGTTTTTTGCCTTCCTCTGCAGCACTGAGCACGGCCCCTTGCCAGGGCTCCTTTGGGCCGTTTTGGCTAGGTGCCTGCTGCTCCTGCTCCACAAAGGTGGCCCTCGTGCCCCGCGTGCAGGGGGAGGACGCTTTCTAGACTCCCAGGGCGCACGCCCAGGGTGGCCCCCGCGGGTTGCTGCTTCTCCTCCGTAGCATTGAGCGCAGCCCCTTGTCAGGGCTCCTCTGGGCCCTTTGGGCTCAGCTCTTGCCCGCTGCTCTTGCACCTGCGAGGCGCCACTCGTGCCCTGGCGCTCCCTGGCTCTTTTGCCCCTTGCAGGTTTGGAGCAGGAGCGAGCTCTGCTCTTCCCTTGGCTGCATTTCCCGAGGTGTCCTTGCTTGTGCAAAACAGCCTGTGCTTGGAAGGGCTGCAGGCTTGCTGCACCATGCGGAGCTGCCGCTTTTCAGCTCTCCCTGCAGGCGATCCAAGCGCAGGGCAGGCAGGAGAGCGCTTGTCATGCCTCCCTGGCCAAGAAGCACAGCGGAGCAAGTTTGGGAAGGCAAAAGGGCTGCTTGTCATCGACACGTGTCCTACTTGTGAAAATACCCCAGGGCACCACACCCCTCCTCTTCTTCCACTTTTCGGTGTGTGGTCGGTACCCATCCTCCTTCTTCAAGTTCTTCTGCACTGTTGAGAAACGAGGGACTGCTTGGCCTGTATTCCTGCTGCTCCTTTCTGCGGCTTTCCTTTGCCAGACTGCAAGGGATGCGTTGTCAAACTAAACCGAAGAACACATCAGCCTGCTCCTGGCTGCACATGCGCATTGTGTTAATGCTTGTGAGCATCGGCTCTGAAAGAGATTCAGCAAAATAGCCTAAAGGAGCCTAAAAGAAAATAAGATCAAATAAAATGATAAAATAATAAAATAACAAAACAAACTAAAAACGCGTAAAGCAAGGTAAAATAAAATAAGATAAACCAACATAAAATATAATAATAAGAAATAACCCCAAAGAAAATATAATAAAATCAAATACAATAACCTAACATGAAAGAAACGAAACTAAACTAACATAAAGCAACAGAACAAGACAGAAAATAAAATCAAGTAAAATCAAGTAAAACCAAATGAAATCAAATCCTGTTTCTACTTGTATCCTTTTTGATTTGTGTCCTCAAAAGTGTTTCTGGAGCTGTAAACCCCCCGGCATTTCAGGCAAATAGCGGTCTCCTTGTTATTCGCCTCATCGTCAGCGCAGGGAATAGAACACAAGTGAAGAGAAGAGAAGGGTTGAGTTGGAAGGGACCTGCAGGACTCTCTAGCTGAGGTGAAGACGACTTAGCAGGAGCAAGGCAAAGGCTGAGAGGGCTGCCGTCACTTTCAGGAAAGGTATTGAGGGTGAAGGCCAAGGGAGGAGAAAAGCTCTGGAGTGCAAGGAAACAGATGGTCAAGAAGAGAAAACGATTTGGGACTTCTTTCCCAGAAGAAGACCTCAGCATAAGCAGGGGAGTAGCAAATGTCCCTTGGTGCATGGGTCAGGAATGGCGAGGCCATCCTGCACGTGCTCTCCGTCTCTGCACAGTTCACGCCGAGGGAACCCAAAGCCTTGCTTTCACCTCTGGCATCCCCACAACCAAATGAATGTAGCTGGGACCAACAGCCTTCACGACGTAGTCTGAATGTCCAGATGTATTTAGCGGGACGCCCAGCAGCTGTGCCCAGGGCATGGCCAGCAAGGGCAGGGACAGCCCCCTGAGCCTCCTGGGCGCAGGGACTGCCTCAGGGCCAGCAGCCCAAAGGCCTTCGTGGGAAGGATGCTGAGCGGAGGGCCAGCGGGCGGGGCCGCGCAGGGGGGGCCCCGTCACCCCCGTGTCACAGTGCCAGCACCCGGCAACGCAGCAGTCACCATGCCCCGGGGCAGCATAAAAGGGAGCACGCTCCCGCGTCGCGCTGCCATAGCTGGCCTGGGGGCAGCCCCAGGACGTGCGAGAGGAAGTCCTTGGGGAAGCGGTGGAATTACTTGGCGAGGGCTGAGGGAGGAAGGCCGGAGGAGGCTCGACGAGGCTGCTGGAGACGAGAAGAACCACCAAGAGCTGGGGGTTCGCGAGGCTGGCTGGCCTTTTCAGCTGGCTAGCAGTGGCAAGAGCAAGGGAATGCCTTCTTGAGGAGCAGTGCAGAGCTCGCCATCCTCATCCCCTGCGGAGCCAGGGTCAGCAGCCGTGAGGAATGGGATGCAGAGATGTTGGCGGGGGTGCCGGTGCTTTGGAGCAGCCACTGGTGCCTTGCCAGGCGCCGGAAGGATCGTTGTCCCCCAGATGGATCAGGCGGGGTGCGTTTTGCCCCTCTGGGAAGGCCCTGAGGTGGCAGCGGGTGGAGGGAGAATCGGGGTTGGGCATCTCCTGGGAGGCGTGAGCAGCCTGCGGGCCGAGGAGGCAGGTCTTGCTCACGTGCTCAGGGAATAGCCCATCGCTGGCGACGCTGGGGTCAGGACGGAATTTTCCCCCGGGGCAGATTGGCTCTGGTGCCCAGGGGTTTTTTGCCTTCCTCTGCAGCACTGAGCACGGCCCCTTGCCAGGGCTCCTCTGGGCCATTTTGGCTGGGTTACTGACTGTTGCTCATGCACCATGAAGGTGGCCTCTCGTGCCCTGCAGCTGCGGGGAGGAAGGCTTTTTTCCCGCCACGGTGGGCTAGCAAGTGTCCCCGGGGGTTTTTTGCCTTCCTCTGCAGCACTGAGCACGGCCCCTTGCCAGGGCTCCTTTGGGCCGTTTTGGCTAGGTGCCTGCTGCTCCTGCTCCACGAAGGTGGCCCTTGTGCCCCGCAGGCGGGGGGAGGACGCTTTCTAGACTCCCAGGGCGCACGCCCAGGGTGGCCCCCGCGGGTTGCTGCTTCTCCTCCGTAGCATTGAGCGCAGCCCCTTGTCAGGGCTCCTCTGGGCCCTTTGGGCTCAGTTCTTGCCCGCTGCTCTTGCACCTGCGAGGCGCCACTCGTGCCCTGGCGCTCCCTGGCTCTTTTGCCCCTTGCAGGTTTGGAGCAGGAGCGAGCTCTGCTCTTCCCTTGGCTGCGTTTCCCGAGGTGTCCTTGCTTGTGCAAAACAGCCTGTGCTTGGAAGGGCTGCAGGCTTGCTGCACCATGCGGAGCTGCCGCTTTTCAGCTCTCCCTGCATGCGATCCAAGCGCAGGGCAGGCAGGAGAGCGCTTGTCATGCCTCCCTGGCCAAGAAGCACAGCGGAGCAAGTTTGGGAAGGCAAAAGGGCTGCTTGTCATCGACACGTGTCCTACTTGTGAAAATACCCCAGGGCACCACACCCCTCCTCTTCTTCCACTTTTCGGTGTGTGGTCGGTACCCATCCTCCTTCTTCAAGTTCTTCTGCACTGTTGAGAAACGAGGGACTGCTTGGCCTGTATTCCTGCTGCTCCTTTCTGCGGCTTTCCTTTGCCAGACTGCAAGGGATGCGTTGTCAAACTAAACCGAAGAACACATCAGCCTGCTCCTGGCTGCACATGCGCATTGTGTTAATGCTTGTGAGCATCGGCTCTGAAAGAGATTCAGCAAAATAGCCTAAAGGAGCCTAAAAGAAAATAAGATCAAATAAAATGATAAAATAATAAAATAACAAAACAAACTAAAAACGCGTAAAGCAAGGTAAAATAAAATAAGATAAACCAACATAAAATATAATAATAAGAAATAACCCCAAAGAAAATATAATAAAATCAAATACAATAACCTAACATGAAAGAAACGAAACTAAACTAACATAAAGCAACAGAACAAGACAGAAAATAAAATCAAGTAAAATCAAGTAAAACCAAATGAAATCAAATCCTGTTTCTACTTGTATCCTTTTTGATTTGTGTCCTCAAAAGTGTTTCTGGAGCTGTAAACCCCCCGGCATTTCAGGCAAATAGCGGTCTCCTTGTTATTCGCCTCATCGTCAGCGCAGGGAATAGAACACAAGTGAAGAGAAGAGAAGGGTTGAGTTGGAAGGGACCTGCAGGACTCTCTAGCTGAGGTGAAGACGACTTAGCAGGAGCAAGGCAAAGGCTGAGAGGGCTGCCGTCACTTTCAGGAAAGGTATTGAGGGTGAAGGCCAAGGGAGGAGAAAAGCTCTGGAGTGCAAGGAAACAGAGGGTCAAGAAGAGAAAACGATTTGGGACTTCTTTCCCAGAAGAAGACCTCAGCATAAGCAGGGGAGTAGCAAATGTCCCTTGGTGCATGGGTCAGGAATGGCGAGGCCATCCTGCACGTGCTCTCCGTCTCTGCACAGTTCACGCCGAGGGAACCCAAAGCCTTGCTTTCACCTCTGGCATCCCCACAACCAAATGAATGTAGCTGGGACCAACAGCCTTCACGACGGAGTCTGAATGTCCAGATGTATTTAGCGGGACGCCCAGCAGCTGTGCCCAGGGCATGGCCAGCAAGGGCAGGGACAGCCCCCTGAGCCTCCTGGGTGCAGGGACTGCCTCAGGGCCAGCAGCCCAAAGGCCTTCGTGGGAAGGATGCTGAGCGGAGGGCCAGCGGGCGGGGCCGCGCAGGGGGGGCCCCGTCACCCCCGTGTCACAGTGCCAGCACCCGGCAACGCAGCAGTCACCATGCCCCGGGGCAGCATAAAAGGGAGCACGCTCCCGCGTCGCGCTGCCATAGCTGGCCTGGGGGCAGCCCCAGGACGTGCGAGAGGAAGTCCTTGGGGAAGCGGTGGAATTACTTGGCGAGGGCTGAGGGAGGAAGGCCGGAGGAGGCTCGACGAGGCTGCTGGAGACGAGAAGAACCACCAAGAGCTGGGGGTTCGCGAGGCTGGCTGGCCTTTTCAGCTGGCTAGCAGTGGCAAGAGCAAGGGAATGCCTTCTTGAGGAGCAGTGCAGAGCTCGCCATCCTCATCCCCTGCGGAGCCAGGGTCAGCAGCCGTGAGGAATGGGATGCAGAGATGTTGGCGGGGGTGCCGGTGCTTTGGAGCAGCCACTGGTGCCTTGCCAGGCGCCGGAAGGATCGTTGTCCCCCAGATGGATCAGGCGGGGTGCGTTTTGCCCCTCTGGGAAGGCCCTGAGGTGGCAGCAGGTGGAGGGAGAATCGGGGTTGGGCATCTCTTGGGAGGCGTGAGCAGCCTGCGGGCCGAGGAGGCAGGTCTTGCTCACGTGCTCAGGGAATAGCCCATCGCTGGCGACGCTGGGGTCAGGACGGAATTTTCCCCCGGGGCAGATTGGCTCTGGTGCCCAGGGGTTTTTTGCCTTCCTCTGCAGCACTGAGCACGGCCCCTTGCCAGGGCTCCTTTGGGCCCTTTTGGCTAGGTGCCTGCTGCTCCTGCTCCACGAAGGTGGCCCTCGTGCCCCGCAGGCGGGGGGAGGACGCTTTCTAGACTCCCAGGGCGCACGCCCAGGGTGGCCCCCGCGGGTTGCTGCTTCTCCTCCGTAGCATTGAGCGCAGCCGCTTGTCAGGGCTCCTTTGGGCCGTTTTGGCTAGGTGCCTGCTGCTCCTGCTCCACGAAGGTGGCCCTCGTGCCCCGCGTGCAGGGGGAGGACGCTTTCTAGACTCCCAGGGCGCACGCCCAGGGTGGCCCCCGCGGGTTGCTGCTTCTCCTCCGTAGCATTGAGCGCAGCCCCTTGTCAGGGCTCCTCTGGGCCCTTTGGGCTCAGTTCTTGCCCGCTGCTCTTGCACCTGCGAGGCGCCACTCGTGCCCTGGCGCTCCCTGGCTCTTTTGCCCCTTCCAGGTTTGGAGCAGGAGCGAGCTCTGCTCTTCCCTTGGCTGCGTTTCCCGAGGTGTCCTTGCTTGTGCAAAACAGCCTGTGCTTGGAAGGGCTGCAGGCTTGCTGCACCATGCGGAGCTGCCGCTTTTCAGCTCTCCCTGCAGGCGATCCAAGCGCAGGGCAGGCAGGAGAGCGCTTGTCATGCCTCCCTGGCCAAGAAGCACAGCGGAGCAAGTTTGGGAAGGCAAAAGGGCTGCTTGTCATCGCCACGTGTCCTACTTGTGAAAATACCCCAGGGCACCACACCCCTCCTCTTCTTCCGCTTTTCGGTGTGTGGTCGGTACCCATCCTCCTTCTTCAAGTTCTTCTGCACTGTTGAGAAACGAGGGACTGCTTGGCCTGTATTCCTGCTGCTCCTTTCTGCGGCTTTCCTTTGCCAGACTGCAAGGGATGCTTTGTCAAACTAAACCGAAGAACACATCAGCCTGCTCCTGGCTGCACATGCGCATTGTGTTAATGCTTGTGAGCCTTGGCTCTGAAAGTGATTCAGCAAAATAGCCTAAAGGAGCCTAAAAGAAAATAAGATCAAATAAAATGATAAAATAATAAAATAACAAAACAAACTAAGAACGCGTAAAGCAAGGTAAAATAAAATACGATAAACCAACATAAAATATAATAATAAGAAATAACCCCAAAGAAAATATAATAAAATCAAATACAATAACCTAACATGAAAGAAACGAAACTAAAGTAACATAAAGCAACAGAACAAGACAGAAAATAAAATCAAGTAAAATCAAGTAAAACCAAATGAAATCAAATCCTGTTTCTACTTGTATCCTTTTTGATTTGTGTCCTCAAAAGTGTTTCTGGAGCTGTAAACCCCCCGGCATTTCAGGCAAATAGCGGTCTCCTTGTTATTCGCCTCATCGTCAGCGCAGGGAATAGAACACAAGTGAAGAGAAGAGAAGGGTTGAGTTGGAAGGGACCTGCAGGACTCTCTAGCTGAGGTGAAGACGACTTAGCAGGAGCAAGGCAAAGGCTGAGAGGGCTGCCGTCACTTTCAGGAAAGGTATTGAGGGTGAAGGCCAAGGGAGGAGAAAAGCTCTGGAGTGCAAGGAAACAGAGGGTCAAGAAGAGAAAACGATTTGGGACTTCTTTCCCAGAAGAAGACCTCAGCATAAGCAGGGGAGTAGCAAATGTCCCTTGGTGCATGGGTCAGGAATGGCGAGGCCATCCTGCACGTGCTCTCCGTCTCTGCACAGTTCACGCCGAGGGAACCCAAAGCCTTGCTTTCACCTCTGGCATCCCCACAACCAAATGAATGTAGCTGGGACCAACAGCCTTCACGACGGAGTCTGAATGTCCAGATGTATTTAGCGGGACGCCCAGCAGCTGTGCCCAGGGCATGGCCAGCAAGGGCAGGGACAGCCCCCTGAGCCTCCTGGGTGCAGGGACTGCCTCAGGGCCAGCAGCCCAAAGGCCTTCGTGGGAAGGATGCTGAGCGGAGGGCCAGCGGGCGGGGCCGCGCAGGGGGGGCCCCGTCACCCCCGTGTCACAGTGCCAGCACCCGGCAACGCAGCAGTCACCATGCCCCGGGGCAGCATAAAAGGGAGCACGCTCCCGCGTCGCGCTGCCATAGCTGGCCTGGGGGCAGCCCCAGGACGTGCGAGAGGAAGTCCTTGGGGAAGCGGTGGAATTACTTGGCGAGGGCTGAGGGAGGAAGGCCGGAGGAGGCTCGACGAGGCTGCTGGAGACGAGAAGAACCACCAAGAGCTGGGGGTTCGCGAGGCTGGCTGGCCTTTTCAGCTGGCTAGCAGTGGCAAGAGCAAGGGAATGCCTTCTTGAGGAGCAGTGCAGAGCTCGCCATCCTCATCCCCTGCGGAGCCAGGGTCAGCAGCCGTGAGGAATGGGATGCAGAGATGTTGGCGGGGGTGCCGGTGCTTTGGAGCAGCCACTGGTGCCTTGCCAGGCGCCGGAAGGATCGTTGTCCCCCAGATGGATCAGGCGGGGTGCGTTTTGCCCCTCTGGGAAGGCCCTGAGGTGGCAGCAGGTGGAGGGAGAATCGGGGTTGGGCATCTCTTGGGAGGCGTGAGCAGCCTGCGGGCCGAGGAGGCAGGTCTTGCTCACGTGCTCAGGGAATAGCCCATCGCTGGCGACGCTGGGGTCAGGACGGAATTTTCCCCCGGGGCAGATTGGCTCTGGTGCCCAGGGGTTTTTTGCCTTCCTCTGCAGCACTGAGCACGGCCCCTTGCCAGGGCTCCTTTGGGCCCTTTTGGCTAGGTGCCTGCTGCTCCTGCTCCACGAAGGTGGCCCTCGTGCCCCGCAGGCGGGGGGAGGACGCTTTCTAGACTCCCAGGGCGCACGCCCAGGGTGGCCCCCGCGGGTTGCTGCTTCTCCTCCGTAGCATTGAGCGCAGCCGCTTGTCAGGGCTCCTTTGGGCCGTTTTGGCTAGGTGCCTGCTGCTCCTGCTCCACGAAGGTGGCCCTCGTGCCCCGCGTGCAGGGGGAGGACGCTTTCTAGACTCCCAGGGCGCACGCCCAGGGTGGCCCCCGCGGGTTGCTGCTTCTCCTCCGTAGCATTGAGCGCAGCCCCTTGTCAGGGCTCCTCTGGGCCCTTTGGGCTCAGTTCTTGCCCGCTGCTCTTGCACCTGCGAGGCGCCACTCGTGCCCTGGCGCTCCCTGGCTCTTTTGCCCCTTCCAGGTTTGGAGCAGGAGCGAGCTCTGCTCTTCCCTTGGCTGCGTTTCCCGAGGTGTCCTTGCTTGTGCAAAACAGCCTGTGCTTGGAAGGGCTGCAGGCTTGCTGCACCATGCGGAGCTGCCGCTTTTCAGCTCTCCCTGCAGGCGATCCAAGCGCAGGGCAGGCAGGAGAGCGCTTGTCATGCCTCCCTGGCCAAGAAGCACAGCGGAGCAAGTTTGGGAAGGCAAAAGGGCTGCTTGTCATCGCCACGTGTCCTACTTGTGAAAATACCCCAGGGCACCACACCCCTCCTCTTCTTCCGCTTTTCGGTGTGTGGTCGGTACCCATCCTCCTTCTTCAAGTTCTTCTGCACTGTTGAGAAACGAGGGACTGCTTGGCCTGTATTCCTGCTGCTCCTTTCTGCGGCTTTCCTTTGCCAGACTGCAAGGGATGCTTTGTCAAACTAAACCGAAGAACACATCAGCCTGCTCCTGGCTGCACATGCGCATTGTGTTAATGCTTGTGAGCCTTGGCTCTGAAAGTGATTCAGCAAAATAGCCTAAAGGAGCCTAAAAGAAAATAAGATCAAATAAAATGATAAAATAATAAAATAACAAAACAAACTAAGAACGCGTAAAGCAAGGTAAAATAAAATACGATAAACCAACATAAAATATAATAATAAGAAATAACCCCAAAGAAAATATAATAAAATCAAATACAATAACCTAACATGAAAGAAACGAAACTAAAGTAACATAAAGCAACAGAACAAGACAGAAAATAAAATCAAGTAAAATCAAGTAAAACCAAATGAAATCAAATCCTGTTTCTACTTGTATCCTTTTTGATTTGTGTCCTCAAAAGTGTTTCTGGAGCTGTAAACCCCCCGGCATTTCAGGCAAATAGCGGTCTCCTTGTTATTCGCCTCATCGTCAGCGCAGGGAATAGAACACAAGTGAAGAGAAGAGAAGGGTTGAGTTGGAAGGGACCTGCAGGACTCTCTAGCTGAGGTGAAGACGACTTAGCAGGAGCAAGGCAAAGGCTGAGAGGGCTGCCGTCACTTTCAGGAAAGGTATTGAGGGTGAAGGCCAAGGGAGGAGAAAAGCTCTGGAGTGCAAGGAAACAGAGGGTCAAGAAGAGAAAACGATTTGGGACTTCTTTCCCAGAAGAAGACCTCAGCATAAGCAGGGGAGTAGCAAATGTCCCTTGGTGCATGGGTCAGGAATGGCGAGGCCATCCTGCACGTGCTCTCCGTCTCTGCACAGTTCACGCCGAGGGAACCCAAAGCCTTGCTTTCACCTCTGGCATCCCCACAACCAAATGAATGTAGCTGGGACCAACAGCCTTCACGACGGAGTCTGAATGTCCAGATGTATTTAGCGGGACGCCCAGCAGCTGTGCCCAGGGCATGGCCAGCAAGGGCAGGGACAGCCCCCTGAGCCTCCTGGGTGCAGGGACTGCCTCAGGGCCAGCAGCCCAAAGGCCTTCGTGGGAAGGATGCTGAGCGGAGGGCCAGCGGGCGGGGCCGCGCAGGGGGGGCCCCGTCACCCCCGTGTCACAGTGCCAGCACCCGGCAACGCAGCAGTCACCATGCCCCGGGGCAGCATAAAAGGGAGCACGCTCCCGCGTCGCGCTGCCATAGCTGGCCTGGGGGCAGCCCCAGGATGTGCGAGAGGAAGTCCTTGGGGAAGCGGTGGAATTACTTGGCGAGGGCTGAGGGAGGAAGGCCGGAGGAGGCTCGACGAGGCTGCTGGAGACGAGAAGAACCACCAAGAGCTGGGGGTTCGCGAGGCTGGCTGGCCTTTTCAGCTGGCTAGCAGTGGCAAGAGCAAGGGAATGCCTTCTTGAGGAGCACTGCAGAGCTCGCCATCCTCATCCCCTGCGGAGCCAGGGTCAGCAGCCGTGAGGAATGGGATGCAGAGATGTTGGCGGGGGTGCCGGTGCTTTGGAGCAGCCACTGGTGCCTTGCCAGGCGCCGGAAGGATCGTTGTCCCCCAGATGGATCAGGCGGGGTGCGTTTTGCCCCTCTGGGAAGGCCCTGAGGTGGCAGCAGGTGGAGGGAGAATCGGGGTTGGGCATCTCCTGGGAGGCGTGAGCAGCCTGCGGGCCGAGGAGGCAGGTCTTGCTCACGTGCTCAGGGAATAGCCCATCGCTGGCGACGCTGGGGTCAGGACGGAATTTTCCCCCGGGGCAGATTGGCTCTGGTGCCCAGGGGTTTTTTGCCTTCCTCTGCAGCACTGAGCACGGCCCCTTGCCAGGGCTCCTTTGGGCCGTTTTGGCTAGGTGCCTGCTGCTCCTGCTCCACGAAGGTGGCCCTCGTGCCCCGCAGGCGGGGGGAGGACGCTTTCTAGACTCCCAGGGCGCACGCCCAGGGTGGCCCCCGCGGGTTGCTGCTTCTCCTCCGTAGCATTGAGCGCAGCCGCTTGTCAGGGCTCCTTTGGGCCGTTTTGGCTAGGTGCCTGCTGCTCCTGCTCCACGAAGGTGGCCCTCGTGCCCCGCGTGCAGGGGGAGGACGCTTTCTAGACTCCCAGGGCGCACGCCCAGGGTGGCCCCCGCGGGTTGCTGCTTCTCCTCCGTAGCATTGAGCGCAGCCCCTTGTCAGGGCTCCTCTGGGCCCTTTGGGCTCAGTTCTTGCCCGCTGCTCTTGCACCTGCGAGGCGCCCCTCGTGCCCTGGCGCTCCCTGGCTCTTTTGCCCCTTGCAGGTTTGGAGCAGGAGCGAGCTCTGCTCTTCCCTTGGCTGCGTTTCCCGAGGTGTCCTTGCTTGTGCAAAACAGCCTGTGCTTGGAAGGGCTGCAGGCTTGCTGCACCATGCGGAGCTGCCGCTTTTCAGCTCTCCCTGCAGGCGATCCAAGCGCAGGGCAGGCAGGAGAGCGCTTGTCATGCCTCCCTGGCCAAGAAGCACAGCGGAGCAAGTTTGGGAAGGCAAAAGGGCTGCTTGTCATCGCCACGTGTCCTACTTGTGAAAATACCCCAGGGCACCACACCCCTCCTCTTCTTCCGCTTTTCGGTGTGTGGTCGGTACCCATCCTCCTTCTTCAAGTTCTTCTGCACTGTTGAGAAACGAGGGACTGCTTGGCCTGTATTCCTGCTGCTCCTTTCTGCGGCTTTCCTTTGCCAGACTGCAAGGGATGCTTTGTCAAACTAAACCGAAGAACACATCAGCCTGCTCCTGGCTGCACATGCGCATTGTGTTAATGCTTGTGAGCCTTGGCTCTGAAAGTGATTCAGCAAAATAGCCTAAAGGAGCCTAAAAGAAAATAAGATCAAATAAAATGATAAAATAATAAAATAACAAAACAAACTAAAAACGCGTAAAGCAAGGTAAAATAAAATAAGATAAGCCAACATAAAATATAATAATAAGAAATAACCCCAAAGAAAATATAATAAAATCAAATACAATAACCTAACATGAAAGAAACGAAACTAAACTAACATAAAGCAACAGAACAAGACAGAAAATAAAATCAAGTAAAATCAAGTAAAACCAAATGAAATCAAATCCTGTTTCTACTTGTATCCTTTTTGATTTGTGTCCTCAAAAGTGTTTCTGGAGCTGTAAACCCCCTGGCATTTCAGGCAAATAGTGGTCTCCTTGTTATTCGCCTCATCGTCAGCGCAGGGAATAGAACACAAGTGAAGAGAAGAGAAGGGTTGAGTTGGAAGGGACCTGCAGGACTCTCTAGCTGACGTGAAGACGACTTAGCAGGAGCAAGGCAAAGGCTGAGAGGGCTGCCGTCACTTTCAGGAAAGGTATTGAGGGTGAAGGCCAAGGGAGGAGAAAAGCTCTGGAGTGCAAGGAAACAGATGGTCAAGAAGAGAAAACGATTTGGGACTTCTTTCCCAGAAGAAGACCTCAGCATAAGCAGGGGAGTAGCAAATGTCCCTTGGTGCATGGGTCAGGAACGGCGAGGCCATCCTGCACGTGCTCTCCGTCTCTGCACAGTTCACGCCGAGGGAACCCAAAGCCTTGCTTTCACCTCTGGCATCCCCACAACCAAATGAATGTAGCTGGGACCAACAGCCTTCACGACGGAGTCTGAATGTCCAGATGTATTTAGCGGGACGCCCAGCAGCTGTGCCCAGGGCATGGCCAGCAAGGGCAGGGACAGCCCCCTGAGCCTCCTGGGCACAGGGACTGCCTCGGGGCCAGCAGCCCAAAGGCCTTCGTGGGAAGGATGCTGAGCGGAGGGCCGGCGGGCGGGGCCGCGCAGGGGGGGCCCCGTCACCCCCGTGTCACAGTGCCAGCACCCGGCAACGCAGCAGTCACCATGCCCCGGGGCAGCATAAAAGGGAGCACGCTCCCGCGTCGCGCTGCCATAGCTGGCCTGGGGGCAGCCCCGGGACGTGCGAGAGGAAGTCCTTGGGGAAGCGGTGGAATTACTTGGCGAGGGCTGAGGGAGGAAGGCCGGAGGAGGCTCGACGAGGCTGCTGGAGACGAGAAGAACCACCAAGAGCTGGGGGTTCGCGAGGCTGGCTGGCCTTTTCAGCTGGCTAGCAGTGGCAAGAGCAAGGGAATGCCTTCTTGAGGAGCAGTGCAGAGCTCGCCATCCTCATCCCCTGCGGAGCCAGGGTCAGCAGCCGTGAGGAATGGGATGCAGAGATGTTGGCGGGGGTGCCGGTGCTTTGGAGCAGCCACTGGTGCCTTGCCAGGCGCCGGAAGGATCGTTGTCCCCCAGATGGATCAGGCGGGGTGCGTTTTGCCCCTCTGGGAAGGCCCTGAGGTGGCAGCGGGTGGAGGGAGAATCGGGGTTGGGCATCTCCTGGGAGGGCGTGAGCAGCCTGCGGGCCGAGGAGGCAGGTCTTGCTCACGTGCTCAGGGAATAGCCCATCGCTGGCGACGCTGGGGTCAGGACGGAATTTTCCCCCGGGGCAGATTGGCTCTGGTGCCCAGGGGTTTTTTGCCTTCCTCTGCAGCACTGAGCACGGCCCCTTGCCAGGGCTCCTCTGGGCCATTTTGGCTGGGTTACTGCCTGCTGCTCATGCACCACGAAGGTGGCCTCTCGTGCCCTGCAGCTGCGGGGAGGAAGGCTTTTTTCCCGCCACGGTGGGCTAGCAAGTGTCCCCGGGGGTTTTTTGCCTTCCTCTGCAGCACTGAGCACGGCCCCTTGCCAGGGCTCCTTTGGGCCGTTTTGGCTAGGTGCCTGCTGCTCCTGCTCCACGAAGGTGGCCCTCGTGCCCCGCAGGCGGGGGGAGGACGCTTTCTAGACTCCCAGGGCGCACGCCCAGGGTGGCCCCCGCGGGTTGCTGCTTCTCCTCCGTAGCATTGAGCGCAGCCCCTTGTCAGGGCTCCTCTGGGCCCTTTGGGCTCAGTTCTTGCCCGCTGCTCTTGCACCTGCGAGGCGCCACTCGTGCCCTGGCGCTCCCTGGCTCTTTTGCCCCTTCCAGGTTTGGAGCAGGAGCGAGCTCTGCTCTTCCCTTGGCTGCGTTTCCCGAGGTGTCCTTGCTTGTGCAAAACAGCCTGTGCTTGGAAGGGCTGCAGGCTTGCTGCACCATGCGGAGCTGCCGCTTTTCAGCTCTCCCTGCATGCGATCCAAGCGCAGGGCAGGCAGGAGAGCGCTTGTCATGCCTCCCTGGCCAAGAAGCACAGCGGAGCAAGTTTGGGAAGGCAAAAGGGCTGCTTGTCATCGCCACGTGTCCTACTTGTGAAAATACCCCAGGGCACCACACCCCTCCTCTTCTTCCACTTTTCGGTGTGTGGTCGGTACCCATCCTCCTTCTTCAAGTTCTTCTGCACTGTTGAGAAACGAGGGACTGCTTGGCCTGTATTCCTGCTGCTCCTTTCTGCGGCTTTCCTTTGCCAGACTGCAAGGGATGCGTTGTCAAACTAAACCGAAGAACACATCAGCCTGCTCCTGGCTGCACATGCGCATTGTGTGAATGCTTGTGAGCATCGGCTCTGAAAGAGATTCAGCAAAATAGCCTAAAGGAGCCTAAAAGAAAATAAGATCAAATAAAATGATAAAATAATAAAATAACAAAACAAACTAAGAACGCGTAAAGCAAGGTAAAATAAAATAAGATAAACCAACATAAAATATAATAATAAGAAATAACCCCAAAGAAAATATAATAAAATCAAATACAATAACCTAACATGAAAGAAACGAAACTAAACTAACATAAAGCAACAGAACAAGACAGAAAATAAAATCAAGTAAAATCAAGTAAAACCAAATGAAATCAAATCCTGTTTCTACTTGTATCCTTTTTGATTTGTGTCCTCAAAAGTGTTTCTGGAGCTGTAAACCCCCCAGCATTTCAGGCAAATAGCGGTCTCCTTGTTATTCGCCTCATCGTCAGCGCAGGGAATAGAACACAAGTGAAGAGAAGAGAAGGGTTGAGTTGGAAGGGACCTGCAGGACTCTCTAGGTGAGGTGAAGACGACTTAGCAGGAGCAAGGCAAAGGCTGAGAGGGCTGCTGTCACTTTCAGGAAAGGTATTGAGGGTGAAGGCCAAGGGAGGAGAAAAGCTCTGGAGTGCAAGGAAACAGATGGTCAAGAAGAGAAAACGATTTGGGACTTCTTTCCCAGAAGAAGACCTCAGCATAAGCAGGGGAGTAGCAAATGTCCCTTGGTGCATGGGTCAGGAACGGCGAGGCCATCCTGCACGTGCTCTCCGTCTCTGCACAGTTCACGCCGAGGGAACCCAAAGCCTTGCTTTTACCTCTGGCATCCCCACAACCAAATGAATGTAGCTGGGACCAACAGCCTTCACGACGGAGTCTGAATGTCCAGATGTATTTAGCGGGACGCCCAGCAGCTGTGCCCAGGGCATGGCCAGCAAGGGCAGGGACAGCCCCCTGAGCCTCCTGGGCGCAGGGACTGCCTCAGGGCCAGCAGCCCAAAGGCCTTCGTGGGAAGGATGCTGAGCGGAGGGCCAGCGGGCGGGGCCGCGCAGGGGGGGCCCCGTCACCCCCGTGTCACAGTGCCAGCACCCGGCAACGCAGCAGTCACCATGCCCCGGGGCAGCATAAAAGGGAGCACGCTCCCGCGTCGCGCTGCCATAGCTGGCCTGGGGGCAGCCCCAGGATGTGCGAGAGGAAGTCCTTGGGGAAGCGGTGGAATTACTTGGCGAGGGCTGAGGGAGGAAGGCCGGAGGAGGCTCGACGAGGCTGCTGGAGACGAGAAGAACCACCAAGAGCTGGGGGTTCGCGAGGCTGGCTGGCCTTTTCAGCTGGCTAGCAGTGGCAAGAGCAAGGGAATGCCTTCTTGAGGAGCAGTGCAGAGCTCGCCATCCTCATCCCCTGCGGAGCCAGGGTCAGCAGCCGTGAGGAATGGGATGCAGAGATGTTGGCGGGGGTGCCGGTGCTTTGGAGCAGCCACTGGTGCCTTGCCAGGCGCCGGAAGGATCGTTGTCCCCCAGATGGATCAGGCGGGGTGCGTTTTGCCCCTCTGGGAAGGCCCTGAGGTGGCAGCAGGTGGAGGGAGAATCGGGGTTGGGCATCTCCTGGGAGGCGTGAGCAGCCTGCGGGCCGAGGAGGCAGGTCTTGCTCACGTGCTCAGGGAATAGCCCATCGCTGGCGACGCTGGGGTCAGGACGGAATTTTCCCCCGGGGCAGATTGGCTCTGGTGCCCAGGGGTTTTTTGCCTTCCTCTGCAGCACTGAGCACGGCCCCTTGCCAGGGCTCCTTTGCGCCGTTTTGGCTAGGTGCCTGCTGCTCCTGCTCCACGAAGGTGGCCCTCGTGCCCCGCGTGCAGGGGGAGGACGCTTTCTAGACTCCCAGGGCGCACGCCCAGGGTGGCCCCCGCGGGTTGCTGCTTCTCCTCCGTAGCATTGAGCGCAGCCCCTTGTCAGGGCTCCTCTGGGCCCTTTGGGCTCAGTTCTTGCCCGCTGCTCTTGCACCTGCGAGGCGCCACTCGTGCCCTGGCGCTCCCTGGCTCTTTTGCCCCTTGCAGGTTTGGAGCAGGAGCGAGCTCTGCTCTTCCCTTGGCTGCGTTTCCCGAGGTGTCCTTGCTTGTGCAAAACAGCCTGTGCTTGGAAGGGCTGCAGGCTTGCTGCACCATGCGGAGCTGCCGCTTTTCAGCTCTCCCTGCATGCGATCCAAGCGCAGGGCAGGCAGGAGAGCGCTTGTCATGCCTCCCTGGCCAAGAAGCACAGCGGAGCAAGTTTGGGAAGGCAAAAGGGCTGCTTGTCATCGACACGTGTCCTACTTGTGAAAATACCCCAGGGCACCACACCCCTCCTCTTCTTCCACTTTTCGGTGTGTGGTCGGTACCCATCCTCCTTCTTCAAGTTCTTCTGCACTGTTGAGAAACGAGGGACTGCTTGGCCTGTATTCCTGCTGCTCCTTTCTGCGGCTTTCCTTTGCCAGACTGCAAGGGATGCTTTGTCAAACTAAACCGAAGAACACATCAGCCTGCTCCTGGCTGCACATGCGCATTGTGTTAATGCTTGTGAGCCTTGGCTCTGAAAGAGATTCAGCAAAATAGCCTAAAGGAGCCTAAAAGAAAATAAGATCAAATAAAATGATAAAATAATAAAATAACAAAACAAACTAAGAACGCGTAAAGCAAGGTAAAATAAAATACGATAAACCAACATAAAATATAATAATAAGAAATAACCCCAAAGAAAATATAATAAAATCAAATACAATAACCTAACATGAAAGAAACGAAACTAAACTAACATAAAGCAACAGAACAAGACAGAAAATAAAATCAAGTAAAATCAAGTAAAACCAAATGAAATCAAATCCTGTTTCTACTTGTATCCTTTTTGATTTGTGTCCTCGAAAGTGTTTCTGGAGCTGTAAACCCCCCGGCATTTCAGGCAAATAGCGGTCTCCTTGTTATTCGCCTCATCGTCAGCGCAGGGAATAGAACACAAGTGAAGAGAAGAGAAGGGTTGAGTTGGAAGGGACCTGCAGGACTCTCTAGGTGAGGTGAAGACGACTTAGCAGGAGCAAGGCAAAGGCTGAGAGGGCTGCCGTCACTTTCAGGAAAGGTATTGAGGGTGAAGGCCAAGGGAGGAGAAAAGCTCTGGAGTGCAAGGAAACAGATGGTCAAGAAGAGAAAACGATTTGGGACTTCTTTCCCAGAAGAAGACCTCAGCATAAGCAGGGGAGTAGCAAATGTCCCTTGGTGCATGGGTCAGGAACGGCGAGGCCATCCTGCACGTGCTCTCCGTCTCTGCACAGTTCACGCCGAGGGAACCCAAAGCCTTGCTTTCACCTCTGGCATCCCCACAACCAAATGAATGTAGCTGGGACCAACAGCCTTCACGACGGAGTCTGAATGTCCAGATGTATTTAGCGGGACGCCCAGCAGCTGTGCCCAGGGCATGGCCAGCAAGGGCAGGGACAGCCCCCTGAGCCTCCTGGGCGCAGGGACTGCCTCAGGGCCAGCAGCCCAAAGGCCTTCGTGGGAAGGATGCTGAGCGGAGGGCCAGCGGGCGGGGCCGCGCAGGGGGGGGCCCCGTCACCCCCGTGTCACAGTGCCAGCACCCGGCAACGCAGCAGTCACCATGCCCCGGGGCAGCATAAAAGGGAGCACGCTCCCGCGTCGCGCTGCCATAGCTGGCCTGGGGGCAGCCCCAGGATGTGCGAGAGGAAGTCCTTGGGGAAGCGGTGGAATTACTTGGCGAGGGCTGAGGGAGGAAGGCCGGAGGAGGCTCGACGAGGCTGCTGGAGACGAGAAGAACCACCAAGAGCTGGGGGTTCGCGAGGCTGGCTGGCCTTTTCAGCTGGCTAGCAGTGGCAAGAGCAAGGGAATGCCTTCTTGAGGAGCAGTGCAGAGCTCGCCATCCTCATCCCCTGCGGAGCCAGGGCCAGCAGCCGTGAGGAATGGGATGCAGAGATGTTGGCGGGGGTGCCGGTGCTTTGGAGCAGCCACTGGTGCCTTGCCAGGCGCCGGAAGGATCGTTGTCCCCCAGATGGATCAGGCGGGGTGCGTTTTGCCCCTCTGGGAAGGCCCTGAGGTGGCAGCAGGTGGAGGGAGAATCGGGGTTGGGCATCTCCTGGGAGGCGTGAGCAGCCTGCGGGCCGAGGAGGCAGGTCTTGCTCACGTGCTCAGGGAATAGCCCATCGCTGGCGACGCTGGGGTCAGGACGGAATTTTCCCCCGGGGCAGATTGGCTCTGGTGCCCAGGGGTTTTTTGCCTTCCTCTGCAGCACTGAGCACGGCCCCTTGCCAGGGCTCCTCTGGGCCATTTTGGCTGGGTTACTGCCTGCTGCTCATGCACCACGAAGGTGGCCTCTCGTGCCCTGCAGCTGCGGGGAGGAAGGCTTTTTTCCCGCCACGGTGGGCTAGCAAGTGTCCCCGGGGGTTTTTTGCCTTCCTCTGCAGCACTGAGCACGGCCCCTTGCCAGGGCTCCTTTGCGCCGTTTTGGCTAGGTGCCTGCTGCTCCTGCTCCACGAAGGTGGCCCTCGTGCCCCGCGTGCAGGGGGAGGACGCTTTCTAGACTCCCAGGGCGCACGCCCAGGGTGGCCCCCGCGGGTTGCTGCTTCTCCTCCGTAGCATTGAGCGCAGCCCCTTGTCAGGGCTCCTCTGGGCCCTTTGGGCTCAGTTCTTGCCCGCTGCTCTTGCACCTGCGAGGCGCCACTCGTGCCCTGGCGCTCCCTGGCTCTTTTGCCCCTTGCAGGTTTGGAGCAGGAGCGAGCTCTGCTCTTCCCTTGGCTCCGTTTCCCGAGGTGTCCTTGCTTGTGCAAAACAGCCTGTGCTTGGAAGGGCTGCAGGCTTGCTGCACCATGCGGAGCTGCCGCTTTTCAGCTCTCCCTGCAGGCGATCCAAGCGCAGGGCAGGCAGGAGAGCACTTGTCATGCCTCCCTGGCCAAGAAGCACAGCGGAGCAAGTTTGGGAAGGCAAAAGGGCTGCTTGTCATCGACACGTGTCCTACTTGTGAAAATACCCCAGGGCACCACACCCCTCCTCTTCTTCCACTTTTCGGTGTGTGGTCGGTACCCATCCTCCTTCTTCAAGTTCTTCTGCACTGTTGAGAAACGAGGGACTGCTTGGCCTGTATTCCTGCTGCTCCTTTCTGCGGCTTTCCTTTGCCAGACTGCAAGGGATGCTTTGTCAAACTAAACCGAAGAACACATCAGCCTGCTCCTGGCTGCACATGCGCATTGTGTTAATGCTTGTGAGCCTTGGCTCTGAAAGTGATTCAGCAAAATAGCCTAAAGGAGCCTAAAAGAAAATAAGATCAAATAAAATGATAAAATAATAAAATAACAAAACAAACTAAGAACGCGTAAAGCAAGGTAAAATAAAATAAGATAAACCAACATAAAATATAATAATAAGAAATAACCCCAAAGAAAATATAATAAAATCAAATACAATAACCTAACATGAAAGAAACGAAACTAAACTAACATAAAGCAACAGAACAAGACAGAAAATAAAATCAAGTAAAATCAAGTAAAACCAAATGAAATCAAATCCTGTTTCTACTTGTATCCTTTTTGATTTGTGTCCTCGAAAGTGTTTCTGGAGCTGTAAACCCCCCGGCATTTCAGGCAAATAGCGGTCTCCTTGTTATTCGCCTCATCGTCAGCGCAGGGAATAGAACACAAGTGAAGAGAAGAGAAGGGTTGAGTTGGAAGGGACCTGCAGGACTCTCTAGGTGAGGTGAAGACGACTTAGCAGGAGCAAGGCAAAGGCTGAGAGGGCTGCCGTCACTTTCAGGAAAGGTATTGAGGGTGAAGGCCAAGGGAGGAGAAAAGCTCTGGAGTGCAAGGAAACAGATGGTCAAGAAGAGAAAACGATTTGGGACTTCTTTCCCAGAAGAAGACCTCAGCATAAGCAGGGGAGTAGCAAATGTCCCTTGGTGCATGGGTCAGGAACGGCGAGGCCATCCTGCACGTGCTCTCCGTCTCTGCACGGTTCACGCCGAGGGAACCCAAAGCCTTGCTTTCACCTCTGGCATCCCCACAACCAAATGAATGTAGCTGGGACCAACAGCCTTCACGACGGAGTCTGAATGTCCAGATGTATTTAGCGGGACGCCCAGCAGCTGTGCCCAGGGCATGGCCAGCAAGGGCAGGGACAGCCCCCTGAGCCTCCTGGGCGCAGGGACTGCCTCAGGGCCAGCAGCCCAAAGGCCTTCGTGGGAAGGATGCTGAGCGGAGGGCCAGCGGGCGGGGCCGCGCAGGGGGGGCCCCGTCACCCCCGTGTCACAGTGCCAGCACCCGGCAACGCAGCAGTCACCATGCCCCGGGGCAGCATAAAAGGGAGCACGCTCCCGCGTCGCGCTGCCATAGCTGGCCTGGGGGCAGCCCCAGGATGTGCGAGAGGAAGTCCTTGGGGAAGCGGTGGAATTACTTGGCGAGGGCTGAGGGAGGAAGGCCGGAGGAGGCTCGACGAGGCTGCTGGAGACGAGAAGAACCACCAAGAGCTGGGGGTTCGCGAGGCTGGCTGGCCTTTTCAGCTGGCTAGCAGTGGCAAGAGCAAGGGAATGCCTTCTTGAGGAGCAGTGCAGAGCTCGCCATCCTCATCCCCTGCGGAGCCAGGGTCAGCAGCCGTGAGGAATGGGATGCAGAGATGTTGGCGGGGGTGCCGGTGCTTTGGAGCAGCCACTGGTGCCTTGCCAGGCGCCGGAAGGATCGTTGTCCCCCAGATGGATCAGGCGGGGTGCGTTTTGCCCCTCTGGGAAGGCCCTGAGGTGGCAGCAGGTGGAGGGAGAATCGGGGTTGGGCATCTCCTGGGAGGCGTGAGCAGCCTGCGGGCCGAGGAGGCAGGTCTTGCTCACGTGCTCAGGGAATAGCCCATCGCTGGCGACGCTGGGGTCAGGAAGGAATTTTCCCCCGGGGCAGATTGGCTCTGGTGCCCAGGGGTTTTTTGCCTTCCTCTGCAGCACTGAGCACGGCCCCTTGCCAGGGCTCCTCTGGGCCATTTTGGCTGGGTTACTGCCTGTTGCTCATGCACCACGAAGGTGGCCTCTCGTGCCCTGCAGCTGCGGGGAGGAAGGCTTTTTTCCCGCCACGGTGGGCTAGCAAGTGTCCCCGGGGGTTTTTTGCCTTCCTCTGCAGCACTGAGCACGGCCCCTTGCCAGGGCTCCTTTGGGCCGTTTTGGCTAGGTGCCTGCTGCTCCTGCTCCACAAAGGTGGCCCTCGTGCCCCGCGTGCAGGGGGAGGACGCTTTCTAGACTCCCAGGGCGCACGCCCAGGGTGGCCCCCGCGGGTTGCTGCTTCTCCTCCGTAGCATTGAGCGCAGCCCCTTGTCAGGGATCCTCTGGGCCCTTTGGGCTCAGTTCTTGCCCGCTGCTCTTGCACCTGCGAGGCGCCACTCGTGCCCTGGCGCTCCCTGGCTCTTTTGCCCCTTGCAGGTTTGGAGCAGGAGCGAGCTCTGCTCTTCCCTTGGCTGCGTTTCCCGAGGTGTCCTTGCTTGTGCAAAACAGCCTGTGCTTGGAAGGGCTGCAGGCTTGCTGCACCATGCGGAGCTGCCGCTTTTCAGCTCTCCCTGCATGCGATCCAAGCGCAGGGCAGGCAGGAGAGCGCTTGTCATGCCTCCCTGGCCAAGAAGCACAGCGGAGCAAGTTTGGGAAGGCAAAAGGGCTGCTTGTCATCGACACGTGTCCTACTTGTGAAAATACCCCAGGGCACCACACCCCTCCTCTTCTTCCACTTTTCGGTGTGTGGTCGGTACCCATCCTCCTTCTTCAAGTTCTTCTGCACTGTTGAGAAACGAGGGACTGCTTGGCCTGTATTCCTGCTGCTCCTTTCTGCGGCTTTCCTTTGCCAGACTGCAAGGGATGCTTTGTCAAACTAAACCGAAGAACACATCAGCCTGCTCCTGGCTGCACATGCGCATTGTGTTAATGCTTGTGAGCCTTGGCTCTGAAAGTGATTCAGCAAAATAGCCTAAAGGAGCCTAAAAGAAAATAAGATCAAATAAAATGATAAAATAATAAAATAACAAAACAAACTAAGAACGCGTAAAGCAAGGTAAAATAAAATAAGATAAACCAACATAAAATATAATAATAAGAAATAACCCCAAAGAAAATATAATAAAATCAAATACAATAACCTAACATGAAAGAAACGAAACTAAACTAACATAAAGCAACAGAACAAGACAGAAAATAAAATCAAGTAAAATCAAGTAAAACCAAATGAAATCAAATCCTGTTTCTACTTGTATCCTTTTTGATTTGTGTCCTCGAAAGTGTTTCTGGAGCTGTAAACCCCCCGGCATTTCAGGCAAATAGCGGTCTCCTTGTTATTCGCCTCATCGTCAGCGCAGGGAATAGAACACAAGTGAAGAGAAGAGAAGGGTTGAGTTGGAAGGGACCTGCAGGACTCTCTAGGTGAGGTGAAGACGACTTAGCAGGAGCAAGGCAAAGGCTGAGAGGGCTGCCGTCACTTTCAGGAAAGGTATTGAGGGTGAAGGCCAAGGGAGGAGAAAAGCTCTGGAGTGCAAGGAAACAGATGGTCAAGAAGAGAAAACGATTTGGGACTTCTTTCCCAGAAGAAGACCTCAGCATAAGCAGGGGAGTAGCAAATGTCCCTTGGTGCATGGGTCAGGAACGGCGAGGCCATCCTGCACGTGCTCTCCGTCTCTGCACGGTTCACGCCGAGGGAACCCAAAGCCTTGCTTTCACCTCTGGCATCCCCACAACCAAATGAATGTAGCTGGGACCAACAGCCTTCACGACGGAGTCTGAATGTCCAGATGTATTTAGCGGGACGCCCAGCAGCTGTGCCCAGGGCATGGCCAGCAAGGGCAGGGACAGCCCCCTGAGCCTCCTGGGCGCAGGGACTGCCTCAGGGCCAGCAGCCCAAAGGCCTTCGTGGGAAGGATGCTGAGCGGAGGGCCAGCGGGCGGGGCCGCGCAGGGGGGGCCCCGTCACCCCCGTGTCACAGTGCCAGCACCCGGCAACGCAGCAGTCACCATGCCCCGGGGCAGCATAAAAGGGAGCACGCTCCCGCGTCGCGCTGCCATAGCTGGCCTGGGGGCAGCCCCAGGATGTGCGAGAGGAAGTCCTTGGGGAAGCGGTGGCATTACTTGGCGAGGGCTGAGGGAGGAAGGCCGGAGGAGGCTCGACGAGGCTGCTGGAGACGAGAAGAACCACCAAGAGCTGGGGGTTCGCGAGGCTGGCTGGCCTTTTCAGCTGGCTAGCAGTGGCAAGAGCAAGGGAATGCCTTCTTGAGGAGCAGTGCAGAGCTCGCCATCCTCATCCCCTGCGGAGCCAGGGTCAGCAGCCGTGAGGAATGGGATGCAGAGATGTTGGCGGGGGTGCCGGTGCTTTGGAGCAGCCACTGGTGCCTTGCCAGGCGCCGGAAGGATCGTTGTCCCCCAGATGGATCAGGCGGGGTGCGTTTTGCCCCTCTGGGAAGGCCCTGAGGTGGCAGCAGGTGGAGGGAGAATCGGGGTTGGGCATCTCCTGGGAGGCGTGAGCAGCCTGCGGGCCGAGGAGGCAGGTCTTGCTCACGTGCTCAGGGAATAGCCCATCGCTGGCGACGCTGGGGTCAGGAAGGAATTTTCCCCCGGGGCAGATTGGCTCTGGTGCCCAGGGGTTTTTTGCCTTCCTCTGCAGCACTGAGCACGGCCCCTTGCCAGGGCTCCTCTGGGCCATTTTGGCTGGGTTACTGCCTGTTGCTCATGCACCACGAAGGTGGCCTCTCGTGCCCTGCAGCTGCGGGGAGGAAGGCTTTTTTCCCGCCACGGTGGGCTAGCAAGTGTCCCCGGGGGTTTTTTGCCTTCCTCTGCAGCACTGAGCACGGCCCCTTGCCAGGGCTCCTTTGGGCCGTTTTGGCTAGGTGCCTGCTGCTCCTGCTCCACAAAGGTGGCCCTCGTGCCCCGCGTGCAGGGGGAGGACGCTTTCTAGACTCCCAGGGCGCACGCCCAGGGTGGCCCCCGCGGGTTGCTGCTTCTCCTCCGTAGCATTGAGCGCAGCCCCTTGTCAGGGATCCTCTGGGCCCTTTGGGCTCAGTTCTTGCCCGCTGCTCTTGCACCTGCGAGGCGCCACTCGTGCCCTGGCGCTCCCTGGCTCTTTTGCCCCTTGCAGGTTTGGAGCAGGAGCGAGCTCTGCTCTTCCCTTGGCTGCGTTTCCCGAGGTGTCCTTGCTTGTGCAAAACAGCCTGTGCTTGGAAGGGCTGCAGGCTTGCTGCACCATGCGGAGCTGCCGCTTTTCAGCTCTCCCTGCAGGCGATCCAAGCGCAGGGCAGGCAGGAGAGCGCTTGTCATGCCTCCCTGGCCAAGAAGCACAGCGGAGCAAGTTTGGGAAGGCAAAAGGGCTGCTTGTCATCGACACGTGTCCTACTTGTGAAAATACCCCAGGGCACCACACCCCTCCTCTTCTTCCACTTTTCGGTGTGTGGTCGGTACCCATCCTCCTTCTTCAAGTTCTTCTGCACTGTTGAGAAACGAGGGACTGCTTGGCCTGTATTCCTGCTGCTCCTTTCTGCGGCTTTCCTTTGCCAGACTGCAAGGGATGCGTTGTCAAACTAAACCGAAGAACACATCAGCCTGCTCCTGGCTGCACATGCGCATTGTGTGAATGCTTGTGAGCATCGGCTCTGAAAGAGATTCAGCAAAATAGCCTAAAGGAGCCTAAAAGAAAATAAGATCAAATAAAATGATAAAATAATAAAATAACAAAACAAACTAAAAACGCGTAAAGCAAGGTAAAATAAAATACGATAAACCAACATAAAATATAATAATAAGAAATAACCCCAAAGAAAATATAATAAAATCAAATACAATAACCTAACATGAAAGAAACGAAACTAAACTAACATAAAGCAACAGAACAAGACAGAAAATAAAATCAAGTAAAATCAAGTAAAACCAAATGAAATCAAATCCTGTTTCTACTTGTATCCTTTTTGATTTGTGTCCTCGAAAGTGTTTCTGGAGCTGTAAACCCCCCGGCATTTCAGGCAAATAGCGGTCTCCTTGTTATTCGCCTCATCGTCAGCGCAGGGAATAGAACACAAGTGAAGAGAAGAGAAGGGTTGAGTTGGAAGGGACCTGCAGGACTCTCTAGGTGAGGTGAAGACGACTTAGCAGGAGCAAGGCAAAGGCTGAGAGGGCTGCCGTCACTTTCAGGAAAGGTATTGAGGGTGAAGGCCAAGGGAGGAGAAAAGCTCTGGAGTGCAAGGAAACAGATGGTCAAGAAGAGAAAACGATTTGGGACTTCTTTCCCAGAAGAAGACCTCAGCATAAGCAGGGGAGTAGCAAATGTCCCTTGGTGCATGGGTCAGGAACGGCGAGGCCATCCTGCACGTGCTCTCCGTCTCTGCACGGTTCACGCCGAGGGAACCCAAAGCCTTGCTTTCACCTCTGGCATCCCCACAACCAAATGAATGTAGCTGGGACCAACAGCCTTCACGACGGAGTCTGAATGTCCAGATGTATTTAGCGGGACGCCCAGCAGCTGTGCCCAGGGCATGGCCAGCAAGGGCAGGGACAGCCCCCTGAGCCTCCTGGGCGCAGGGACTGCCTCAGGGCCAGCAGCCCAAAGGCCTTCGTGGGAAGGATGCTGAGCGGAGGGCCAGCGGGCGGGGCCGCGCAGGGGGGGCCCCGTCACCCCCGTGTCACAGTGCCAGCACCCGGCAACGCAGCAGTCACCATGCCCCGGGGCAGCATAAAAGGGAGCACGCTCCCGCGTCGCGCTGCCATAGCTGGCCTGGGGGCAGCCCCAGGATGTGCGAGAGGAAGTCCTTGGGGAAGCGGTGGAATTACTTGGCGAGGGCTGAGGGAGGAAGGCCGGAGGAGGCTCGACGAGGCTGCTGGAGACGAGAAGAACCACCAAGAGCTGGGGGTTCGCGAGGCTGGCTGGCCTTTTCAGCTGGCTAGCAGTGGCAAGAGCAAGGGAATGCCTTCTTGAGGAGCAGTGCAGAGCTCGCCATCCTCATCCCCTGCGGAGCCAGGGTCAGCAGCCGTGAGGAATGGGATGCAGAGATGTTGGCGGGGGTGCCGGTGCTTTGGAGCAGCCACTGGTGCCTTGCCAGGCGCCGGAAGGATCGTTGTCCCCCAGATGGATCAGGCGGGGTGCGTTTTGCCCCTCTGGGAAGGCCCTGAGGTGGCAGCAGGTGGAGGGAGAATCGGGGTTGGGCATCTCCTGGGAGGCGTGAGCAGCCTGCGGGCTGAGGAGGCAGGTCTTGCTCACGTGCTCAGGGAATAGCCCATCGCTGGCGACGCTGGGGTCAGGAAGGAATTTTCCCCCGGGGCAGATTGGCTCTGGTGCCCAGGGGTTTTTTGCCTTCCTCTGCAGCACTGAGCACGGCCCCTTGCCGGGCTCCTTTGGGCCGTTTTGGCTAGGTGCCTGCTGCTCCTGCTCCACGAAGGTGGCCCTCGTGCCCCGCAGGCGGGGGGAGGACGCTTTCTAGACTCCCAGGGCGCACGCCCAGGGTGGCCCCCGCGGGTTGCTGCTTCTCCTCCGTAGCATTGAGCGCAGCCCCTTGTCAGGGCTCCTCTGGGCCCTTTGGGCTCAGTTCTTGCCCGCTGCTCTTGCACCTGCGAGGCGCCCCTCGTGCCCTGGTGCTCCCTGGCTCTTTTGCCCCTTGCAGGTTTGGAGCAGGAGCGAGCTCTGCTCTTCCCTTGGCTGCGTTTCCCGAGGTGTCCTTGCTTGTGCAAAACAGCCTGTGCTTGGAAGGGCTGCAGGCTTGCTGCACCATGCGGAGCTGCCGCTTTTCAGCTCTCCCTGCATGCGATCCAAGCGCAGGGCAGGCAGGAGAGCGCTTGTCATGCCTCCCTGGCCAAGAAGCACAGCGGAGCAAGTTTGGGAAGGCAAAAGGGCTGCTTGTCATCGACACATGTCCTACTTGTGAAAATACCCCAGGGCACCACACCCCTCCTCTTCTTCCACTTTTCGGTGTGTGGTCGGTACCCATCCTCCTTCTTCAAGTTCTTCTGCACTGTTGAGAAACGAGGGACTGCTTGGCCTGTATTCCTGCTGCTCCTTTCTGCGGCTTTCCTTTGCCAGACTGCAAGGGATGCTTTGTCAAACTAAACCGAAGAACACATCAGCCTGCTCCTGGCTGCACATGCGCATTGTGTGAATGCTTGTGAGCATCGGCTCTGAAAGAGATTCAGCAAAATAGCCTAAAGGAGCCTAAAAGAAAATAAGATCAAATAAAATGATAAAATAATAAAATAACAAAACAAACTAAGAACGCGTAAAGCAAGGTAAAATAAAATAAGATAAACCAACATGAAATATAATAATAAGAAATAACCCCAAAGAAAATATAATAAAATCAAATACAATAACCTAACATGAAAGAAACGAAACTAAACTAACATAAAGCAACAGAACAAGACAGAAAATAAAATCAAGTAAAATCAAGTAAAACCAAATGAAATCAAATCCTGTTTCTACTTGTATCCTTTTTGATTTGTGTCCTCAAAAGTGTTTCTGGAGCTGTAAACCCCCCGGCATTTCAGGCAAATAGCGGTCTCCTTGTTATTCGCCTCATCGTCAGCGCAGGGAATAGAACACAAGTGAAGAGAAGAGAAGGGTTGAGTTGGAAGGGACCTGCAGGACTCTCTAGGTGAGGTGAAGACGACTTAGCAGGAGCAAGGCAAAGGCTGAGAGGGCTGCCGTCACTTTCAGGAAAGGTATTGAGGGTGAAGGCCAAGGGAGGAGAAAAGCTCTGGAATGCAAGGAAACAGATGGTCAAGAAGAGAAAACGATTTGGGACTTCTTTCCCAGAAGAAGACCTCAGCATAAGCAGGGGAGTAGCAAATGTCCCTTGGTGCATGGGTCAGGAACGGCGAGGCAATCCTGCACGTGCTCTCCGTCTCTGCACAGTTCACGCCGAGGGAACCCAAAGCCTTGCTTTCACCTCTGGCATCCCCACAACCAAATGAATGTAGCTGGGACCAACAGCCTTCACGACGGAGTCTGAATGTCCAGATGTATTTAGCGGGACGCCCAGCAGCTGTGCCCAGGGCATGGCCAGCAAGGGCAGGGACAGCCCCCTGAGCCTCCTGGGCGCAGGGACTGCCTCAGGGCCAGCAGCCCAAAGGCCTTCGTGGGAAGGATGCTGAGCGGAGGGCCAGCGGGCGGGGCCGCGCAGGGGGGGCCCCGTCACCCCCGTGTCACAGTGCCAGCACCCGGCAACGCAGCAGTCACCATGCCCCGGGGCAGCATAAAAGGGAGCACGCTCCCGCGTCGCGCTGCCATAGCTGGCCTGGGGGCAGCCCCAGGATGTGCGAGAGGAAGTCCTTGGGGAAGCGGTGGAATTACTTGGCGAGGGCTGAGGGAGGAAGGCCGGAGGAGGCTCGACGAGGCTGCTGGAGACGAGAAGAACCCCCAAGAGCTGGAGGTTCGCGAGGCTGGCTGGCCTTTTCAGCTGGCTAGCAGTGGCAAGAGCAAGGGAATGCCTTCTTGAGGAGCAGTGCAGAGCTCGCCGTCCTCATCCCCTGCGGAGCCAGGGTCAGCAGCCGTGAGGAATGGGATGCAGAGATGTTGGCGGGGGTGCCGGTGCTTTGGAGCAGCCACTGGTGCCTTGCCAGGCGCCGGAAGGATCGTTGTCCCCCAGATGGATCAGGCGGGGTGCGTTTTGCCCCTCTGGGAAGGCCCTGAGGTGGCAGCAAGTGGAGGGAGAATCGGGGTTGGGCATCTCCTGGGAGGCGTGAGCAGCCTGCGGGCCGAGGAGGCAGGTCTTGCTCACGTGCTCAGGGAATAGCCCATCGCTGGCGACGCTGGGGTCAGGAAGGAATTTTCCCCCGGGGCAGATTGGCTCTGGTGCCCAGGGGTTTTTTGCCTTCCTCTGCAGCACTGAGC
This sequence comes from Platalea leucorodia, assembly GCF_965183815.1. Lineage (NCBI taxonomy): Eukaryota > Metazoa > Chordata > Aves > Pelecaniformes > Threskiornithidae > Platalea > Platalea leucorodia. Next base: position 1,480,782 of record NC_138840.1, on the reverse strand, counting down.
ACGGCCCCTTGCCGGGCTCCTTTGGGCCGTTTTGGCTAGGTGCCTGCTGCTCCTGCTCCACGAAGGTGGCCCTTGTGCCCCGCAGGCGGGGGGAGGATGCTTTCTAGACTCCCAGGGCGCACGCCCAGGGTGGCCCCCGCGGGTTGCTGCTTCTCCTCCGTAGCATTGAGCGCAGCCCCTTGTCAGGGCTCCTCTGGGCCCTTTGGGCTCAGTTCTTGCCCGCTGCTCTTGCACCTGCGAGGCGCCACTCGTGCCCTGGCGCTCCCTGGCTCTTTTGCCCCTTGCAGGTTTGGAGCAGGAGCGAGCTCTGCTCTTCCCTTGGCTGCGTTTCCCGAGGTGTCCTTGCTTGTGCAAAACAGCCTGTGCTTGGAAGGGCTGCAGGCTTGCTGCACCATGCGGAGCTGCCGCTTTTCAGCTCTCCCTGCATGCGATCCAAGCGCAGGGCAAGCAGGAGAGCGCTTGTCATGCCTCCCTGGCCAAGAAGCACAGCGGAGCAAGTTTGGGAAGGCAAAAGGGCTGCTTGTCATCGACACGTGTCCTACTTGTGAAAATACCCCAGGGCACTACACCCCTCCTCTTCTTCCACTTTTCGGTGTGTGGTCGGTACCCATCCTCCTTCTTCAAGTTCTTCTGCACTGTTGAGAAATGAGGGACTGCTTGGCCTGTATTCCTGCTGCTCCTTTCTGCGGCTTTCCTTTGCCAGACTGCAAGGGATGCTTTGTCAAACTAAACCGAAGAACACATCAGCCTGCTCCTGGCTGCACATGCGCATTGTGTTAATGCTTGTGAGCATCGGCTCTGAAAGAGATTCAGCAAAATAGCCTAAAGGAGCCTAAAAGAAAATAAGATCAAATAAAATGATAAAATAATAAAATAACAAAACAAACTAAAAACGCGTAAAGCAAGGTAAAATAAAATAAGATAAACCAACATAAAATATAATAATAAGAAATAACCCCAAAGAAAATATAATAAAATCAAATACAATAACCTAACATGAAAGAAATGAAACTAAACTAACATAAAGCAACAGAACAAGACAGAAAATAAAATCAAGTAAAATCAAGTAAAACCAAATGAAATCAAATCCTGTTTCTACTTGTATCCTTTTTGATTTGTGTCCTCAAAAGTGTTTCTGGAGCTGTAAACCCCCCGGCATTTCAGGCAAATAGCGGTCTCCTTGTTATTCGCCTCATCGTCAGCGCAGGGAATAGAACACAAGTGAAGAGAAGAGAAGGGTTGAGTTGGAAGGGACCTGCAGGACTCTCTAGGTGAGGTGAAGACGACTTAGCAGGAGCAAGGCAAAGGCTGAGAGGGCTGCCGTCACTTTCAGGAAAGGTATTGAGGGTGAAGGCCAAGGGAGGAGAAAAGCTCTGGAATGCAAGGAAACAGATGGTCAAGAAGAGAAAACGATTTGGGACTTCTTTCCCAGAAGAAGACCTCAGCATAAGCAGGGGAGTAGCAAATGTCCCTTGGTGCATGGGTCAGGAACGGCGAGGCAATCCTGCACGTGCTCTCCGTCTCTGCACAGTTCACGCCGAGGGAACCCAAAGCCTTGCTTTCACCTCTGGCATCCCCACAACCAAATGAATGTAGCTGGGACCAACAGCCTTCACGACGGAGTCTGAATGTCCAGATGTATTTAGCGGGACGCCCAGCAGCTGTGCCCAGGGCATGGCCAGCAAGGGCAGGGACAGCCCCCTGAGCCTCCTGGGCGCAGGGACTGCCTCAGGGCCAGCAGCCCAAAGGCCTTCGTGGGAAGGATGCTGAGCGGAGGGCCAGCGGGCGGGGCCGCGCAGGGGGGGCCCCGTCACCCCCGTGTCACAGTGCCAGCACCCGGCAACGCAGCAGTCACCATGCCCCGGGGCAGCATAAAAGGGAGCACGCTCCCGCGTCGCGCTGCCATAGCTGGCCTGGGGGCAGCCCCAGGATGTGCGAGAGGAAGTCCTTGGGGAAGCGGTGGAATTACTTGGCGAGGGCTGAGGGAGGAAGGCCGGAGGAGGCTCGACGAGGCTGCTGGAGACGAGAAGAACCACCAAGAGCTGGAGGTTCGCGAGGCTGGCTGGCCTTTTCAGCTGGCTAGCAGTGGCAAGAGCAAGGGAATGCCTTCTTGAGGAGCAGTGCAGAGCTCGCCGTCCTCATCCCCTGCGGAGCCAGGGTCAGCAGCCGTGAGGAATGGGATGCAGAGATGTTGGCGGGGGTGCCGGTGCTTTGGAGCAGCCACTGGTGCCTTGCCAGGCGCCGGAAGGATCGTTGTCCCCCAGATGGATCAGGCGGGGTGCGTTTTGCCCCTCTGGGAAGGCCCTGAGGTGGCAGCAAGTGGAGGGAGAATCGGGGTTGGGCATCTCCTGGGAGGCGTGAGCAGCCTGCGGGCCGAGGAGGCAGGTCTTGCTCACGTGCTCAGGGAATAGCCCATCGCTGGCGACGCTGGGGTCAGGAAGGAATTTTCCCCCGGGGCAGATTGGCTCTGGTGCCCAGGGGTTTTTTGCCTTCCTCTGCAGCACTGAGCACGGCCCCTTGCCGGGCTCCTTCGGGCCGTTTTGGCTAGGTGCCTGCTGCTCCTGCTCCACGAAGGTGGCCCTTGTGCCCCGCAGGCGGGGGGAGGACGCTTTCTAGATTCCCAGGGCGCACGCCCAGGGTGGCCCCCGCGGGTTGCTGCTTCTCCTCCGTAGCATTGAGCGCAGCCCCTTGTCAGGGCTCCTCTGGGCCCTTTGGGCTCAGTTCTTGCCCGCTGCTCTTGCACCTGCGAGGCGCCCCTCGTGCCCTGGTGCTCCCTGGCTCTTTTGCCCCTTGCAGGTTTGGAGCAGGAGCGAGCTCTGCTCTTCCCTTGGCTCCGTTTCCCGAGGTGTCCTTGCTTGTGCAAAACAGCCTGTGCTTGGAAGGGCTGCAGGCTTGCTGCACCATGCGGAGCTGCCGCTTTTCAGCTCTCCCTGCATGCGATCCAAGCGCAGGGCAGGCAGGAGAGCGCTTGTCATGCCTCCCTGGCCAAGAAGCACAGCGGAGCAAGTTTGGGAAGGCAAAAGGGCTGCTTGTCATCGACACGTGTCCTACTTGTGAAAATACCCCAGGGCACCACACCCCTCCTCTTCTTCCACTTTTCGGTGTGTGGTCGGTACCCATCCTCCTTCTTCAAGTTCTTCTGCACTGTTGAGAAACGAGGGACTGCTTGGCCTGTATTCCTGCTGCTCCTTTCTGCGGCTTTCCTTTGCCAGACTGCAAGGGATGCGTTGTCAAACTAAACCGAAGAACACATCAGCCTGCTCCTGGCTGCACATGCGCATTGTGTGAATGCTTGTGAGCATCGGCTCTGAAAGAGATTCAGCAAAATAGCCTAAAGGAGCCTAAAAGAAAATAAGATCAAATAAAATGATAAAATAATAAAATAACAAAACAAACTAAAAACGCGTAAAGCAAGGTAAAATAAAATAAGATAAGCCAACATAAAATATAATAATAAGAAATAACCCCAAAGAAAATATAATAAAATCAAATACAATAACCTAACATGAAAGAAACGAAACTAAACTAACATAAAGCAACAGAACAAGACAGAAAATAAAATCAAGTAAAATCAAGTAAAACCAAATGAAATCAAATCCTGTTTCTACTTGTATCCTTTTTGATTTGTGTCCTCAAAAGTGTTTCTGGAGCTGTAAACCCCCCGGCATTTCAGGCAAATAGCGGTCTCCTTGTTATTCGCCTCATCGTCAGCGCAGGGAATAGAACACAAGTGAAGAGAAGAGAAGGGTTGAGTTGGAAGGGACCTGCAGGACTCTCTAGGTGAGGTGAAGACGACTTAGCAGGAGCAAGGCAAAGGCTGAGAGGGCTGCCGTCACTTTCAGGAAAGGTATTGAGGGTGAAGGCCAAGGGAGGAGAAAAGCTCTGGAGTGCAAGGAAACAGATGGTCAAGAAGAGAAAACGATTTGGGACTTCTTTCCCAGAGGAAGACCTCAGCATAAGCAGGGGAGTAGCAAATGTCCCTTGGTGCATGGGTCAGGAACGGCGAGGCCATCCTGCACGTGCTCTCCGTCTCTGCACAGTTCACGCCGAGGGAACCCAAAGCCTTGCTTTCACCTCTGGCATCCCCACAACCAAATGAATGTAGCTGGGACCAACAGCCTTCACGACGGAGTCTGAATGTCCAGATGTATTTAGCGGGACGCCCAGCAGCTGTGCCCAGGGCATGGCCAGCAAGGGCAGGGACAGCCCCCTGAGCCTCCTGGGCGCAGGGACTGCCTCAGGGCCAGCAGCCCAAAGGCCTTCGTGGGAAGGATGCTGAGCGGAGGGCCAGCGGGCGGGGCCGCGCAGGGGGGGCCCCGTCACCCCCGTGTCACAGTGCCAGCACCCGGCAACGCAGCAGTCACCATGCCCCGGGGCAGCATAAAAGGGAGCACGCTCCCGCGTCGCGCTGCCATAGCTGGCCTGGGGGCAGCCCCAGGATGTGCGAGAGGAAGTCCTTGGGGAAGCGGTGGAATTACTTGGCGAGGGCTGAGGGAGGAAGGCCGGAGGAGGCTCGACGAGGCTGCTGGAGACGAGAAGAACCACCAAGAGCTGGAGGTTCGCGAGGCTGGCTGGCCTTTTCAGCTGGCTAGCAGTGGCAAGAGCAAGGGAATGCCTTCTTGAGGAGCAGTGCAGAGCTCGCCATCCTCATCCCCTGCGGAGCCAGGGTCAGCAGCCGTGAGGAATGGGATGCAGAGATGTTGGCGGGGGTGCCGGTGCTTTGGAGCAGCCACTGGTGCCTTGCCAGGCGCCGGAAGGATCGTTGTCCCCCAGATGGATCAGGCGGGGTGCGTTTTGCCCCTCTGGGAAGGCCCTGAGGTGGCAGCAAGTGGAGGGAGAATCGGGGTTGGGCATCTCCTGGGAGGCGTGAGCAGCCTGCGGGCCGAGGAGGCAGGTCTTGCTCACGTGCTCAGGGAATAGCCCATCGCTGGCGACGCTGGGGTCAGGAAGGAATTTTCCCCCGGGGCAGATTGGCTCTGGTGCCCAGGGGTTTTTTGCCTTCCTCTGCAGCACTGAGCACGGCCCCTTGCCGGGCTCCTTCGGGCCGTTTTGGCTAGGTGCCTGCTGCTCCTGCTCCACGAAGGTGGCCCTTGTGCCCCGCAGGCGGGGGGAGGACGCTTTCTAGACTCCCAGGGCGCACGCCCAGGGTGGCCCCCGCGGGTTGCTGCTTCTCCTCCGTAGCATTGAGCGCAGCCCCTTGTCAGGGCTCCTCTGGGCCCTTTGGGCTCAGTTCTTGCCCGCTGCTCTTGCACCTGCGAGGCGCCCCTCGTGCCCTGGTGCTCCCTGGCTCTTTTGCCCCTTGCAGGTTTGGAGCAGGAGCGAGCTCTGCTCTTCCCTTGGCTCCGTTTCCCGAGGTGTCCTTGCTTGTGCAAAACAGCCTGTGCTTGGAAGGGCTGCAGGCTTGCTGCACCATGCGGAGCTGCCGCTTTTCAGCTCTCCCTGCATGCGATCCAAGCGCAGGGCAGGCAGGAGAGCGCTTGTCATGCCTCCCTGGCCAAGAAGCACAGCGGAGCAAGTTTGGGAAGGCAAAAGGGCTGCTTGTCATCGACACGTGTCCTACTTGTGAAAATACCCCAGGGCACCACACCCCTCCTCTTCTTCCACTTTTCGGTGTGTGGTCGGTACCCATCCTCCTTCTTCAAGTTCTTCTGCACTGTTGAGAAACGAGGGACTGCTTGGCCTGTATTCCTGCTGCTCCTTTCTGCGGCTTTCCTTTGCCAGACTGCAAGGGATGCGTTGTCAAACTAAACCGAAGAACACATCAGCCTGCTCCTGGCTGCACATGCGCATTGTGTGAATGCTTGTGAGCATCGGCTCTGAAAGAGATTCAGCAAAATAGCCTAAAGGAGCCTAAAAGAAAATAAGATCAAATAAAATGATAAAATAATAAAATAACAAAACAAACTAAAAACGCGTAAAGCAAGGTAAAATAAAATAAGATAAGCCAACATAAAATATAATAATAAGAAATAACCCCAAAGAAAATATAATAAAATCAAATACAATAACCTAACATGAAAGAAACGAAACTAAACTAACATAAAGCAACAGAACAAGACAGAAAATAAAATCAAGTAAAATCAAGTAAAACCAAATGAAATCAAATCCTGTTTCTACTTGTATCCTTTTTGATTTGTGTCCTCAAAAGTGTTTCTGGAGCTGTAAACCCCCCGGCATTTCAGGCAAATAGCGGTCTCCTTGTTATTCGCCTCATCGTCAGCGCAGGGAATAGAACACAAGTGAAGAGAAGAGAAGGGTTGAGTTGGAAGGGACCTGCAGGACTCTCTAGGTGAGGTGAAGACGACTTAGCAGGAGCAAGGCAAAGGCTGAGAGGGCTGCCGTCACTTTCAGGAAAGGTATTGAGGGTGAAGGCCAAGGGAGGAGAAAAGCTCTGGAGTGCAAGGAAACAGATGGTCAAGAAGAGAAAACGATTTGGGACTTCTTTCCCAGAAGAAGACCTCAGCATAAGCAGGGGAGTAGCAAATGTCCCTTGGTGCATGGGTCAGGAACGGCGAGGCCATCCTGCACGTGCTCTCCGTCTCTGCACAGTTCACGCCGAGGGAACCCAAAGCCTTGCTTTCACCTCTGGCATCCCCACAACCAAATGAATGTAGCTGGGACCAACAGCCTTCACGACGGAGTCTGAATGTCCAGATGTATTTAGCGGGACGCCCAGCAGCTGTGCCCAGGGCATGGCCAGCAAGGGCAGGGACAGCCCCCTGAGCCTCCTGGGCGCAGGGACTGCCTCAGGGCCAGCAGCCCAAAGGCCTTCGTGGGAAGGATGCTGAGCGGAGGGCCAGCGGGCGGGGCCGCGCAGGGGGGGCCCCGTCACCCCCGTGTCACAGTGCCAGCACCCGGCAACGCAGCAGTCACCATGCCCCGGGGCAGCATAAAAGGGAGCACGCTCCCGCGTCGCGCTGCCATAGCTGGCCTGGGGGCAGCCCCAGGATGTGCGAGAGGAAGTCCTTGGGGAAGCGGTGGAATTACTTGGCGAGGGCTGAGGGAGGAAGGCCGGAGGAGGCTCGACGAGGCTGCTGGAGACGAGAAGAACCACCAAGAGCTGGAGGTTCGCGAGGCTGGCTGGCCTTTTCAGCTGGCTAGCAGTGGCAAGAGCAAGGGAATGCCTTCTTGAGGAGCAGTGCAGAGCTCGCCGTCCTCATCCCCTGCGGAGCCAGGGTCAGCAGCCGTGAGGAATGGGATGCAGAGATGTTGGCGGGGGTGCCGGTGCTTTGGAGCAGCCACTGGTGCCTTGCCAGGCGCCGGAAGGATCGTTGTCCCCCAGATGGATCAGGCGGGGTGCGTTTTGCCCCTCTGGGAAGGCCCTGAGGTGGCAGCAAGTGGAGGGAGAATCGGGGTTGGGCATCTCCTGGGAGGCGTGAGCAGCCTGCGGGCCGAGGAGGCAGGTCTTGCTCACGTGCTCAGGGAATAGCCCATCGCTGGCGACGCTGGGGTCAGGAAGGAATTTTCCCCCGGGGCAGATTGGCTCTGGTGCCCAGGGGTTTTTTGCCTTCCTCTGCAGCACTGAGCACGGCCCCTTGCCGGGCTCCTTCGGGCCGTTTTGGCTAGGTGCCTGCTGCTCCTGCTCCACGAAGGTGGCCCTTGTGCCCCGCAGGCGGGGGGAGGACGCTTTCTAGACTCCCAGGGCGCACGCCCAGGGTGGCCCCCGCGGGTTGCTGCTTCTCCTCCGTAGCATTGAGCGCAGCCCCTTGTCAGGGCTCCTCTGGGCCCTTTGGGCTCAGTTCTTGCCCGCTGCTCTTGCACCTGCGAGGCGCCCCTCGTGCCCTGGTGCTCCCTGGCTCTTTTGCCCCTTGCAGGTTTGGAGCAGGAGCGAGCTCTGCTCTTCCCTTGGCTCCGTTTCCCGAGGTGTCCTTGCTTGTGCAAAACAGCCTGTGCTTGGAAGGGCTGCAGGCTTGCTGCACCATGCGGAGCTGCCGCTTTTCAGCTCTCCCTGCATGCGATCCAAGCGCAGGGCAGGCAGGAGAGCGCTTGTCATGCCTCCCTGGCCAAGAAGCACAGCGGAGCAAGTTTGGGAAGGCAAAAGGGCTGCTTGTCATCGACACGTGTCCTACTTGTGAAAATACCCCAGGGCACCACACCCCTCCTCTTCTTCCACTTTTCGGTGTGTGGTCGGTACCCATCCTCCTTCTTCAAGTTCTTCTGCACTGTTGAGAAACGAGGGACTGCTTGGCCTGTATTCCTGCTGCTCCTTTCTGCGGCTTTCCTTTGCCAGACTGCAAGGGATGCTTTGTCAAACTAAACCGAAGAACACATCAGCCTGCTCCTGGCTGCACATGCGCATTGTGTGAATGCTTGTGAGCATCGGCTCTGAAAGAGATTCAGCAAAATAGCCTAAAGGAGCCTAAAAGAAAATAAGATCAAATAAAATGATAAAATAATAAAATAACAAAACAAACTAAAAACGCGTAAAGCAAGGTAAAATAAAATAAGATAAACCAACATAAAATATAATAATAAGAAATAACCCCAAAGAAAATATAATAAAATCAAATACAATAACCTAACATGAAAGAAACGAAACTAAACTAACATAAAGCAACAGAACAAGACAGAAAATAAAATCAAGTAAAATCAAGTAAAACCAAATGAAATCAAATCCTGTTTCTACTTGTATCCTTTTTGATTTGTGTCCTCAAAAGTGTTTCTGGAGCTGTAAACCCCCCGGCATTTCAGGCAAATAGCGGTCTCCTTGTTATTCGCCTCATCGTCAGCGCAGGGAATAGAACACAAGTGAAGAGAAGAGAAGGGTTGAGTTGGAAGGGACCTGCAGGACTCTCTAGGTGAGGTGAAGACGACTTAGCAGGAGCAAGGCAAAGGCTGAGAGGGCTGCCGTCACTTTCAGGAAAGGTATTGAGGGTGAAGGCCAAGGGAGGAGAAAAGCTCTGGAATGCAAGGAAACAGATGGTCAAGAAGAGAAAACGATTTGGGACTTCTTTCCCAGAAGAAGACCTCAGCATAAGCAGGGGAGTAGCAAATGTCCCTTGGTGCATGGGTCAGGAACGGCGAGGCCATCCTGCACGTGCTCTCCGTCTCTGCACAGTTCACGCCGAGGGAACCCAAAGCCTTGCTTTCACCTCTGGCATCCCCACAACCAAATGAATGTAGCTGGGACCAACAGCCTTCACGACGGAGTCTGAATGTCCAGATGTATTTAGCGGGACGCCCAGCAGCTGTGCCCAGGGCATGGCCAGCAAGGGCAGGGACAGCCCCCTGAGCCTCCTGGGCGCAGGGACTGCCTCAGGGCCAGCAGCCCAAAGGCCTTCGTGGGAAGGATGCTGAGCGGAGGGCCAGCGGGCGGGGCCGCGCAGGGGGGGCCCCGTCACCCCCGTGTCACAGTGCCAGCACCCGGCAACGCAGCAGTCACCATGCCCCGGGGCAGCATAAAAGGGAGCACGCTCCCGCGTCGCGCTGCCATAGCTGGCCTGGGGGCAGCCCCAGGATGTGCGAGAGGAAGTCCTTGGGGAAGCGGTGGAATTACTTGGCGAGGGCTGAGGGAGGAAGGCCGGAGGAGGCTCGACGAGGCTGCTGGAGACGAGAAGAACCACCAAGAGCTGGAGGTTCGCGAGGCTGGCTGGCCTTTTCAGCTGGCTAGCAGTGGCAAGAGCAAGGGAATGCCTTCTTGAGGAGCAGTGCAGAGCTCGCCGTCCTCATCCCCTGCGGAGCCAGGGTCAGCAGCCGTGAGGAATGGGATGCAGAGATGTTGGCGGGGGTGCCGGTGCTTTGGAGCAGCCACTGGTGCCTTGCCAGGCGCCGGAAGGATCGTTGTCCCCCAGATGGATCAGGCGGGGTGCGTTTTGCCCCTCTGGGAAGGCCCTGAGGTGGCAGCAAGTGGAGGGAGAATCGGGGTTGGGCATCTCCTGGGAGGCGTGAGCAGCCTGCGGGCCGAGGAGGCAGGTCTTGCTCACGTGCTCAGGGAATAGCCCATCGCTGGCGACGCTGGGGTCAGGAAGGAATTTTCCCCCGGGGCAGATTGGCTCTGGTGCCCAGGGGTTTTTTGCCTTCCTCTGCAGCACTGAGCACGGCCCCTTGCCGGGCTCCTTCGGGCCGTTTTGGCTAGGTGCCTGCTGCTCCTGCTCCACGAAGGTGGCCCTTGTGCCCCGCAGGCGGGGGGAGGACGCTTTCTAGACTCCCAGGGCGCACGCCCAGGGTGGCCCCCGCGGGTTGCTGCTTCTCCTCCGTAGCATTGAGCGCAGCCCCTTGTCAGGGCTCCTCTGGGCCCTTTGGGCTCAGTTCTTGCCCGCTGCTCTTGCACCTGCGAGGCGCCACTCGTGCCCTGGCGCTCCCTGGCTCTTTTGCCCCTTGCAGGTTTGGAGCAGGAGCGAGCTCTGCTCTTCCCTTGGCTCCGTTTCCCGAGGTGTCCTTGCTTGTGCAAAACAGCCTGTGCTTGGAAGGGCTGCAGGCTTGCTGCACCATGCGGAGCTGCCGCTTTTCAGCTCTCCCTGCAGGCGATCCAAGCGCAGGGCAGGCAGGAGAGCGCTTGTCATGCCTCCCTGGCCAAGAAGCACAGCGGAGCAAGTTTGGGAAGGCAAAAGGGCTGCTTGTCATCAACACGTGTCCTACTTGTGAAAATACCCCAGGGCACCACACCCCTCCTCTTCTTCCACTTTTCGGTGTGTGGTCGGTACCCATCCTCCTTCTTCAAGTTCTTCTGCACTGTTGAGAAACGAGGGACTGCTTGGCCTGTATTCCTGCTGCTCCTTTCTGCGGCTTTCCTTTGCCAGACTGCAAGGGATGCTTTGTCAAACTAAACCGAAGAACACATCAGCCTGCTCCTGGCTGCACATGCGCATTGTGTGAATGCTTGTGAGCATCGGCTCTGAAAGAGATTCAGCAAAATAGCCTAAAGGAGCCTAAAAGAAAATAAGATCAAATAAAATGATAAAATAATAAAATAACAAAACAAACTAAAAACGCGTAAAGCAAGGTAAAATAAAATAAGATAAACCAACATAAAATATAATAATAAGAAATAACCCCAAAGAAAATATAATAAAATCAAATACAATAACCTAACATGAAAGAAACGAAACTAAACTAACATAAAGCAACAGAACAAGACAGAAAATAAAATCAAGTAAAATCAAGTAAAACCAAATGAAATCAAATCCTGTTTCTACTTGTATCCTTTTTGATTTGTGTCCTCGAAAGTGTTTCTGGAGCTGTAAACCCCCCGGCATTTCAGGCAAATAGCGGTCTCCTTGTTATTCGCCTCATCGTCAGCGCAGGGAATAGAACACAAGTGAAGAGAAGAGAAGGGTTGAGTTGGAAGGGACCTGCAGGACTCTCTAGCTGAGGTGAAGACGACTTAGCAGGAGCAAGGCAAAGGCTGAGAGGGCTGCCGTCACTTTCAGGAAAGGTATTGAGGGTGAAGGCCAAGGGAGGAGAAAAGCTCTGGAGTGCAAGGAAACAGATGGTCAAGAAGAGAAAACGATTTGGGACTTCTTTCCCAGAAGAAGACCTCACCATAAGCAGGGGAGTAGCAAATGTCCCTTGGTGCATGGGTCAGGAACGGCGAGGCCATCCTGCACGTGCTCTCCGTCTCTGCACAGTTCATGCCGAGGGAACCCAAAGCCTTGCTTTCACCTCTGGCATCCCCACAACCAAATGAATGTAGCTGGGACCAACAGCCTTCACGACGGAGTCTGAATGTCCAGATGTATTTAGCGGGACACCCAGCAGCTGTGCCCAGGGCATGGCCAGCAAGGGCAGGGACAGCCCCCTGAGCCTCCTGGGCGCAGGGACTGCCTCAGGGCCAGCAGCCCAAAGGCCTTCGTGGGAAGGATGCTGAGCGGAGGGCCAGCGGGCGGGGCCGCGCAGGGGGGGCCCCGTCACCCCCGTGTCACAGTGCCAGCACCCGGCAACGCAGCAGTCACCATGCCCCGGGGCAGCATAAAAGGGAGCACGCTCCCGCGTCGCGCTGCCATAGCTGGCCTGGGGGCAGCCCCAGGATGTGCGAGAGGAAGTCCTTGGGGAAGCGGTGGAATTACTTGGCGAGGGCTGAGGGAGGAAGGCCGGAGGAGGCTCGACGAGGCTGCTGGAGACGAGAAGAACCACCAAGAGCTGGGGGTTCGCGAGGCTGGCTGGCCTTTTCAGCTGGCTAGCAGTGGCAAGAGCAAGGGAATGCCTTCTTGAGGAGCAGTGCAGAGCTCGCCGTCCTCATCCCCTGCGGAGCCAGGGTCAGCAGCCGTGAGGAATGGGATGCAGAGATGTTGGCGGGGGTGCCGGTGCTTTGGAGCAGCCACTGGTGCCTTGCCAGGCGCCGGAAGGATCGTTGTCCCCCAGATGGATCAGGCGGGGTGCGTTTTGCCCCTCTGGGAAGGCCCTGAGGTGGCAGCAAGTGGAGGGAGAATCGGGGTTGGGCATCTCCTGGGAGGCGTGAGCAGCCTGCGGGCCGAGGAGGCAGGTCTTGCTCACGTGCTCAGGGAATAGCCCATCGCTGGCGACGCTGGGGTCAGGAAGGAATTTTCCCCCGGGGCAGATTGGCTCTGGTGCCCAGGGGTTTTTTGCCTTCCTCTGCAGCACTGAGCACGGCCCCTTGCCGGGCTCCTTCGGGCCGTTTTGGCTAGGTGCCTGCTGCTCCTGCTCCACGAAGGTGGCCCTTGTGCCCCGCAGGCGGGGGGAGGACGCTTTCTAGACTCCCAGGGCGCACGCCCAGGGTGGCCCCCGCGGGTTGCTGCTTCTCCTCCGTAGCATTGAGCGCAGCCCCTTGTCAGGGCTCCTCTGGGCCCTTTGGGCTCAGTTCTTGCCCGCTGCTCTTGCACCTGCGAGGCGCCACTCGTGCCCTGGCGCTCCCTGGCTCTTTTGCCCCTTCCAGGTTTGGAGCAGGAGCGAGCTCTGCTCTTCCCTTGGCTCCGTTTCCCGAGGTGTCCTTGCTTGTGCAAAACAGCCTGTGCTTGGAAGGGCTGCAGGCTTGCTGCACCATGCGGAGCTGCCGCTTTTCAGCTCTCCCTGCATGCGATCCAAGCGCAGGGCAGGCAGGAGAGCGCTTGTCATGCCTCCCTGGCCAAGAAGCACAGCGGAGCAAGTTTGGGAAGGCAAAAGGGCTGCTTGTCATCGACACGTGTCCTACTTGTGAAAATACCCCAGGGCACCACACCCCTCCTCTTCTTCCACTTTTCGGTGTGTGGTCGGTACCCATCCTCCTTCTTCAAGTTCTTCTGCACTGTTGAGAAACGAGGGACTGCTTGGCCTGTATTCCTGCTGCTCCTTTCTGCGGCTTTCCTTTGCCAGACTGCAAGGGATGCTTTGTCAAACTAAACCGAAGAACACATCAGCCTGCTCCTGGCTGCACATGCGCATTGTGTGAATGCTTGTGAGCATCGGCTCTGAAAGAGATTCAGCAAAATAGCCTAAAGGAGCCTAAAAGAAAATAAGATCAAATAAAATGATAAAATAATAAAATAACAAAACAAACTAAAAACGCGTAAAGCAAGGTAAAATAAAATACGATAAACCAACATAAAATATAATAATAAGAAATAACCCCAAAGAAAATATAATAAAATCAAATACAATAACCTAACATGAAAGAAACGAAACTAAACTAACATAAAGCAACAGAACAAGACAGAAAATAAAATCAAGTAAAATCAAGTAAAACCAAATGAAATCAAATCCTGTTTCTACTTGTATCCTTTTTGATTTGTGTCCTCGAAAGTGTTTCTGGAGCTGTAAACCCCCCGGCATTTCAGGCAAATAGCGGTCTCCTTGTTATTCGCCTCATCGTCAGCGCAGGGAATAGAACACAAGTGAAGAGAAGAGAAGGGTTGAGTTGGAAGGGACCTGCAGGACTCTCTAGCTGAGGTGAAGACGACTAGCAGGAGCAAGGCAAAGGCTGAGAGGGCTGCCGTCACTTTCAGGAAAGGTATTGAGGGTGAAGGCCAAGGGAGGAGAAAAGCTCTGGAGTGCAAGGAAACAGATGGTCAAGAAGAGAAAACGATTTGGGACTTCTTTCCCAGAAGAAGACCTCAGCATAAGCAGGGGAGTAGCAAATGTCCCTTGGTGCATGGGTCAGGAACGGCGAGGCCATCCTGCACGTGCTCTCCGTCTCTGCACAGTTCATGCCGAGGGAACCCAAAGCCTTGCTTTCACCTCTGGCATCCCCACAACCAAATGAATGTAGCTGGGACCAACAGCCTTCACGACGGAGTCTGAATGTCCAGATGTATTTAGCGGGACACCCAGCAGCTGTGCCCAGGGCATGGCCAGCAAGGGCAGGGACAGCCCCCTGAGCCTCCTGGGCGCAGGGACTGCCTCAGGGCCAGCAGCCCAAAGGCCTTCGTGGGAAGGATGCTGAGCGGAGGGCCAGCGGGCGGGGCCGCGCAGGGGGGGCCCCGTCACCCCCGTGTCACAGTGCCAGCACCCGGCAACGCAGCAGTCACCATGCCCCGGGGCAGCATAAAAGGGAGCACGCTCCCGCGTCGCGCTGCCATAGCTGGCCTGGGGGCAGCCCCAGGATGTGCGAGAGGAAGTCCTTGGGGAAGCGGTGGAATTACTTGGCGAGGGCTGAGGGAGGAAGGCCGGAGGAGGCTCGACGAGGCTGCTGGAGACGAGAAGAACCACCAAGAGCTGGGGGTTCGCGAGGCTGGCTGGCCTTTTCAGCTGGCTAGCAGTGGCAAGAGCAAGGGAATGCCTTCTTGAGGAGCACTGCAGAGCTCGCCGTCCTCATCCCCTGCGGAGCCAGGGTCAGCAGCCGTGAGGAATGGGATGCAGAGATGTTGGCGGGGGTGCCGGTGCTTTGGAGCAGCCACTGGTGCCTTGCCAGGCGCCGGAAGGATCGTTGTCCCCCAGATGGATCAGGCGGGGTGCGTTTTGCCCCTCTGGGAAGGCCCTGAGGTGGCAGCAAGTGGAGGGAGAATCGGGGTTGGGCATCTCCTGGGAGGCGTGAGCAGCCTGCGGGCCGAGGAGGCAGGTCTTGCTCACGTGCTCAGGGAATAGCCCATCGCTGGCGACGCTGGGGTCAGGAAGGAATTTTCCCCCGGGGCAGATTGGCTCTGGTGCCCAGGGGTTTTTTGCCTTCCTCTGCAGCACTGAGCACGGCCCCTTGCCGGGCTCCTTCGGGCCGTTTTGGCTAGGTGCCTGCTGCTCCTGCTCCACGAAGGTGGCCCTTGTGCCCCGCAGGCGGGGGGAGGACGCTTTCTAGACTCCCAGGGCGCACGCCCAGGGTGGCCCCCGCGGGTTGCTGCTTCTCCTCCGTAGCATTGAGCGCAGCCCCTTGTCAGGGCTCCTCTGGGCCCTTTGGGCTCAGTTCTTGCCCGCTGCTCTTGCACCTGCGAGGCGCCACTCGTGCCCTGGCGCTCCCTGGCTCTTTTGCCCCTTGCAGGTTTGGAGCAGGAGCGAGCTCTGCTCTTCCCTTGGCTGCGTTTCCCGAGGTGTCCTTGCTTGTGCAAAACAGCCTGTGCTTGGAAGGGCTGCAGGCTTGCTGCACCATGCGGAGCTGCCGCTTTTCAGCTCTCCCTGCACGCGATCCAAGCGCAGGGCAGGCAGGAGAGCGCTTGTCATGCCTCCCTGGCCAAGAAGCACAGCGGAGCAAGTTTGGGAAGGCAAAAGGGCTGCTTGTCATCAACACGTGTCCTACTTGTGAAAATACCCCAGGGCACCACACCCCTCCTCTTCTTCCACTTTTCGGTGTGTGGTCGGTACCCATCCTCCTTCTTCAAGTTCTTCTGCACTGTTGAGAAACGAGGGACTGCTTGGCCTGTATTCCTGCTGCTCCTTTCTGCGGCTTTCCTTTGCCAGACTGCAAGGGATGCTTTGTCAAACTAAACCGAAGAACACATCAGCCTGCTCCTGGCTGCACATGCGCATTGTGTGAATGCTTGTGAGCATCGGCTCTGAAAGAGATTCAGCAAAATAGCCTAAAGGAGCCTAAAAGAAAATAAGATCAAATAAAATGATAAAATAATAAAATAACAAAACAAACTAAAAACGCGTAAAGCAAGGTAAAATAAAATAAGATAAACCAACATAAAATATAATAATAAGAAATAACCCCAAAGAAAATATAATAAAATCAAATACAATAACCTAACATGAAAGAAACGAAACTAAACTAACATAAAGCAACAGAACAAGACAGAAAATAAAATCAAGTAAAATCAAGTAAAACCAAATGAAATCAAATCCTGTTTCTACTTGTATCCTTTTTGATTTGTGTCCTCGAAAGTGTTTCTGGAGCTGTAAACCCCCCGGCATTTCAGGCAAATAGCGGTCTCCTTGTTATTCGCCTCATCGTCAGCGCAGGGAATAGAACACAAGTGAAGAGAAGAGAAGGGTTGAGTTGGAAGGGACCTGCAGGACTCTCTAGCTGAGGTGAAGACGACTTAGCAGGAGCAAGGCAAAGGCTGAGAGGGCTGCCGTCACTTTCAGGAAAGGTATTGAGGGTGAAGGCCAAGGGAGGAGAAAAGCTCTGGAGTGCAAGGAAACAGATGGTCAAGAAGAGAAAACGATTTGGGACTTCTTTCCCAGAAGAAGACCTCACCATAAGCAGGGGAGTAGCAAATGTCCCTTGGTGCATGGGTCAGGAACGGCGAGGCAATCCTGCACGTGCTCTCCGTCTCTGCACAGTTCATGCCGAGGGAACCCAAAGCCTTGCTTTCACCTCTGGCATCCCCACAACCAAATGAATGTAGCTGGGACCAACAGCCTTCACGACGGAGTCTGAATGTCCAGATGTATTTAGCGGGACACCCAGCAGCTGTGCCCAGGGCATGGCCAGCAAGGGCAGGGACAGCCCCCTGAGCCTCCTGGGCGCAGGGACTGCCTCAGGGCCAGCAGCCCAAAGGCCTTCGTGGGAAGGATGCTGAGCGGAGGGCCAGCGGGCGGGGCCGCGCAGGGGGGGCCCCGTCACCCCCGTGTCACAGTGCCAGCACCCGGCAACGCAGCAGTCACCATGCCCCGGGGCAGCATAAAAGGGAGCACGCTCCCGCGTCGCGCTGCCATAGCTGGCCTGGGGGCAGCCCCAGGATGTGCGAGAGGAAGTCCTTGGGGAAGCGGTGGAATTACTTGGCGAGGGCTGAGGGAGGAAGGCCGGAGGAGGCTCGACGAGGCTGCTGGAGACGAGAAGAACCCCCAAGAGCTGGGGGTTCGCGAGGCTGGCTGGCCTTTTCAGCTGGCTAGCAGTGGCAAGAGCAAGGGAATGCCTTCTTGAGGAGCACTGCAGAGCTCGCCGTCCTCATCCCCTGCGGAGCCAGGGTCAGCAGCCGTGAGGAATGGGATGCAGAGATGTTGGCGGGGGTGCCGGTGCTTTGGAGCAGCCACTGGTGCCTTGCCAGGCGCCGGAAGGATCGTTGTCCCCCAGATGGATCAGGCGGGGTGCGTTTTGCCCCTCTGGGAAGGCCCTGAGGTGGCAGCAAGTGGAGGGAGAATCGGGGTTGGGCATCTCCTGGGAGGCGTGAGCAGCCTGCGGGCCGAGGAGGCAGGTCTTGCTCACGTGCTCAGGGAATAGCCCATCGCTGGCGACGCTGGGGTCAGGAAGGAATTTTCCCCCGGGGCAGATTGGCTCTGGTGCCCAGGGGTTTTTTGCCTTCCTCTGCAGCACTGAGCACGGCCCCTTGCCGGGCTCCTTCGGGCCGTTTTGGCTAGGTGCCTGCTGCTCCTGCTCCACGAAGGTGGCCCTTGTGCCCCGCAGGCGGGGGGAGGACGCTTTCTAGACTCCCAGGGCGCACGCCCAGGGTGGCCCCCGCGGGTTGCTGCTTCTCCTCCGTAGCATTGAGCGCAGCCCCTTGTCAGGGCTCCTCTGGGCCCTTTGGGCTCAGTTCTTGCCCGCTGCTCTTGCACCTGCGAGGCGCCACTCGTGCCCTGGCGCTCCCTGGCTCTTTTGCCCCTTGCAGGTTTGGAGCAGGAGCGAGCTCTGCTCTTCCCTTGGCTCCGTTTCCCGAGGTGTCCTTGCTTGTGCAAAACAGCCTGTGCTTGGAAGGGCTGCAGGCTTGCTGCACCATGCGGAGCTGCCGCTTTTCAGCTCTCCCTGCACGCGATCCAAGCGCAGGGCAGGCAGGAGAGCGCTTGTCATGCCTCCCTGGCCAAGAAGCACAGCGGAGCAAGTTTGGGAAGGCAAAAGGGCTGCTTGTCATCGACACGTGTCCTACTTGTGAAAATACCCCAGGGCACCACACCCCTCCTCTTCTTCCACTTTTCGGTGTGTGGTCGGTACCCATCCTCCTTCTTCAAGTTCTTCTGCACTGTTGAGAAACGAGGGACTGCTTGGCCTGTATTCCTGCTGCTCCTTTCTGCGGCTTTCCTTTGCCAGACTGCAAGGGATGCTTTGTCAAACTAAACCGAAGAACACATCAGCCTGCTCCTGGCTGCACATGCGCATTGTGTGAATGCTTGTGAGCATCGGCTCTGAAAGAGATTCAGCAAAATAGCCTAAAGGAGCCTAAAAGAAAATAAGATCAAATAAAATGATAAAATAATAAAATAACAAAACAAACTAAAAACACGTAAAGCAAGGTAAAATAAAATACGATAAACCAACATAAAATATAATAATAAGAAATAACCCCAAAGAAAATATAATAAAATCAAATACAATAACCTAACATGAAAGAAACGAAACTAAACTAACATAAAGCAACAGAACAAGACAGAAAATAAAATCAAGTAAAATCAAGTAAAACCAAATGAAATCAAATCCTGTTTCTACTTGTATCCTTTTTGATTTGTGTCCTCAAAAGTGTTTCTGGAGCTGTAAACCCCCCGGCATTTCAGGCAAATAGCGGTCTCCTTGTTATTCGCCTCATCGTCAGCGCAGGGAATAGAACACAAGTGAAGAGAAGAGAAGGGTTGAGTTGGAAGGGACCTGCAGGACTCTCTAGCTGAGGTGAAGACGACTTAGCAGGAGCAAGGCAAAGGCTGAGAGGGCTGCCGTCACTTTCAGGAAAGGTATTGAGGGTGAAGGCCAAGGGAGGAGAAAAGCTCTGGAGTGCAAGGAAACAGATGGTCAAGAAGAGAAAACGATTTGGGACTTCTTTCCCAGAAGAAGACCTCACCATAAGCAGGGGAGTAGCAAATGTCCCTTGGTGCATGGGTCAGGAACGGCGAGGCCATCCTGCACGTGCTCTCCGTCTCTGCACAGTTCACGCCGAGGGAACCCAAAGCCTTGCTTTCACCTCTGGCATCCCCACAACCAAATGAATGTAGCTGGGACCAACAGCCTTCACGACGGAGTCTGAATGTCCAGATGTATTTAGCGGGACGCCCAGCAGCTGTGCCCAGGGCATGGCCAGCAAGGGCAGGGACAGCCCCCTGAGCCTCCTGGGCGCAGGGACTGCCTCGGGGCCAGCAGCCCAAAGGCCTTCGTGGGAAGGATGCTGGGCGGAGGGCCGGCGGGCGGGGCTGCGCAGGGGGGGCCCCGTCACCCCCGTGTCACAGTGCCAGCACCCGGCAACGCAGCAGTCACCATGCCCCGGGGCAGCATAAAAGGGAGCACGCTCCCGCGTCGCACTGCCATAGCTGGCCTGGGGGCAGCCCCAGGATGTGCGAGAGGAAGTCCTTGGGGAAGCGGTGGAATTACTTGGCGAGGGCTGAGGGAGGAAGGCCGGAGGAGGCTCGACGAGGCTGCTGGAGACGAGAAGAACCATCAAGAGCTGGGGGTTCGCGAGGCTGGCTGGCCTTTTCAGCTGGCTAGCAGTGGCAAGAGCAAGGGAATGCCTTCTTGAGGAGCAGTGCAGAGCTCGCCGTCCTCATCCCCTGCGGAGCCAGGGTCAGCAGCCGTGAGGAATGGGATGCAGAGATGTTGGCGGGGGTGCCGGTGCTTTGGAGCAGCCACTGGTGCCTTGCCAGGCGCCGGAAGGATCGTTGTCCCCCAGATGGATCAGGCGGGGTGCGTTTTGCCCCTCTGGGAAGGCCCTGAGGTGGCAGCAAGTGGAGGGAGAATCGGGGTTGGGCATCTCCTGGGAGGCGTGAGCAGCCTGCGGGCCGAGGAGGCAGGTCTTGCTCACGTGCTCAGGGAATAGCCCATCGCCGGCGACGCTGGGGTCAGGAAGGAATTTTCCCCCGGGGCAGATTGGCTCTGGTGCCCGGGGGTTTTTTGCCTTCCTCTGCAGCATTGAGCATGAGCACTTGTCAGGGCTCCTCTGGGCCATTTTGGCTGGGTTACTGCCTGCTGCTCATGCACCACCAAGGTGGCCTCTCGTGCCCTGCAGCTGCGGGGAGGAAGGCTTTTTTCCCGCCACGGTGGGCTAGCAAGTGTCCCCGGGGGTTTTTTGCCTTCCTCTGCAGCACTGAGCACGGCCCCTTGCCAGGGCTCCTTTGCGCCGTTTTGGCTAGGTGCCTGCTGCTCCTGCTCCACGAAGGTGGCCCTCGTGCCCCGCAGGCGGGGGGAGGACGCTTTCTAGACTCCCAGGGCGCACGCCCAGGGTGGCCCCCGCGGGTTGCTGCTTCTCCTCCGTAGCATTGAGCGCAGCCCCTTGTCAGGGCTCCTCTGGGCCCTTTGGGCTCAGTTCTTGCCCGCTGCTCTTGCACCTGCGAGGCGCCACTCGTGCCCTGGCGCTCCCTGGCTCTTTTGCCCCTTGCAGGTTTGGAGCAGGAGCGAGCTCTGCTCTTCCCTTGGCTGCGTTTCCCGAGGTGTCCTTGCTTGTGCAAAACAGCCTGTGCTTGGAAGGGCTGCAGGCTTGCTGCACCATGCGGAGCTGCCGCTTTTCAGCTCTCCCTGCACGCGATCCAAGCGCAGGGCAGGCAGGAGAGCGCTTGTCATGCCTCCCTGGCCAAGAAGCACAGCGGAGCAAGTTTGGGAAGGCAAAAGGGCTGCTTGTCATCAACACGTGTCCTACTTGTGAAAATACCCCAGGGCACCACACCCCTCCTCTTCTTCCACTTTTCGGTGTGTGGTCGGTACCCATCCTCCTTCTTCAAGTTCTTCTGCACTGTTGAGAAACGAGGGACTGCTTGGCCTGTATTCCTGCTGCTCCTTTCTGCGGCTTTCCTTTGCCAGACTGCAAGGGATGCTTTGTCAAACTAAACCGAAGAACACATCAGCCTGCTCCTGGCTGCACATGCGCATTGTGTGAATGCTTGTGAGCATCGGCTCTGAAAGAGATTCAGCAAAATAGCCTAAAGGAGCCTAAAAGAAAATAAGATCAAATAAAATGATAAAATAATAAAATAACAAAACAAACTAAAAACGCGTAAAGCAAGGTAAAATAAAATAAGATAAACCAACATAAAATATAATAATAAGAAATAACCCCAAAGAAAATATAATAAAATCAAATACAATAACCTAACATGAAAGAAACGAAACTAAACTAACATAAAGCAACAGAACAAGACAGAAAATAAAATCAAGTAAAATCAAGTAAAACCAAATGAAATCAAATCCTGTTTCTACTTGTATCCTTTTTGATTTGTGTCCTCGAAAGTGTTTCTGGAGCTGTAAACCCCCCGGCATTTCAGGCAAATAGCGGTCTCCTTGTTATTCGCCTCATCGTCAGCGCAGGGAATAGAACACAAGTGAAGAGAAGAGAAGGGTTGAGTTGGAAGGGACCTGCAGGACTCTCTAGCTGAGGTGAAGACGACTTAGCAGGAGCAAGGCAAAGGCTGAGAGGGCTGCCGTCACTTTCAGGAAAGGTATTGAGGGTGAAGGCCAAGGGAGGAGAAAAGCTCTGGAGTGCAAGGAAACAGATGGTCAAGAAGAGAAAACGATTTGGGACTTCTTTCCCAGAAGAAGACCTCACCATAAGCAGGGGAGTAGCAAATGTCCCTTGGTGCATGGGTCAGGAACGGCGAGGCAATCCTGCACGTGCTCTCCGTCTCTGCACAGTTCATGCCGAGGGAACCCAAAGCCTTGCTTTCACCTCTGGCATCCCCACAACCAAATGAATGTAGCTGGGACCAACAGCCTTCACGACGGAGTCTGAATGTCCAGATGTATTTAGCGGGACACCCAGCAGCTGTGCCCAGGGCATGGCCAGCAAGGGCAGGGACAGCCCCCTGAGCCTCCTGGGCGCAGGGACTGCCTCAGGGCCAGCAGCCCAAAGGCCTTCGTGGGAAGGATGCTGAGCGGAGGGCCAGCGGGCGGGGCCGCGCAGGGGGGGCCCCGTCACCCCCGTGTCACAGTGCCAGCACCCGGCAACGCAGCAGTCACCATGCCCCGGGGCAGCATAAAAGGGAGCACGCTCCCGCGTCGCGCTGCCATAGCTGGCCTGGGGGCAGCCCCAGGATGTGCGAGAGGAAGTCCTTGGGGAAGCGGTGGAATTACTTGGCGAGGGCTGAGGGAGGAAGGCCGGAGGAGGCTCGACGAGGCTGCTGGAGACGAGAAGAACCCCCAAGAGCTGGGGGTTCGCGAGGCTGGCTGGCCTTTTCAGCTGGCTAGCAGTGGCAAGAGCAAGGGAATGCCTTCTTGAGGAGCACTGCAGAGCTCGCCGTCCTCATCCCCTGCGGAGCCAGGGTCAGCAGCCGTGAGGAATGGGATGCAGAGATGTTGGCGGGGGTGCCGGTGCTTTGGAGCAGCCACTGGTGCCTTGCCAGGCGCCGGAAGGATCGTTGTCCCCCAGATGGATCAGGCGGGGTGCGTTTTGCCCCTCTGGGAAGGCCCTGAGGTGGCAGCAAGTGGAGGGAGAATCGGGGTTGGGCATCTCCTGGGAGGCGTGAGCAGCCTGCGGGCCGAGGAGGCAGGTCTTGCTCACGTGCTCAGGGAATAGCCCATCGCTGGCGACGCTGGGGTCAGGAAGGAATTTTCCCCCGGGGCAGATTGGCTCTGGTGCCCAGGGGTTTTTTGCCTTCCTCTGCAGCACTGAGCACGGCCCCTTGCCGGGCTCCTTCGGGCCGTTTTGGCTAGGTGCCTGCTGCTCCTGCTCCACGAAGGTGGCCCTTGTGCCCCGCAGGCGGGGGGAGGACGCTTTCTAGACTCCCAGGGCGCACGCCCAGGGTGGCCCCCGCGGGTTGCTGCTTCTCCTCCGTAGCATTGAGCGCAGCCCCTTGTCAGGGCTCCTCTGGGCCCTTTGGGCTCAGTTCTTGCCCGCTGCTCTTGCACCTGCGAGGCGCCACTCGTGCCCTGGCGCTCCCTGGCTCTTTTGCCCCTTGCAGGTTTGGAGCAGGAGCGAGCTCTGCTCTTCCCTTGGCTCCGTTTCCCGAGGTGTCCTTGCTTGTGCAAAACAGCCTGTGCTTGGAAGGGCTGCAGGCTTGCTGCACCATGCGGAGCTGCCGCTTTTCAGCTCTCCCTGCACGCGATCCAAGCGCAGGGCAGGCAGGAGAGCGCTTGTCATGCCTCCCTGGCCAAGAAGCACAGCGGAGCAAGTTTGGGAAGGCAAAAGGGCTGCTTGTCATCGACACGTGTCCTACTTGTGAAAATACCCCAGGGCACCACACCCCTCCTCTTCTTCCACTTTTCGGTGTGTGGTCGGTACCCATCCTCCTTCTTCAAGTTCTTCTGCACTGTTGAGAAACGAGGGACTGCTTGGCCTGTATTCCTGCTGCTCCTTTCTGCGGCTTTCCTTTGCCAGACTGCAAGGGATGCTTTGTCAAACTAAACCGAAGAACACATCAGCCTGCTCCTGGCTGCACATGCGCATTGTGTGAATGCTTGTGAGCATCGGCTCTGAAAGAGATTCAGCAAAATAGCCTAAAGGAGCCTAAAAGAAAATAAGATCAAATAAAATGATAAAATAATAAAATAACAAAACAAACTAAAAACACGTAAAGCAAGGTAAAATAAAATACGATAAACCAACATAAAATATAATAATAAGAAATAACCCCAAAGAAAATATAATAAAATCAAATACAATAACCTAACATGAAAGAAACGAAACTAAACTAACATAAAGCAACAGAACAAGACAGAAAATAAAATCAAGTAAAATCAAGTAAAACCAAATGAAATCAAATCCTGTTTCTACTTGTATCCTTTTTGATTTGTGTCCTCAAAAGTGTTTCTGGAGCTGTAAACCCCCCGGCATTTCAGGCAAATAGCGGTCTCCTTGTTATTCGCCTCATCGTCAGCGCAGGGAATAGAACACAAGTGAAGAGAAGAGAAGGGTTGAGTTGGAAGGGACCTGCAGGACTCTCTAGCTGAGGTGAAGACGACTTAGCAGGAGCAAGGCAAAGGCTGAGAGGGCTGCCGTCACTTTCAGGAAAGGTATTGAGGGTGAAGGCCAAGGGAGGAGAAAAGCTCTGGAGTGCAAGGAAACAGATGGTCAAGAAGAGAAAACGATTTGGGACTTCTTTCCCAGAAGAAGACCTCACCATAAGCAGGGGAGTAGCAAATGTCCCTTGGTGCATGGGTCAGGAACGGCGAGGCCATCCTGCACGTGCTCTCCGTCTCTGCACAGTTCACGCCGAGGGAACCCAAAGCCTTGCTTTCACCTCTGGCATCCCCACAACCAAATGAATGTAGCTGGGACCAACAGCCTTCACGACGGAGTCTGAATGTCCAGATGTATTTAGCGGGACGCCCAGCAGCTGTGCCCAGGGCATGGCCAGCAAGGGCAGGGACAGCCCCCTGAGCCTCCTGGGCGCAGGGACTGCCTCGGGGCCAGCAGCCCAAAGGCCTTCGTGGGAAGGATGCTGGGCGGAGGGCCGGCGGGCGGGGCTGCGCAGGGGGGGCCCCGTCACCCCCGTGTCACAGTGCCAGCACCCGGCAACGCAGCAGTCACCATGCCCCGGGGCAGCATAAAAGGGAGCACGCTCCCGCGTCGCACTGCCATAGCTGGCCTGGGGGCAGCCCCAGGATGTGCGAGAGGAAGTCCTTGGGGAAGCGGTGGAATTACTTGGCGAGGGCTGAGGGAGGAAGGCCGGAGGAGGCTCGACGAGGCTGCTGGAGACGAGAAGAACCATCAAGAGCTGGGGGTTCGCGAGGCTGGCTGGCCTTTTCAGCTGGCTAGCAGTGGCAAGAGCAAGGGAATGCCTTCTTGAGGAGCAGTGCAGAGCTCGCCGTCCTCATCCCCTGCGGAGCCAGGGTCAGCAGCCGTGAGGAATGGGATGCAGAGATGTTGGCGGGGGTGCCGGTGCTTTGGAGCAGCCACTGGTGCCTTGCCAGGCGCCGGAAGGATCGTTGTCCCCCAGATGGATCAGGCGGGGTGCGTTTTGCCCCTCTGGGAAGGCCCTGAGGTGGCAGCAAGTGGAGGGAGAATCGGGGTTGGGCATCTCCTGGGAGGCGTGAGCAGCCTGCGGGCCGAGGAGGCAGGTCTTGCTCACGTGCTCAGGGAATAGCCCATCGCCGGCGACGCTGGGGTCAGGAAGGAATTTTCCCCCGGGGCAGATTGGCTCTGGTGCCCGGGGGTTTTTTGCCTTCCTCTGCAGCATTGAGCATGAGCACTTGTCAGGGCTCCTCTGGGCCATTTTGGCTGGGTTACTGCCTGCTGCTCATGCACCACCAAGGTGGCCTCTCGTGCCCTGCAGCTGCGGGGAGGAAGGCTTTTTTCCCGCCACGGTGGGCTAGCAAGTGTCCCCGGGGGTTTTTTGCCTTCCTCTGCAGCACTGAGCACGGCCCCTTGCCAGGGCTCCTTTGCGCCGTTTTGGCTAGGTGCCTGCTGCTCCTGCTCCACGAAGGTGGCCCTCGTGCCCCGCAGGCGGGGGGAGGACGCTTTCTAGACTCCCAGGGCGCACGCCCAGGGTGGCCCCCGCGGGTTGCTGCTTCTCCTCCGTAGCATTGAGCGCAGCCCCTTGTCAGGGCTCCTCTGGGCCCTTTGGGCTCAGTTCTTGCCCGCTGCTCTTGCACCTGCGAGGCGCCACTCGTGCCCTGGCGCTCCCTGGCTCTTTTGCCCCTTGCAGGTTTGGAGCAGGAGCGAGCTCTGCTCTTCCCTTGGCTCCGTTTCCCGAGGTGTCCTTGCTTGTGCAAAACAGCCTGTGCTTGGAAGGGCTGCAGGCTTGCTGCACCATGCGGAGCTGCCGCTTTTCAGCTCTCCCTGCACGCGATCCAAGCGCAGGGCAGGCAGGAGAGCGCTTGTCATGCCTCCCTGGCCAAGAAGCACAGCGGAGCAAGTTTGGGAAGGCAAAAGGGCTGCTTGTCATCGACACGTGTCCTACTTGTGAAAATACCCCAGGGCACCACACCCCTCCTCTTCTTCCACTTTTCGGTGTGTGGTCGGTACCCATCCTCCTTCTTCAAGTTCTTCTGCACTGTTGAGAAACGAGGGACTGCTTGGCCTGTATTCCTGCTGCTCCTTTCTGCGGCTTTCCTTTGCCAGTCTGCAAGGGATGCTTTGTCAAACTAAACCGAAGAACACATCAGCCTGCTCCTGGCTGCACATGCGCATTGTGTGAATGCTTGTGAGCATCGGCTCTGAAAGAGATTCAGCAAAATAGCCTAAAGGAGCCTAAAAGAAAATAAGATCAAATAAAATGATAAAATAATAAAATAACAAAACAAACTAAAAACGCGTAAAGCAAGGTAAAATAAAATAAGATAAACCAACATAAAATATAATAATAAGAAATAACCCCAAAGAAAATATAATAAAATCAAATACAATAACCTAACATGAAAGAAACGAAACTAAACTAACATAAAGCAACAGAACAAGACAGAAAATAAAATCAAGTAAAATCAAGTAAAACCAAATGAAATCAAATCCTGTTTCTACTTGTATCCTTTTTGATTTGTGTCCTCAAAAGTGTTTCTGGAGCTGTAAACCCCCCGGCATTTCAGGCAAATAGCGGTCTCCTTGTTATTCGCCTCATCGTCAGTGCAGGGAATAGAACACAAGTGAAGAGAAGAGAAGGGTTGAGTTGGAAGGGACCTGCAGGACTCTCTAGCTGAGGTGAAGACGACTTAGCAGGAGCAAGGCAAAGGCTGAGAGGGCTGCCGTCACTTTCAGGAAAGGTATTGAGGGTGAAGGCCAAGGGAGGAGAAAAGCTCTGGAGTGCAAGGAAACAGATGGTCAAGAAGAGAAAATGATTTGGGACTTCTTTCCCAGAAGAAGACCTCACCATAAGCAGGGGAGTAGCAAATGTCCCTTGGTGCATGGGTCAGGAACGGCGAGGCCATCCTGCACGTGCTCTCCGTCTCTGCACAGTTCACGCCGAGGGAACCCAAAGCCTTGCTTTCACCTCTGGCATCCCCACAACCAAATGAATGTAGCTGGGACCAACAGCCTTCACGACGGAGTCTGAATGTCCAGATGTATTTAGCGGGACGCCCAGCAGCTGTGCCCAGGGCATGGCCAGCAAGGGCAGGGACAGCCCCCTGAGCCTCCTGGGCGCAGGGACTGCCTCGGGGCCAGCAGCCCAAAGGCCTTCGTGGGAAGGATGCTGGGCGGAGGGCCGGCGGGCGGGGCTGCGCAGGGGGGGCCCCGTCACCCCCGTGTCACAGTGCCAGCACCCGGCAACGCAGCAGTCACCATGCCCCAGGGCAGCATAAAAGGGAGCACGCTCCCGCGTCGCGCTGCCATAGCTGGCCTGGGGGCAGCCCCAGGATGTGCGAGAGGAAGTCCTTGGGGAAGCGGTGGAATTACTTGGCGAGGGCTGAGGGAGGAAGGCCGGAGGAGGCTCGACGAGGCTGCTGGAGACGAGAAGAACCATCAAGAGCTGGGGGTTCGCGAGGCTGGCTGGCCTTTTCAGCTGGCTAGCAGTGGCAAGAGCAAGGGAATGCCTTCTTGAGGAGCAGTGCAGAGCTCGCCGTCCTCATCCCCTGCGGAGCCAGGGTCAGCAGCCGTGAGGAATGGGATGCAGAGATGTTGGCGGGGGTGCCGGTGCTTTGGAGCAGCCACTGGTGCCTTGCCAGGCGCCGGAAGGATCGTTGTCCCCCAGATGGATCAGGCGGGGTGCGTTTTGCCCCTCTGGGAAGGCCCTGAGGTGGCAGCAAGTGGAGGGAGAATCGGGGTTGGGCATCTCCTGGGAGGCGTGAGCAGCCTGCGGGCCGAGGAGGCAGGTCTTGCTCACGTGCTCAGGGAATAGCCCATCGCTGGCGACGCTGGGGTCAGGAAGGAATTTTCCCCCGGGGCAGATTGGCTCTGGTGCCCAGGGGTTTTTTGCCTTCCTCTGCAGCACTGAGCACGGCCCCTTGCCGGGCTCCTTCGGGCCGTTTTGGCTAGGTGCCTGCTGCTCCTGCTCCACGAAGGTGGCCCTTGTGCCCCGCAGGCGGGGGGAGGACGCTTTCTAGACTCCCAGGGCGCACGCCCAGGGTGGCCCCCGCGGGTTGCTGCTTCTCCTCCGTAGCATTGAGCGCAGCCCCTTGTCAGGGCTCCTCTGGGCCCTTTGGGCTCAGTTCTTGCCCGCTGCTCTTGCACCTGCGAGGCGCCACTCGTGCCCTGGCGCTCCCTGGCTCTTTTGCCCCTTGCAGGTTTGGAGCAGGAGCGAGCTCTGCTCTTCCCTTGGCTGCGTTTCCCGAGGTGTCCTTGCTTGTGCAAAACAGCCTGTGCTTGGAAGGGCTGCAGGCTTGCTGCACCATGCGGAGCTGCCGCTTTTCAGCTCTCCCTGCATGCGATCCAAGCGCAGGGCAGGCAGGAGAGCGCTTGTCATGCCTCCCTGGCCAAGAAGCACAGCGGAGCAAGTTTGGGAAGGCAAAAGGGCTGCTTGTCATCGACACGTGTCCTACTTGTGAAAATACCCCAGGGCACCACACCCCTCCTCTTCTTCCACTTTTCGGTGTGTGGTCGGTACCCATCCTCCTTCTTCAAGTTCTTCTGCACTGTTGAGAAACGAGGGACTGCTTGGCCTGTATTCCTGCTGCTCCTTTCTGCGGCTTTCCTTTGCCAGACTGCAAGGGATGCTTTGTCAAACTAAACCGAAGAACACATCAGCCTGCTCCTGGCTGCACATGCGCATTGTGTGAATGCTTGTGAGCATCGGCTCTGAAAGAGATTCAGCAAAATAGCCTAAAGGAGCCTAAAAGAAAATAAGATCAAATAAAATGATAAAATAATAAAATAACAAAACAAACTAAAAACGCGTAAAGCAAGGTAAAATAAAATAAGATAAACCAACATAAAATATAATAATAAGAAATAACCCCAAAGAAAATATAATAAAATCAAATACAATAACCTAACATGAAAGAAACGAAACTAAACTAACATAAAGCAACAGAACAAGACAGAAAATAAAATCAAGTAAAATCAAGTAAAACCAAATGAAATCAAATCCTGTTTCTACTTGTATCCTTTTTGATTTGTGTCCTCAAAAGTGTTTCTGGAGCTGTAAACCCCCCGGCATTTCAGGCAAATAGCGGTCTCCTTGTTATTCGCCTCATCGTCAGCGCAGGGAATAGAACACAAGTGAAGAGAAGAGAAGGGTTGAGTTGGAAGGGACCTGCAGGACTCTCTAGCTGAGGTGAAGACGACTTAGCAGGAGCAAGGCAAAGGCTGAGAGGGCTGCCGTCACTTTCAGGAAAGGTATTGAGGGTGAAGGCCAAGGGAGGAGAAAAGCTCTGGAGTGCAAGGAAACAGATGGTCAAGAAGAGAAAACGATTTGGGACTTCTTTCCCAGAAGAAGACCTCACCATAAGCAGGGGAGTAGCAAATGTCCCTTGGTGCATGGGTCAGGAACGGCGAGGCCATCCTGCACGTGCTCTCCGTCTCTGCACAGTTCATGCCGAGGGAACCCAAAGCCTTGCTTTCACCTCTGGCATCCCCACAACCAAATGAATGTAGCTGGGACCAACAGCCTTCACGACGGAGTCTGAATGTCCAGATGTATTTAGCGGGACACCCAGCAGCTGTGCCCAGGGCATGGCCAGCAAGGGCAGGGACAGCCCCCTGAGCCTCCTGGGCGCAGGGACTGCCTCAGGGCCAGCAGCCCAAAGGCCTTCGTGGGAAGGATGCTGAGCGGAGGGCCAGCGGGCGGGGCCGCGCAGGGGGGGCCCCGTCACCCCCGTGTCACAGTGCCAGCACCCGGCAACGCAGCAGTCACCATGCCCCGGGGCAGCATAAAAGGGAGCACGCTCCCGCGTCGCGCTGCCATAGCTGGCCTGGGGGCAGCCCCAGGATGTGCGAGAGGAAGTCCTTGGGGAAGCGGTGGAATTACTTGGCGAGGGCTGAGGGAGGAAGGCCGGAGGAGGCTCGACGAGGCTGCTGGAGACGAGAAGAACCCCCAAGAGCTGGAGGTTCGCGAGGCTGGCTGGCCTTTTCAGCTGGCTAGCAGTGGCAAGAGCAAGGGAATGCCTTCTTGAGGAGCAGTGCAGAGCTCGCCGTCCTCATCCCCTGCGGAGCCAGGGTCAGCAGCCGTGAGGAATGGGATGCAGAGATGTTGGCGGGGGTGCCGGTGCTTTGGAGCAGCCACTGGTGCCTTGCCAGGCGCCGGAAGGATCGTTGTCCCCCAGATGGATCAGGCGGGGTGCGTTTTGCCCCTCTGGGAAGGCCCTGAGGTGGCAGCAAGTGGAGGGAGAATCGGGGTTGGGCATCTCCTGGGAGGCGTGAGCAGCCTGCGGGCCGAGGAGGCAGGTCTTGCTCACGTGCTCAGGGAATAGCCCATCGCTGGCGACGCTGGGGTCAGGAAGGAATTTTCCCCCGGGGCAGATTGGCTCTGGTGCCCAGGGGTTTTTTGCCTTCCTCTGCAGCACTGAGCACGGCCCCTTGCCGGGCTCCTTCGGGCCGTTTTGGCTAGGTGCCTGCTGCTCCTGCTCCACGAAGGTGGCCCTTGTGCCCCGCAGGCGGGGGGAGGACGCTTTCTAGACTCCCAGGGCGCACGCCCAGGGTGGCCCCCGCGGGTTGCTGCTTCTCCTCCGTAGCATTGAGCGCAGCCCCTTGTCAGGGCTCCTCTGGGCCCTTTGGGCTCAGTTCTTGCCCGCTGCTCTTGCACCTGCGAGGCGCCCCTCGTGCCCTGGCGCTCCCTGGCTCTTTTGCCCCTTGCAGGTTTGGAGCAGGAGCGAGCTCTGCTCTTCCCTTGGCTCCGTTTCCCGAGGTGTCCTTGCTTGTGCAAAACAGCCTGTGCTTGGAAGGGCTGCAGGCTTGCTGCACCATGCGGAGCTGCCGCTTTTCAGCTCTCCCTGCATGCGATCCAAGCGCAGGGCAGGCAGGAGAGCGCTTGTCATGCCTCCCTGGCCAAGAAGCACAGCGGAGCAAGTTTGGGAAGGCAAAAGGGCTGCTTGTCATCGACACGTGTCCTACTTGTGAAAATACCCCAGGGCACCACACCCCTCCTCTTCTTCCACTTTTCGGTGTGTGGTCGGTACCCATCCTCCTTCTTCAAGTTCTTCTGCACTGTTGAGAAACGAGGGACTGCTTGGCCTGTATTCCTGCTGCTCCTTTCTGCGGCTTTCCTTTGCCAGACTGCAAGGGATGCTTTGTCAAACTAAACCGAAGAACACATCAGCCTGCTCCTGGCTGCACATGCGCATTGTGTGAATGCTTGTGAGCATCGGCTCTGAAAGAGATTCAGCAAAATAGCCTAAAGGAGCCTAAAAGAAAATAAGATCAAATAAAATGATAAAATAATAAAATAACAAAACAAACTAAAAACGCGTAAAGCAAGGTAAAATAAAATAAGATAAACCAACATAAAATATAATAATAAGAAATAACCCCAAAGAAAATATAATAAAATCAAATACAATAACCTAACATGAAAGAAACAAAACTAAACTAACATAAAGCAACAGAACAAGACAGAAAATAAAATCAAGTAAAATCAAGTGAAACCAAATGAAATCAAATCCTGTTTCTACTTGTATCCTTTTTGATTTGTGTCCTCGAAAGTGTTTCTGGAGCTGTAAACCCCCCGGCATTTCAGGCAAATAGCGGTCTCCTTGTTATTCGCCTCATCGTCAGCGCAGGGAATAGAACACAAGTGAAGAGAAGAGAAGGGTTGAGTTGGAAGGGACCTGCAGGACTCTCTAGCTGAGGTGAAGACGACTTAGCAGGAGCAAGGCAAAGGCTGAGAGGGCTGCCGTCACTTTCAGGAAAGGTATTGAGGGTGAAGGCCAAGGGAGGAGAAAAGCTCTGGAGTGCAAGGAAACAGATGGTCAAGAAGAGAAAACGATTTGGGACTTCTTTCCCAGAAGAAGACCTCACCATAAGCAGGGGAGTAGCAAATGTCCCTTGGTGCATGGGTCAGGAACGGCGAGGCCATCCTGCACGTGCTCTCCGTCTCTGCACAGTTCATGCCGAGGGAACCCAAAGCCTTGCTTTCACCTCTGGCATCCCCACAACCAAATGAATGTAGCTGGGACCAACAGCCTTCACGACGGAGTCTGAATGTCCAGATGTATTTAGCGGGACACCCAGCAGCTGTGCCCAGGGCATGGCCAGCAAGGGCAGGGACAGCCCCCTGAGCCTCCTGGGCGCAGGGACTGCCTCAGGGCCAGCAGCCCAAAGGCCTTCGTGGGAAGGATGCTGAGCGGAGGGCCAGCGGGCGGGGCCGCGCAGGGGGGGCCCCGTCACCCCCGTGTCACAGTGCCAGCACCCGGCAACGCAGCAGTCACCATGCCCCGGGGCAGCATAAAAGGGAGCACGCTCCCGCGTCGCGCTGCCATAGCTGGCCTGGGGGCAGCCCCAGGATGTGCGAGAGGAAGTCCTTGGGGAAGCGGTGGAATTACTTGGCGAGGGCTGAGGGAGGAAGGCCGGAGGAGGCTCGACGAGGCTGCTGGAGACGAGAAGAACCACCAAGAGCTGGGGGTTCGCGAGGCTGGCTGGCCTTTTCAGCTGGCTAGCAGTGGCAAGAGCAAGGGAATGCCTTCTTGAGGAGCAGTGCAGAGCTCGCCATCCTCATCCCCTGCGGAGCCAGGGTCAGCAGCCGTGAGGAATGGGATGCAGAGATGTTGGCGGGGGTGCCGGTGCTTTGGAGCAGCCACTGGTGCCTTGCCAGGCGCCGGAAGGATCGTTGTCCCCCAGATGGATCAGGCGGGGTGCGTTTTGCCCCTCTGGGAAGGCCCTGAGGTGGCAGCAAGTGGAGGGAGAATCGGGGTTGGGCATCTCCTGGGAGGCGTGAGCAGCCTGCGGGCCGAGGAGGCAGGTCTTGCTCACGTGCTCAGGGAATAGCCCATCGCTGGCGACGCTGGGGTCAGGAAGGAATTTTCCCCCGGGGCAGATTGGCTCTGGTGCCCAGGGGTTTTTTGCCTTCCTCTGCAGCACTGAGCACGGCCCCTTGCCGGGCTCCTTCGGGCCGTTTTGGCTAGGTGCCTGCTGCTCCTGCTCCACGAAGGTGGCCCTTGTGCCCCGCAGGCGGGGGGAGGACGCTTTCTAGACTCCCAGGGCGCACGCCCAGGGTGGCCCCCGCGGGTTGCTGCTTCTCCTCCGTAGCATTGAGCGCAGCCCCTTGTCAGGGCTCCTCTGGGCCCTTTGGGCTCAGTTCTTGCCCGCTGCTCTTGCACCTGCGAGGCGCCACTCGTGCCCTGGCGCTCCCTGGCTCTTTTGCCCCTTGCAGGTTTGGAGCAGGAGCGAGCTCTGCTCTTCCCTTGGCTGCGTTTCCCGAGGTGTCCTTGCTTGTGCAAAACAGCCTGTGCTTGGAAGGGCTGCAGGCTTGCTGCACCATGCGGAGCTGCCGCTTTTCAGCTCTCCCTGCATGCGATCCAAGCGCAGGGCAGGCAGGAGAGCGCTTGTCATGCCTCCCTGGCCAAGAAGCACAGCGGAGCAAGTTTGGGAAGGCAAAAGGGCTGCTTGTCATCGACACGTGTCCTACTTGTGAAAATACCCCAGGGCACCACACCCCTCCTCTTCTTCCACTTTTCGGTGTGTGGTCGGTACCCATCCTCCTTCTTCAAGTTCTTCTGCACTGTTGAGAAACGAGGGACTGCTTGGCCTGTATTCCTGCTGCTCCTTTCTGCGGCTTTCCTTTGCCAGACTGCAAGGGATGCTTTGTCAAACTAAACCGAAGAACACATCAGCCTGCTCCTGGCTGCACATGCGCATTGTGTGAATGCTTGTGAGCATCGGCTCTGAAAGAGATTCAGCAAAATAGCCTAAAGGAGCCTAAAAGAAAATAAGATCAAATAAAATGATAAAATAATAAAATAACAAAACAAACTAAAAACGCGTAAAGCAAGGTAAAATAAAATAAGATAAACCAACATAAAATATAATAATAAGAAATAACCCCAAAGAAAATATAATAAAATCAAATACAATAACCTAACATGAAAGAAACGAAACTAAACTAACATAAAGCAACAGAACAAGACAGAAAATAAAATCAAGTAAAATCAAGTAAAACCAAATGAAATCAAATCCTGTTTCTACTTGTATCCTTTTTGATTTGTGTCCTCAAAAGTGTTTCTGGAGCTGTAAACCCCCCGGCATTTCAGGCAAATAGCGGTCTCCTTGTTATTCGCCTCATCGTCAGCGCAGGGAATAGAACACAAGTGAAGAGAAGAGAAGGGTTGAGTTGGAAGGGACCTGCAGGACTCTCTAGCTGAGGTGAAGACGACTTAGCAGGAGCAAGGCAAAGGCTGAGAGGGCTGCCGTCACTTTCAGGAAAGGTATTGAGGGTGAAGGCCAAGGGAGGAGAAAAGCTCTGGAGTGCAAGGAAACAGATGGTCAAGAAGAGAAAACGATTTGGGACTTCTTTCCCAGAAGAAGACCTCAGCATAAGCAGGGGAGTAGCAAATGTCCCTTGGTGCATGGGTCAGGAACGGCGAGGCCATCCTGCACGTGCTCTCCGTCTCTGCACAGTTCATGCCGAGGGAACCCAAAGCCTTGCTTTCACCTCTGGCATCCCCACAACCAAATGAATGTAGCTGGGACCAACAGCCTTCACGACGGAGTCTGAATGTCCAGATGTATTTAGCGGGACACCCAGCAGCTGTGCCCAGGGCATGGCCAGCAAGGGCAGGGACAGCCCCCTGAGCCTCCTGGGCGCAGGGACTGCCTCAGGGCCAGCAGCCCAAAGGCCTTCGTGGGAAGGATGCTGAGCGGAGGGCCAGCGGGCGGGGCCGCGCAGGGGGGGCCCCGTCACCCCCGTGTCACAGTGCCAGCACCCGGCAACGCAGCAGTCACCATGCCCCGGGGCAGCATAAAAGGGAGCACGCTCCCGCGTCGCGCTGCCATAGCTGGCCTGGGGGCAGCCCCAGGATGTGCGAGAGGAAGTCCTTGGGGAAGCGGTGGAATTACTTGGCGAGGGCTGAGGGAGGAAGGCCGGAGGAGGCTCGACGAGGCTGCTGGAGACGAGAAGAACCACCAAGAGCTGGGGGTTCGCGAGGCTGGCTGGCCTTTTCAGCTGGCTAGCAGTGGCAAGAGCAAGGGAATGCCTTCTTGAGGAGCAGTGCAGAGCTCGCCGTCCTCATCCCCTGCGGAGCCAGGGTCAGCAGCCGTGAGGAATGGGATGCAGAGATGTTGGCGGGGGTGCCGGTGCTTTGGAGCAGCCACTGGTGCCTTGCCAGGCGCCGGAAGGATCGTTGTCCCCCAGATGGATCAGGCGGGGTGCGTTTTGCCCCTCTGGGAAGGCCCTGAGGTGGCAGCAGGTGGAGGGAGAATCGGGGTTGGGCATCTCCTGGGAGGCGTGAGCAGCCTGCGGGCCGAGGAGGCAGGTCTTGCTCACGTGCTCAGGGAATAGCCCATCGCCGGCGACGCTGGGGTCAGGAAGGAATTTTCCCCCGGGGCAGATTGGCTCTGGTGCCCGGGGGTTTTTTGCCTTCCTCTGCAGCATTGAGCATGAGCACTTGTCAGGGCTCCTCTGGGCCATTTTGGCTGGGTTACTGCCTGCTGCTCATGCACCACCAAGGTGGCCTCTCGTGCCCTGCAGCTGCGGGGAGGAAGGCTTTTGTCCCGCCACGGTGGGCTAGCAAGTGTCCCCGGGGGTTTTTTGCCTTCCTCTGCAGCACCGAGCACGGCCCCTTGCCAGGGCTCCTTTGCGCCGTTTTGGCTAGGTGCCTGCTGCTCCTGCTCCACGAAGGTGGCCCTCGTGCCCCGCAGGCGGGGGGAGGACGCTTTCTAGACTCCCAGGGCGCACGCCCAGGGTGGCCCCCGCGGGTTGCTGCTTCTCCTCCGTAGCATTGAGCGCAGCCCCTTGTCAGGGCTCCTCTGGGCCCTTTGGGCTCAGTTCTTGCCCGCTGCTCTTGCACCTGCGAGGCGCCACTCGTGCCCTGGCGCTCCCTGGCTCTTTTGCCCCTTGCAGGTTTGGAGCAGGAGCGAGCTCTGCTCTTCCCTTGGCTGCGTTTCCAGAGGTGTCCTTGCTTGTGCAAAACAGACTGTGCTTGGAAGGGCTGCAGGCTTGCTGCACCATGCGGAGCTGCCGCTTTTCAGCTCTCCCTGCACGCGATCCAAGCGCAGGGCAGGCAGGAGAGCGCTTGTCATGCCTCCCTGGCCAAGAAGCACAGCGGAGCAAGTTTGGGAAGGCAAAAGGGCTGCTTGTCATCGACACGTGTCCTACTTGTGAAAATACCCCAGGGCACCACACCCCTCCTCTTCTTCCACTTTTCGGTGTGTGGTCGGTACCCATCCTCCTTCTTCAAGTTCTTCTGCACTGTTGAGAAACGAGGGACTGCTTGGCCTGTATTCCTGCTGCTCCTTTCTGCGGCTTTCCTTTGCCAGACTGCAAGGGATGCGTTGTCAAACTAAACCGAAGAACACATCAGCCTGCTCCTGGCTGCACATGCGCATTGTGTGAATGCTTGTGAGCATCGGCTCTGAAAGAGATTCAGCAAAATAGCCTAAAGGAGCCTAAAAGAAAATAAGATCAAATAAAATGATAAAATAATAAAATAACAAAACAAAGAACGCGTAAAGCAAGGTAAAATAAAATAAGATAAACCAACATGAAATATAATAATAAGAAATAACCCCAAAGAAAATATAATAAAATCAAATACAATAACCTAACATGAAAGAAACGAAACTAAACTAACATAAAGCAACAGAACAAGACAGAAAATAAAATCAAGTAAAATCAAGTAAAACCAAATGAAATCAAATCCTGTTTCTACTTGTATCCTTTTTGATTTGTGTCCTCAAAAGTGTTTCTGGAGCTGTAAACCCCCTGGCATTTCAGGCAAATAGCGGTCTCCTTGTTATTCGCCTCATCGTCAGTGCAGGGAATAGAACAGAAGTGAAGAGAAGAGAAGGGTTGAGTTGGAAGGGACCTGCAGGACTCTCTAGCTGAGGTGAAGACGACTAGCAGGAGCAAGGCAAAGGCTGAGAGGGCTGCCGTCACTTTCAGGAAAGGTATTGAGGGTGAAAGCCAAGGGAGGAGAAAAGCTCTGGAGTGCAAGGAAACAGATGGTCAAGAAGAGAAAACAATTTGGGACTTCTTTCCCAGAAGAAGACCTCAGCATAAGCAGGGGAGTAGCAAATGTCCCTTGGTGCATGGGTCAGGAACGGCGAGGCCATCCTGCACGTGCTCTCCGTCTCTGCACAGTTCACGCCGAGGGAACCCAAAGCCTTGCTTTCACCTCTGGCATCCCCACAACCAAATGAATGTAGCTGGGACCAACAGCCTTCACGACGGAGTCTGAATGTCCAGATGTATTTAGCGGGACGCCCAGCAGCTGTGCCCAGGGCATGGCCAGCAAGGGCAGGGACAGCCCCCTGAGCCTCCTGGGTGCAGGGACTGCCTCAGGGCCAGCAGCCCAAAGGCCTTCGTGGGAAGGATGCTGAGCGGAGGGCCAGCGGGCGGGGCCGCGCAGGGGGGGCCCCGTCACCCCCGTGTCACAGTGCCAGCACCCGGCAACGCAGCAGTCACCATGCCCCGGGGCAGCATAAAAGGGAGCACGCTCCCGCGTCGCGCTGCCATAGCTGGCCTGGGGGCAGCCCCAGGACGTGCGAGAGGAAGTCCTTGGGGAAGCGGTGGAATGACTTGGCGAGGGCTGAGGGAGGAAGGCCGGAGGAGGCTCGACGAGGCTGCTGGAGACGAGAAGAACCACCAAGAGCTGGGGGTTCGCGAGGCTGGCTGGCCTTTTCAGCCGGCTAGCAGTGGCAAGAGCAAGGGAATGCCTTCTTGAGGAGCAGTGCAGAGCTCGCCATCCTCATCCCCTGCGGAGCCAGGGCCAGCAGCCGTGAGGAATGGGATGCAGAGATGTTGGCGGGGGTGCCGGTGCTTTGGAGCAGCCACTGGTGCCTTGCCAGGCGCCGGAAGGATCGTTGTCCCCCAGATGGATCAGGCGGGGTGCGTTTTGCCCCTCTGGGAAGGCCCTGAGGTGGCAGCAGGTGGAG
The DNA here is from genome assembly GCF_965183815.1 of Platalea leucorodia. Taxonomy (NCBI): domain Eukaryota; kingdom Metazoa; phylum Chordata; class Aves; order Pelecaniformes; family Threskiornithidae; genus Platalea; species Platalea leucorodia. The sequence goes on along the minus strand of NC_138840.1, from coordinate 1,442,809 downwards.
GGAGAATCGGGGTTGGGCATCTCCTGGGAGGCGTGAGCAGCCTGCGGGCCGAGGAGGCAGGTCTTGCTCACGTGCTCAGGGAATAGCCCATCGCTGGCGACGCTGGGGTCAGGAAGGAATTTTCCCCCGGGGCAGATTGGCTCTGGTGCCCGGGGGTTTTTTGCCTTCCTCTGCAGCATTGAGCATGAGCACTTGTCAGGGCTCCTCTGGGCCATTTTGGCTGGGTTACTGCCTGCTGCTCATGCACCACCAAGGTGGCCTCTCGTGCCCTGCAGCTGCGGGGAGGAAGGCTTTTTTCCCGCCACGGTGGGCTAGCAAGTGTCCCCGGGGGTTTTTTGCCTTCCTCTGCAGCACTGAGCACGGCCCCTTGCCAGGGCTCCTTTGCGCCGTTTTGGCTAGGTGCCTGCTGCTCCTGCTCCACGAAGGTGGCCCTCGTGCCCCGCGTGCAGGGGGAGGACGCTTTCTAGACTCCCAGGGCGCACGCCCAGGGTGGCCCCCGCGGGTTGCTGCTTCTCCTCCGTAGCATTGAGCGCAGCCCCTTGTCAGGGCTCCTCTGGGCCCTTTGGGCTCAGTTCTTGCCTGCTGCTCTTGCACCTGCGAGGCACCCCTCGTGCCCTGGCGCTCCCTGGCTCTTTTGCCCCTTGCAGGTTTGGAGCAGGAGCGAGCTCTGCTCTTCCCTTGGCTGCGTTTCCCGAGGTGTCCTTGCTTGTGCAAAACAGCCTGTGCTTGGAAGGGCTGCAGGCTTGCTGCACCATGCGGAGCTGCCGCTTTTCAGCTCTCCCTGCATGCGATCCAAGCGCAGGGCAGGCAGGAGAGTGCTTGTCATGCCTCCCTGGCCAAGAAGCACAGCGGAGCAAGTTTGGGAAGGCAAAAGGGCTGCTTGTCATCGACACGTGTCCTACTTGTGAAAATACCCCAGGGCACCACACCCCTCCTCTTCTTCCACTTTTCGGTGTGTGGTCGGTACCCATCCTCCTTCTTCAAGTTCTTCTGCACTGTTGAGAAACGAGGGACTGCTTGGCCTGTATTCCTGCTGCTCCTTTCTGCGGCTTTCCTTTGCCAGACTGCAAGGGATGCGTTGTCAAACTAAACCGAAGAACACATCAGCCTGCTCCTGGCTGCACATGCGCATTGTGTGAATGCTTGTGAGCATCGGCTCTGAAAGAGATTCAGCAAAATAGCCTAAAGGAGCCTAAAAGAAAATAAGATCAAATAAAATGATAAAATAATAAAATAACAAAACAAACTAAAAACGCGTAAAGCAAGGTAAAATAAAATAAGATAAACCAACATAAAATATAATAATAAGAAATAACCCCAAAGAAAATATAATAAAATCAAATACAATAACCTAACATGAAAGAAACGAAACTAAACTAACATAAAGCAACAGAACAAGACAGAAAATAAAATCAAGTAAAATCAAGTAAAACCAAATGAAATCAAATCCTGTTTCTACTTGTATCCTTTTTGATTTGTGTCCTCAAAAGTGTTTCTGGAGCTGTAAACCCCCTGGCATTTCAGGCAAATAGCGGTCTCCTTGTTATTCGCCTCATCGTCAGTGCAGGGAATAGAACAGAAGTGAAGTGAAGAGAAGGGTTGAGTTGGAAGGGACCTGCAGGACTATCTAGGTGAGGTGAAGACGACTAGCAGGAGCAAGGCAAAGGCTGAGAGGGCTGCCGTCACTTTCAGGAAAGGTATTGAGGGTGAAAGCCAAGGGAGGAGAAAAGCTCTGGAGTGCAAGGAAAAAGAGGGTCAAGAAGAGAAAACAATTTGGGACTTCTTTCCCAGAAGAAGACCTCAGCATAAGCAGGGGAGTAGCAAATGTCCCTTGGTGCATGGGTCAGGAACGGCGAGGCAATCCTGCACGTGCTCTCCATCTCTGCACAGTTCACGCCGAGGGAACCCAAAGCCTTGCTTTCACCTCTGGCATCCCCACAACCAAATGAATGTAGCTGGGACCAACAGCCTTCACGACGGAGTCTGAATGTCCAGATGTATTTAGCGGGACGCCCAGCAGCTGTGCCCAGGGCATGGCCAGCAAGGGCAGGGACAGCCCCCTGAGCCTCCTGGGCGCAGGGACTGCCTCGGGGCCAGCAGCCCAAAGGCCTTCCTGGGAAGGATGCTGGGCGGAGGGCTGGCGGGCGGGGCTGCGCAGGGGGGGCCCCGTCACCCCCGTGTCACAGTGCCAGCACCCGGCAACGCAGCAGTCACCATGCCCCGGGGCAGCATAAAAGCAAGCACGCTCCCGCGTCGCGCTGCCATAGCTGGCCTGGGGGCAGCCCCAGGACGTGCGAGAGGAAGTCCTTGGGGAAGCGGTGGAATTACTTGGCGAGGGCTGAGGGAGGAAGGCCGGAGGAGGCTCGACGAGGCTGCTGGAGACGAGAAGAACCCCCAAGAGCTGGAGGTTCGCGAGGCTGGCTGGCCTTTTCAGCCGGCTAGCAGTGGCAAGAGCAAGGGAATGCCTTCTTGAGGAGCAGTGCAGAGCTCGCCGTCCTCATCCCCTGCGGAGCCAGGGTCAGCAGCCGTGAGGAATGGGATGCAGAGATGTTGGCGGGGGTGCCGGTGCTTTGGAGCAGCCACTGGTGCCTTGCCAGGCGCAGGAAGGATCGTTGTCCCCCAGATGGATCAGGCGGGGTGCGTTTTGCCCCTCTGGGAAGGCCCTGAGGTGGCAGCAAGTGGAGGGAGAATCGGGGTTGGGCATCTCCTGGGAGGCGTGAGCAGCCTGCGGGCCGAGGAGGCAGGTCTTGCTCACGTGCTCAGGGAATAGCCCATCGCTGGCGACGCTGGGGTCAGGAAGGAATTTTCCCCCGGGGCAGATTGGCTCTGGTGCCCGGGGGTTTTTTGCCTTCCTCTGCAGCATTGAGCATGAGCACTTGTCAGGGCTCCTCTGGGCCATTTTGGCTGGGTTACTGCCTGCTGCTCATGCACCACCAAGGTGGCCTCTCGTGCCCTGCAGCTGCGGGGAGGAAGGCTTTTTTCCCCCCACGGTGGGCTAGCAAGTGTCCCCGGGGGTTTTTTGCCTTCCTCTGCAGCACTGAGCACGGCCCCTTGCCAGGGATCCTTTGGGCCGTTTTGGCTAGGTGCCTGCTGCTCCTGCTCCACGAAGGTGGCCCTCGTGCCCCGCGTGCAGGGGGAGGACGCTTTCTAGACTCCCAGGGCGCACGCCCAGGGTGGCCCCCGCGGGTTGCTGCTTCTCCTCCGTAGCATTGAGCGCAGCCCCTTGTCAGGGCTCCTCTGGGCCCTTTGGGCTCAGTTCTTGCCTGCTGCTCTTGCACCTGCGAGGCGCCCCTCGTGCCCTGGCGCTCCCTGGCTCTTTTGCCCCTTGCAGGTTTGGAGCAGGAGCGAGCTCTGCTCTTCCCTTGGCTGCGTTTCCCGAGGTGTCCTTGCTTGTGCAAAACAGCCTGTGCTTGGAAGGGCTGCAGGCTTGCTGCACCATGCGGAGCTGCCGCTTTTCAGCTCTCCCTGCACGCGATCCAAGCGCAGGGCAGGCAGGAGAGCGCTTGTCATGCCTCCCTGGCCAAGAAGCACAGCGGAGCAAGTTTGGGAAGGCAAAAGGGCTGCTTGTCATCGACACGTGTCCTACTTGTGAAAATACCCCAGGGCACCACACCCCTCCTCTTCTTCCACTTTTCGGTGTGTGGTCGGTACCCATCCTCCTTCTTCAAGTTCTTCTGCACTGTTGAGAAACGAGGGACTGCTTGGCCTGTATTCCTGCTGCTCCTTTCTGCGGCTTTCCTTTGCCAGACTGCAAGGGATGCGTTGTCAAACTAAACCGAAGAACACATCAGCCTGCTCCTGGCTGCACATGCGCATTGTGTGAATGCTTGTGAGCATCGGCTCTGAAAGAGATTCAGCAAAATAGCCTAAAGGAGCCTAAAAGAAAATAAGATCAAATAAAATGATAAAATAATAAAATAACAAAACAAACTAAAAACGCGTAAAGCAAGGTAAAATAAAATAAGATAAACCAACATAAAATATAATAATAAGAAATAACCCCAAAGAAAATATAATAAAATCAAATACAATAACCTAACATGAAAGAAACAAAACTAAACTAACATAAAGCAACAGAACAAGACAGAAAATAAAATCAAGTAAAATCAAGTAAAACCAAATGAAATCAAATCCTGTTTCTACTTGTATCCTTTTTGATTTGTGTCCTCAAAAGTGTTTCTGGAGCTGTAAACCCCCTGGCATTTCAGGCAAATAGCGGTCTCCTTGTTATTCGCCTCATCGTCAGTGCAGGGAATAGAACAGAAGTGAAGAGAAGAGAAGGGTTGAGTTGGAAGGGACCTGCAGGACTATCTAGGTGAGGTGAAGACGACTAGCAGGAGCAAGGCAAAGGCTGAGAGGGCTGCCGTCACTTTCAGGAAAGGTATTGAGGGTGAAAGCCAAGGGAGGAGAAAAGCTCTGGAGTGCAAGGAAACAGATGGTCAAGAAGAGAAAACAATTTGGGACTTCTTTCCCAGAAGAAGACCTCAGCATAAGCAGGGGAGTAGCAAATGTCCCTTGGTGCATGGGTCAGGAACGGCGAGGCCATCCTGCACGTGCTCTCCGTCTCTGCACAGTTCACGCCGAGGGAACCCAAAGCCTTGCTTTCACCTCTGGCATCCCCACAACCAAATGAATGTAGCTGGGACCAACAGCCTTCACGACGGAGTCTGAATGTCCAGATGTATTTAGCGGGACGCCCAGCAGCTGTGCCCAGGGCATGGCCAGCAAGGGCAGGGACAGCCCCCTGAGCCTCCTGGGTGCAGGGACTGCCTCAGGGCCAGCAGCCCAAAGGCCTTCCTGGGAAGGATGCTGAGCGGAGGGCCAGCGGGCGGGGCCGCGCAGGGGGGGCCCCGTCACCCCCGTGTCACAGTGCCAGCACCCGGCAACGCAGCAGTCACCATGCCCCGGGGCAGCATAAAAGGGAGCACGCTCCCGCGTCGCGCTGCCATAGCTGGCCTGGGGGCAGCCCCAGGACGTGCGAGAGGAAGTCCTTGGGGAAGCGGTGGAATTACTTGGCGAGGGCTGAGGGAGGAAGGCCGGAGGAGGCTCGACGAGGCTGCTGGAGACGAGAAGAACCCCCAAGAGCTGGAGGTTCGCGAGGCTGGCTGGCCTTTTCAGCCGGCTAGCAGTGGCAAGAGCAAGGGAATGCCTTCTTGAGGAGCAGTGCAGAGCTCGCCATCCTCATCCCCTGCGGAGCCAGGGTCAGCAGCCGTGAGGAATGGGATGCAGAGATGTTGGCGGGGGTGCCGGTGCTTTGGAGCAGCCACTGGTGCCTTGCCAGGCGCCGGAAGGATCGTTGTCCCCCAGATGGATCAGGCGGGGTGCGTTTTGCCCCTCTGGGAAGGCCCTGAGGTGGCAGCAGGTGGAGGGAGAATCGGGGTTGGGCATCTCCTGGGAGGCGTGAGCAGCCTGCGGGCCGAGGAGGCAGGTCTTGCTCACGTGCTCAGGGAAGAGCCCATCGCTGGCGACGCTGGGGTCAGGAAGGAATTTTCCCCCGGGGCAGATTGGCTCTGGTGCCCGGGGGTTTTTTGCCTTCCTCTGCAGCATTGAGCATGAGCACTTGTCAGGGCTCCTCTGGGCCATTTTGGCTGGGTTACTGCCTGCTGCTCATGCACCACCAAGGTGGCCTCTCGTGCCCTGCAGCTGCGGGGAGGAAGGCTTTTTTCCCGCCACGGTGGGCTAGCAAGTGTCCCCGGGGGTTTTTTGCCTTCCTCTGCAGCACTGAGCACGGCCCCTTGCCAGGGCTCCTTTGCGCCGTTTTGGCTAGGTGCCTGCTGCTCCTGCTCCACGAAGGTGGCCCTCGTGCCCCGCGTGCAGGGGGAGGACGCTTTCTAGACTCCCAGGGCGCACGCCCAGGGTGGCCCCCGCGGGTTGCTGCTTCTCCTCCGTAGCATTGAGCGCAGCCCCTTGTCAGGGCTCCTCTGGGCCCTTTGGGCTCAGTTCTTGCCTGCTGCTCTTGCACCTGCGAGGCGCCCCTCGTGCCCTGGCGCTCCCTGGCTCTTTTGCCCCTTGCAGGTTTGGAGCAGGAGCGAGCTCTGCTCTTCCCTTGGCTGCGTTTCCAGAGGTGTCCTTGCTTGTGCAAAACAGCCTGTGCTTGGAAGGGCTGCAGGCTTGCTGCACCATGCGGAGCTGCCGCTTTTCAGCTCTCCCTGCACGCGATCCAAGCGCAGGGCAGGCAGGAGAGCGCTTGTCATGCCTCCCTGGCCAAGAAGCACAGCGGAGCAAGTTTGGGAAGGCAAAAGGGCTGCTTGTCATCGACACGTGTCCTACTTGTGAAAATACCCCAGGGCACCACACCCCTCCTCTTCTTCCACTTTTCGGTGTGTGGTCGGTACCCATCCTCCTTCTTCAAGTTCTTCTGCACTGTTGAGAAACGAGGGACTGCTTGGCCTGTATTCCTGCTGCTCCTTTCTGCGGCTTTCCTTTGCCAGACTGCAAGGGATGCTTTGTCAAACTAAACCGAAGAACACATCAGCCTGCTCCTGGCTGCACATGCGCATTGTGTTAATGCTTGTGAGCATCGGCTCTGAAAGAGATTCAGCAAAATAGCCTAAAGGAGCCTAAAAGAAAATAAGATCAAATAAAATGATAAAATAATAAAATAACAAAACAAACTAAGAACGCGTAAAGCAAGGTAAAATAAAATAAGATAAACCAACATAAAATATAATAGTAAGAAATAACCCCAAAGAAAATATAATAAAATCAAACACAATAACCTAACATGAAAGAAACGAAACTAAACTAACATAAAGCAACAGAACAAGACAGAAAATAAAATCAAGTGAAATCAAGTGAAACCAAATGAAATCAAATCCTGTTTCTACTTGTATCCTTTTTGATTTGTGTCCTCAAAAGTGTTTCTGGAGCTGTAAACCCCCTGGCATTTCAGGCAAATAGCGGTCTCCTTGTTATTCGCCTCATCGTCAGTGCAGGGAATAGAACACAAGTGAAGAGAAGAGAAGGGTTGAGTTGGAAGGGACCTGCAGGACTATCTAGGTGAGGTGAAGACGACTAGCAGGAGCAAGGCAAAGGCTGAGAGGGCTGCCGTCACTTTCAGGAAAGGTATTGAGGGTGAAAGCCAAGGGAGGAGAAAAGCTCTGGAGTGCAAGGAAAAAGAGGGTCAAGAAGAGAAAACAATTTGGGACTTCTTTCCCAGAAGAAGACCTCAGCATAAGCAGGGGAGTAGCAAATGTCCCTTGGTGCATGGGTCAGGAACGGCGAGGCAATCCTGCACGTGCTCTCCATCTCTGCACAGTTCACGCCGAGGGAACCCAAAGCCTTGCTTTCACCTCTGGCATCCCCACAACCAAATGAATGTAGCTGGGACCAACAGCCTTCACGACGGAGTCTGAATGTCCAGATGTATTTAGCGGGACGCCCAGCAGCTGTGCCCAGGGCATGGCCAGCAAGGGCAGGGACAGCCCCCTGAGCCTCCTGGGCGCAGGGACTGCCTCGGGGCCAGCAGCCCAAAGGCCTTCCTGGGAAGGATGCTGGGCGGAGGGCTGGCGGGCGGGGCTGCGCAGGGGGGGCCCCGTCACCCCCGTGTCACAGTGCCAGCACCCGGCAACGCAGCAGTCACCATGCCCCGGGGCAGCATAAAAGGGAGCACGCTCCCGCGTCGCGCTGCCATAGCTGGCCTGGGGGCAGCCCCAGGACGTGCGAGAGGAAGTCCTTGGGGAAGCGGTGGAATGACTTGGCGAGGGCTGAGGGAGGAAGGCCGGAGGAGGCTCGACGAGGCTGCTGGAGACGAGAAGAACCACCAAGAGCTGGGGGTTCGCGAGGCTGGCTGGCCTTTTCAGCCGGCTAGCAGTGGCAAGAGCAAGGGAATGCCTTCTTGAGGAGCAGTGCAGAGCTCGCCGTCCTCATCCCCTGCGGAGCCAGGGTCAGCAGCCGTGAGGAATGGGATGCAGAGATGTTGGCGGGGGTGCCGGTGCTTTGGAGCAGCCACTGGTGCCTTGCCAGGCGCCGGAAGGATCGTTGTCCCCCAGATGGATCAGGCGGGGTGCGTTTTGCCCCTCTGGGAAGGCCCTGAGGTGGCAGCAGGTGGAGGGAGAATCGGGGTTGGGCATCTCCTGGGAGGCGTGAGCAGCCTGCGGGCCGAGGAGGCAGGTCTTGCTCACGTGCTCAGGGAAGAGCCCATCGCTGGCGACGCTGGGGTCAGGAAGGAATTTTCCCCCGGGGCAGATTGGCTCTGGTGCCCGGGGGTTTTTTGCCTTCCTCTGCAGCATTGAGCATGAGCACTTGTCAGGGCTCCTCTGGGCCATTTTGGCTGGGTTACTGCCTGCTGCTCATGCACCACCAAGGTGGCCTCTCGTGCCCTGCAGCTGCGGGGAGGAAGGCTTTTTTCCCGCCACGGTGGGCTAGCAAGTGTCCCCGGGGGTTTTTCGCCTTCCTCTGCAGCACTGAGCACGGCCCCTTGCCAGGGCTCCTTTGCGCCGTTTTGGCTAGGTGCCTGCTGCTCCTGCTCCACGAAGGTGGCCCTCGTGCCCCGCGTGCAGGGGGAGGACGCTTTCTAGACTCCCAGGGCGCACGCCCAGGGTGGCCCCCGCGGGTTGCTGCTTCTCCTCCGTAGCATTGAGCGCAGCCCCTTGTCAGGGCTCCTCTGGGCCCTTTGGGCTCAGTTCTTGCCTGCTGCTCTTGCACCTGCGAGGCACCCCTCGTGCCCTGGCGCTCCCTGGCTCTTTTGCCCCTTGCAGGTTTGGAGCAGGAGCGAGCTCTGCTCTTCCCTTGGCTGCGTTTCCCGAGGTGTCCTTGCTTGTGCAAAACAGCCTGTGCTTGGAAGGGCTGCAGGCTTGCTGCACCATGCGGAGCTGCCGCTTTTCAGCTCTCCCTGCATGCGATCCAAGCGCAGGGCAGGCAGGAGAGCGCTTGTCATGCCTCCCTGGCCAAGAAGCACAGCGGAGCAAGTTTGGGAAGGCAAAAGGGCTGCTTGTCATCGACACGTGTCCTACTTGTGAAAATACCCCAGGGCACCACACCCCTCCTCTTCTTCCACTTTTCGGTGTGTGGTCGGTACCCATCCTCCTTCTTCAAGTTCTTCTGCACTGTTGAGAAACGAGGGACTGCTTGGCCTGTATTCCTGCTGCTCCTTTCTGCGGCTTTCCTTTGCCAGACTGCAAGGGATGCGTTGTCAAACTAAACCGAAGAACACATCAGTCTGCTCCTGGCTGCACATGCGCATTGTGTTAATGCTTGTGAGCATCGGCTCTGAAAGAGATTCAGCAAAATAGCCTAAAGGAGCCTAAAAGAAAATAAGATCAAATAAAATGATAAAATAATAAAATAACAAAACAAACTAAAAACGCGTAAAGCAAGGTAAAATAAAATAAGATAAACCAACATAAAATATAATAATAAGAAATAACCCCAAAGAAAATATAATAAAATCAAATACAATAACCTAACATGAAAGAAACAAAACTAAACTAACATAAAGCAACAGAACAAGACAGAAAATAAAATCAAGTAAAATCAAGTAAAACCAAATGAAATCAAATCCTGTTTCTACTTGTATCCTTTTTGATTTGTGTCCTCAAAAGTGTTTCTGGAGCTGTAAACCCCCTGGCATTTCAGGCAAATAGCGGTCTCCTTGTTATTCGCCTCATCGTCAGTGCAGGGAATAGAACAGAAGTGAAGAGAAGAGAAGGGTTGAGTTGGAAGGGACCTGCAGGACTCTCTAGGTGAGGTGAAGACGACTAGCAGGAGCAAGGCAAAGGCTGAGAGGGCTGCCGTCACTTTCAGGAAAGGTATTGAGGGTGAAAGCCAAGGGAGGAGAAAAGCTCTGGAGTGCAAGGAAACAGATGGTCAAGAAGAGAAAACAATTTGGGACTTCTTTCCCAGAAGAAGACCTCAGCATAAGCAGGGGAGTAGCAAATGTCCCTTGGTGCATGGGTCAGGAACGGCGAGGCCATCCTGCACGTGCTCTCCGTCTCTGCACAGTTCACGCCGAGGGAACCCAAAGCCTTGCTTTCACCTCTGGCATCCCCACAACCAAATGAATGTAGCTGGGACCAACAGCCTTCACGACGGAGTCTGAATGTCCAGATGTATTTAGCGGGACGCCCAGCAGCTGTGCCCAGGGCATGGCCAGCAAGGGCAGGGACAGCCCCCTGAGCCTCCTGGGCGCAGGGACTGCCTCGGGGCCAGCAGCCCAAAGGCCTTCGTGGGAAGGATGCTGGGCGGACGGCCGGCGGGCGGGGCTGTGCAGGGGGGGCCCCGTCACCCCCGTGTCACAGTGCCAGCACCCGGCAACGCAGCAGTCACCATGCCCCGGGGCAGCATAAAAGGGAGCACGCTCCTGCGTCGCGCTGCCATAGCTGGCCTGGGGGCAGCCCCAGGACGTGCGAGAGGAAGTCCTTGGGGAAGCGGTGGAATGACTTGGCGAGGGCTGAGGGAGGAAGGCCGGAGGAGGCTCGACGAGGCTGCTGGAGACGAGAAGAACCCCCAAGAGCTGGAGGTTCGCGAGGCTGGCTGGCCTTTTCAGCCGGCTAGCAGTGGCAAGAGCAAGGGAATGCCTTCTTGAGGAGCAGTGCAGAGCTCGCCGTCCTCATCCCCTGCGGAGCCAGGGTCAGCAGCCGTGAGGAATGGGATGCAGAGATGTTGGCGGGGGTGCCGGTGCTTTGGAGCAGCCACTGGTGCCTTGCCAGGCGCCGGAAGGATCGTTGTCCCCCAGATGGATCAGGCGGGGTGCGTTTTGCCCCTCTGGGAAGGCCCTGAGGTGGCAGCAGGTGGAGGGAGAATCGGGGTTGGGCATCTCCTGGGAGGCGTGAGCAGCCTGCGGGCCGAGGAGGCAGGTCTTGCTCACGTGCTCAGGGAAGAGCCCATCGCTGGCGACGCTGGGGTCAGGAAGGAATTTTCCCCCGGGGCAGATTGGCTCTGGTGCCCGGGGGTTTTTTGCCTTCCTCTGCAGCATTGAGCATGAGCACTTGTCAGGGCTCCTCTGGGCCATTTTGGCTGGGTTACTGCCTGCTGCTCATGCACCACCAAGGTGGCCTCTCGTGCCCTGCAGCTGCGGGGAGGAAGGCTTTTTTCCCGCCACGGTGGGCTAGCAAGTGTCCCCGGGGGTTTTTTGCCTTCCTCTGCAGCACTGAGCACGGCCCCTTGCCAGGGCTCCTTTGCGCCGTTTTGGCTAGGTGCCTGCTGCTCCTGCTCCACGAAGGTGGCCCTCGTGCCCCGCGTGCAGGGGGAGGACGCTTTCTAGACTCCCAGGGCGCACGCCCAGGGTGGCCCCCGCGGGTTGCTGCTTCTCCTCCGTAGCATTGAGCGCAGCCCCTTGTCAGGGCTCCTCTGGGCCCTTTGGGCTCAGTTCTTGCCTGCTGCTCTTGCACCTGCGAGGCGCCCCTCGTGCCCTGGTGCTCCCTGGCTCTTTTGCCCCTTGCAGGTTTGGAGCAGGAGCGAGCTCTGCTCTTCCCTTGGCTGCGTTTCCCGAGGTGTCCTTGCTTGTGCAAAACAGCCTGTGCTTGGAAGGGCTGCAGGCTTGCTGCACCATGCGGAGCTGCCGCTTTTCAGCTCTCCCTGCATGCGATCCAAGCGCAGGGCAGGCAGGAGAGCGCTTGTCATGCCTCCCTGGCCAAGAAGCACAGCGGAGCAAGTTTGGGAAGGCAAAAGGGCTGCTTGTCATCGACACGTGTCCTACTTGTGAAAATACCCCAGGGCACCACACCCCTCCTCTTCTTCCACTTTTCGGTGTGTGGTCGGTACCCATCCTCCTTCTTCAAGTTCTTCTGCACTGTTGAGAAACGAGGGACTGCTTGGCCTGTATTCCTGCTGCTCCTTTCTGCGGCTTTCCTTTGCCAGACTGCAAGGGATGCGTTGTCAAACTAAACCGAAGAACACATCAGCCTGCTCCTGGCTGCACATGCGCATTGTGTTAATGCTTGTGAGCATCGGCTCTGAAAGAGATTCAGCAAAATAGCCTAAAGGAGCCTAAAAGAAAATAAGATCAAATAAAATGATAAAATAATAAAATAACAAAACAAACTAAAAACGCGTAAAGCAAGGTAAAATAAAATAAGATAAACCAACATAAAATATAATAATAAGAAATAACCCCAAAGAAAATATAATAAAATCAAATACAATAACCTAACATGAAAGAAACAAAACTAAACTAACATAAAGCAACAGAACAAGACAGAAAATAAAATCAAGTAAAATCAAGTAAAACCAAATGAAATCAAATCCTGTTTCTACTTGTATCCTTTTTGATTTGTGTCCTCAAAAGTGTTTCTGGAGCTGTAAACCCCCTGGCATTTCAGGCAAATAGCGGTCTCCTTGTTATTCGCCTCATCGTCAGTGCAGGGAATAGAACACAAGTGAAGAGAAGAGAAGGGTTGAGTTGGAAGGGACCTGCAGGACTATCTAGGTGAGGTGAAGACGACTAGCAGGAGCAAGGCAAAGGCTGAGAGGGCTGCCGTCACTTTCAGGAAAGGTATTGAGGGTGAAAGCCAAGGGAGGAGAAAAGCTCTGGAGTGCAAGGAAACAGATGGTCAAGAAGAGAAAACAATTTGGGACTTCTTTCCCAGAAGAAGACCTCAGCATAAGCAGGGGAGTAGCAAATGTCCCTTGGTGCATGGGTCAGGAACGGCGAGGCCATCCTGCACGTGCTCTCCGTCTCTGCACAGTTCACGCCGAGGGAACCCAAAGCCTTGCTTTCACCTCTGGCATCCCCACAACCAAATGAATGTAGCTGGGACCAACAGCCTTCACGACGGAGTCTGAATGTCCAGATGTATTTAGCGGGACGCCCAGCAGCTGTGCCCAGGGCATGGCCAGCAAGGGCAGGGACAGCCCCCTGAGCCTCCTGGGCGCAGGGACTGCCTCGGGGCCAGCAGCCCAAAGGCCTTCGTGGGAAGGATGCTGGGCGGACGGCCGGCGGGCGGGGCTGTGCAGGGGGGGCCCCGTCACCCCCGTGTCACAGTGCCAGCACCCGGCAACGCAGCAGTCACCATGCCCCGGGGCAGCATAAAAGGGAGCACGCTCCCGCGTCGCGCTGCCATAGCTGGCCTGGGGGCAGCCCCAAGACGTGCGAGAGGAAGTCCTTGGGGAAGCGGTGGAATGACTTGGCGAGGGCTGAGGGAGGAAGGCCGGAGGAGGCTCGACGAGGCTGCTGGAGACGAGAAGAACCCCCAAGAGCTGGAGGTTGGTGAGGCTGGCTGGCCTTTTCAGCCGGCTAGCAGTGGCAAGAGCAAGGGAATGCCTTCTTGAGGAGCACTGCAGAGCTCGCCGTCCTCATCCCCTGCGGAGCCAGGGTCAGCAGCCGTGAGGAATGGGATGCAGAGATGTTGGCGGGGGTGCCGGTGCTTTGGAGCAGCCACTGGTGCCTTGCCAGGCGCCGGAAGGATCGTTGTCCCCCAGATGGATCAGGCGGGGTGCGTTTTGCCCCTCTGGGAAGGCCCTGAGGTGGCAGCAGGTGGAGGGAGAATCGGGGTTGGGCATCTCCTGGGAGGCGTGAGCAGCCTGCGGGCCGAGGAGGCAGGTCTTGCTCACGTGCTCAGGGAAGAGCCCATCGCTGGCGACGCTGGGGTCAGGAAGGAATTTTCCCCCGGGGCAGATTGGCTCTGGTGCCCAGGGGTTTTTTGCCTTCCTCTGCAGCACTGAGCACGGCCCCTTGCCGGGCTCCTTCGGGCCGTTTTGGCTAGGTGCCTGCTGCTCCTGCTCCACGAAGGTGGCCCTTGTGCCCCGCAGGCGGGGGGAGGACGCTTTCTAGACTCCCAGGGCGCACGCCCAGGGTGGCCCCCGCGGGTTGCTGCTTCTCCTCCGTAGCATTGAGCGCAGCCCCTTGTCAGGGCTCCTCTGGGCCCTTTGGGCTCAGTTCTTGCCCGCTGCTCTTGCACCTGCGAGGCGCCACTCGTGCCCTGGCGCTCCCTGGCTCTTTTGCCCCTTGCAGGTTTGGAGCAGGAGCGAGCTCTGCTCTTCCCTTGGCTGCGTTTCCCGAGGTGTCCTTGCTTGTGCAAAACAGCCTGTGCTTGGAAGGGCTGCAGGCTTGCTGCACCATGCGGAGCTGCCGCTTTTCAGCTCTCCCTGCATGCGATCCAAGCGCAGGGCAGGCAGGAGAGCGCTTGTCATGCCTCCCTGGCCAAGAAGCACAGCGGAGCAAGTTTGGGAAGGCAAAAGGGCTGCTTGTCATCGACACGTGTCCTACTTGTGAAAATACCCCAGGGCACCACACCCCTCCTCTTCTTCCACTTTTCGGTGTGTGGTCGGTACCCATCCTCCTTCTTCAAGTTCTTCTGCACTGTTGAGAAACGAGGGACTGCTTGGCCTGTCTTCCTGCTGCTCCTTTCCACGGCTTTCCTTTGCCAGACTGCAAGGGATGCTTTGTCAAACTAAACCGAAGAACACATCAGCCTGCTCCTGGCTGCACATGCGCATTGTGTGAATGCTTGTGAGCATCGGCTCTGAAAGAGATTCAGCAAAATAGCCTAAAGGAGCCTAAAAGAAAATAAGATCAAATAAAATGATAAAATAATAAAATAACAAAACAAACTAAAAACGCGTAAAGCAAGGTAAAATAAAATAAGATAAACCAACATAAAATATAATAATAAGAAATAACCCCAAAGAAAATATAATAAAATCAAATACAATAACCTAACATGAAAGAAACGAAACTAAACTAACATAAAGCAACAGAACAAGACAGAAAATAAAATCAAGTAAAATCAAGTAAAACCAAATGAAATCAAATCCTGTTTCTACTTGTATCCTTTTTGATTTGTGTCCTCGAAAGTGTTTCTGGAGCTGTAAACCCCCCGGCATTTCAGGCAAATAGCGGTCTCCTTGTTATTCGCCTCATCGTCAGCGCAGGGAATAGAACACAAGTGAAGAGAAGAGAAGGGTTGAGTTGGAAGGGACCTGCAGGACTCTCTAGGTGAGGTGAAGACGACTTAGCAGGAGCAAGGCAAAGGCTGAGAGGGCTGCCGTCACTTTCAGGAAAGGTATTGAGGGTGAAGGCCAAGGGAGGAGAAAAGCTCTGGAGTGCAAGGAAACAGATGGTCAAGAAGAGAAAACGATTTGGGACTTCTTTCCCAGAAGAAGACCTCACCATAAGCAGGGGAGTAGCAAATGTCCCTTGGTGCATGGGTCAGGAACGGCGAGGCCATCCTGCACGTGCTCTCCGTCTCTGCACAGTTCATGCCGAGGGAACCCAAAGCCTTGCTTTCACCTCTGGCATCCCCACAACCAAATGAATGTAGCTGGGACCAACAGCCTTCACGACGGAGTCTGAATGTCCAGATGTATTTAGCGGGACACCCAGCAGCTGTGCCCAGGGCATGGCCAGCAAGGGCAGGGACAGCCCCCTGAGCCTCCTGGGCGCAGGGACTGCCTCAGGGCCAGCAGCCCAAAGGCCTTCGTGGGAAGGATGCTGAGCGGAGGGCCAGCGGGCGGGGCCGCGCAGGGGGGGCCCCGTCACCCCCGTGTCACAGTGCCAGCACCCGGCAACGCAGCAGTCACCATGCCCCGGGGCAGCATAAAAGGGAGCACGCTCCCGCGTCGCGCTGCCATAGCTGGCCTGGGGGCAGCCCCAGGATGTGCGAGAGGAAGTCCTTGGGGAAGCGGTGGAATTACTTGGCGAGGGCTGAGGGAGGAAGGCCGGAGGAGGCTCGACGAGGCTGCTGGAGACGAGAAGAACCACCAAGAGCTGGGGGTTCGTGAGGCTGGCTGGCCTTTTCAGCCGGCTAGCAGTGGCAAGAGCAAGGGAATGCCTTCTTGAGGAGCAGTGCAGAGCTCGCCGTCCTCATCCCCTGCGGAGCCAGGGTCAGCAGCCGTGAGGAATGGGATGCAGAGATGTTGGCGGGGGTGCCGGTGCCTTGGAGCAGCCACTGGTGCCTTGCCAGGCGCCGGAAGGATCGTTGTCCCCCAGATGGATCAGGCGGGGTGCGTTTTGCCCCTCTGGGAAGGCCCTGAGGTGGCAGCAGGTGGAGGGAGAATCGGGGTTGGGCATCTCCTGGGAGGCGTGAGCAGCCTGCGGGCCGAGGAGGCAGGTCTTGCTCACGTGCTCAGGGAAGAGCCCATCGCTGGCGACGCTGGGGTCAGGAAGGAATTTTCCCCCGGGGCAGATTGGCTCTGGTGCCCAGGGGTTTTTTGCCTTCCTCTGCAGCATTGAGCGTGAGCACTTGTCAGGGCTCCTCTGGGCCATTTTGGCTGGGTTACTGCCTGCTGCTCATGCACCACCAAGGTGGCCTCTCGTGCCCTGCAGCTGCGGGCAGGAAGGCTTTTTTTCCGCCACGGTGGGCTAGCAAGTGTCCCCGGGGGTTTTTTGCCTTCCTCTGCAGCACTGAGCACGGCCCCTTGCCAGGGCTCCTTTGCGCCGTTTTGGCTAGGTGCCTGCTGCTCCTGCTCCACGAAGGTGGCCCTCGTGCCCCGCGTGCAGGGGGAGGACGCTTTCTAGACTCCCAGGGCGCACGCCCAGGGTGGCCCCTGCGGGTTGCTGCTTCTCCTCCGTAGCATTGAGCGCAGCCCCTTGTCAGGGCTCCTCTGGGCCCTTTGGGCTCAGTTCTTGCCTGCTGCTCTTGCACCTGCGAGGCGCCCCTCGTGCCCTGGCGCTCCCTGGCTCTTTTGCCCCTTGCAGGTTTGGAGCAGGAGCGAGCTCTGCTCTTCCCTTGGCTGCGTTTCCCGAGGTGTCCTTGCTTGTGCAAAACAGCCTGTGCTTGGAAGGGCTGCAGGCTTGCTGCACCATGCGGAGCTGCCGCTTTTCAGCTCTCCCTGCACGCGATCCAAGCGCAGGGCAGGCAGGAGAGCGCTTGTCATGCCTCCCTGGCCAAGAAGCACAGCGGAGCAAGTTTGGGAAGGCAAAAGGGCTGCTTGTCATCGACACGTGTCCTACTTGTGAAAATACCCCAGGGCACCACACCCCTCCTCTTCTTCCACTTTTCGGTGTGTGGTCGGTACCCATCCTCCTTCTTCAAGTTCTTCTGCACTGTTGAGAAACGAGGGACTGCTTGGCCTGTATTCCTGCTGCTCCTTTCTGCGGCTTTCCTTTGCCAGACTGCAAGGGATGCGTTGTCAAACTAAACCGAAGAACACATCAGCCTGCTCCTGGCTGCACATGCGCATTGTGTTAATGCTTGTGAGCATCGGCTCTGAAAGAGATTCAGCAAAATAGCCTAAAGGAGCCTAAAAGAAAATAAGATCAAATAAAATGATAAAATAATAAAATAACAAAACAAACTAAAAACGCGTAAAGCAAGGTAAAATAAAATAAGATAAACCAACATAAAATATAATAATAAGAAATAACCCCAAAGAAAATATAATAAAATCAAATACAATAACCTAACATGAAAGAAACAAAACTAAACTAACATAAAGCAACAGAACAAGACAGAAAATAAAATCAAGTAAAATCAAGTGAAACCAAATGAAATCAAATCCTGTTTCTACTTGTATCCTTTTTGATTTGTGTCCTCAAAAGTGTTTCTGGAGCTGTAAACCCCCTGGCATTTCAGGCAAATAGCGGTCTCCTTGTTATTCGCCTCATCGTCAGTGCAGGGAATAGAACAGAAGTGAAAAGAGAAGGGTTGAGTTGGAAGGGACCTGCAGGACTCTCTAGCTGAGGTGAAGACGACTAGCAGGAGCAAGGCAAAGGCTGAGAGGGCTGCCGTCACTTTCAGGAAAGGTATTGAGGGTGAAAGCCAAGGGAGGAGAAAAGCTCTGGAGTGCAAGGAAACAGATGGTCAAGAAGAGAAAACAATTTGGGACTTCTTTCCCAGAAGAAGACCTCAGCATAAGCAGGGGAGTAGCAAATGTCCCTTGGTGCATGGGTCAGGAACGGCGAGGCCATCCTGCACGTGCTCTCCGTCTCTGCACAGTTCACGCCGAGGGAACCCAAAGCCTTGCTTTCACCTCTGGCATCCCCACAACCAAATGAATGTAGCTGGGACCAACAGCCTTCACGACGGAGTCTGAATGTCCAGATGTATTTAGCGGGACGCCCAGCAGCTGTGCCCAGGGCATGGCCAGCAAGGGCAGGGACAGCCCCCTGAGCCTCCTGGGTGCAGGGACTGCCTCAGGGCCAGCAGCCCAAAGGCCTTCGTGGGAAGGATGCTGAGCGGAGGGCCAGCGGGCGGGGCCGCGCAGGGGGGGCCCCGTCACCCCCGTGTCACAGTGCCAGCACCCGGCAACGCAGCAGTCACCATGCCCCGGGGCAGCATAAAAGGGAGCACGCTCCCGCGTCGCGCTGCCATAGCTGGCCTGGGGGCAGCCCCAGGACGTGCGAGAGGAAGTCCTTGGGGAAGCGGTGGAATGACTTGGCGAGGGCTGAGGGAGGAAGGCCGGAGGAGGCTCGACGAGGCTGCTGGAGACGAGAAGAACCCCCAAGAGCTGGAGGTTCGCGAGGCTGGCTGGCCTTTTCAGCCGGCTAGCAGTGGCAAGAGCAAGGGAATGCCTTCTTGAGGAGCAGTGCAGAGCTCGCCGTCCTCATCCCCTGCGGAGCCAGGGTCAGCAGCCGTGAGGAATGGGATGCAGAGATGTTGGCGGGGGTGCCGGTGCTTTGGAGCAGCCACTGGTGCCTTGCCAGGCGCAGGAAGGATCGTTGTCCCCCAGATGGATCAGGCGGGGTGCGTTTTGCCCCTCTGGGAAGGCCCTGAGGTGGCAGCAGGTGGAGGGAGAATCGGGGTTGGGCATCTCCTGGGAGGCGTGAGCAGCCTGCGGGCCGAGGAGGCAGGTCTTGCTCACGTGCTCAGGGAAGAGCCCATCGCTGGCGACGCTGGGGTCAGGAAGGAATTTTCCCCCGGGGCAGATTGGCTCTGGTGCCCGGGGGTTTTTTGCCTTCCTCTGCAGCATTGAGCATGAGCACTTGTCAGGGCTCCTCTGGGCCATTTTGGCTGGGTTACTGCCTGCTGCTCATGCACCACCAAGGTGGCCTCTCGTGCCCTGCAGCTGCGGGGAGGAAGGCTTTTTTCCCGCCACGGTGGGCTAGCAAGTGTCCCCGGGGGTTTTTTGCCCTCCTCTGCAGCACTGAGCACGGCCCCTTGCCAGGGCTCCTTTGCGCCGTTTTGGCTAGGTGCCTGCTGCTCCTGCTCCACGAAGGTGGCCCTCGTGCCCCGCGTGCAGGGGGAGGACGCTTTCTAGACTCCCAGGGCGCACGCCCAGGGTGGCCCCCGCGGGTTGCTGCTTCTCCTCCGTAGCATTGAGCGCAGCCCCTTGTCAGGGCTCCTCTGGGCCCTTTGGGCTCAGTTCTTGCCTGCTGCTCTTGCACCTGCGAGGCGCCCCTCGTGCCCTGGTGCTCCCTGGCTCTTTTGCCCCTTGCAGGTTTGGAGCAGGAGCGAGCTCTGCTCTTCCCTTGGCTGCGTTTCCCGAGGTGTCCTTGCTTGTGCAAAACAGCCTGTGCTTGGAAGGGCTGCAGGCTTGCTGCACCATGCGGAGCTGCCGCTTTTCATCTCTCCCTGCATGCGATCCAAGCGCAGGGCAGGCAGGAGAGCGCTTGTCATGCCTCCCTGGCCAAGAAGCACAGCGGAGCAAGTTTGGGAAGGCAAAAGGGCTGCTTGTCATCGACACGTGTCCTACTTGTGAAAATACCCCAGGGCACCACACCCCTCCTCTTCTTCCACTTTTCGGTGTGTGGTCGGTACCCATCCTCCTTCTTCAAGTTCTTCTGCACTGTTGAGAAACGAGGGACTGCTTGGCCTGTATTCCTGCTGCTCCTTTCTGCGGCTTTCCTTTGCCAGACTGCAAGGGATGCGTTGTCAAACTAAACCGAAGAACACATCAGCCTGCTCCTGGCTGCACATGCGCATTGTGTTAATGCTTGTGAGCATCGGCTCTGAAAGAGATTCAGCAAAATAGCCTAAAGGAGCCTAAAAGAAAATAAGATCAAATAAAATGATAAAATAATAAAATAACAAAACAAACTAAAAACGCGTAAAGCAAGGTAAAATAAAATAAGATAAACCAACATAAAATATAATAATAAGAAATAACCCCAAAGAAAATATAATAAAATCAAATACAATAACCTAACATGAAAGAAACAAAACTAAACTAACATAAAGCAACAGAACAAGACAGAAAATAAAATCAAGTAAAATCAAGTAAAACCAAATGAAATCAAATCCTGTTTCTACTTGTATCCTTTTTGATTTGTGTCCTCAAAAGTGTTTCTGGAGCTGTAAACCCCCTGGCATTTCAGGCAAATAGCGGTCTCCTTGTTATTCGCCTCATCGTCAGTGCAGGGAATAGAACACAAGTGAAGAGAAGAGAAGGGTTGAGTTGGAAGGGACCTGCAGGACTATCTAGGTGAGGTGAAGACGACTAGCAGGAGCAAGGCAAAGGCTGAGAGGGCTGCCGTCACTTTCAGGAAAGGTATTGAGGGTGAAAGCCAAGGGAGGAGAAAAGCTCTGGAGTGCAAGGAAACAGATGGTCAAGAAGAGAAAACAATTTGGGACTTCTTTCCCAGAAGAAGACCTCAGCATAAGCAGGGGAGTAGCAAATGTCCCTTGGTGCATGGGTCAGGAACGGCGAGGCCATCCTGCACGTGCTCTCCGTCTCTGCACAGTTCACGCCGAGGGAACCCAAAGCCTTGCTTTCACCTCTGGCATCCCCACAACCAAATGAATGTAGCTGGGACCAACAGCCTTCACGACGGAGTCTGAATGTCCAGATGTATTTAGCGGGACGCCCAGCAGCTGTGCCCAGGGCATGGCCAGCAAGGGCAGGGACAGCCCCCTGAGCCTCCTGGGCGCAGGGACTGCCTCGGGGCCAGCAGCCCAAAGGCCTTCGTGGGAAGGATGCTGGGCGGACGGCCGGCGGGCGGGGCTGTGCAGGGGGGGCCCCGTCACCCCCATGTCACAGTGCCAGCACCCGGCAACGCAGCAGTCACCATGCCCCGGGGCAGCATAAAAGGGAGCACGCTCCTGCGTCGCGCTGCCATAGCTGGCCTGGGGGCAGCCCCAAGACGTGCGAGAGGAAGTCCTTGGGGAAGCGGTGGAATGACTTGGCGAGGGCTGAGGGAGGAAGGCCGGAGGAGGCTCGACGAGGCTGCTGGAGACGAGAAGAACCCCCAAGAGCTGGAGGTTGGTGAGGCTGGCTGGCCTTTTCAGCCGGCTAGCAGTGGCAAGAGCAAGGGAATGCCTTCTTGAGGAGCAGTGCAGAGCTCGCCGTCCTCATCCCCTGCGGAGCCAGGGTCAGCAGCCGTGAGGAATGGGATGCAGAGATGTTGGCGGGGGTGCCGGTGCTTTGGAGCAGCCACTGGTGCCTTGCCAGGCGCCGGAAGGATCGTTGTCCCCCAGATGGATCAGGCGGGGTGCGTTTTGCCCCTCTGGGAAGGCCCTGAGGTGGCAGCAAGTGGAGGGAGAATCGGGGTTGGGCATCTCCTGGGAGGCGTGAGCAGCCTGCGGGCCGAGGAGGCAGGTCTTGCTCACGTGCTCAGGGAATAGCCCATCGCTGGCGACGCTGGGGTCAGGAAGGAATTTTCCCCCGGGGCAGATTGGCTCTGGTGCCCAGGGGTTTTTTGCCTTCCTCTGCAGCACTGAGCACGGCCCCTTGCCGGGCTCCTTCGGGCCGTTTTGGCTAGGTGCCTGCTGCTCCTGCTCCACGAAGGTGGCCCTTGTGCCCCGCAGGCGGGGGGAGGACGCTTTCTAGACTCCCAGGGCGCACGCCCAGGGTGGCCCCCGCGGGTTGCTGCTTCTCCTCCGTAGCATTGAGCGCAGCCCCTTGTCAGGGCTCCTCTGGGCCCTTTGGGCTCAGTTCTTGCCCGCTGCTCTTGCACCTGCGAGGCGCCACTCGTGCCCTGGCGCTCCCTGGCTCTTTTGCCCCTTGCAGGTTTGGAGCAGGAGCGAGCTCTGCTCTTCCCTTGGCTCCGTTTCCCGAGGTGTCCTTGCTTGTGCAAAACAGCCTGTGCTTGGAAGGGCTGCAGGCTTGCTGCACCATGCGGAGCTGCCGCTTTTCAGCTCTCCCTGCATGCGATCCAAGCGCAGGGCAGGCAGGAGAGCGCTTGTCATGCCTCCCTGGCCAAGAAGCACAGCGGAGCAAGTTTGGGAAGGCAAAAGGGCTGCTTGTCATCGCCACGTGTCCTACTTGTGAAAATACCCCAGGGCACCACACCCCTCCTCTTCTTCCACTTTTCGGTGTGTGGTCGGTACCCATCCTCCTTCTTCAAGTTCTTCTGCACTGTTGAGAAACGAGGGACTGCTTGGCCTGTATTCCTGCTGCTCCTTTCTGCGGCTTTCCTTTGCCAGACTGCAAGGGATGCTTTGTCAAACTAAACCGAAGAACACATCAGCCTGCTCCTGGCTGCACATGCGCATTGTGTTAATGCTTGTGAGCCTTGGCTCTGAAAGTGATTCAGCAAAATAGCCTAAAGGAGCCTAAAAGAAAATAAGATCAAATAAAATGATAAAATAATAAAATAACAAAACAAACTAAGAACGCGTAAAGCAAGGTAAAATAAAATAAGATAAACCAACATAAAATATAATAATAAGAAATAACCCCAAAGAAAATATAATAAAATCAAATACAATAACCTAACATGAAAGAAACGAAACTAAACTAACATAAAGCAACAGAACAAGACAGAAAATAAAATCAAGTAAAATCAAGTAAAACCAAATGAAATCAAATCCTGTTTCTACTTGTATCCTTTTTGATTTGTGTCCTCAAAAGTGTTTCTGGAGCTGTAAACCCCCCGGCATTTCAGGCAAATAGCGGTCTCCTTGTTATTCGCCTCATCGTCAGCGCAGGGAATAGAACACAAGTGAAGAGAAGAGAAGGGTTGAGTTGGAAGGGACCTGCAGGACTCTCTAGCTGAGGTGAAGACGACTTAGCAGGAGCAAGGCAAAGGCTGAGAGGGCTGCCGTCACTTTCAGGAAAGGTATTGAGGGTGAAGGCCAAGGGAGGAGAAAAGCTCTGGAGTGCAAGGAAACAGATGGTCAAGAAGAGAAAACGATTTGGGACTTCTTTCCCAGAAGAAGACCTCAGCATAAGCAGGGGAGTAGCAAATGTCCCTTGGTGCATGGGTCAGGAACGGCGAGGCAATCCTGCACGTGCTCTCCATCTCTGCACAGTTCACGCCGAGGGAACCCAAAGCCTTGCTTTCACCTCTGGCATCCCCACAACCAAATGAATGTAGCTGGGACCAACAGCCTTCACGACGGAGTCTGAATGTCCAGATGTATTTAGCGGGACGCCCAGCAGCTGTGCCCAGGGCATGGCCAGCAAGGGCAGGGACAGCCCCCTGAGCCTCCTGGGCGCAGGGACTGCCTCGGGGCCAGCAGCCCAAAGGCCTTCCTGGGAAGGATGCTGGGCGGAGGGCTGGCGGGCGGGGCTGCGCAGGGGGGGCCCCGTCACCCCCGTGTCACAGTGCCAGCACCCGGCAACGCAGCAGTCACCATGCCCCGGGGCAGCATAAAAGGGAGCACGCTCCCGCGTCGCGCTGCCATAGCTGGCCTGGGGGCAGCCCCAGGACGTGCGAGAGGAAGTCCTTGGGGAAGCGGTGGAATGACTTGGCGAGGGCTGAGGGAGGAAGGCCGGAGGAGGCTCGACGAGGCTGCTGGAGACGAGAAGAACCCCCAAGAGCTGGAGGTTCGCGAGGCTGGCTGGCCTTTTCAGCCGGCTAGCAGTGGCAAGAGCAAGGGAATGCCTTCTTGAGGAGCAGTGCAGAGCTCGCCGTCCTCATCCCCTGCGGAGCCAGGGTCAGCAGCCGTGAGGAATGGGATGCAGAGATGTTGGCGGGGGTGCCGGTGCTTTGGAGCAGCCACTGGTGCCTTGCCAGGCGCAGGAAGGATCGTTGTCCCCCAGATGGATCAGGCGGGGTGCGTTTTGCCCCTCTGGGAAGGCCCTGAGGTGGCAGCAAGTGGAGGGAGAATCGGGGTTGGGCATCTCCTGGGAGGCGTGAGCAGCCTGCGGGCCGAGGAGGCAGGTCTTGCTCACGTGCTCAGGGAAGAGCCCATCGCTGGCGACGCTGGGGTCAGGAAGGAATTTTCCCCCGGGGCAGATTGGCTCTGGTGCCCGGGGGTTTTTTGCCTTCCTCTGCAGCATTGAGCATGAGCACTTGTCAGGGCTCCTCTGGGCCATTTTGGCTGGGTTACTGCCTGCTGCTCATGCACCACCAAGGTGGCCTCTCGTGCCCTGCAGCTGCGGGCAGGAAGGCTTTTTTCCCCCCACGGTGGGCTAGCAAGTGTCCCCGGGGGTTTTTTGCCTTCCTCTGCAGCACTGAGCACGGCCCCTTGCCAGGGATCCTTTGGGCCGTTTTGGCTAGGTGCCTGCTGCTCCTGCTCCACGAAGGTGGCCCTCGTGCCCCGCGTGCAGGGGGAGGACGCTTTCTAGACTCCCAGGGCGCACGCCCAGGGTGGCCCCCGCGGGTTGCTGCTTCTCCTCCGTAGCATTGAGCGCAGCCCCTTGTCAGGGCTCCTCTGGGCCCTTTGGGCTCAGTTCTTGCCTGCTGCTCTTGCACCTGCGAGGCGCCCCTCGTGCCCTGGCGCTCCCTGGCTCTTTTGCCCCTTGCAGGTTTGGAGCAGGAGCGAGCTCTGCTCTTCCCTTGGCTGCGTTTCCCGAGGTGTCCTTGCTTGTGCAAAACAGCCTGTGCTTGGAAGGGCTGCAGGCTTGCTGCACCATGCGGAGCTGCCGCTTTTCAGCTCTCCCTGCACGCGATCCAAGCGCAGGGCAGGCAGGAGAGCGCTTGTCATGCCTCCCTGGCCAAGAAGCACAGCGGAGCAAGTTTGGGAAGGCAAAAGGGCTGCTTGTCATCGACACGTGTCCTACTTGTGAAAATACCCCAGGGCACCACACCCCTCCTCTTCTTCCACTTTTCGGTGTGTGGTCGGTACCCATCCTCCTTCTTCAAGTTCTTCTGCACTGTTGAGAAACGAGGGACTGCTTGGCCTGTATTCCTGCTGCTCCTTTCTGCGGCTTTCCTTTGCCAGACTGCAAGGGATGCGTTGTCAAACTAAACCGAAGAACACATCAGCCTGCTCCTGGCTGCACATGCGCATTGTGTTAATGCTTGTGAGCATCGGCTCTGAAAGAGATTCAGCAAAATAGCCTAAAGGAGCCTAAAAGAAAATAAGATCAAATAAAATGATAAAATAATAAAATAACAAAACAAACTAAAAACGCGTAAAGCAAGGTAAAATAAAATAAGATAAACCAACATAAAATATAATAATAAGAAATAACCCCAAAGAAAATATAATAAAATCAAATACAATAACCTAACATGAAAGAAACAAAACTAAACTAACATAAAGCAACAGAACAAGACAGAAAATAAAATCAAGTAAAATCAAGTAAAACCAAATGAAATCAAATCCTGTTTCTACTTGTATCCTTTTTGATTTGTGTCCTCAAAAGTGTTTCTGGAGCTGTAAACCCCCTGGCATTTCAGGCAAATAGCGGTCTCCTTGTTATTCGCCTCATCGTCAGTGCAGGGAATAGAACACAAGTGAAGAGAAGAGAAGGGTTGAGTTGGAAGGGACCTGCAGGACTATCTAGGTGAGGTGAAGACGACTAGCAGGAGCAAGGCAAAGGCTGAGAGGGCTGCCGTCACTTTCAGGAAAGGTATTGAGGGTGAAAGCCAAGGGAGGAGAAAAGCTCTGGAGTGCAAGGAAACAGATGGTCAAGAAGAGAAAACAATTTGGGACTTCTTTCCCAGAAGAAGACCTCAGCATAAGCAGGGGAGTAGCAAATGTCCCTTGGTGCATGGGTCAGGAACGGCGAGGCCATCCTGCACGTGCTCTCCGTCTCTGCACAGTTCACGCCGAGGGAACCCAAAGCCTTGCTTTCACCTCTGGCATCCCCACAACCAAATGAATGTAGCTGGGACCAACAGCCTTCACGACGGAGTCTGAATGTCCAGATGTATTTAGCGGGACGCCCAGCAGCTGTGCCCAGGGCATGGCCAGCAAGGGCAGGGACAGCCCCCTGAGCCTCCTGGGTGCAGGGACTGCCTCAGGGCCAGCAGCCCAAAGGCCTTCCTGGGAAGGATGCTGAGCGGAGGGCCAGCGGGCGGGGCCGCGCAGGGGGGGCCCCGTCACCCCCGTGTCACAGTGCCAGCACCCGGCAACGCAGCAGTCACCATGCCCCGGGGCAGCATAAAAGGGAGCACGCTCCCGCGTCGCGCTGCCATAGCTGGCCTGGGGGCAGCCCCAGGACGTGCGAGAGGAAGTCCTTGGGGAAGCGGTGGAATTACTTGGCGAGGGCTGAGGGAGGAAGGCCGGAGGAGGCTCGACGAGGCTGCTGGAGACGAGAAGAACCCCCAAGAGCTGGAGGTTCGCGAGGCTGGCTGGCCTTTTCAGCCGGCTAGCAGTGGCAAGAGCAAGGGAATGCCTTCTTGAGGAGCAGTGCAGAGCTCGCCATCCTCATCCCCTGCGGAGCCAGGGTCAGCAGCCGTGAGGAATGGGATGCAGAGATGTTGGCGGGGGTGCCGGTGCTTTGGAGCAGCCACTGGTGCCTTGCCAGGCGCCGGAAGGATCGTTGTCCCCCAGATGGATCAGGCGGGGTGCGTTTTGCCCCTCTGGGAAGGCCCTGAGGTGGCAGCAGGTGGAGGGAGAATCGGGGTTGGGCATCTCCTGGGAGGCGTGAGCAGCCTGCGGGCCGAGGAGGCAGGTCTTGCTCACGTGCTCAGGGAAGAGCCCATCGCTGGCGACGCTGGGGTCAGGAAGGAATTTTCCCCCGGGGCAGATTGGCTCTGGTGCCCGGGGGTTTTTTGCCTTCCTCTGCAGCATTGAGCATGAGCACTTGTCAGGGCTCCTCTGGGCCATTTTGGCTGGGTTACTGCCTGCTGCTCATGCACCACCAAGGTGGCCTCTCGTGCCCTGCAGCTGCGGGGAGGAAGGCTTTTTTCCCGCCACGGTGGGCTAGCAAGTGTCCCCGGGGGTTTTTTGCCTTCCTCTGCAGCACTGAGCACGGCCCCTTGCCAGGGATCCTTTGCGCCGTTTTGGCTAGGTGCCTGCTGCTCCTGCTCCACGAAGGTGGCCCTCGTGCCCCGCGTGCAGGGGGAGGACGCTTTCTAGACTCCCAGGGCGCACGCCCAGGGTGGCCCCCGCGGGTTGCTGCTTCTCCTCCGTAGCATTGAGCGCAGCCCCTTGTCAGGGCTCCTCTGGGCCCTTTGGGCTCAGTTCTTGCCTGCTGCTCTTGCACCTGCGAGGCGCCCCTCGTGCCCTGGCGCTCCCTGGCTCTTTTGCCCCTTGCAGGTTTGGAGCAGGAGCGAGCTCTGCTCTTCCCTTGGCTGCGTTTCCCGAGGTGTCCTTGCTTGTGCAAAACAGCCTGTGCTTGGAAGGGCTGCAGGCTTGCTGCACCATGCGGAGCTGCCGCTTTTCAGCTCTCCCTGCACGCGATCCAAGCGCAGGGCAGGCAGGAGAGCGCTTGTCATGCCTCCCTGGCCAAGAAGCACAGCGGAGCAAGTTTGGGAAGGCAAAAGGGCTGCTTGTCATCGACACGTGTCCTACTTGTGAAAATACCCCAGGGCACCACACCCCTCCTCTTCTTCCACTTTTCGGTGTGTGGTCGGTACCCATCCTCCTTCTTCAAGTTCTTCTGCACTGTTGAGAAACGAGGGACTGCTTGGCCTGTATTCCTGCTGCTCCTTTCTGCGGCTTTCCTTTGCCAGACTGCAAGGGATGCGTTGTCAAACTAAACCGAAGAACACATCAGCCTGCTCCTGGCTGCACATGCGCATTGTGTTAATGCTTGTGAGCATCGGCTCTGAAAGAGATTCAGCAAAATAGCCTAAAGGAGCCTAAAAGAAAATAAGATCAAATAAAATGATAAAATAATAAAATAACAAAACAAACTAAAAACGCGTAAAGCAAGGTAAAATAAAATAAGATAAACCAACATAAAATATAATAATAAGAAATAACCCCAAAGAAAATATAATAAAATCAAATACAATAACCTAACATGAAAGAAACAAAACTAAACTAACATAAAGCAACAGAACAAGACAGAAAATAAAATCAAGTAAAATCAAGTAAAACCAAATGAAATCAAATCCTGTTTCTACTTGTATCCTTTTTGATTTGTGTCCTCAAAAGTGTTTCTGGAGCTGTAAACCCCCTGGCATTTCAGGCAAATAGCGGTCTCCTTGTTATTCGCCTCATCGTCAGTGCAGGGAATAGAACAGAAGTGAAGAGAAGAGAAGGGTTGAGTTGGAAGGGACCTGCAGGACTATCTAGGTGAGGTGAAGACGACTAGCAGGAGCAAGGCAAAGGCTGAGAGGGCTGCCGTCACTTTCAGGAAAGGTATTGAGGGTGAAAGCCAAGGGAGGAGAAAAGCTCTGGAGTGCAAGGAAACAGATGGTCAAGAAGAGAAAACAATTTGGGACTTCTTTCCCAGAAGAAGACCTCAGCATAAGCAGGGGAGTAGCAAATGTCCCTTGGTGCATGGGTCAGGAACGGCGAGGCCATCCTGCACGTGCTCTCCGTCTCTGCACAGTTCACGCCGAGGGAACCCAAAGCCTTGCTTTCACCTCTGGCATCCCCACAACCAAATGAATGTAGCTGGGACCAACAGCCTTCACGACGGAGTCTGAATGTCCAGATGTATTTAGCGGGACGCCCAGCAGCTGTGCCCAGGGCATGGCCAGCAAGGGCAGGGACAGCCCCCTGAGCCTCCTGGGTGCAGGGACTGCCTCAGGGCCAGCAGCCCAAAGGCCTTCCTGGGAAGGATGCTGAGCGGAGGGCCAGCGGGCGGGGCCGCGCAGGGGGGGCCCCGTCACCCCCGTGTCACAGTGCCAGCACCCGGCAACGCAGCAGTCACCATGCCCCGGGGCAGCATAAAAGGGAGCACGCTCCCGCGTCGCGCTGCCATAGCTGGCCTGGGGGCAGCCCCAGGACGTGCGAGAGGAAGTCCTTGGGGAAGCGGTGGAATTACTTGGCGAGGGCTGAGGGAGGAAGGCCGGAGGAGGCTCGACGAGGCTGCTGGAGACGAGAAGAACCCCCAAGAGCTGGAGGTTCGCGAGGCTGGCTGGCCTTTTCAGCCGGCTAGCAGTGGCAAGAGCAAGGGAATGCCTTCTTGAGGAGCAGTGCAGAGCTCGCCATCCTCATCCCCTGCGGAGCCAGGGTCAGCAGCCGTGAGGAATGGGATGCAGAGATGTTGGCGGGGGTGCCGGTGCTTTGGAGCAGCCACTGGTGCCTTGCCAGGCGCCGGAAGGATCGTTGTCCCCCAGATGGATCAGGCGGGGTGCGTTTTGCCCCTCTGGGAAGGCCCTGAGGTGGCAGCAGGTGGAGGGAGAATCGGGGTTGGGCATCTCCTGGGAGGCGTGAGCAGCCTGCGGGCCGAGGAGGCAGGTCTTGCTCACGTGCTCAGGGAAGAGCCCATCGCTGGCGACGCTGGGGTCAGGAAGGAATTTTCCCCCGGGGCAGATTGGCTCTGGTGCCCGGGGGTTTTTTGCCTTCCTCTGCAGCATTGAGCATGAGCACTTGTCAGGGCTCCTCTGGGCCATTTTGGCTGGGTTACTGCCTGCTGCTCATGCACCACCAAGGTGGCCTCTCGTGCCCTGCAGCTGCGGGGAGGAAGGCTTTTTTCCCGCCACGGTGGGCTAGCAAGTGTCCCCGGGGGTTTTTTGCCTTCCTCTGCAGCACTGAGCACGGCCCCTTGCCAGGGATCCTTTGCGCCGTTTTGGCTAGGTGCCTGCTGCTCCTGCTCCACGAAGGTGGCCCTCGTGCCCCGCGTGCAGGGGGAGGACGCTTTCTAGACTCCCAGGGCGCACGCCCAGGGTGGCCCCCGCGGGTTGCTGCTTCTCCTCCGTAGCATTGAGCGCAGCCCCTTGTCAGGGCTCCTCTGGGCCCTTTGGGCTCAGTTCTTGCCTGCTGCTCTTGCACCTGCGAGGCGCCCCTCGTGCCCTGGCGCTCCCTGGCTCTTTTGCCCCTTGCAGGTTTGGAGCAGGAGCGAGCTCTGCTCTTCCCTTGGCTGCGTTTCCCGAGGTGTCCTTGCTTGTGCAAAACAGCCTGTGCTTGGAAGGGCTGCAGGCTTGCTGCACCATGCGGAGCTGCCGCTTTTCAGCTCTCCCTGCACGCGATCCAAGCGCAGGGCAGGCAGGAGAGCGCTTGTCATGCCTCCCTGGCCAAGAAGCACAGCGGAGCAAGTTTGGGAAGGCAAAAGGGCTGCTTGTCATCGACACGTGTCCTACTTGTGAAAATACCCCAGGGCACCACACCCCTCCTCTTCTTCCACTTTTCGGTGTGTGGTCGGTACCCATCCTCCTTCTTCAAGTTCTTCTGCACTGTTGAGAAACGAGGGACTGCTTGGCCTGTATTCCTGCTGCTCCTTTCTGCGGCTTTCCTTTGCCAGACTGCAAGGGATGCTTTGTCAAACTAAACCGAAGAACACATCAGCCTGCTCCTGGCTGCACATGCGCATTGTGTTAATGCTTGTGAGCATCGGCTCTGAAAGAGATTCAGCAAAATAGCCTAAAGGAGCCTAAAAGAAAATAAGATCAAATAAAATGATAAAATAATAAAATAACAAAACAAACTAAGAACGCATAAAGCAAGGTAAAATAAAATAAGATAAACCAACATAAAATATAATAGTAAGAAATAACCCCAAAGAAAATATAATAAAATCAAACACAATAACCTAACATGAAAGAAACGAAACTAAACTAACATAAAGCAACAGAACAAGACAGAAAATAAAATCAAGTGAAATCAAGTGAAACCAAATGAAATCAAATCCTGTTTCTACTTGTATCCTTTTTGATTTGTGTCCTCAAAAGTGTTTCTGGAGCTGTAAACCCCCTGGCATTTCAGGCAAATAGCGGTCTCCTTGTTATTCGCCTCATCGTCAGTGCAGGGAATAGAACACAAGTGAAGAGAAGAGAAGGGTTGAGTTGGAAGGGACCTGCAGGACTATCTAGGTGAGGTGAAGACGACTAGCAGGAGCAAGGCAAAGGCTGAGAGGGCTGCCGTCACTTTCAGGAAAGGTATTGAGGGTGAAAGCCAAGGGAGGAGAAAAGCTCTGGAGTGCAAGGAAAAAGAGGGTCAAGAAGAGAAAACAATTTGGGACTTCTTTCCCAGAAGAAGACCTCAGCATAAGCAGGGGAGTAGCAAATGTCCCTTGGTGCATGGGTCAGGAACGGCAAGGCAATCCTGCACGTGCTCTCCATCTCTGCACAGTTCACGCCGAGGGAACCCAAAGCCTTGCTTTCACCTCTGGCATCCCCACAACCAAATGAATGTAGCTGGGACCAACAGCCTTCACGACGGAGTCTGAATGTCCAGATGTATTTAGCGGGACGCCCAGCAGCTGTGCCCAGGGCATGGCCAGCAAGGGCAGGGACAGCCCCCTGAGCCTCCTGGGCGCAGGGACTGCCTCGGGGCCAGCAGCCCAAAGGCCTTCCTGGGAAGGATGCTGGGCGGAGGGCTGGCGGGCGGGGCTGCGCAGGGGGGGCCCCGTCACCCCCGTGTCACAGTGCCAGCACCCGGCAACGCAGCAGTCACCATGCCCCGGGGCAGCATAAAAGGGAGCACGCTCCCGCGTCGCGCTGCCATAGCTGGCCTGGGGGCAGCCCCAGGACGTGCGAGAGGAAGTCCTTGGGGAAGCGGTGGAATTACTTGGCGAGGGCTGAGGGAGGAAGGCCGGAGGAGGCTCGACGAGGCTGCTGGAGACGAGAAGAACCACCAAGAGCTGGGGGTTCGCGAGGCTGGCTGGCCTTTTCAGCCGGCTAGCAGTGGCAAGAGCAAGGGAATGCCTTCTTGAGGAGCAGTGCAGAGCTCGCCGTCCTCATCCCCTGCGGAGCCAGGGTCAGCAGCCGTGAGGAATGGGATGCAGAGATGTTGGCGGGGGTGCCGGTGCTTTGGAGCAGCCACTGGTGCCTTGCCAGGCGCCGGAAGGATCGTTGTCCCCCAGATGGATCAGGCGGGGTGCGTTTTGCCCCTCTGGGAAGGCCCTGAGGTGGCAGCAGGTGGAGGGAGAATCGGGGTTGGGCATCTCCTGGGAGGCGTGAGCAGCCTGCGGGCCGAGGAGGCAGGTCTTGCTCACGTGCTCAGGGAAGAGCCCATCGCTGGCGACGCTGGGGTCAGGAAGGAATTTTCCCCCGGGGCAGATTGGCTCTGGTGCCCGGGGGTTTTTTGCCTTCCTCTGCAGCATTGAGCATGAGCACTTGTCAGGGCTCCTCTGGGCCATTTTGGCTGGGTTACTGCCTGCTGCTCATGCACCACCAAGGTGGCCTCTCGTGCCCTGCAGCTGCGGGGAGGAAGGCTTTTTTCCCGCCACGGTGGGCTAGCAAGTGTCCCCGGGGGTTTTTCGCCTTCCTCTGCAGCACTGAGCACGGCCCCTTGCCAGGGCTCCTTTGCGCCGTTTTGGCTAGGTGCCTGCTGCTCCTGCTCCACGAAGGTGGCCCTCGTGCCCCGCGTGCAGGGGGAGGACGCTTTCTAGACTCCCAGGGCGCACGCCCAGGGTGGCCCCCGCGGGTTGCTGCTTCTCCTCCGTAGCATTGAGCGCAGCCCCTTGTCAGGGCTCCTCTGGGCCCTTTGGGCTCAGTTCTTGCCTGCTGCTCTTGCACCTGCGAGGCACCCCTCGTGCCCTGGCGCTCCCTGGCTCTTTTGCCCCTTGCAGGTTTGGAGCAGGAGCGAGCTCTGCTCTTCCCTTGGCTGCGTTTCCCGAGGTGTCCTTGCTTGTGCAAAACAGCCTGTGCTTGGAAGGGCTGCAGGCTTGCTGCACCATGCGGAGCTGCCGCTTTTCAGCTCTCCCTGCATGCGATCCAAGCGCAGGGCAGGCAGGAGAGCGCTTGTCATGCCTCCCTGGCCAAGAAGCACAGCGGAGCAAGTTTGGGAAGGCAAAAGGGCTGCTTGTCATCGACACGTGTCCTACTTGTGAAAATACCCCAGGGCACCACACCCCTCCTCTTCTTCCACTTTTCGGTGTGTGGTCGGTACCCATCCTCCTTCTTCAAGTTCTTCTGCACTGTTGAGAAACGAGGGACTGCTTGGCCTGTATTCCTGCTGCTCCTTTCTGCGGCTTTCCTTTGCCAGACTGCAAGGGATGCGTTGTCAAACTAAACCGAAGAACACATCAGCCTGCTCCTGGCTGCACATGCGCATTGTGTTAATGCTTGTGAGCATCGGCTCTGAAAGAGATTCAGCAAAATAGCCTAAAGGAGCCTAAAAGAAAATAAGATCAAATAAAATGATAAAATAATAAAATAACAAAACAAACTAAAAACGCGTAAAGCAAGGTAAAATAAAATAAGATAAACCAACATAAAATATAATAATAAGAAATAACCCCAAAGAAAATATAATAAAATCAAATACAATAACCTAACATGAAAGAAACAAAACTAAACTAACATAAAGCAACAGAACAAGACAGAAAATAAAATCAAGTAAAATCAAGTAAAACCAAATGAAATCAAATCCTGTTTCTACTTGTATCCTTTTTGATTTGTGTCCTCAAAAGTGTTTCTGGAGCTGTAAACCCCCTGGCATTTCAGGCAAATAGCGGTCTCCTTGTTATTCGCCTCATCGTCAGTGCAGGGAATAGAACAGAAGTGAAGTGAAGAGAAGGGTTGAGTTGGAAGGGACCTGCAGGACTATCTAGGTGAGGTGAAGACGACTAGCAGGAGCAAGGCAAAGGCTGAGAGGGCTGCCGTCACTTTCAGGAAAGGTATTGAGGGTGAAAGCCAAGGGAGGAGAAAAGCTCTGGAGTGCAAGGAAACAGATGGTCAAGAAGAGAAAACAATTTGGGACTTCTTTCCCAGAAGAAGACCTCAGCATAAGCAGGGGAGTAGCAAATGTCCCTTGGTGCATGGGTCAGGAACGGCGAGGCCATCCTGCACGTGCTCTCCGTCTCTGCACAGTTCACGCCGAGGGAACCCAAAGCCTTGCTTTCACCTCTGGCATCCCCACAACCAAATGAATGTAGCTGGGACCAACAGCCTTCACGACGGAGTCTGAATGTCCAGATGTATTTAGCGGGACGCCCAGCAGCTGTGCCCAGGGCATGGCCAGCAAGGGCAGGGACAGCCCCCTGAGCCTCCTGGGCGCAGGGACTGCCTCGGGGCCAGCAGCCCAAAGGCCTTCCTGGGAAGGATGCTGGGCGGAGGGCTGGCGGGCGGGGCTGCGCAGGGGGGGCCCCGTCACCCCCGTGTCACAGTGCCAGCACCCGGCAACGCAGCAGTCACCATGCCCCGGGGCAGCATAAAAGGGAGCACGCTCCTGCGTCGCGCTGCCATAGCTGGCCTGGGGGCAGCCCCAAGACGTGCGAGAGGAAGTCCTTGGGGAAGCGGTGGAATTACTTGGCGAGGGCTGAGGGAGGAAGGCCGGAGGAGGCTCGACGAGGCTGCTGGAGACGAGAAGAACCACCAAGAGCTGGAGGTTGGTGAGGCTGGCTGGCCTTTTCAGCCGGCTAGCAGTGGCAAGAGCAAGGGAATGCCTTCTTGAGGAGCAGTGCAGAGCTCGCCGTCCTCATCCCCTGCGGAGCCAGGGTCAGCAGCCGTGAGGAATGGGATGCAGAGATGTTGGCGGGGGTGCCGGTGCTTTGGAGCAGCCACTGGTGCCTTGCCAGGCGCCGGAAGGATCGTTGTCCCCCAGATGGATCAGGCGGGGTGCGTTTTGCCCCTCTGGGAAGGCCCTGAGGTGGCAGCAGGTGGAGGGAGAATCGGGGTTGGGCATCTCCTGGGAGGCGTGAGCAGCCTGCGGGCCGAGGAGGCAGGTCTTGCTCACGTGCTCAGGGAAGAGCCCATCGCTGGCGACGCTGGGGTCAGGAAGGAATTTTCCCCCGGGGCAGATTGGCTCTGGTGCCCAGGGGTTTTTTGCCTTCCTCTGCAGCATTGAGCATGAGCACTTGTCAGGGCTCCTCTGGGCCATTTTGGCTGGGTTACTGCCTGCTGCTCATGCACCACCAAGGTGGCCTCTCGTGCCCTGCAGCTGCGGGGAGGAAGGCTTTTTTCCCGCCACGGTGGGCTAGCAAGTGTCCCCGGGGGTTTTTTGCCTTCCTCTGCAGCACTGAGCACGGCCCCTTGCCAGGGATCCTTTGCGCCGTTTTGGCTAGGTGCCTGCTGCTCCTGCTCCACGAAGGTGGCCCTCGTGCCCCGCGTGCAGGGGGAGGACGCTTTCTAGACTCCCAGGGCGCACGCCCAGGGTGGCCCCTGCGGGTTGCTGCTTCTCCTCCGTAGCATTGAGCGCAGCCCCTTGTCAGGGCTCCTCTGGGCCCTTTGGGCTCAGTTCTTGCCTGCTGCTCTTGCACCTGCGAGGCGCCCCTCGTGCCCTGGCGCTCCCTGGCTCTTTTGCCCCTTGCAGGTTTGGAGCAGGAGCGAGCTCTGCTCTTCCCTTGGCTGCGTTTCCCGAGGTGTCCTTGCTTGTGCAAAACAGCCTGTGCTTGGAAGGGCTGCAGGCTTGCTGCACCATGCGGAGCTGCCGCTTTTCAGCTCTCCCTGCACGCGATCCAAGCGCAGGGCAGGCAGGAGAGCGCTTGTCATGCCTCCCTGGCCAAGAAGCACAGCGGAGCAAGTTTGGGAAGGCAAAAGGGCTGCTTGTCATCGACACGTGTCCTACTTGTGAAAATACCCCAGGGCACCACACCCCTCCTCTTCTTCCACTTTTCGGTGTGTGGTCGGTACCCATCCTCCTTCTTCAAGTTCTTCTGCACTGTTGAGAAACGAGGGACTGCTTGGCCTGTATTCCTGCTGCTCCTTTCTGCGGCTTTCCTTTGCCAGACTGCAAGGGATGCGTTGTCAAACTAAACCGAAGAACACATCAGCCTGCTCCTGGCTGCACATGCGCATTGTGTTAATGCTTGTGAGCATCGGCTCTGAAAGAGATTCAGCAAAATAGCCTAAAGGAGCCTAAAAGAAAATAAGATCAAATAAAATGATAAAATAATAAAATAACAAAACAAACTAAAAACGCGTAAAGCAAGGTAAAATAAAATAAGATAAACCAACATAAAATATAATAATAAGAAATAACCCCAAAGAAAATATAATAAAATCAAATACAATAACCTAACATGAAAGAAACAAAACTAAACTAACATAAAGCAACAGAACAAGACAGAAAATAAAATCAAGTAAAATCAAGTGAAACCAAATGAAATCAAATCCTGTTTCTACTTGTATCCTTTTTGATTTGTGTCCTCAAAAGTGTTTCTGGAGCTGTAAACCCCCTGGCATTTCAGGCAAATAGCGGTCTCCTTGTTATTCGCCTCATCGTCAGTGCAGGGAATAGAACAGAAGTGAAGAGAAGAGAAGGGTTGAGTTGGAAGGGACCTGCAGGACTATCTAGGTGAGGTGAAGACGACTAGCAGGAGCAAGGCAAAGGCTGAGAGGGCTGCCGTCACTTTCAGGAAAGGTATTGAGGGTGAAAGCCAAGGGAGGAGAAAAGCTCTGGAGTGCAAGGAAACAGATGGTCAAGAAGAGAAAACAATTTGGGACTTCTTTCCCAGAAGAAGACCTCAGCATAAGCAGGGGAGTAGCAAATGTCCCTTGGTGCATGGGTCAGGAACGGCGAGGCCATCCTGCACGTGCTCTCCGTCTCTGCACAGTTCACGCCGAGGGAACCCAAAGCCTTGCTTTCACCTCTGGCATCCCCACAACCAAATGAATGTAGCTGGGACCAACAGCCTTCACGACGGAGTCTGAATGTCCAGATGTATTTAGCGGGACGCCCAGCAGCTGTGCCCAGGGCATGGCCAGCAAGGGCAGGGACAGCCCCCTGAGCCTCCTGGGTGCAGGGACTGCCTCAGGGCCAGCAGCCCAAAGGCCTTCCTGGGAAGGATGCTGAGCGGAGGGCCAGCGGGCGGGGCCGCGCAGGGGGGGCCCCGTCACCCCCGTGTCACAGTGCCAGCACCCGGCAACGCAGCAGTCACCATGCCCCGGGGCAGCATAAAAGGGAGCACGCTCCCGCGTCGCGCTGCCATAGCTGGCCTGGGGGCAGCCCCAGGACGTGCGAGAGGAAGTCCTTGGGGAAGCGGTGGAATGACTTGGCGAGGGCTGAGGGAGGAAGGCCGGAGGAGGCTCGACGAGGCTGCTGGAGACGAGAAGAACCCCCAAGAGCTGGAGGTTCGCGAGGCTGGCTGGCCTTTTCAGCCGGCTAGCAGTGGCAAGAGCAAGGGAATGCCTTCTTGAGGAGCAGTGCAGAGCTCGCCGTCCTCATCCCCTGCGGAGCCAGGGTCAGCAGCCGTGAGGAATGGGATGCAGAGATGTTGGCGGGGGTGCCGGTGCTTTGGAGCAGCCACTGGTGCCTTGCCAGGCGCCGGAAGGATCGTTGTCCCCCAGATGGATCAGGCGGGGTGCGTTTTGCCCCTCTGGGAAGGCCCTGAGGTGGCAGCAGGTGGAGGGAGAATCGGGGTTGGGCATCTCCTGGGAGGCGTGAGCAGCCTGCGGGCCGAGGAGGCAGGTCTTGCTCACGTGCTCAGGGAAGAGCCCATCGCTGGCGACGCTGGGGTCAGGAAGGAATTTTCCCCCGGGGCAGATTGGCTCTGGTGCCCGGGGGTTTTTTGCCTTCCTCTGCAGCATTGAGCATGAGCACTTGTCAGGGCTCCTCTGGGCCATTTTGGCTGGGTTACTGCCTGCTGCTCATGCACCACCAAGGTGGCCTCTCGTGCCCTGCAGCTGCGGGGAGGAAGGCTTTTTTCCCGCCACGGTGGGCTAGCAAGTGTCCCCGGGGGTTTTTTGCCTTCCTCTGCAGCACTGAGCACGGCCCCTTGCCAGGGCTCCTTTGCGCCGTTTTGGCTAGGTGCCTGCTGCTCCTGCTCCACGAAGGTGGCCCTCGTGCCCCGCGTGCAGGGGGAGGACGCTTTCTAGACTCCCAGGGCGCACGCCCAGGGTGGCCCCCGCGGGTTGCTGCTTCTCCTCCGTAGCATTGAGCGCAGCCCCTTGTCAGGGCTCCTCTGGGCCCTTTGGGCTCAGTTCTTGCCTGCTGCTCTTGCACCTGCGAGGCGCCCCTCGTGCCCTGGCGCTCCCTGGCTCTTTTGCCCCTTGCAGGTTTGGAGCAGGAGCGAGCTCTGCTCTTCCCTTGGCTGCGTTTCCCGAGGTGTCCTTGCTTGTGCAAAACAGCCTGTGCTTGGAAGGGCTGCAGGCTTGCTGCACCATGCGGAGCTGCCGCTTTTCAGCTCTCCCTGCATGCGATCCAAGCGCAGGGCAGGCAGGAGAGCGCTTGTCATGCCTCCCTGGCCAAGAAGCACAGCGGAGCAAGTTTGGGAAGGCAAAAGGGCTGCTTGTCATCGACACGTGTCCTACTTGTGAAAATACCCCAGGGCACCACACCCCTCCTCTTCTTCCACTTTTCGGTGTGTGGTCGGTACCCATCCTCCTTCTTCAAGTTCTTCTGCACTGTTGAGAAACGAGGGACTGCTTGGCCTGTATTCCTGCTGCTCCTTTCTGCGGCTTTCCTTTGCCAGACTGCAAGGGATGCGTTGTCAAACTAAACCGAAGAACACATCAGCCTGCTCCTGGCTGCACATGCGCATTGTGTTAATGCTTGTGAGCATCGGCTCTGAAAGAGATTCAGCAAAATAGCCTAAAGGAGCCTAAAAGAAAATAAGATCAAATAAAATGATAAAATAATAAAATAACAAAACAAACTAAAAACGCGTAAAGCAAGGTAAAATAAAATAAGATAAACCAACATAAAATATAATAATAAGAAATAACCCCAAAGAAAATATAATAAAATCAAATACAATAACCTAACATGAAAGAAACAAAACTAAACTAACATAAAGCAACAGAACAAGACAGAAAATAAAATCAAGTAAAATCAAGTAAAACCAAATGAAATCAAATCCTGTTTCTACTTGTATCCTTTTTGATTTGTGTCCTCAAAAGTGTTTCTGGAGCTGTAAACCCCCTGGCATTTCAGGCAAATAGCGGTCTCCTTGTTATTCGCCTCATCGTCAGTGCAGGGAATAGAACAGAAGTGAAGAGAAGAGAAGGGTTGAGTTGGAAGGGACCTGCAGGACTATCTAGGTGAGGTGAAGACGACTAGCAGGAGCAAGGCAAAGGCTGAGAGGGCTGCCGTCACTTTCAGGAAAGGTATTGAGGGTGAAAGCCAAGGGAGGAGAAAAGCTCTGGAGTGCAAGGAAACAGATGGTCAAGAAGAGAAAACAATTTGGGACTTCTTTCCCAGAAGAAGACCTCAGCATAAGCAGGGGAGTAGCAAATGTCCCTTGGTGCATGGGTCAGGAACGGCGAGGCCATCCTGCACGTGCTCTCCGTCTCTGCACAGTTCACGCCGAGGGAACCCAAAGCCTTGCTTTCACCTCTGGCATCCCCACAACCAAATGAATGTAGCTGGGACCAACAGCCTTCACGACGGAGTCTGAATGTCCAGATGTATTTAGCGGGACGCCCAGCAGCTGTGCCCAGGGCATGGCCAGCAAGGGCAGGGACAGCCCCCTGAGCCTCCTGGGCGCAGGGACTGCCTCGGGGCCAGCAGCCCAAAGGCCTTCGTGGGAAGGATGCTGGGCGGACGGCCGGCGGGCGGGGCTGTGCAGGGGGGGCCCCGTCACCCCCGTGTCACAGTGCCAGCACCCGGCAACGCAGCAGTCACCATGCCCCGGGGCAGCATAAAAGGGAGCACGCTCCTGCGTCGCGCTGCCATAGCTGGCCTGGGGGCAGCCCCAAGACGTGCGAGAGGAAGTCCTTGGGGAAGCGGTGGAATGACTTGGCGAGGGCTGAGGGAGGAAGGCCGGAGGAGGCTCGACGAGGCTGCTGGAGACGAGAAGAACCCCCAAGAGCTGGAGGTTGGTGAGGCTGGCTGGCCTTTTCAGCCGGCTAGCAGTGGCAAGAGCAAGGGAATGCCTTCTTGAGGAGCAGTGCAGAGCTCGCCGTCCTCATCCCCTGCGGAGCCAGGGTCAGCAGCCGTGAGGAATGGGATGCAGAGATGTTGGCGGGGGTGCCGGTGCTTTGGAGCAGCCACTGGTGCCTTGCCAGGCGCCGGAAGGATCGTTGTCCCCCAGATGGATCAGGCGGGGTGCGTTTTGCCCCTCTGGGAAGGCCCTGAGGTGGCAGCAGGTGGAGGGAGAATCGGGGTTGGGCATCTCCTGGGAGGCGTGAGCAGCCTGCGGGCCGAGGAGGCAGGTCTTGCTCACGTGCTCAGGGAAGAGCCCATCG
Organism: Platalea leucorodia; assembly: GCF_965183815.1. Lineage (NCBI taxonomy): Eukaryota > Metazoa > Chordata > Aves > Pelecaniformes > Threskiornithidae > Platalea > Platalea leucorodia. The sequence continues at coordinate 1,402,809 of NC_138840.1, read as the reverse complement.
CTGGCGACGCTGGGGTCAGGAAGGAATTTTCCCCCGGGGCAGATTGGCTCTGGTGCCCGGGGGTTTTTTGCCTTCCTCTGCAGCATTGAGCATGAGCACTTGTCAGGGCTCCTCTGGGCCATTTTGGCTGGGTTACTGCCTGCTGCTCATGCACCACCAAGGTGGCCTCTCGTGCCCTGCAGCTGCGGGCAGGAAGGCTTTTTTTCCGCCACGGTGGGCTAGCAAGTGTCCCCGGGGGTTTTTTGCCTTCCTCTGCAGCACTGAGCACGGCCCCTTGCCAGGGCTCCTTTGCGCCGTTTTGGCTAGGTGCCTGCTGCTCCTGCTCCACGAAGGTGGCCCTCGTGCCCCGCGTGCAGGGGGAGGACGCTTTCTAGACTCCCAGGGCGCACGCCCAGGGTGGCCCCCGCGGGTTGCTGCTTCTCCTCCGTAGCATTGAGCGCAGCCCCTTGTCAGGGCTCCTCTGGGCCCTTTGGGCTCAGTTCTTGCCTGCTGCTCTTGCACCTGCGAGGCGCCCCTCGTGCCCTGGCGCTCCCTGGCTCTTTTGCCCCTTGCAGGTTTGGAGCAGGAGCAAGCTCTGCTCTTCCCTTGGCTGCGTTTCCCGAGGTGTCCTTGCTTGTGCAAAACAGCCTGTGCTTGGAAGGGCTGCAGGCTTGCTGCACCATGCGGAGCTGCCGCTTTTCAGCTCTCCCTGCACGCGATCCAAGCGCAGGGCAGGCAGGAGAGCGCTTGTCATGCCTCCCTGGCCAAGAAGCACAGCGGAGCAAGTTTGGGAAGGCAAAAGGGCTGCTTGTCATCGACACGTGTCCTACTTGTGAAAATACCCCAGGGCACCACACCCCTCCTCTTCTTCCACTTTTCGGTGTGTGGTCGGTACCCATCCTCCTTCTTCAAGTTCTTCTGCACTGTTGAGAAACGAGGGACTGCTTGGCCTGTATTCCTGCTGCTCCTTTCTGCGGCTTTCCTTTGCCAGACTGCAAGGGATGCTTTTTCAAACTAAACCGAAGAACACATCAGCCTGCTCCTGGCTGCACATGCGCATTGTGTTAATGCTTGTGAGCATCGGCTCTGAAAGAGATTCAGCAAAATAGCCTAAAGGAGCCTAAAAGAAAATAAGATCAAATAAAATGATAAAATAATAAAATAACAAAACAAACTAAGAACGCGTAAAGCAAGGTAAAATAAAATAAGATAAACCAACATAAAATATAATAGTAAGAAATAACCCCAAAGAAAATATAATAAAATCAAACACAATAACCTAACATGAAAGAAACAAAACTAAACTAACATAAAGCAACAGAACAAGACAGAAAATAAAATCAAGTGAAATCAAGTAAAACCAAATGAAATCAAATCCTGTTTCTACTTGTATCCTTTTTGATTTGTGTCCTCAAAAGTGTTTCTGGAGCTGTAAACCCCCTGGCATTTCAGGCAAATAGCGGTCTCCTTGTTATTCGCCTCATCGTCAGTGCAGGGAATAGAACACAAGTGAAGAGAAGAGAAGGGTTGAGTTGGAAGGGACCTGCAGGACTATCTAGGTGAGGTGAAGACGACTAGCAGGAGCAAGGCAAAGGCTGAGAGGGCTGCCGTCACTTTCAGGAAAGGTATTGAGGGTGAAAGCCAAGGGAGGAGAAAAGCTCTGGAGTGCAAGGAAAAAGAGGGTCAAGAAGAGAAAACAATTTGGGACTTCTTTCCCAGAAGAAGACCTCAGCATAAGCAGGGGAGTAGCAAATGTCCCTTGGTGCATGGGTCAGGAACGGCGAGGCAATCCTGCACGTGCTCTCCATCTCTGCACAGTTCACGCCGAGGGAACCCAAAGCCTTGCTTTCACCTCTGGCATCCCCACAACCAAATGAATGTAGCTGGGACCAACAGCCTTCACGACGGAGTCTGAATGTCCAGATGTATTTAGCGGGACGCCCAGCAGCTGTGCCCAGGGCATGGCCAGCAAGGGCAGGGACAGCCCCCTGAGCCTCCTGGGCGCAGGGACTGCCTCGGGGCCAGCAGCCCAAAGGCCTTCGTGGGAAGGATGCTGGGCGGAGGGTGGCGGGCGGGGCTGCGCAGGGGGGGCCCCGTCACCCCCGTGTCACAGTGCCAGCACCCGGCAACGCAGCAGTCACCATGCCCCGGGGCAGCATAAAAGGGAGCACGCTCCCGCGTCGCGCTGCCATAGCTGGCCTGGGGGCAGCCCCAAGACGTGCGAGAGGAAGTCCTTGGGGAAGCGGTGGAATTACTTGGCGAGGGCTGAGGGAGGAAGGCCGGAGGAGGCTCGACGAGGCTGCTGGAGACGAGAAGAACCCCCAAGAGCTGGAGGTTCGCGAGGCTGGCTGGCCTTTTCAGCCGGCTAGCAGTGGCAAGAGCAAGGGAATGCCTTCTTGAGGAGCAGTGCAGAGCTCGCCGTCCTCATCCCCTGCGGAGCCAGGGTCAGCAGCCGTGAGGAATGGGATGTAGAGATGTTGGCGGGGGTGCCGGTGCTTTGGAGCAGCCACTGGTGCCTTGCCAGGCGCAGGAAGGATCGTTGTCCCCCAGATGGATCAGGCGGGGTGCGTTTTGCCCCTCTGGGAAGGCCCTGAGGTGGCAGCAAGTGGAGGGAGAATCGGGGTTGGGCATCTCCTGGGAGGCGTGAGCAGCCTGCGGGCCGAGGAGGCAGGTCTTGCTCACGTGCTCAGGGAAGAGCCCATCGCTGGCGACGCTGGGGTCAGGAAGGAATTTTCCCCCGGGGCAGATTGGCTCTGGTGCCCAGGGGTTTTTTGCCTTCCTCTGCAGCATTGAGCATGAGCACTTGTCAGGGCTCCTCTGGGCCATTTTGGCTGGGTTACTGCCTGCTGCTCATGCACCACCAAGGTGGCCTCTCGTGCCCTGCAGCTGCGGGGAGGAAGGCTTTTTTCCCGCCACAGTGGGCTAGCAAGTGTCCCCGGGGGTTTTTTGCCTTCCTCTGCAGCACTGAGCACGGCCCCTTGCCAGGGCTCCTTTGCGCCGTTTTGGCTAGGTGCCTGCTGCTCCTGCTCCACGAAGGTGGCCCTCGTGCCCCGCGTGCAGGGGGAGGACGCTTTCTAGACTCCCAGGGCGCACGCCCAGGGTGGCCCCCGCGGGTTGCTGCTTCTCCTCCGTAGCATTGAGCGCAGCCCCTTGTCAGGGCTCCTCTGGGCCCTTTGGGCTCAGTTCTTGCCTGCTGCTCTTGCACCTGCGAGGCGCCCCTCGTGCCCTGGCGCTCCCTGGCTCTTTTGCCCCTTGCAGGTTTGGAGCAGGAGCAAGCTCTGCTCTTCCCTTGGCTGCGTTTCCCGAGGTGTCCTTGCTTGTGCAAAACAGCCTGTGCTTGGAAGGGCTGCAGGCTTGCTGCACCATGCGGAGCTGCCGCTTTTCAGCTCTCCCTGCACGCGATCCAAGCGCAGGGCAGGCAGGAGAGCGCTTGTCATGCCTCCCTGGCCAAGAAGCACAGCGGAGCAAGTTTGGGAAGGCAAAAGGGCTGCTTGTCATCGACACGTGTCCTACTTGTGAAAATACCCCAGGGCACCACACCCCTCCTCTTCTTCCACTTTTCGGTGTGTGGTCGGTACCCATCCTCCTTCTTCAAGTTCTTCTGCACTGTTGAGAAACGAGGGACTGCTTGGCCTGTATTCCTGCTGCTCCTTTCTGCGGCTTTCCTTTGCCAGACTGCAAGGGATGCTTTGTCAAACTAAACCGAAGAACACATCAGCCTGCTCCTGGCTGCACATGCGCATTGTGTGAATGCTTGTGAGCATCGGCTCTGAAAGAGATTCAGCAAAATAGCCTAAAGGAGCCTAAAAGAAAATAAGATCAAATAAAATGATAAAATAATAAAATAACAAAACAAACTAAGAACGCGTAAAGCAAGGTAAAATAAAATAAGATAAACCAACATAAAATATAATAGTAAGAAATAACCCCAAAGAAAATATAATAAAATCAAACACAATAACCTAACATGAAAGAAACAAAACTAAACTAACATAAAGCAACAGAACAAGACAGAAAATAAAATCAAGTGAAATCAAGTAAAACCAAATGAAATCAAATCCTGTTTCTACTTGTATCCTTTTTGATTTGTGTCCTCAAAAGTGTTTCTGGAGCTGTAAACCCCCTGGCATTTCAGGCAAATAGCGGTCTCCTTGTTATTCGCCTCATCGTCAGTGCAGGGAATAGAACACAAGTGAAGAGAAGAGAAGGGTTGAGTTGGAAGGGACCTGCAGGACTATCTAGGTGAGGTGAAGACGACTAGCAGGAGCAAGGCAAAGGCTGAGAGGGCTGCCGTCACTTTCAGGAAAGGTATTGAGGGTGAAAGCCAAGGGAGGAGAAAAGCTCTGGAGTGCAAGGAAAAAGAGGGTCAAGAAGAGAAAACAATTTGGGACTTCTTTCCCAGAAGAAGACCTCAGCATAAGCAGGGGAGTAGCAAATGTCCCTTGGTGCATGGGTCAGGAACGGCGAGGCAATCCTGCACGTGCTCTCCATCTCTGCACAGTTCACGCCGAGGGAACCCAAAGCCTTGCTTTCACCTCTGGCATCCCCACAACCAAATGAATGTAGCTGGGACCAACAGCCTTCACGACGGAGTCTGAATGTCCAGATGTATTTAGCGGGACGCCCAGCAGCTGTGCCCAGGGCATGGCCAGCAAGGGCAGGGACAGCCCCCTGAGCCTCCTGGGCGCAGGGACTGCCTCGGGGCCAGCAGCCCAAAGGCCTTCGTGGGAAGGATGCTGGGCGGAGGGCTGGCGGGCGGGGCTGCGCAGGGGGGGCCCCGTCACCCCCGTGTCACAGTGCCAGCACCCGGCAACGCAGCAGTCACCATGCCCCGGGGCAGCATAAAAGGGAGCACGCTCCCGCGTCGCGCTGCCATAGCTGGCCTGGGGGCAGCCCCAAGACGTGCGAGAGGAAGTCCTTGGGGAAGCGGTGGAATTACTTGGCGAGGGCTGAGGGAGGAAGGCCGGAGGAGGCTCGACGAGGCTGCTGGAGACGAGAAGAACCCCCAAGAGCTGGAGGTTCGCGAGGCTGGCTGGCCTTTTCAGCCGGCTAGCAGTGGCAAGAGCAAGGGAATGCCTTCTTGAGGAGCAGTGCAGAGCTCGCCGTCCTCATCCCCTGCGGAGCCAGGGTCAGCAGCCGTGAGGAATGGGATGCAGAGATGTTGGCGGGGGTGCCGGTGCTTTGGAGCAGCCACTGGTGCCTTGCCAGGCGCAGGAAGGATCGTTGTCCCCCAGATGGATCAGGCGGGGTGCGTTTTGCCCCTCTGGGAAGGCCCTGAGGTGGCAGCAAGTGGAGGGAGAATCGGGGTTGGGCATCTCCTGGGAGGCGTGAGCAGCCTGCGGGCCGAGGAGGCAGGTCTTGCTCACGTGCTCAGGGAAGAGCCCATCGCTGGCGACGCTGGGGTCAGGAAGGAATTTTCCCCCGGGGCAGATTGGCTCTGGTGCCCAGGGGTTTTTTGCCTTCCTCTGCAGCATTGAGCATGAGCACTTGTCAGGGCTCCTCTGGGCCATTTTGGCTGGGTTACTGCCTGCTGCTCATGCACCACCAAGGTGGCCTCTCGTGCCCTGCAGCTGCGGGGAGGAAGGCTTTTTTTCCGCCACGGTGGGCTAGCAAGTGTCCCCGGGGGTTTTTTGCCTTCCTCTGCAGCACTGAGCACGGCCCCTTGCCAGGGCTCCTTTGCGCCGTTTTGGCTAGGTGCCTGCTGCTCCTGCTCCACGAAGGTGGCCCTCGTGCCCCGCGTGCAGGGGGAGGACGCTTTCTAGACTCCCAGGGCGCACGCCCAGGGTGGCCCCCGCGGGTTGCTGCTTCTCCTCCGTAGCATTGAGCGCAGCCCCTTGTCAGGGCTCCTCTGGGCCCTTTGGGCTCAGTTCTTGCCTGCTGCTCTTGCACCTGCGAGGCGCCCCTCGTGCCCTGGCGCTCCCTGGCTCTTTTGCCCCTTGCAGGTTTGGAGCAGGAGCAAGCTCTGCTCTTCCCTTGGCTGCGTTTCCCGAGGTGTCCTTGCTTGTGCAAAACAGCCTGTGCTTGGAAGGGCTGCAGGCTTGCTGCACCATGCGGAGCTGCCGCTTTTCAGCTCTCCCTGCACGCGATCCAAGCGCAGGGCAGGCAGGAGAGCGCTTGTCATGCCTCCCTGGCCAAGAAGCACAGCGGAGCAAGTTTGGGAAGGCAAAAGGGCTGCTTGTCATCGACACGTGTCCTACTTGTGAAAATACCCCAGGGCACCACACCCCTCCTCTTCTTCCACTTTTCGGTGTGTGGTCGGTACCCATCCTCCTTCTTCAAGTTCTTCTGCACTGTTGAGAAACGAGGGACTGCTTGGCCTGTATTCCTGCTGCTCCTTTCTGCGGCTTTCCTTTGCCAGACTGCAAGGGATGCTTTGTCAAACTAAACCGAAGAACACATCAGCCTGCTCCTGGCTGCACATGCGCATTGTGTTAATGCTTGTGAGCATCGGCTCTGAAAGAGATTCAGCAAAATAGCCTAAAGGAGCCTAAAAGAAAATAAGATCAAATAAAATGATAAAATAATAAAATAACAAAACAAACTAAGAACGCGTAAAGCAAGGTAAAATAAAATAAGATAAACCAACATAAAATATAATAGTAAGAAATAACCCCAAAGAAAATATAATAAAATCAAACACAATAACCTAACATGAAAGAAACAAAACTAAACTAACATAAAGCAACAGAACAAGACAGAAAATAAAATCAAGTGAAATCAAGTAAAACCAAATGAAATCAAATCCTGTTTCTACTTGTATCCTTTTTGATTTGAGTCCTCAAAAGTGTTTCTGGAGCTGTAAACCCCCTGGCATTTCAGGCAAATAGCGGTCTCCTTGTTATTCGCCTCATCGTCAGTGCAGGGAATAGAACAGAAGTGAAGAGAAGAGAAGGGTTGAGTTGGAAGGGACCTGCAGGACTATCTAGGTGAGGTGAAGACGACTAGCAGGAGCAAGGCAAAGGCTGAGAGGGCTGCCGTCACTTTCAGGAAAGGTATTGAGGGTGAAAGCCAAGGGAGGAGAAAAGCTCTGGAGTGCAAGGAAACAGATGGTCAAGAAGAGAAAACAATTTGGGACTTCTTTCCCAGAAGAAGACCTCAGCATAAGCAGGGGAGTAGCAAATGTCCCTTGGTGCATGGGTCAGGAACGGCGAGGCAATCCTGCACGTGCTCTCCATCTCTGCACAGTTCACGCCGAGGGAACCCAAAGCCTTGCTTTCACCTCTGGCATCCCCACAACCAAATGAATGTAGCTGGGACCAACAGCCTTCACGACGGAGTCTGAATGTCCAGATGTATTTAGCGGGACGCCCAGCAGCTGTGCCCAGGGCATGGCCAGCAAGGGCAGGGACAGCCCCCTGAGCCTCCTGGGTGCAGGGACTGCCTCGGGGCCAGCAGCCCAAAGGCCTTCGTGGGAAGGATGCTGGGCGGAGGGCTGGCGGGCGGGGCTGCGCAGGGGGGGCCCCGTCACCCCCGTGTCACAGTGCCAGCACCCGGCAACGCAGCAGTCACCATGCCCCGGGGCAGCATAAAAGGGAGCACGCTCCCGCGTCGCGCTGCCATAGCTGGCCTGGGGGCAGCCCCAAGACGTGCGAGAGGAAGTCCTTGGGGAAGCGGTGGAATTACTTGGCGAGGGCTGAGGGAGGAAGGCCGGAGGAGGCTCGACGAGGCTGCTGGAGACGAGAAGAACCCCCAAGAGCTGGAGGTTCGCGAGGCTGGCTGGCCTTTTCAGCCGGCTAGCAGTGGCAAGAGCAAGGGAATGCCTTCTTGAGGAGCAGTGCAGAGCTCGCCGTCCTCATCCCCTGCGGAGCCAGGGTCAGCAGCCGTGAGGAATGGGATGCAGAGATGTTGGCGGGGGTGCCGGTGCTTTGGAGCAGCCACTGGTGCCTTGCCAGGCGCAGGAAGGATCGTTGTCCCCCAGATGGATCAGGCGGGGTGCGTTTTGCCCCTCTGGGAAGGCCCTGAGGTGGCAGCAAGTGGAGGGAGAATCGGGGTTGGGCATCTCCTGGGAGGCGTGAGCAGCCTGCGGGCCGAGGAGGCAGGTCTTGCTCACGTGCTCAGGGAATAGCCCATCGCTGGCGACGCTGGGGTCAGGAAGGAATTTTCCCCCGGGGCAGATTGGCTCTGGTGCCCGGGGGTTTTTTGCCTTCCTCTGCAGCATTGAGCATGAGCACTTGTCAGGGCTCCTCTGGGCCATTTTGGCTGGGTTACTGCCTGCTGCTCATGCACCACCAAGGTGGCCTCTCGTGCCCTGCAGCTGCGGGCAGGAAGGCTTTTTTCCCCCCACGGTGGGCTAGCAAGTGTCCCCGGGGGTTTTTTGCCTTCCTCTGCAGCACTGAGCACGGCCCCTTGCCAGGGATCCTTTGGGCCGTTTTGGCTAGGTGCCTGCTGCTCCTGCTCCACGAAGGTGGCCCTCGTGCCCCGCGTGCAGGGGGAGGACACTTTCTAGACTCCCAGGGCGGATGCCCAGGGTGGCCCCCGCGGGTTCCTGCTTCTCCTCCGTAGCATTGAGCGCAGCCCCTTGTCAGGGCTCCTCTGGGCCCTTTGGGCTCAGTTCTTGCCTGCTGCTCTTGCACCTGCGAGGCGCCCCTCGTGCCCTGGCGCTCCCTGGCTCTTTTGCCCCTTGCAGGTTTGGAGCAGGAGCGAGCTCTGCTCTTCCCTTGGCTGCGTTTCCCGAGGTGTCCTTGCTTGTGCAAAACAGCCTGTGCTTGGAAGGGCTGCAGGCTTGCTGCACCATGCGGAGCTGCCGCTTTTCAGCTCTCCCTGCATGCGATCCAAGCGCAGGGCAGGCAGGAGAGCGCTTGTCATGCCTCCCTGGCCAAGAAGCACAGCGGAGCAAGTTTGGGAAGGCAAAAGGGCTGCTTGTCATCGACACGTGTCCTACTTGTGAAAATACCCCAGGGCACCACACCCCTCCTCTTCTTCCACTTTTCGGTGTGTGGTCGGTACCCATCCTCCTTCTTCAAGTTCTTCTGCACTGTTGAGAAACGAGGGACTGCTTGGCCTGTATTCCTGCTGCTCCTTTCTGCGGCTTTCCTTTGCCAGACTGCAAGGGATGCGTTGTCAAACTAAACCGAAGAACACATCAGCCTGCTCCTGGCTGCACATGCGCATTGTGTGAATGCTTGTGAGCATCGGCTCTGAAAGAGATTCAGCAAAATAGCCTAAAGGAGCCTAAAAGAAAATAAGATCAAATAAAATGATAAAATAATAAAATAACAAAACAAACTAAGAACGCGTAAAGCAAGGTAAAATAAAATAAGATAAACCAACATAAAATATAATAATAAGAAATAACCCCAAAGAAAATATAATAAAATCAAATACAATAACCTAACATGAAAGAAACGAAACTAAACTAACATAAAGCAACAGAACAAGACAGAAAATAAAATCAAGTAAAATCAAGTGAAACCAAATGAAATCAAATCCTGTTTCTACTTGTATCCTTTTTGATTTGTGTCCTCAAAAGTGTTTCTGGAGCTGTAAACCCCCTGGCATTTCAGGCAAATAGCGGTCTCCTTGTTATTCGCCTCATCGTCAGTGCAGGGAATAGAATAGAGGTGAAGAGAAGAGAAGGGTTGAGTTGGAAGGGACCTGCAGGACTCTCTAGCTAAGGTGAAGACGACTTAGCAGGAGCAAGGCAAAGGCTGAGAGGGCTGCCGTCACTTTCAGGAAAGGTATTGAGGGTGAAGGCCAAGGGAGGAGAAAAGCTCTGGAGTGCAAGGAAACAGATGGTCAAGAAGAGAAAACAATTTGGGACTTCTTTCCCAGAAGAAGACCTCAGCATAAGCAGGGGAGTAGCAAATGTCCCTTGGTGCATGGGTCCGGAACGGCGAGGCCATCCTGCACGTGCTCTCCGTCTCTGCACAGTTCACGCCGAGGGAACCCAAAGCCTTGCTTTCACCTCTGGCATCCCCACAACCAAATGAATGTAGCTGGGACCAACAGCCTTCACGACGGAGTCTGAATGTCCAGATGTATTTAGCGGGACGCCCAGCGGCTGTGCCCAGGGCATGGCCAGCAAGGGCAGGGACAACGGCTCCTCTGGTGAAAAGGGATGCTTTTGCTTCTCACCTCTGGCATACGATTCCCTGGACCGGGGTGGGGAAGGACAAAGAAAAAAGTTAGAGTTTGGTAAAGAACCCTTTTCCAAGCTTTGGGTTTTATCAAAGGAAGATAATAGATCAAATTCCTCTCCCTCCACATTAGCCTTCTAGAAGGCAGGCATTCAGTTTAATCTACTTTTCTATAGCCACAAGACTAGAAGAGGGAGGGGGGAACAAGTTTCCTTCTGCAGAACTCTCCCATTCATTGGATCAGCTAAGAAATTAGCTCCGACTAGAATAATAATTTTGACAGCTAGAAATCGGGTTAAATGAATCCCACCTCTCCTTTGCCAGAGGCCAAATGTAAATTGCAGGCTCAGGATAAAGTGAGTCTCCGAGGAATTACAGTTTAGAGATGTAAGAAGTCTATCTTACAGCTTCTACAAAAGGAGAGCCATGGCAGAAAGACAGAAGTGCTACCAAGTGCATTTTAAAACAGCCCCTCTTGTGAGCACACGGGAGTATTTTCTTAGTTTATAGCAAGAGGAAAACATCGGTCTGTTTCACCCATGGGATCTGATAACAGTCAGAGGGGAAGGAAATCTCAGTCCAGCAGCAACTTGTCAAATTTGGCAAGAAGCCTTTGAAACACAAACCAGAAGCCACACGAGCTTTCAAAGAGAACGACTCCACTGTAAACACGACCGAAATGTTTTGCAGAAAAAAATGCAGATTCTTAGCACGGCACAAGTTTAACCAGCTCCCAGGGGCATGAACGGTAGGACCACCCTATTTTAATCTTAGAAAGTATCACAGATTTTAAGGTTACGATACAATGGCAATGCTTCCTCCCCCGTCATTACAGATGCTGGCCAACTCGGGTGCATTGCCCCTCAGACATTTCGGCATGGTTTCTCTCATTCGCTTTTTGGTCCGTCCCATTAATTCCATACGTACACATTAATAGTTGGTATTGCCTATCTTCCCGTGTTGGTCAGCATAGCGCCCTTTCTATGGGGATCTTTCACCTCCATCATGAAACTCCTTGGGATTCCTGTGCTCTTTTTAATTCTGGGAACAGACGCAAAATTTTTGTCCTGTTGAGAAAAGAAATGCAGACACATCTCACCTTAAGACCCACACTTAAAATGACATTTCAATGATCATTTTAGGCAGCAAAAGCCTTTAATCCTCTCCTTTCACCGAGCGTGTAAGGGCTGCTCGACTAAAATACTGATTTTCCTAACTGTATATAGGCAGGATGTTCCAAAGGCTTGAGCAGCGTTTTGAACTCATTTGACATTCTTTGCCTTAACTTCAGGTTCCTTAAGGGTGAAATATCCCTTAGCTCACCCTCCACTCAGATAAGAGGCACAAGCCCGCTCCTCCTCCAAAGCGCAATTCAGAGCGAGAGCTTAATTCGGTGCTTGGAATCAGTCCCTGGAGAAACTTATATTCACCATCTCTATAGGAAGGGTGAATTCCTGCCTCCTGCACATACATTCAGTGACTAACCTTCAGTGGCATGAATACTCAGCCAGAGGCTTGTGTACTTAAACCACGCAAACATTCAACAGATGGGCTCAACAGAAACATCTGAGTTTCATAGGAAACACTAAAAACTGCCAACTCTCATTAAAAAGAGTTAAAACCAGAAACATTTCCAGTTCCATAGCAAAACATGGTGTCGTGGTTTAACCCCAGCCAGCAACTAAGCACCACGCAGCCGCTCGCTCACTCCCCACCAGTGGGATGGGGGAGAGAATCAGAAGGGTAAAAGGGAGAAAACTCATGGGTTGAGATAAGAACAGTTTAATAATTGAAGTAAACTAAATTAGAACAGTTAAATAGGCAAAGCAAAAAACCGTGCACGCAAGCAAAGCAAAGCAAGGAATTCATTCACTACTTCCCATGGGCAGGCAGGTGTTCACCCATCCCCAGGAAAGCAGGGCTCCATCGCGCGTAACGGTTACTTGGGAAGACAAATGCCATCATGCCCAATGTCCCCCCCTTCCTTCTTCTTCGCCCAGCTTATATACTGAGCATGACGTCATATGGTATGGAATAGCCCTTGGGCCAGTCTGGGTCAGCTCTCCTGGCTGTGCCCCCTCCCAGCTTCTTGTGCACCCGGCAGAGCAGGGGAAGCTGAAAAGTCCTTGACCAGTGTGAGCGCCACTTAGCACCTATTTAGCAACAGCTTAGCACTACTTAGCAAGAACCAAAGCATCAGCGTATCATCGACATTGTTCTCATCCTAAACCCAAAACACAGCCCCATACCGGCTACCAAGACGAAAATTAACTCTATCCCAGCTGAAACCAGGACACATGGCATTACAACAGTTTCAGAAGGTCACATCTGCTACCATGCCACACATACACGTTGGCATATTCCTATCAACAATTAGGCACATTTACACAATTTGCACAATCTGCCTTCAAACAAGTTCGATTGTGTTGTCCACTGTATATATACTACAATTTATGAAATTGTGCAGCATTCACAGAATGGATCTAGAACTATAAGGACTAGAAATTCAAAAACAGCCATGCAATTCTCCATGCTCCAGAAACGCTTCCATTTTGGCTGCTGCAAACCCCCCTGAAATGTCCATAACTTACAGCCAATTAAATTCTGAGGTAAAAAACTGTGTTAGTTTCTTTCCAACGCAAAATTAACAAAACGTTCAAAAAACAGTAAACAGCTGCTGAAATGCTGCTGCTTTGTGTCTTGAAGATGAGTTAGACTGCAACATTACGTTGAGGCTGAGAAGGCACTCCCCTTCTATCTTCCTAAACTGGCAACTCCTCTTTACAGGACAGTATCAAATTATACACACAGTTTAAAGTTAAAATAAATACTTTACATCATTATGAAAAAGTAAATTAAAGTTGTGCTCACATTACAACAGTTCTCCAGATATAGATCACAGTATAAGGTTCAATACTACGAAGCAAAGACTTTTTGTTTTTAAGTATTTGACCAGAAGATATATACACCTTAATAAGCTGGGCCAGAGAAAGAGATGCAGAAGAGTCATCGATCTGTTCCCACAAAATTAAACACAGATTCAAGTTCTACAATCCAAACACAGCAATACTTAACCTCTACTGTACTCTGAAAGGCGGCACGATAACCTCCGAGTGTCACTGAAAGAGGCATTTCCAACCTAGTGTCACTTGTATTTGTTCAAAACAAAGTCCAAGCCTATGACACCTTCAGAGTGCCTAGGTGGTTAACGAGAAGAAACTAAAACAGCCAAACCCGCCTGAGATCAACTTCTTGCTCCAGAATATCTCAGAGAGGGACCCTTGTCCAATGCTCACAACTGCTTAAACGTTGAAGGGGTAAGGAAGCTGTCAAGTTTCAGCTAAAAAGGACTTCAAAAAAACCCTGGAGTTTATTTGAGAAGGAAGCATCACTACAGGAAACTTCTCTTCAGTGTAGTTTGTCAATTAATCAGCTAATGTCTCATCATGTATAAATGCACATGGTTATGCTTTTACAAACACAGCATAGTTGCCTGGCAAAATAAGTATTTCCTTGGGTTACTTATTTATATTTTACCAGCAGCAGGGCAGTGTTTTCAAACCTGAAGAAAAATGCTGCCCCTTTTCCAAAGGTACATTCAAAGTGGTGGTAGCCTGAAGAAAGGCTTCGCCTTTGGGAAAGTAAAGCAGCAGGCGACCCTGAAGTCACCGAGCTCCAAACATGTACTGCAGCCAGAAGGTAGGAAAAATGACAGGCATTTTACCCACAAACGCACCAGGCTCTAAGCCTGTGCCAAAGCCTGTACACTGGGTTTCAGGTATTTTCATTTGCAGACAAACTGTTAAACTAAACTGCTTCATCAGGTAAAGCAGAAAGATCAAATGCAGAGCTCTAGAATACCACTTTGCTAGCAACGCTATTGAAATTCACGGCAAGGTATTCAAAACATTTATGTACCCAGAGGGGCCCAAACAATAGCACTTCAGTTTCACAGTTGTAGGAACAAATACCCAGGTATTTAAGGACACGAAAAGGACTCATTCAGCTGCACAGAACTGTCCTCCAAACATAAGGGATACGTTGGTTTTGGCATTTGTTTGAACCCCCAAGGCAAAAGTAAGAATCTGTCCGAACTTTAACAATCCTGGTTTCTCAGTGGGTTTTGATAACATTTTCAAAAACCGTGAGGCCAAAACGGATGTAAAACCAAAAGCTAAGTGATACACGGTGAAAATGGCAAAAAATACACTCCAAACCATTTTTATTGCAAGAAACAAAAAGCACACGACACCCTATACAAACAGACATATTGCTAGCTAGAGACAGACAGATGTAGAACAGGGCACCATGTTCAGTTGGGCAAACCTCGCACCTACGTGATCTCAAAATGATCATACATTATCTGTACAACTCCAAGTCATTCAGGAAGTGTTCCAGCAGATTCAATATGAAATACAATGCGCTCCTAGGCACAAATACCAGGATTCACATTAGAACTGTGCAAACGATGGCATTACTCAGTTTTTACTATGCTGAATCAAATCCGTTCTATTCACAACATATGCTGTCTTTTACTGGAAAATATATAAAGGTAATGTTTGGAAAATTAATACAAGGCTACATTGTTTAGAATGAAGTGCAGTGTCTAGAAAAAAGTCTGCGTTTTTACATACCGCTTTTGATGTTCCGCTCACTGGCTCAGTTGGACTTCTGGAAGAAGAAATACAGGTGATCAGAACTTAAAACAGAGCACTTGTACCCAACATAAAGCGGTGAAAACAGATTCTAAAACCTGAACATCCAAACATTACGTTCTGATAGTCTAGTGAATGTGGACATTTATTCGTACACAGAAACTGTTCTCTCTTGGTCCATGCAGTGCAGCTAAAAAAACCCCAACAATCGCATTTCTACTTTGTCACAAATTACTCGAAGACTTACAGATAGAGAACACAACAGTGCAAGAGGAAGCCCTCAGGTATTTTGTCTCTGCTACATCAGTATCAAAAAGATGAAGTCTGTCCTACAGCTTTGTGTTCTTCAATCATCAACCATCAAAACACAGAGGTCACTTTAGCCAATCTCTATACCCCTAGTATTGCAAATAGGTACCAGATAGAGTACTTGAGTGTCTGAGAACTAACAGTCATAGCCTAGACACGTCCAAGTGCAAGTCTACTTCAGTGAAAAAATAAACAAATAACAGAAATGTCAGCAGCAGAGTCTTTAGAACAGTGTTTCTTTGTGGGAGCCCAAGCCCTGTGTTCAGGTATCTCCCACACTTGGCCAGGATAGGGCCAAAACACTACATGTGTTCCATAGGCTGTATTGACTAAAAATAGCAGTAGATATCTCACCTGAAAGCAGTTCCTGGGCTTTTGTGCGATTTAGGAGCCCTGTGACAAAATAAAAAAAAAAAAGGTCTTAATTGCCAGAATTTGCTTTAAGTTAATCTTGAAAATGTTACAATATTCTAGGAAATATTTATAACGTTTGAAAACCTGCTGAGATTCCACACACTCATTCATCTGTACCTGCATGCTGCTCATCCTGAATCGGACATGCAAGCATTGATGTCGTCAGCAAACAATTCATACATCACCCAAAGTGTCCCATGAGCAGAGGCAATTCAAAGGCTGCTCTGGAATTTCTGTACAAATAGAAAGGCTCGTGCTCCCTGCCACTGCTAGAACACCACCGGGCTGGCAATTACAGCCACGCACCTCCGGCAGATGAGGAAGTACAGGGAAATACTTTAGATTACCACACAGTGATTTCTTCATCCGTTTCCCTTGAAGAACATACTACAAGGCGAGTAACGCATTGCTGAAGGCCTCTCCACCCTGACAGCATGCGTTCACCATTCCCAAACAGGAACCACTCTACCGGTTCTTTCTGCAATGTTTCCCGCTGAAGGAACAGAAAGCTAAGCTGCCCGGTTAAGTTTCAACGGGAGAACAGCAGTGCCGTTCTTTCCTTATCCCCACACACAGGTATTGCTTTGAGCCTTGATGCCAGCAGCATCTCTCCTCTCCTTTCAGGGCAGCATTACAAGACCAGGAGAGGGTGCCATCCAGCCAGAAACGGAGGATGCATTGACAAGACAGCACTAAGCATACGCATTGAAATTAACCCCCAAAACAAGGCCATGTTTATAAGCACGACGCTGTGGTGTCCAGAATTACTAGAAGAAGTCTGGAAAACATGAGCAGTCAAACAATGCTAATGTAGCTGAGAGAGAACTGGACTGCGTGAATACACAAATGACAGCATTAATCCTCTAGTCAGGATTGCATTTGAATATCTGTCATTTTAATCAGGACACCCAATTCTCTGTCCTCCATAAATCTCAGCAATACAGAATACAGAGTTAACACCTGGAGCACAGATACCAGCTTAGGGTAAAAACAGACTTAGAAAGGGAACTAGCAACATTTGGTAACATGGGAAACCGCTTACTGAGTTTCAGGTTTGGAAAGGATTAACTATTCCTTCATCGTACTCACACAAAAGGAAATACGCTTTAGGATAGCGTTGGTTTTTTCTTGCCTGAAACGGACATTGTCTTTAGGAAACTAACAGGAATCCCTTAGGAGTGGAACTTCTTGTTTGCATGGTTCGCCAGCTGGCAACCCTTGGTCTCTCCTCTAGAGCTAGCGTGCAAAAGACCCCGATTTGGGGCGTAGGAATACCTGCCACATCCCGCCCCCCCTCCCCCCCCCTTCCCCAAATGCAAGAAAGAGTCAAACGGATACATTAAAATCTACCCCAGGACAACAAAAATTAACAGCAGCTTTAACAAGAAAGATACAATCGGAATGCCTCTGTAAACTAATAGCCATTAAAAAAGTGAACACATGGAAACCCCTGACGAATACAATGCTTGTTGGATCCTTACACAACGTATGGTTGGCTGGGAGCTTTAACTCCTCCAACAGGGATTCTCCTAACAATGACCGATTAGTGCTCTAGGAATCAGGGCATTATCAGCGGTGTATTCTGAAAACAACATAAATACAGAAAAGACATTAGTCAATTCGTAAGAACGTATATTGATATCGAATTACATAGCACTTCAGAGAATCCCTTTGCAGATAAAAAACCAAAATTTGATATCTAACTTTGCGCTTCTGTTGTCTCAACACCCGAACAGTACACTTCAAGAAACCTGCAGGTTTGATAATCAAACACAAGCAGCAAAATCGGTTTCATTTTTTTAAAACAGTTTGAATGCCAACAGCAAAATGCTCTCAAGGGTCACTAAAGGAGACTGTCGTGGTTTAACCCCAGCCAGCAACTAAGCACCACACAGCCGCTCGCTCACTCCCCCCCGGTGGGATGGGGGAGAGAATCGGAAGAGTAAAAGTGAGAAAACTCATGGGTTGAGATAAAGACAGTTTAATAGGTAAAGCAAAAGCCACACGCACAAGCAAAGCAAAGCAAGGAATTCATTCACTACTTCCCAGCGGCAGGCAGGTGTTCAGCCATCTCCAGGAAAGCAGGGCTCCATCACGCGTAACGGTTACTTGGGAAGACAAACGCCATCACACCCAATGTCCCCCCCTTCCTTCTTCTTCCCCCAGTTTATATACTGAGCATGATGTCATATGGTATGGAATAGCCCTTTGGCCAGTCTGGGTCAGCTGTCCTAGCTATGCTCCCTCCCAGCTTCTTATGCACCTGGCAGAGCACAAGAAGCTAAAAAGTCCTTGACTAGTGTAAACTCTACTCAGCAAGAACCAAAACATCAGTGTCTTATCAACATTATTCTCATCCTAAATCCAAAACACAGCACTCTACCAGCTACTAAGAAGAAAATTAACTCTATCCCAGCTGAAACCAGGACAGTATCCACCCCTTATTCCATACCATTTACATCATGCTCAGGTCCCACATTATCCAATACATCCTCATTAACCACCACCCCACTTATTCTATGGACCACTCCTGTAAAATGTCTGTAAAATGTCCATAAACATCCACAAATGTCCACATAATGTCCATTGGGTTCATTTAGTCCGTGACTGGGCTCCATCGGTGATGGTGATCACTCAGGACAGGAGAGGTGGTGTGTTGCGTGGAGTTATTGGGCACCAAAGCCAGCTCAGGTCGGGTTACTGCTGCACTTGCACTGCTTCTTGTAAGGCTTCTCCTCCATTTGTTCAGGTGGTTCCTGCTATGGTAATTCCTATAACATGCAACTCAGATCATGGGTTACAACAATTTAAAGGTATTTCCATTACAATCTCTACCCCTGGCCACTTTGGGCCAGGATTAACATTGCAATGAACTCCTCCCCTTGCTCCTAGCCTGGCTAGCAACAAGGGGTTCCTGTTATAGTAATTCTCATAACATGCAACTCAAATCCTGGGTTACAACAATTTAAAGGTATTTCCATTACAATCTCCACCCCTGGCCCCTTTGGACCAGACCATTGGGTTTAACACTGCAATGGACTCCTCCCCTTGCCCCTGCTTCGGCTTGGACTTATCCACAGACTGTAGTCCCTTAGGGGTTTACCTGCTCCAAGTGGAGCCTTGTCTATGAGCCACAGTCTCTCCAGGGGTATACCTGCTGTGGCATGGATTTATCCACAGCCACAGTCACTTAGAGGTGCACCTGTTCCCACATGACCTTCTCCATGGGCCACAATGCTTTCAGAGATATACCTGCTCCAGCGTGGCCTTGCCCGCAGCCACAGTCTCTTCAGAAGTAAACTTGCTCCACCATGGCCTTACCCGCAGCCACATTCTCTTCAGAAGTAAACTTGCTTCACCATGGCCTTACCCATGGCCACACGCTTTGAGGTGCTCCAGCATGACCTCATGCACAGCCACTGATGCTTCAAGGTGTACCTGCTGCAGCACGGACTTATCCACAGCCACAGATGCTTCGAGGTGTACCCTCTCCAGCGTGGACTTATCCTTGGGCCACAATCCCTTCAAGAAGTATACCTGCTGTGGCACAGACATAACCATGGCCACAGACTCTTCGAGACATACCTGCTCTGGTATGGGCTTATCCACGTCCACAGGCGCTTTGGGGTATCCTGCTCCCACATGGACTCATCCACAGGTCACAGTCCCTTTGACTCGAGTTCACACTGGAGTTCCAGCCTGTCCAGTACAGCAGTGCAGAAACAGCAGCGATGCCCTGGCCATCTGCCAGCCCAGGGCATGGCCGTTGTTGTTATCAAAATGTTCCCAGGCACAGCACAGTAAGATGATAAGCAGTTCAGCAAGTAGCAAAAGCAAAAAGCAGCCACTAACGAGCACTATACTCTAATATACAGTAAGGCAAGCAAGCCCCATGGCAAGTACAGAAGCCTGCTGATTCATACCTAAACAGCACTAACAGCTATAAATTCAGTCTAGCACATTCCAATTAAATCTGTCATTATCTCAAACCCTTCGAGCCCCACGTTGGGCGCCAAAAAGGACTGTCGTGGTTTAACCCCAACCAGCAACTATGCACCACACAGCCGCTCGCTCACCCCCCGCCCCCCGTGGGGTAGGGGAGAGAATCGGAAGAGTAAAAGTGAGAAAACTCGTGGGTTGAGATAAAGACAGTTTAATAGGTAAAGCAAAAGCCACACGCACAAGCAAAGCAAAGCAAGGAATTCATTCACTACTTCCCAGCGGCAGGCAGGTGTTCAGCCATCTCCAGGAAAGCAGGGCTCCATCACGCGTAACGGTTACTTGGGAAGACAAACGCCATCACACCCAATGTCCCCCCCTTCCTTCTTCTTCCCCCAGTTTATATACTGAGCATGATGTCATATGGTATGGAATAGCCCTTTGGCCAGTCTGGGTCAGCTGTCCTAGCTATGCTCCCTCCCAGCTTCTTATGCACCTGGCAGAGCACAAGAAGCTAAAAAGTCCTTGACTAGTGTAAACTCTACTCAGCAAGAACCAAAACATCAGTGTCTTATCAACATTATTCTCATCCTAAATCCAAAACACAGCACTCTACCAGCTACTAAGAAGAAAATTAACTCTATCCCAGCTGAAACCAGGACAGAGACGTTGCTAATGCATGAGGTTCTGTCCTGATCTAGCTGAAGTTGCTTTTGTTTCTGTTAGTCTATAAAACCAGTAGATCTTTGGAGAAAAATGAACCACAGCAAAGTCTCACCTGCATCAACCAGACTCTAAAGTCTGACTAGCTTGCCCTGCAACAGAACAGGCACTGCGCTAAAGCACGAAAACCCTGCGCCATTGCTTCAGTAGCTGTTAACTAAAACCGATTCACCTACGCTGCCGGTGCTCCAGACGGACAGAACACAGAAGAGAGCCTGCCATCGCTGCCTATTTCTTGGAGCTCAGGCCATCAACAACCACACTTCTCAGCTGCCCAGTGCTTTACATTTCAGTGGAAACGAAACTGGCAGGGCTAGAAGTTGGATCGCAGAAACGTTGGGCGTTTGTTGAGCTTGCTTTCACAAGTGGGGCAGAATGGGTTCCAACTAATGCGCTGTCTCCCCTCTTAAGCTAACCATCTCGTTTGAATTCACCAAATGGACGTGAATTCTCTCCATTCACTGTTTGCAGAGCAGAGACCCTCACAGGAAATTCCTTATGAAGACAGCCTCGGAAAGCCTCTCGAAAACAGCGTGTGCCTGAAGCTCCCCGTGCTTTGCCTTGGCTCACACCATGTCAGTCTTCTGAAGAGGAGGAAAGCCTTCAGCCCTTTTACATAAGGCCCCAACAAAGAAAGCCGACTACGCAACACACTTGGCCTGAGTAAGCTTAAAATGCAAAGATCTCTCCATGAGAATGGTTTTGAGATAGTACTTACACAAGCTGGCTATGACTAACTATTTTCAGGCACTGTCAGCAGCCATTCCCTGTAATCTGCCTACAGTTTTAAATATTAAAAGCCCTTACCTTTGCAGACCGAATCAGAACCATGGTCTGAAAACCAAAGATGCTGCCTATCTAGCCAAGCTCTCTCAGGGTGCTTTTGCTCAGCACTCACACACAAAATAGGAATATTTCACAATTTATGCTCCATAAATGCTTCCGTGTATTACTCCTAGAAAGGGCTACTAGTAACGAAAGCAGAAGCTTTTAAAGACATCATGTCCTGAAACCAACCCCTAGAGCTCTCTTCTCAAAAGGAAAATCTAACCATTACACAGCCACCTGTCGAGAAAGGCCTGCCCTGGGCAGGGAGCTTTAGGGCCAACCACTTCAAAGGCTAGGGCTGAACTTACAGTTCCTGCAGCGTACATATTATTCTGTTTACATTTTAATACATCGAACGGGAAGAGGGAAACAAACAACACTACACATGTTAAAGAAAAAACTGTTGTAAGAGTGTCACAGAACCACAGGGGAAAAAAGAAAGAAATTTACAGTTTAAGGAAGGAAAACACTTTTCAAGTCTTTGTGTTTCTGAAAACTCGCATCCCAAAGTCTTTAATCACATTCAAACTTAGCAAGATGGCAGATTACCAAACTGAAAGACCCTACTAAGTAATATGAAACCATTATCATCTCTGAGAATCACGCACCAAGTTTTAGATTTAAAAGCATTTAGGACTTCTCTAAGAACATTTCTTACGTATATTCACCATAAATGTTCTGCCATAAAACTTCAGTGCTGCCCTGATACGGTTAGCATGTAGTATCAGGAAAAAAACCCACGGTTAGAAATGAACGATGAACTGATGCTCAATGGCATCTGAATGACAATGTCTTTGGTGTAGAAAAGAAGTTCTAGTAACAAGAACTTCCAAAGTATAATTTAGATATAGAGAACAATCACGTGCAAGATGGCTTGAAAGGGTCTGCCTAGATTATAACTCACAGACACATTCTTGATCCAAAATGTTGCTAGTGAGCAGCTTCTGCAAGAGCCACAAAAGCAGTTTTCCAATGCAGTGGAGTAAGACAAGTGGAAGACAAAATTACGTCACCAAACCCACTTGTCTTCTTCAAATCAGCCATCTCTTCTATTTCGATCACTTTCAGCTTTCTCTGCCACATTTCAGAGAATTCTGGCAAGTTTGTTATTACTAGATATCCTCCCACATTTCCTTATCGTTTCACCTAGAAGAATTCCAGGAAACCAGGCCTTTTGTAAGCACTCTATGTCGCACATCAACCACGTATTCTTCTACGCCTAGCTCCGCGTCCAAAACACAGATCTGAAGGTAGCTGTCAGAACAGCAACTACAAAAGAAGAGCTCTCTGAGGCCCCCAACACAAGTCACAGCTACCGATCGTGGCCGAATCCCACCACCGCTTCCCAGCCCGCTTCATCCCCGGCGCCGCTTGCCCTCCCGGTCCCCCCGCACGCCGGCGGGATGGGCCCCAGGCTGACTCACGCTACATGAGGACGAGACACAAAGAGCAGAGCGTGGCTCCCGCAGGCCGTGGCCGCTGCGGGGGTGGTCTGCGACACCTCCAGCCGGGCGGTCCCCGAGGATCCGCGCCCGCCGTCCCCACGCACCTTCTTTGGTCTAGGCATTGGTGATCGGCAGGTCGCAGCTGGCCGCCTTCAGCTTCTCACGGCCCATGATCTGGCGCTTGAGGTCACACAGGGAGATGTGGAGGCTGTAGAAGGTGACCGTATCATAGGTCAGCTTGGAGGAGAACTTGTAGCGGATGCACGACATGGTCGGGGCCAGGCAGTGCCTGCTCCACGATGGCATCTACCGCAACAACTCTGGCCCGCGACCCTCAGTGATGGAGCTGGGCCGCGGTGGCAGCACCTGCCCGGCTCCACCTCGCAGCCCAGGTGGGCGGGTGGATGATGGGGAGAAGCCCCCACAGCCCTGGCTCAGCTTCCGCTCCCTCTCTCGCACGCAGCACTCCCAGGCCCGACCGCTCCCTACGGCGACTCGGGTGCCCCTGCCTCAACATTCTGCCAAGGGGTTTCCCAGCCAACAAACTGATAACAACTCCCCACGGTCACCTTTTTCTCCTTTTCGCCTCCCACCTGATGCTGGTCAAGCTCCAGGCACCTGCAGCCATTCACTGTATACAACTCTTCTGATGCTGGATAGCTGATACACGGTTAAGAAAACAACATACCCTCAGAGATTTTGTCTGTTCACCTCGAGCTGGGGGGAAGGTGTGCATGTGGCTGAGGAAGATCTGCTTTCTCCACTTCAACACTGCCCATCCGGACTAGAGGAGGGCACTGAAATCAAAAGGGTAAGCGACCAAGGCGGCTCCAACTGCACATTGCCACCTGATTGCCTTAAACAAAGCAGACTTTGGATCCTGACCGCTCCCTTCACCCTGGAATAGTCCCACTCCTTGTCCAAAAGCTACTGAGGACAGGCACAATCCTGACAGAGATTGTCAGCACACCAACATTCAGGGATGAGCACCAGCCACATCCGTTGCCTTTGGGCATTCACTAAACCCCAGCCTCATGGTGAAGCCGTTACTGCTTACCTGGTGCCATTGTTAGCAGCAGAGCCCTCTGGCTCTCCAGCCCACACTTTCCCACTTTCTATCCAGGAGTGAATGGCTTTCAGCTGCTACCTTAACGGCTCTCTTGCCCGTGCTCCTTTGCCGTCTTGCTTCCCACCGTATCACTCAGGGTGGGCTTGTCATTCTACACTGAGCCCAACTTCTCAGGAGGAGGACTACACTGCTGTCCCCATGCTTACCTAGTGTAGAATATGGAAAAGAAGTTAGAATGAGCGAATAGTAACTCCAACCCTAGCCTACAGCTCTGAAGGTATAGACCAGCCTACACTTCCATCCTGGATCTACCTTCTCTAGGATGTGTCCAGGAAGCCAAGTCATCATTACCTCTAATAGAGATTGGAACTGGGGAGAAGCAGGGAGAAAGAAAAGTTCCTGAGAGTCCCTCTCCCTGGCCCGCTGATTACAGCCAGAGCCCAGCCTGGAAACGGCAAACGTCCAGGGATTCCTCCCACCCCAAAGGGGCCAGGACCAAAAGCTCTTGCTGCTCTTCAAGTATCCAGGCAACTCCATTCACAGCCCCACAAACGCTGGGGCTCTCTCTTTCTGGAGCCTCCGCACGAATGGATTAGCCCTAGAGCACCTTTCAGCAGCACAGGACAGAGAATGTGCATTGTCGAATAACAGCTGCTGGGTTTTTATGTAAGTCAAAACCAGAAAAATGAAACTGATAGAAACAAGAGAAAGACTCATTTAAAAATACTACATGAAGTAAGGCTGAGATCTCTCCTAAATCTGTCTGAGTGGTGTCGTGGTTTAACCCCAGCCAGCAACTAAGCACCACGCAGCCGCTCGCTCACTCCCCACCAGTGGGATGGGGGAGAGAATCAGAAGGGTAAAAGGGAGAAAACTCATGGGTTGAGATAAGAACAGTTTAATAATTGAAGTAAACTAAATTAGAACAGTTAAATAGGCAAAGCAAAAAACCGTGCACGCAAGCAAAGCAAAGCAAGGAATTCATTCACTACTTCCCATGGGCAGGCAGGTGTTCACCCATCCCCAGGAAAGCAGGGCTCCATCGCGCGTAACGGTTACTTGGGAAGACAAACGCCATCATGCCCAATGTCCCCCCCTTCCTTCTTCTTCCCCCAGCTTATATACTGAGCATGACGTCATATGGTATGGAATAGCCCTTGGGCCAGTCTGGGTCAGCTCTCCTGGCTGTGCCCCCTCCCAGCTTCTTGTGCACCCGGCAGAGCAGGGGAAGCTGAAAAGTCCTTGACCAGTGTGAGCGCCACTTAGCACCTATTTAGCAACAGCTTAGCACTACTTAGCAAGAACCAAAGCATCAGTGTATCCTCGACATTGTTCTCATCCTAAACCCAAAACACAGGCCCATACCGGCTACCAAGATGAAAATTAACTCTATCCCAGCTGAAACCAGGACAGGTGGCTAACCTTTTGGCTTCCAGACTTAGGTAGAGGACTGTGAACTAAAAGGATTTGGGTTGTTGTATTCACCATCTTGTTTGGCTTTGTAGTTATCGAGGTGTGCGTTTACAGTGTTCTACTACCTTATATGCTCAACATATGACTTAAAGAAGGAAGATTATAGTGTGACCCTGATGGTCAAAAGAAAAGGAGGGACTGCTAGGAAAATGCCATTGCTAGGAAAAACTATTGTAGCAATTAGTCTTGAGAGTAGGAAATTGTATGACATTTCTTAAGACACATCTAGTTTACGTTGTATACTGCTCAGTCATGGTTCAGTCAGCATGACTGAAGGACCCCAGCTCATTGCAAGGAGGAGAAGGACAGCCCCCACCCTGAAGAAGAAAGGATACCCCTGGCCTACCTAGATCACACCAGCATCCCAGCCCCTCCGACACCTCTGGGGAACCCTCCCCTTATCTGCCATCAGAGATACGGAACTGCAGCAAGACCGACCGCCAGGACGTCTGGATCAAGAAAGAAGCAGGTGGGTGACGCCGCCACAGAATGAGAGTCGCTTTGCAAAGCAGCAGCCTGTGTGTGTGTGTTAAGTAGCGCTTGGTCAAATCGCGTTGCACCTGAATGCTTGAAAGGTGCAAGAACCATGTGTAAGACCGCATTCGGGGTGCCCCCGTTTTAATGGGACAGCTCATGCACACAAATGCAAGAATGCCTCTTGTAATGCTATACTTTGCATCCTGGCCTCTCTCCTCGGTCGGCACAGGCCAGTTGCCAAATTTTCCTGACAGCTCCCCATCCCGGCTGCACGGAACTGGCATAGGCACCAGTTCCACCACAGGTGGGAGCAGCGGTTCCCCCCCTGCCGGGGCAGAGAGGGGGAGGACAAAAACAACCTAAAAGCACCCCAACCCCCCCATCCCCACCACCGGGGCGGGATGGGGCAGCACACACATGTCGGCATTGCAGGGACACCAGTGCCAGCCCCATCCCTTCCCCTTGGACAGGAAATTCACCTCCCCCCAAAAATCATGCTTGGGATGGGAAATCGTGGGGATGGGAGACCCTTGGGTTAGGAAACCATGATGGGGCTGAGAAATCCTCATTAGCTTGGGAAACCATCATGCCGTTTAAAAGCCATTGTGTGGGTGGGAACCCATCATTCAGGACAGGAAACCTCAGCAGGATGGGAAATCCTTGAGATGGGAAGCTGTTGTGGTAGGAAAAGTCAACCCAGCGCAAGGCTGGCTGCAGCAGGTGCTGGCGGAATGGTCGCCATGGGGACGAGGGCTGCTTGCCCCCAACAAACCCCACCCGGACCAAGCGCCATGGCAGGTACAGCAGCAGGCTCCCGCTCCTCCTGGTGCTCCTGCCCTCCAGGTAGCCCCCCAGACGGCTCTGCCCACCAATATCTCACCCCATTGCTCCTCTGCACTTCCCCCAACAGAGAGGTTCCCTCTCCAGCTGCCGATGGCATTGGAGGTGCCCAGCGTGAGCGTCACCGCCCCGGCCATGCCGCCACCGGTCACTGCCGGCGTGCTGCCCTCCTCTGGCCCGGGGCTGCCGGTGTCCTGCAGGCCTGCTCAGGTGCACACCGTCACCTCCCAGCTGGCCCAGGCCACTGTCTGGCAGGGGGTGCCAGGGCCCCTGGGGACCCCAGGCCAGGTGGTGCAGCTCCCCGGCGTGGTGCCGCTTCCCCCCATGGGGCAGCTCCTCGCGATGGCACGGCTCCCCCCTGTCGTGCAGCTTCCTTCTGGGGTGCAGCTCCCTCCTGGGGTGCAGCTCGCCCAGGGGGTGCAGCTCCCCCCAATGCTGCAGCTTCACAGCGGGGTGCAGCTCCCTCCGATGGTGCAGCTCACCCCTGTTGTGCAGCTCCCCCATGTCGTGCAGCTCCCCTGCGGGGTGCAGCTCCCCACTCTGGCCGCTCCTTGTCCCCCTGCCTACGGCTGGGGACAGCAGGTGGCGATGGGGACACTGGTGCCCCACCAGCCAATGGGCCTGGGGCTGTGGGCCAGGGGGAGACCCTGAACCCCACAGGGCCCCCTGTGCTCCTCACCCTGCCCGGCAGCGCCCAGAAGCCATCGGAGGCCTCCAACAAGAACAGGGCAGCCATCGAGGACAGTGTCCCTGCTGCCAGCCCCTGCCAGACCGCCCTGGCTCTGCCGACTGGCAGAACCACGACGAAGCCCAGAGGTGAGGTTTGGGGGGTAGCAGAGCCCATGGTCGGGTGGCCAAGCTTAGCAAAGCTGGCATGCCCCGGGGTTCGATTGGTTTTCTTTCCTTTTTCAGCAGCGGTGACCACCCCGGGGGCCCCAGGGAAGCCCGCGGATCTGCCCAAGCAGGGGCCAGATGCCTTTGCCGAGGCCTTTCCTAAGCAGGCAGAGGACACCACTGTCAGCCGTGTGCTCTCCTGGCTCAACACCACGGACAGCGAGGACAGCGTCCCCGATGTCCCCGACAGCCCCAGCTTGAGTGCCTTCCTCCACGAGCTCCCCGACCTCTCCGAGTATGTGGCAGAGGGCGGCTGCCCCAAGGAGCGAGCGGTGGCGGCACGGCTGGGGGATAGCGAGGGCACCGTCCCCCATGTCCTCCACTTTACTGCCTTCCTCAATGAGCTCCCCAATCTCCCCAAGTACATGGCAGACGATGGCTACCCCAAGGAGCAAGCAGTGGCAGCGGGGCTGGGGGACAGCGAGGGCACCATCCCCGATGTCCCCCATGTCCCCGACTTGAGCACCTACCTCAACAAGCTCCCTGATTTCTTGGAGTACAGGGCATACGGTGGCAGCCCCAAAGAGAGAGCAGCAGTAGCGGGGCTGGGGGATGGCGAGGTCACTGTCGACAATGTCCCCGACTCTACCAACTTCCTCAGCCACCTCCCTGACTTCTCCGAGTACGTGGCAGAGGGCGGCTGCCCCAGTGAAGGAGTGGCAGCGGCGGGGCTGGGGGACAGCGAGGACACTGTCCCTGATGGCCTTGATTTCCCCAACAGCCTCGCCAGAACTGCTTTCCTTTTCCACGACTTCTCGGAGTACGTGGTGGACAGCCACTGCCCCCAGGACCAAGCCGTGGTGGCGCAGCTAGGGGACAGCGAGGACACCATCTTGACCGCCAACGTCCCCAGCTTGACTGCTGACGTCCTCAATGAGCTCCTCGACCTCTCCGAGTACGTGGCGGAGGGTGGCTGCCCCAATGAACAAGCGGTGGCAGCGGGGCTGGGGGATGGTGAGGACACCGTTCCCAGTGTCCCCGTCATCCCCAGCTTGACCACCTCCCTCAACAAGCTCCCCACCTCTTGGAGTACAGGGCAGAGGGCGGCTCCAACAAGGAGCAAGTGGCAGCGGTGATGCTGGGGGACAGTGAAAACACCTTCCCTGATGTCCCCGACAGCCTTGCCAGCACAGCCTCCTTCAGCGAAGTCCCCGACTTCTGAGACAAGGGGCTGGAGGGCGACTGCCCCAAGGACCGCCTGGCAGCGGCAATGCTGGGGGATGCTGACCCCTTCTGGGGGGGGCCAGCCCCCCCCTTGCAGGACCCCGAGGGGAAGCAGGGCGTGGTGGCAGCAGACCTCCCCTCCTGGCTGCCACTGAGCCCCTCGGAGACTTCTGAGGAGAGCTCTCCGGAGACTTCAGAGGACAGTCCTGTGGAGAGTCCCCGCAAGGATCCCCTGAAGGCTCTTGCGGAGACTCCCCTGCTGAGCCCCCTGCGGATCCCGCTGCTGGGTCCCCTGGCCAGCCCCCCGGCTGCCCCCCAGCATCACCTGCCCTATACGGCCCAACTGGTGCAGGAGGCACTGCAGAGGCAGCCCCGGGTGCTTTTGACCCGCTTGCTGCTGCCACTGGGTGCCGCCTCCTGCCAGATGGTGCCCAGATCGGGAGAGATGGGCGGCAAGAAGGCCAAGCGTCCCGCACCAGCCAGCGCCCCCAAGACACAAGAGACCTCCCTGCGCGACAGCATCCCACCAAAGAAAAAGAAGAAGAGGGTGGTTGTGCCAGGTGCCCAATAACTCAAAAACGCTGTCAGAGGGGAAGCTGGGCGGGCACAGCACAGTGTGAGCGGCAGTGGGCAGCAGGCAGGACGCAGCAAGCAGAGAGCATCCAACAGCAACAACGTGCCTGCCAAGCCATCTAGAAGCCAGAGGGATGCCGGGTGGCAAAGGCCCTTCGCACACCAGAGGGGACAGGTTTCATGCAGCCGGTCTACTGAAACCCCGCAGCACGGAGGCCTTGAACTTCTGGCCCGGGGCTCTGGCCCTGAGCCCTGCCCTGGCCCAGGGACCCTTGCCAGCCCCGGTCCCTCAGCCCCACGCGCTTTAAGCTACGGCTCCCCGCTGCCCGGGGGCTGCGATACGTTCAATGGAACGGGTGACACGGTGCTGCCGGCCGCCAGCATCACACTGCCAGACCCAGGCCCACCCAGCGCCACTTCCACTTCTGCTGCCTTCACACCGCACCCCTGCCCGGCAGAGGCTGCAGCCGCGGCGCCACCTCGCCGTTCCTGAAGGAACAACCGCCCCCGAACCAGCATCCCCACCCCGGCCTGGTACCAACACCCCTGCTACCGCCAGCTCCGCCCCGGCCTGCTGCTGACAGCCCCACCGCCAGCATCCCCACCGCGGGCTGCAACCAGCATCCCCAGGAACAGCATCCCCAGCCCGGGGCTGAGGAAGCCCCGCTACGACCTGAGGGCGCACGTGCTGACCTCCATCCCGCGTTTCCACCTGCTGGGGCAAGGACTGAAGGTGGTCATCTGAAAGCTACTGAAATACCCAGTGGTTCAGCTCATTGCAATTGTTTAAGACAAGGCTTTTGGCTACAACACAGTCAAGAAAATTGAAAACCAGAACTAACCTGCACTCCCTCCTTGACTGGCACCTTTCTTCATTAGTTCGTTGCATTTCTATCGTTCCTGCGCTGTACATATCAAGATTTTCCTCATGAAAAGAAGCAACAAAGATCAGTCACAACTACGCAGAAAACCTGCCATTCACATACACAGAGCCCACACAGGAGCATTATCAAGGCCCTGCCTAGACACTAAAGATTAAATTAATGCACCGGGGAGGAGAGAGCAGGAACAGCACTCTGGCACCCACGATGAGTAACAAGATTTTCTGCTCTGAACTGGGGCTTAGTCAAAGGGCAAGCACAGTACTGATCCAGACATGAAACTGAGCGTATCACTTAGTCCCAGGTGCCACACGCACTGTACCTTCTTCCATCGCCTCCTGCCGACGAATGGTTTCCCAGGCTCTTCCATCTCATTGCAGCTGCACTCTGGTTCCGGGCTGACTGGGGGAACTTCCCAGCACTTTAACTTGGCTTCGGGCTTGTGACGAGCACGAGGCTTCATCCCTTTGGCTTGGCCCCCAGCAGAAGATGGGCAAGTGGCAGCTTTGCAAGTGGCTTGATGGAACGGAGCTTGGACACCTACCAGGGATTAAAAACCAACCAAAGAAAAAGCCAGAGAAACTGTGTTAGACAGCAGCAGAAAGAAACACCAGGGCTGAGCACTGTTTAACACACGGGGTTTGGAAGTTTGGAGACTGGAGCTCCCAGCAGACTCAGCTCTTTGAAGGGAAACATGCTTTAGCTTTTGATCCTGACAGAAATGTTACAGACTGCCCCATCTCTACTTTGCAGTTGCCCGAAGCTTGTGCTTGTCCATGCCCAGTTCTCTTCCATGCTTACAAAGTCCGTTTAATCTGCAAAACAGTCATTACTACAAACCAGCAGCCAAATGCCTCTTCTCTCAAAGATGTGAAAACTGCAGTGAAAGACAACACAGGTACCGTGACAAGCCTTCTGCTCTGGTTTAGGTTCTAAAAAGCAAGGTCTTCTGAACCTCTGTTTTCCAGCTCCCGCCAACAGCTGCAGAAAGGGTCTGGTTTTGATCAGCTGGATGATCAGTGCTAACTACCAAATCCCAGTACAGGACGTTCCACCGCAGGCTGCACGTTTCCAGCCCAACCCCAAGGACTGAATAACCTCCCTCCTGCCATTGGGCTGACGGCAGTATTGCACATCCCCTGGCTTCTCCAGTTCTTCCCCAGCAGTCTCCTCCCGGCCACTCTGCTACAGGCCGCTGTATGGTCTCAGGGAACCATACTCTGGAACCACTCTGGCATCTCCCGTCAATGAGGATGCAGAGATGCTCTCCTAGCACACTGGGCTCCTCTCACCTCTTCTGCTCTCTCGGCATTGTCCTTTCCTCATCGCCAGACACTGGTTTTGACCTTCAGCCAGATCGCCACCACTTGTAAAATTCCCCCGTTTCAAGGAAATCAACAAGATGACCACGTCCTCCTGATCCCTGGCTCTCATGGGAACTTTGCTCTGGCAACCAATACAGAAAACGGCAGTGGGATCACCAAAACATCAAGGCTTGCCCCAGAGGTAGGTGGGATGAGATTTGCTGGTTTTCTGCAGGGAAGCACAGCACAAGGAAAACCTGCTGAGGTCTGAGCATTAACAAATTTATTGGGCTTTACTGGGGTTTTGCTGCCTTCTGCAGACCTCTCGGCTGTTAACATGCCAAACTTCCCAGCCCCCTGGGTTAATAGAAGGCTTGTTTTGGCTTGGACTAGAGTACCAGTTAACACCTGCACTGCTGAACCCTCGTAGACCTGAGCGTGCTCCTCACAGCTCCGTACCGCTGTGCCCTGTGGGGAGTGAGGCTCAGGGTGAGCCGTGCTGCACAGATATGTGCTGGAAGGCAGCGCAATGGGAATACAGATACGAGACTGGTGGGGGAAAGGTCGAGTATCGACACTGGGAAACGTGATGCCAGTTCAGCGTCTGCAGCAGGATCTGGGCAGCCACAGAGCTGAGCAGCGACTCTCTTGGGAGACCATGAGGCAACGGGTACCCTCACTCCTACAACCCGCTCTAGATGACATCCCACTTCTTGCATCCTTGCCCTCCCTTTCCCCTCCACCTTTCCAGACTGTGGCAGTCGTCCTCTGAGGGTAAGACAAGACAAAGTGCCCCTTGCTGAACCGCCACCATTGCCTACACTGGAACCACCCTGGCTCTGCACGCAAGGACATATGGCAGTGGCAGCAGTTCACTCCCGTTCTGCTCCCTACAGACCCCCTTGATGACTTGAAGGAAGTCTGCTCCCGGCATCTTCCTCGTGCCCACCCCAGCCTCCCTCGACAAGTCCACTATCGGCCACTTCTGCTTGCGCAGGAGCTTATGCAGCGTGACAAGATCCGGGGGTGCACAAAGAAGGGGGTCCTGCCCTTCCCCCAGGGCCGTCAGCTCTCTGGTGGTGAGCACTGGAAAAAGTTAGAAAACACCCTGAGAGCACCCTTACCCAGTCGCCGTGCCAGGACGTGTGACGCCATCGGGGATAAAGCGGCGCAGCTCTACGGATCTGTTCTGCTTGCTCCAGCCTTCCTTTTCTCCTGAGGGTTTCCGTCAGCAGGGTTTGCTCCTGAGCTCTTGCAGATGCAAACAGAAACCCTACCGTTATGGCTGAGGAACTAACTCACCCAGGAGCTATTTTTCTGGAAAGGGCTACGGTTACTTGTCCGACAGAAGCAATGCCCAAACAGAGTTTCTGAGGCACCTCCTGAGCACAGGCATGTAAACAAGGGATTGCTAAGACTCAGAGTAACTCGCATCATTTAA
The DNA here is from genome assembly GCF_965183815.1 of Platalea leucorodia. Classification (NCBI taxonomy): domain Eukaryota; kingdom Metazoa; phylum Chordata; class Aves; order Pelecaniformes; family Threskiornithidae; genus Platalea; species Platalea leucorodia. The sequence goes on along the minus strand of NC_138840.1, from coordinate 1,370,325 downwards.
GAACCCACAACAGGCAACTGAATGTGAAAATGAGCACAAAGAAAGGGATCTTTTCAGAATCACTATCTATTTCTTTTTCATGTCTGTATTTTCCTCACCATGGGGAGCAGACTCAGATTCTGCAGCCCCTGCAGGCACATACGCTTCTGTGGGACAGAGAGGAGAAGAAAGCAGAGAGACCTGAGCAGGGAATTTTCAAATGTGTGAAGAATCAAGTCAAAACAGTTGCAAAGTGTAGCATCAACTTACAGAATTTTAAACCCGATGCAGCCGACTCATAGAAGTGAGGATTACAGAGAACTAGAGGGGAGCACTACAGTCAAAGGGGGAAGCAACACAGGCAGCTCTAACCACGCATTTTCACCTGATTGCCTTAAACACAACAAGCCTGGGATCCCCACTGCTCACCTCACCCTGGAGTAGTTCCATTCCTCATCTGAAAGCTGCCGTGTGCCTGGCTGAGGACAGACACAATCCACACAGAACGCAACCAGAGCTAAATGCTGCGCTTTCCTTGGTGAAGTTTCCTCGGAAAAAATACATTTGCAAAAAAAATAACCTGCTACTGCAAGCACCAGGAAGCAAAAAGTCCCTGACAGGTTACCGGACCTTCCCGGCTGTGGTAAAACCATCCGCCCTCGGTACCCCCATTTCCCAAAAGCCCGCAGCACAGCTTGGGTGGGGGCAAAGGCAGGTATCTGACCTTGGGGCCAAGAGAGGAGCACAAGTGTTACATGTGGGATTCAGAAAAGAAGTTAATTACCAAGGCCTGCTTCAAAACGCTCATCATCAAGGCCTGCTTAGAAGAAGCTGGTCACCAACAACTGACAGCTACCAAGGACAGAGTAGAGCTAGGAAGGAAGTTAATCAGCATGCCCGCAGAAACCAAGGACAGAGGAGAGGCCTGTAAGGTAAGAAGGAATCTCTGAATGAAAGAGTGAGCTCAGAACACAGATAATGGGCAGTCTGAACATAAACCAAGAAACTCCCTGAACATTGGCGAGTGTCAGCTGTGTTCTTAACAAAAGGAAACAGCCAAATCAGCATGATGAGGTGGAAAAAAACAACAAGGTCAACAAGCGGACAGCTGGAATCTGAGGAGAATGACCACCAGGGACCCCTGAAAGAATCCCCAGAATTAAACAGCGCATGCTCCGGTGGGAGGGGAAATATGGTAATGATTTCTGGGAAATAATTGTACCGTTAATGACTTTCCTCGGAAAATTAAGGAATATGTACGTTTTAAGTTTGATAAATACTTTGCTGGCGTGACCTACGGCATGCACGCTAGGTGGAGATATCCCCCGTGCATCCAGCGCTGCAATAAAGAATGCCTGCTTTCTAAATGCCAAATTGGCGTTAGAAAGTTTTGGGACTGGTTGGCGGTAGCACAAGCAGCTGCCAAGGGAGCTGCCTCCAACCAGGAGCGCTCCCCACCAGCTGCTCTGACAACAACACCCCGGCGCGTGCTCCCACCAGGAGGCAGAAACAGCTCCGTGTCTGGAAATCCCCATTTATCAAAGGCTGTTGGCAGAGACGGGGCTGTCCATCAGCATCAGACCCACAAGAGGGGACAGCAAAGGCCCCTGGCCTGTCCCCACCACAGCATGCCTGCTCCAAAGCCTGGAGCCACCTGGAGAGAGGAGGCCACTCTGCCTTCCCCGGGCCTGCGGACATCAAACACCCACCTCCAGCTGTCAGGGCTGGGGCTGGCGACCCTCGGGGCAGCAGCAGGAACCGCCCTGACCCTGCTGCTGGGGCTGGCCCTGGGCTGAGCACTTGGGCCCAGGGCTGGGGACTGGGCCGTGGTGGGGCCCCTGGGCGGTGAGGCCTCCAGGTCCCTCCCCCCAGGCCCATCCGCACTGGCAGATACCTGCTCCTGCTCCTGCTCCTGCAGCTCCCTCGGCCCTGGCCCTGCTCCCCCGGGGCCCCGGCTGCCCCCGGCCCGACTCTCGCCCCTTTCTCCTCAGGCCCCTGGGCCTTGGCCCCCTCCGGCCCCGCCCCACCCGGCTGTGACTGACAGGCCGCCTCCGGGTCCGCTGATTGGCTCAGCTGTGGCCAATGGCGCGGCTGGGGGGGCCGGGCCTGCGCAGGGCGGGAGGGGAGGGGCAGGGCGGGGGCAGGGCTGGAGCGGAGCTGCCCGGGGTTTGTTGGGCCCCGGCAAGGCTTTCCCAAACGGTGGCTCTGGCTGTGCGCCAGCCACCGCCCTGGGCAGGAGGAGCTGCGTGCCGGGAGCCGCTGGCATGGGCCAGGCCGGCAGCTGGCAGGAGATGGAGCTCTGTCCCCGGTCCCAGCGCCCATGCTGAGCCCAACACCCAGGGCCTCCCTCAGGCCTCGCCTTGCCCCAGGCGGTGTGGAGGAGAGACGCCCCGTGCTGGCGTGGCCCAGGGCATGCTCCTGCGGCCAGAAGGAAGGACAGAACCCTGTCTCTCTCCCCACGGGGGCTGACCGCTGTCCTTGGCTTCTGTCCCCGGGGGTCCCCGGTGCTGGCAGGCCCCGCGGGGCCTCGGGGCCAAGCAGATGGCGGGGCGCCAGGGGCTGCTGGGGCCCAGGGCGGCTTTGGGCCTCTCCAAAGCCGAGGCACGGCTGCCCCTTTGCTTCTGCAGATGGAGTTCTTTGCCACCCCCTGTTACTCTGGGAGGACTTCAGGGAAACGAGGAGGTCCCAGCACGCACCCAGGGGGGAGGACAGTGAAAAGGAGCCCTGTCAGGGTTTTTCTGCTGTTTCACATCTGAACTCAGACATCTGTGTGCATCAAAGACTGAGGTAGGCTGAGCTGGTCTTCGGGATAATTCCGCTCCTTTCTTTTTCAGTTGTGTGCCTACCCTTTTCCTTTTCCCCACCTTTTCTTTCTTCCCCTTTCCCCCCCCAGTTGCATTCTCTGTTAAAGGTAATTATGATTTGGCTTTCTGGACACATCCTTGAGTAAGTAGATACAGGAAATATAGGCTGGTCTGTGCGTCCAGAGCTGTAGGCTACAGACTAGGTAGAAACGGGCTACAAGTAGAATTACTATTTGCTAATTGTAATTTCTTTTCCATATCCTACACTAGGTAAGCATGGGGACAGCAGTGTAGTCCTCCTGCTGAGTAGTTGGGCTCAGTGTAGAATGACAAGAAGCCCACCCTGAGTGATACGGTGGGAAGCAAGATGGAAAAGGAGCCGTTGAAAATGAAAATGAAACCGATTTTGTTGCTTGTGTTTGATTATCACACCTGCAGGTTTCTTGAATTGTACTGTTCGGGTGTTGAGACAACAGAAGCGATAATGCCCTGATTCCTAAGCACTCATTGGTCATTGTTAGGAGAATCCCTGTTGGAGGAGTTAAAGCTCCCAGCCAACCATACGTTGTGTAAGGATCCAACAAGCATTGTATTCGTCAGGGGTTTCCATGTGTTCACTTTTTTAATGGCTATTAGTTTACAGAGGCATTCCGATTGTATCTTTCTTGTTAAAGCTGCTGTTAATTTTTGTTGTCCTGGGGTAGATTTTAATGTATCCGTTTGACTCTTTCTTGCATTTGGGGAAGGGGGGGGAGGGGGGGCGGGATGTGGCAGGTATTCCTACGCCCCAAATCGGGGTCTTTTGCACGCTAGCTCTAGAGGAGAGACCAAGGGTTGCCAGCTGGCGAACCATGCAAACAAGAAGTTCCACTCCTAAGGGATTCCTGTTAGTTTCCTAAAGACAATGTCCGTTTCAGGCAAGAAAAAACCAACGCTATCCTAAAGCGTATTTCCTTTTGTGTGAGTACGATGAAGGAATAGTTAATCCTTTCCAAACCTGAAACTCAGTAAGCGGTTTCCCATGTTACCAAATGTTGCTAGTTCCCTTTCTAAGTCTGTTTTTACCCTAAGCTGGTATCTGTGCTCCAGGTGTTAACTCTGTATTCTGTATTGCTGAGATTTATGGAGGACAGAGAATTGGGTGTCCTGATTAAAATGACAGATATTCAAATGCAATCCTGACTAGAGGATTAATGCTGTCATTTGTGTATTCACGCAGTCCAGTTCTCTCTCAGCTACATTAGCATTGTTTGACTGCTCATGTTTTCCAGACTTCTTCTAGTAATTCTGGACACCACAGCGTCGTGCTTATAAACATGGCCTTGTTTTGGGGGTTAATTTCAATGCGTATGCTTAGTGCTGTCTTGTCAATGCATCCTCCGTTTCTGGCTGGATGGCACCCTCTCCTGGTCTTGTAATGCTGCCCTGAAAGGAGAGGAGAGATGCTGCTGGCATCAAGGCTCAAAGCAATACCTGTGTGTGGGGATAAGGAAAGAACGGCACTGCTGTTCTCCCGTTGAAACTTAACCGGGCAGCTTAGCTTTCTGTTCCTTCAGCGGGAAACATTGCAGAAAGAACCGGTAGAGTGGTTCCTGTTTGGGAATGGTGAACGCATGCTGTCAGGGTGGAGAGGCCTTCAGCAATGCGTTACTCGCCTTGTAGTATGTTCTTCAAGGGAAACGGATGAAGAAATCACTGTGTGGTAATCTAAAGTATTTCCCTGTACTTCCTCATCTGCCGGAGGTGCGTGGCTGTAATTGCCAGCCCGGTGGTGTTCTAGCAGTGGCAGGGAGCACGAGCCTTTCTATTTGTACAGAAATTCCAGAGCAGCCTTTGAATTGCCTCTGCTCATGGGACACTTTGGGTGATGTATGAATTGTTTGCTGACGACATCAATGCTTGCATGTCCGATTCAGGATGAGCAGCATGCAGGTACAGATGAATGAGTGTGTGGAATCTCAGCAGGTTTTCAAACGTTATAAATATTTCCTAGAATATTGTAACATTTTCAAGATTAACTTAAAGCAAATTCTGGCAATTAAGACCTTTTTTTTTTTTATTTTGTCACAGGGCTCCTAAATCGCACAAAAGCCCAGGAACTGCTTTCAGGTGAGATATCTACTGCTATTTTTAGTCAATACAGCCTATGGAACACATGTAGTGTTTTGGCCCTATCCTGGCCAAGTGTGGGAGATACCTGAACACAGGGCTTGGGCTCCCACAAAGAAACACTGTTCTAAAGACTCTGCTGCTGACATTTCTGTTATTTGTTTATTTTTTCACTGAAGTAGACTTGCACTTGGACGTGTCTAGGCTATGACTGTTAGTTCTCAGACACTCAAGTACTCTATCTGGTACCTATTTGCAATACTAGGGGTATAGAGATTGGCTAAAGTGACCTCTGTGTTTTGATGGTTGATGATTGAAGAACACAAAGCTGTAGGACAGACTTCATCTTTTTGATACTGATGTAGCAGAGACAAAATACCTGAGGGCTTCCTCTTGCACTGTTGTGTTCTCTATCTGTAAGTCTTCGAGTAATTTGTGACAAAGTAGAAATGCGATTGTTGGGGTTTTTTTAGCTGCACTGCATGGACCAAGAGAGAACAGTTTCTGTGTACGAATAAATGTCCACATTCACTAGACTATCAGAACGTAATGTTTGGATGTTCAGGTTTTAGAATCTGTTTTCACCGCTTTATGTTGGGTACAAGTGCTCTGTTTTAAGTTCTGATCACCTGTATTTCTTCTTCCAGAAGTCCAACTGAGCCAGTGAGCGGAACATCAAAAGCGGTATGTAAAAACGCAGACTTTTTTCTAGACACTGCACTTCATTCTAAACAATGTAGCCTTGTATTAATTTTCCAAACATTACCTTTATATATTTTCCAGTAAAAGACAGCATATGTTGTGAATAGAACGGATTTGATTCAGCATAGTAAAAACTGAGTAATGCCATCGTTTGCACAGTTCTAATGTGAATCCTGGTATTTGTGCCTAGGAGCGCATTGTATTTCATATTGAATCTGCTGGAACACTTCCTGAATGACTTGGAGTTGTACAGATAATGTATGATCATTTTGAGATCACGTAGGTGCGAGGTTTGCCCAACTGAACATGGTGCCCTGTTCTACATCTGTCTGTCTCTAGCTAGCAATATGTCTGTTTGTATAGGGTGTCGTGTGCTTTTTGTTTCTTGCAATAAAAATGGTTTGGAGTGTATTTTTTGCCATTTTCACCGTGTATCACTTAGCTTTTGGTTTTACATCCGTTTTGGCCTCACGGTTTTTGAAAATGTTATCAAAACCCACTGAGAAACCAGGATTGTTAAAGTTCGGACAGATTCTTACTTTTGCCTTGGGGGTTCAAACAAATGCCAAAACCAACGTATCCCTTATGTTTGGAGGACAGTTCTGTGCAGCTGAATGAGTCCTTTTCGTGTCCTTAAATACCTGGGTATTTGTTCCTACAACTGTGAAACTGAAGTGCTATTGTTTGGGCCCCTCTGGGTACATAAATGTTTTGAATACCTTGCCGTGAATTTCAATAGCGTTGCTAGCAAAGTGGTATTCTAGAGCTCTGCATTTGATCTTTCTGCTTTACCTGATGAAGCAGTTTAGTTTAACAGTTTGTCTGCAAATGAAAATACCTGAAACCCAGTGTACAGGCTTTGGCACAGGCTTAGAGCCTGGTGCGTTTGTGGGTAAAATGCCTGTCATTTTTCCTACCTTCTGGCTGCAGTACATGTTTGGAGCTCGGTGACTTCAGGGTCGCCTGCTGCTTTACTTTCCCAAAGGCGAAGCCTTTCTTCAGGCTACCACCACTTTGAATGTACCTTTGGAAAAGGGGCAGCATTTTTCTTCAGGTTTGAAAACACTGCCCTGCTGCTGGTAAAATATAAATAAGTAACCCAAGGAAATACTTATTTTGCCAGGCAACTATGCTGTGTTTGTAAAAGCATAACCATGTGCATTTATACATGATGAGACATTAGCTGATTAATTGACAAACTACACTGAAGAGAAGTTTCCTGTAGTGATGCTTCCTTCTCAAATAAACTCCAGGGTTTTTTTGAAGTCCTTTTTAGCTGAAACTTGACAGCTTCCTTACCCCTTCAACGTTTAAGCAGTTGTGAGCATTGGACAAGGGTCCCTCTCTGAGATATTCTGGAGCAAGAAGTTGATCTCAGGCGGGTTTGGCTGTTTTAGTTTCTTCTCGTTAACCACCTAGGCACTCTGAAGGTGTCATAGGCTTGGACTTTGTTTTGAACAAATACAAGTGACACTAGGTTGGAAATGCCTCTTTCAGTGACACTCGGAGGTTATCGTGCCGCCTTTCAGAGTACAGTAGAGGTTAAGTATTGCTGTGTTTGGATTGTAGAACTTGAATCTGTGTTTAATTTTGTGGGAACAGATCGATGACTCTTCTGCATCTCTTTCTCTGGCCCAGCTTATTAAGGTGTATATATCTTCTGGTCAAATACTTAAAAACAAAAAGTCTTTGCTTCGTAGTATTGAACCTTATACTGTGATCTATATCTGGAGAACTGTTGTAATGTGAGCACAACTTTAATTTACTTTTTCATAATGATGTAAAGTATTTATTTTAACTTTAAACTGTGTGTATAATTTGATACTGTCCTGTAAAGAGGAGTTGCCAGTTTAGGAAGATAGAAGGGGAGTGCCTTCTCAGCCTCAACGTAATGTTGCAGTCTAACTCATCTTCAAGACACAAAGCAGCAGCATTTCAGCAGCTGTTTACTGTTTTTTGAACGTTTTGTTAATTTTGCGTTGGAAAGAAACTAACACAGTTTTTTACCTCAGAATTTAATTGGCTGTAAGTTATGGACATTTCAGGGGGGTTTGCAGCAGCCAAAATGGAAGCGTTTCTGGAGCATGGAGAATTGCATGGCTGTTTTTGAATTTCTAGTCCTTATAGTTCTAGATCCATTCTGTGAATGCTGCACAATTTCATAAATTGTAGTATATATACAGTGGACAACACAATCGAACTTGTTTGAAGGCAGATTGTGCAAATTGTGTAAATGTGCCTAATTGTTGATAGGAATATGCCAACGTGTATGTGTGGCATGGTAGCAGATGTGACCTTCTGAAACTGTTGTAATGCCATGTGTCCTGGTTTCAGCTGGGATAGAGTTAATTTTCGTCTTGGTAGCCGGTATGGGGCTGTGTTTTGGGTTTAGGATGAGAACAATGTCGATGATACGCTGATGCTTTGGTTCTTGCTAAGTAGTGCTAAGCTGTTGCTAAATAGGTGCTAAGTGGCGCTCACACTGGTCAAGGACTTTTCAGCTTCCCCTGCTCTGCCGGGTGCACAAGAAGCTGGGAGGGGGCACAGCCAGGAGAGCTGACCCAGACTGGCCCAAGGGCTATTCCATACCATATGACGTCATGCTCAGTATATAAGCTGGGGGAAGAAGAAGGAAGGGGGGGACATTGGGCATGATGGCATTTGTCTTCCCAAGTAACCGTTACGCGCGATGGAGCCCTGCTTTCCTGGGGATGGGTGAACACCTGCCTGCCCATGGGAAGTAGTGAATGAATTCCTTGCTTTGCTTTGCTTGCGTGCACGGTTTTTTGCTTTGCCTATTTAACTGTTCTAATTTAGTTTACTTCAATTATTAAACTGTTCTTATCTCAACCCATGAGTTTTCTCCCTTTTACCCTTCTGATTCTCTCCCCCATCCCACTGGTGGGGAGTGAGCGAGCGGCTGCGTGGTGCTTAGTTGCTGGCTGGGGTTAAACCACGACACCATGTTTTGCTATGGAACTGGAAATGTTTCTGGTTTTAACTCTTTTTAATGAGAGTTGGCAGTTTTTAGTGTTTCCTATGAAACTCAGATGTTTCTGTTGAGCCCATCTGTTGAATGTTTGCGTGGTTTAAGTACACAAGCCTCTGGCTGAGTATTCATGCCACTGAAGGTTAGTCACTGAATGTATGTGCAGGAGGCAGGAATTCACCCTTCCTATAGAGATGGTGAATATAAGTTTCTCCAGGGACTGATTCCAAGCACCGAATTAAGCTCTCGCTCTGAATTGCGCTTTGGAGGAGGAGCGGGCTTGTGCCTCTTATCTGAGTGGAGGGTGAGCTAAGGGATATTTCACCCTTAAGGAACCTGAAGTTAAGGCAAAGAATGTCAAATGAGTTCAAAACGCTGCTCAAGCCTTTGGAACATCCTGCCTATATACAGTTAGGAAAATCAGTATTTTAGTCGAGCAGCCCTTACACGCTCGGTGAAAGGAGAGGATTAAAGGCTTTTGCTGCCTAAAATGATCATTGAAATGTCATTTTAAGTGTGGGTCTTAAGGTGAGATGTGTCTGCATTTCTTTTCTCAACAGGACAAAAATTTTGCGTCTGTTCCCAGAATTAAAAAGAGCACAGGAATCCCAAGGAGGTTCATGATGGAGGTGAAAGATCCCCATAGAAAGGGCGCTATGCTGGCCAACACGGGAAGATAGGCAATACCAACTATTAATGTGTACGTATGGAATTAATGGGACGGACCAAAAAGCGAATGAGAGAAACCATGCTGAAATGTCTGAGGGGCAATGCACCCGAGTTGGCCAGCATCTGTAATGACGGGGGAGGAAGCATTGCCATTGTATCGTAACCTTAAAATCTGTGATACTTTCTAAGATTAAAATAGGGTGGTCCTACCGTTCATGCCCCTGGGAGCTGGTTAAACTTGTGCCGTGCTAAGAATCTGCATTTTTTTCTGCAAAACATTTCGGTCGTGTTTACAGTGGAGTCGTTCTCTTTGAAAGCTCGTGTGGCTTCTGATTTGTGTTTCAAAGGCTTCTTGCCAAATTTGACAAGTTGCTGCTGGACTGAGATTTCCTTCCCCTCTGACTGTTATCAGATCCCATGGGTGAAACAGACCGATGTTTTCCTCTTGCTATAAACTAAGAAAATACTCCCGTGTGCTCACAAGAGGGGCTGTTTTAAAATGCACTTGGTAGCACTTCTGTCTTTCTGCCATGGCTCTCCTTTTGTAGAAGCTGTAAGATAGACTTCTTACATCTCTAAACTGTAATTCCTCGGAGACTCACTTTATCCTGAGCCTGCAATTTACATTTGGCCTCTGGCAAAGGAGAGGTGGGATTCATTTAACCCGATTTCTAGCTGTCAAAATTATTATTCTAGTCGGAGCTAATTTCTTAGCTGATCCAATGAATGGGAGAGTTCTGCAGAAGGAAACTTGTTCCCCCCTCCCTCTTCTAGTCTTGTGGCTATAGAAAAGTAGATTAAACTGAATGCCTGCCTTCTAGAAGGCTAATGTGGAGGGAGAGGAATTTGATCTATTATCTTCCTTTGATAAAACCCAAAGCTTGGAAAAGGGTTCTTTACCAAACTCTAACTTTTTTCTTTGTCCTTCCCCACCCCGGTCCAGGGAATCGTATGCCAGAGGTGAGAAGCAAAAGCATCCCTTTTCACCAGAGGAGCCGTTGTCCCTGCCCTTGCTGGCCATGCCCTGGGCACAGCCGCTGGGCGTCCCGCTAAATACATCTGGACATTCAGACTCCGTCGTGAAGGCTGTTTGTCCCAGCTACATTCATTTGGTTGTGGGGATGCCAGAGGTGAAAGCAAGGCTTTGGGTTCCCTCGGCGTGAACTGTGCAGAGAGGGAGAGCATGTGCAGGATGGCCTCGCCGTTCCTGACCCATGCACCAAGGGACATTTGCTACTCCCCTGCTTATGCTGAGGTCTTCTTCTGGGAAAGAAGTCCCAAATTGTTTTCTCTTCTTGACCATCTGTTTCCTTGCACTCCAGAGCTTTTCTCCTCCCTTGGCCTTCACCCTCAATACCTTTCCTGAAAGTGACAGCAGCCCTCTCAGCCTTTGCCTTGCTCCTGCTAGTCGTCTTCACCTCACCTAGAGAGTCCTGAAGGATCGCTGCAGGTCCCTTCCATCTCAACCCTTCTCTTCTCTTCACTTGTGTTCTATTCCCTGCACTGACGATGAGGCGAATAACAAGGAGACCACTATTTGCCTGAAATGCCAGGGGGTTTACAGCTCCAGAAACACTTTTGAGGACACAAATCAAAAAGGATACAAGTAGAAACAGGATTTGATTTCATTTGGTTTTACTTGATTTCACTTGATTTTATTTTCTGTCTTGTTCTGTTGCTTTATGTTAGTTTAGTTTCGTTTCTTTCATGTTAGGTTACTGTATTTGATTTTATTATATTTTCTTTGGGGTTATTTCTTATTATTATATTTTATGTTGGCTTATCTTATTTTATTTTACCTTGCTTTACGCGTTCTTAGTTTGTTTTGTTATTTTATTATTTTATCATTTTATTTGATCTTATTTTCTTTTAGGCTCCTTTAGGCTATTTTGCTGAATCTCTTTCAGAGCCAAGGCTCACAAGCATTAACACAATGCACATGTGCAGCCAGGAGCAGGCTGATGTGTTCTTCGGTTTAGTTTGAAAAAGCATCCCTTGCAGTCTGGCAAAGGAAAGCCGCAGAAAGGAGCAGCAGGAAGACAGGCCAAGCAGTCCCTCGTTTCTCAACAGTGCAGAAGAACTTGAAGAAGGAGGATGGGTACCAACCACACACCGAAAAGTGGAAGAAGAGGAGGGGTGTGGTGCCCTGGGGTATTTTCACAAGTAGGACACGTGTCGATGACAAGCAGCCCTTTTGCCTTCCCAAACTTGCTCCGCTGTGCTTCTTGGCCAGGGAGGCATGACAAGCGCTCTCCTGCCTGCCCTGCGCTTGGATCGCGTGCAGGGAGAGCTGAAAAGCGGCAGCTCCGCATGGTGCAGCAAGCCTGCAGCCCTTCCAAGCACAGGCTGTTTTGCACAAGCAAGGACACCTCGGGAAACGCAGCCAAGGGAAGAGCAGAGCTCGCTCCTGCTCCAAACCTGCAAGGGGCAAAAGAGCGAGGGAGCGCCAGGGCACGAGGGGCGCCTCGCAGGTGCAAGAGCAGCGGGCAAGAACTGAGCCCAAAGGGCCCAGAGGAGCCCTGACAAGGGGCTGCGCTCAATGCTACGGAGGAGAAGCAGCAACCCGCGGGGGCCACCCTGGGCGTGCACCCTGGGAGTCTAGAAAGCGTCCTCCCCCCGCCTGCGGGGCACGAGGGCCACCTTCGTGGAGCAGGAGCAGCAGGCACCTAGCCAAAACGGCCCAAAGGAGCCCTGGCAAGGGGCCGTGCTCAGTGCTGCAGAGGAAGGCAAAAAACCCCCGGGGACACTTGCTAGCCCACTGTGGCGGGAAAAAAGCCTTCCTCCCCGCAGCTGCAGGGCACGAGAGGCCACCTTGGTGGTGCATGAGCAACAGGCAGTAACCCAGCCAAAATGGCCCAGAGGAGCCCTGACAAGTGCTCATGCTCAATGCTGCAGAGGAAGGCAAAAAACCCCTGGGCACCAGAGCCAATCTGCCCCGGGGGAAAATTCCGTCCTGACCCCAGCGTCGCCAGCGATGGGCTATTCCCTGTGCACGTGAGCAAGACCTGCCTCCTCGGCCCGCAGGCTGCTCACGCCTCCCAGGAGATGCCCAACCCCGATTCTCCCTCCACCTGCTGCCACCTCAGGGCCTTCCCAGAGGGGCAAAACGCACCCCGCCTGATCCATCTCGGGGACAACGATCCTTCCTGCGCCTGGCAAGGCACCAGTGGCTGCTCCAAAGCACCGGCACCCCCGCCAACATCTCTGCATCCCATTCCTCACGGCTGCTGACCCTGGCTCCGCAGGGGATGAGGACGGCGAGCTCTGCACTGCTCCTCAAGAAGGCATTCCCTTGCTCTTGCCACTGCTAGCCGGCTGAAAAGGCCAGCCAGCCTCGCGAACCTCCAGCTCTTGGGGGTTCTTCTCGTCTCCAGCAGCCTCGTCGAGCCTCCTCCGGCCTTCCTCCCTCAGCCCTCGCCAAGTCATTCCACCGCTTCCCCAAGGACTTCCTCTCGCACGTCTTGGGGCTGCCCCCAGGCCAGCTATGGCAGCGCGACGCGGGAGCGTGCTCCCTTTTATGCTGCCCCGGGGCATGGTGACTGCTGCGTTGCCGGGTGCTGGCACTGTGACACGGGGGTGACGGGGCCCCCCCTGCGCAGCCCCGCCCGCCAGCCCTCCGCCCAGCATCCTTCCCAGGAAGGCCTTTGGGCTGCTGGCCCCGAGGCAGCCCCTGGGCCCAGGAGGCTCAGGGGGCTGTCCCTGCCCTTGCTGGCCATGCCCTGGGCACAGCTGCTGGGCGTCCCGCTAAATACATCTGGACATTCAGACTCCGTCGTGAAGGCTGTTGGTCCCAGCTACATTCATTTGGTTGTGGGGATGCCAGAGGTGAAAGCAAGGCTTTGGGTTCCCTCGGCGTGAACTGTGCAGAGACGGAGAGCACGTGCAGGATGGCCTCGCCGTTCCGGACCCATGCACCAAGGGACATTTGCTACTCCCCTGCTTATGCTGAGGTCTTCTTCTGGGAAAGAAGTCCCAAATTGTTTTCTCTTCTTGACCCTCTTTTTCCTTGCACTCCAGAGCTTTTCTCCTCCCTTGGCCTTCACCCTCAATACCTTTCCTGAAAGTGACGGCAGCCCTCTCAGCCTTTGCCTTGCTCCTGCTAGTCGTCTTCACCTCACCTAGATAGTCCTGCAGGTCCCTTCCATCTCAACCCTTCTCTTCTCTTCACTTCTGTTCTATTCCCTGCACTGACGATGAGGCGAATAACAAGGAGACCGCTATTTGCCTGAAATGCCAGGGGGTTTACAGCTCCAGAAACACTTTTGAGGACTCAAATCAAAAAGGATACAAGTAGAAACAGGATTTGATTTCATTTGGTTTCACTTGATTTCACTTGATTTTATTTTCTGTCTTGTTCTGTTGCTTTATGTTAGTTTAGTTTCGTTTCTTTCATGTTAGGTTATTGTATTTGATTTTATTATATTTTCTTTGGGGTTATTTCTTATTATTGTATTTTATGTTGGTTTATCTTATTTTATTTTACCTTGCTTTACGCGTTCTTAGTTTGTTTTGTTATTTTATTATTTTATCATTTTATTTGATCTTATTTTCTTTTAGGCTCCTTTAGGCTATTTTGCTGAATCTCTTTCAGAGCCGATGCTCACAAGCATTAACACAATGCGCATGTGCAGCCAGGAGCAGGCTGATGTGTTCTTCGGTTTAGTTTGAAAAAGCATCCCTTGCAGTCTGGCAAAGGAAAGCCGCAGAAAGGAGCAGCAGGAAGACAGGCCAAGCAGTCCCTCGTTTCTCAACAGTGCAGAAGAACTTGAAGAAGGAGGATGGGTACCAACCACACACCGAAAAGTGGAAGAAGAGGAGGGGTGTGGTGCCCTGGGGTATTTTCACAAGTAGGACACGTGTTGATGACAAGCAGCCCTTTTGCCTTCCCAAACTTGCTCCGCTGTGCTTCTTGGCCAGGGAGGCATGACAAGCGCTCTCCTGCCTGCCCTGCGCTTGGATCGCGTGCAGGGAGAGCTGAAAAGCGGCAGCTCCGCATGGTGCAGCAAGCCTGCAGCCCTTCCAAGCACAGGCTGTTTTGCACAAGCAAGGACACCTCGGGAAATGCAGCCAAGGGAAGAGCAGAGCTCGCTCCTGCTCCAAACCTGCAAGGGGCAAAAGAGCCAGGGAGCGCCAGGGCACGAGGGGCGCCTCGCAGGTGCAAGAGCAGCGGGCAAGAACTGAGCCCAAAGGGCCCAGAGGAGCCCTGACAAGGGGCTGCGCTCAATGCTACGGAGGAGAAGCAGCAACCCGCGGGGGCCACCCTGGGCGTGCGCCCTGGGAGTCTAGAAAGCGTCCTCCCCCCGCCTGCGGGGCACGAGGGCCACCTTCGTGGAGCAGGAGCAGCAGGCACCTAGCCAAAACGGCCCAAAGGAGCCCTGGCAAGGGGCCGTGCTCAGTGCTGCAGAGGAAGGCAAAAAACCCCCGGGGACACTTGCTAGCCCACTGTGGCGGGAAAAAAGCCTTCCTCCCCGCAGCTGCAGGGCACGAGAGGCTACCTTGGTGGTGCATGAGCAACAGTCAGTAACCCAGCCAAAATGGCCCAGAGGAGCCCTGACAAGTGCTCATGCTCAATGCTGCAGAGGAAGGCAAAAAACCCCTGGGCACCAGAGCCAATCTGCCCCGGGGGAAAATTCCGTCCTGACCCCAGCGTCGCCAGCGATGGGCTATTCCCTGAGCACGTGAGCAAGACCTGCCTCCTCGGCGCGCAGGCTGCTCACGCCTCCCAGGAGATGCCCAACCCCGATTCTCCCTCCACCTGCTGCCACCTCAGGGCCTTCCCAGAGGGGCAAAACGCACCCCGCCTGATCCATCTGGGGGACAACGATCCTTCCTGCGCCTGGCAAGGCACCAGTGGCTGCTCCAAAGCACCGGCACCCCCGCCAACATCTCTGCATCCCATTCCTCACGGCTGCTGACCCTGGCTCCGCAGGGGATGAGGACGGCGAGCTCTGCACTGCTCCTCAAGAAGGCATTCCCTTGCTCTTGCCACTGCTAGCCAGCTGAAAACGCCAGCCAGCCTCGCGAACCTCCAGCTCTTGGGGGTTCTTCTCGTCTCCAGCAGCCTCGTCGAGCTTCCTCCGGCCTTCCTCCCTCAGCTCTCGCCAAGTAATTCCACCGCTTCCCCAAGGACTTCCTCTCGCACGTCTTGGGGCTGCCCCCAGGCCAGCTATGGCAGCGCGACGCGGGAGCGTGCTCCCTTTTATGCTGCCCCGGGGCATGGTGACTGCTGCGTTGCCGGGTGCTGGCACTGTGACACGGGGGTGACGGGGCCCCCCCTGCGCAGCCCCGCCCGCCAGCCCTCCGCCCAGCATCCTTCCCACGAAGGCCTTTGGGCTGCTGGCCCCGAGGCAGTCCCTGCGCCCAGGAGGCTCAGGGGGCTGTCCCTGCCCTTGCTGGCCATGCCCTGGGCACAGCTGCTGGGCGTCCCGCTAAATACATCTGGACATTCAGACTCCGTCGTGAAGGCTGTTGGTCCCAGCTACATTCATTTGGTTGTGGGGATGCCAGAGGTGAAAGCAAGGCTTTGGGTTCCCTCGGCGTGAACTGTGCAGAGACGGAGAGCACGTGCAGGATGGCCTCGCCGTTCCTGACCCATGCACCACGGGACATTTGCTACTCCCCTGCTTATGCTTAGGTCTTCTTCTGGGAAAGAAGTCCCAAATTGTTTTCTCTTCTTGACCCTCTGTTTCCTTGCACTCCAGAGCTTTTCTCCTCCCTTGGCCTTCACCCTCAATACCTTTCCTGAAAGTGACGGCAGCCCTCTCAGCCTTTGCCTTGCTCCTGCTAGTCGTCTTCACCTCACCTAGAGAGTCCTGCAGGTCCCTTCCATCTCAACCCTTCTCTTCTCTTCACTTGTGTTCTATTCCCTGCACTGACGATGAGGCGAATAACAAGGAGACCGCTATTTGCCTGAAATGCCAGGGGGTTTACAGCTCCAGAAACACTTTTGAGGACTCAAATCAAAAAGGATACAAGTAGAAACAGGATTTGATTTCATTTGGTTTCACTTGATTTCACTTGATTTTATTTTCTGTCTTGTTCTGTTGCTTTATGTTAGTTTAGTTTCGTTTCTTTCATGTTAGGTTATTGTATTTGATTTTATTATATTTTCTTTGGGGTTATTTCTTATTATTGTATTTTATGTTGGTTTATCTTATTTTATTTTACCTTGCTTTACGCGTTCTTAGTTTGTTTTGTTATTTTATTATTTTATCATTTTATTTGATCTTATTTTCTTTTAGGCTCCTTTAGGCTATTTTGCTGAATCTCTTTCAGAGCCGATGCTCACAAGCATTAACACAATGCGCATGTGCAGCCAGGAGCAGGCTGATGTGTTCTTCGGTTTAGTTTGAAAAAGCATCCCTTGCAGTCTGGCAAAGGAAAGCCGCAGAAAGGAGCAGCAGGAAGACAGGCCAAGCAGTCCCTCGTTTCTCAACAGTGCAGAAGAACTTGAAGAAGGAGGATGGGTACCGACCACACACCGAAAAGTGGAAGAAGAGGAGGGGTGTGGTGCCCTGGGGTATTTTCACAAGTAGGACACGTGTTGATGACAAGCAGCCCTTTTGCCTTCCCAAACTTGCTCCGCTGTGCTTCTTGGCCAGGGAGGCATGACAAGCGCTCTCCTGCCTGCCCTGCGCTTGGATCGCGTGCAGGGAGAGCTGAAAAGCGGCAGCTCCGCATGGTGCAGCAAGCCTGCAGCCCTTCCAAGCACAGGCTGTTTTGCACAAGCAAGGACACCTCGGGAAACGCAGCCAAGGGAAGAGCAGAGCTCGCTCCTGCTCCAAACCTGCAAGGGGCAAAAGAGCCAGGGAGCGCCAGGGCACGAGGGGCGCCTCGCAGGTGCAAGAGCAGCGGGCAAGAACTGAGCCCAAAGGGCCCAGAGGAGCCCTGGCAAGGGGCTGCGCTCAATGCTACGGAGGAGAAGCAGCAACCCGCGGGGGCCACCCTGGGCGTGCGCCCTGGGAGTCTAGAAAGCGTCCTCCCCCCGCCTGCGGGACACGAGGGCCACCTTCGTGGAGCAGGAGCAGCAGGCACCTAGCCAAAACGGCCCAAAGGAGCCCTGGCAAGGGGCCGTGCTCAGTGCTGCAGAGGAAGGCAAAAAACCCCCGGGCACCAGAGCTAATCTGCCCCGGGGGAAAATTCCGTCCTGACCCCAGGGTCGCCGGCGATGGGCTATTCCCTGAGCACGTGAGCAAGACCTGCCTCCTCGGCCCGCAGGCTGCTCACGCCTCCCAGGAGATGCCCAACCCCGATTCTCCCTCCACCTGCTGCCACCTCAGGGCCTTCCCAGAGGGGCAAAACGCACCCCGCCTGATCCATCTCGGGGACAACGATCCTTCCGGCGCCTGGCAAGGCACCAGTGGCTGCTCCAAAGCACCGGCACCGCCGCCAACATCTCTGCATCCCATTCCTCACGGCTGCTGGCCCTGGCTCCGCAGGGGATGAGGACGGCGAGCTCTGCAGTGCTCCTCAAGAAGGCATTCCCTTGCTCTTGCCACTGCTAGCCGGCTGAAAAGGCCAGCCAGCCTCGCGAACCTCCAGCTCTTGGGGGTTCTTCTCGTCTCCAGCAGCCTCGTCGAGCCTCCTCCGGCCTTCCTCCCTCAGCCCTCGCCAAGTCATTCCACCGCTTCCCCAAGGACTTCCTCTCGCACGTCTTGGGGCTGCCCCCAGGCCAGCTATGGCAGCGCGACGCGGGAGCGTGCTCCCTTTTATGCTGCCCCGGGGCATGGTGACTGCTGCGTTGCCGGGTGCTGGCACTGTGACACGGGGGTGACGGGGCCCCCCCTGCGCAGCCCCGCCCGCCAGCCCTCCGCCCAGCATCCTTCCCAGGAAGGCCTTTGGGCTGCTGGCCCCGAGGCAGCCCCTGCGCCCAGGAGGCTCAGGGGGCTGTCCCTGCCCTTGCTGGCCATGCCCTGGGCACAGCTGCTGGGCGTCCCACTAAATACATCTGGACATTCAGACTCCGTCGTGAAGGCTGTTGGTCCCAGCTACATTCATTTGGTTGTGGGGATGCCAGAGGTGAAAGCAAGGCTTTGGGTTCCCTCGGCGTGAACTGTGCAGAGACGGAGAGCACGTGCAGGATGGCCTCGCCGTTCCTGACCCATGCACCAAGGGACATTTGCTACTCCCCTGCTTATGCTGAGGTCTTCTTCTGGGAAAGAAGTCCCAAATTGTTTTCTCTTCTTGACCCTCTTTTTCCTTGCACTGCAGAGCTTTTCTCCTCCCTTGGCCTTCACCCTCAATACCTTTCCTGAAAGTGACGGCAGCCCTCTCAGCCTTTGCCTTGCTCCTGCTAGTCGTCTTCACCTCACCTAGAGAGTCCTGCAGGTCCCTTCCATCTCAACCCTTCTCTTCTCTTCACTTCTGTTCTATTCCCTGCACTGACGATGAGGCGAATAACAAGGAGACCGCTATTTGCCTGAAATGCCAGGGGGTTTACAGCTCCAGAAACACTTTTGAGGACTCAAATCAAAAAGGATACAAGTAGAAACAGGATTTGATTTCATTTGGTTTCACTTGATTTCACTTGATTTTATTTTCTGTCTTGTTCTGTTGCTTTATGTTAGTTTAGTTTCGTTTCTTTCATGTTAGGTTATTGTATTTGATTTTATTATATTTTCTTTGGGGTTATTTCTTATTATTGTATTTTATGTTGGTTTATCTTATTTTATTTTACCTTGCTTTACGCGTTCTTAGTTTGTTTTGTTATTTTATTATTTTATCATTTTATTTGATCTTATTTTCTTTTAGGCTCCGTTAGGCTATTTTGCTGAATCTCTTTCAGAGCCGATGCTCACAAGCATTAACACAATGCGCATGTGCAGCCAGGAGCAGGCTGATGTGTTCTTCGGTTTAGTTTGAAAAAGCATCCCTTGCAGTCTGGCAAAGGAAAGCCGCAGAAAGGAGCAGCAGGAAGACAGGCCAAGCAGTCCCTCGTTTCTCAACAGTGCAGAAGAACTTGAAGAAGGAGGATGGGTACCGACCACACACCGAAAAGTGGAAGAAGAGGAGGGGTGTGGTGCCCTGGGGTATTTTCACAAGTAGGACACGTGTTGATGACAAGCAGCCCTTTTGCCTTCCCAAACTTGCTCCGCTGTGCTTCTTGGCCAGGGAGGCATGACAAGCGCTCTCCTGCCTGCCCTGCGCTTGGATCGCGTGCAGGGAGAGCTGAAAAGCGGCAGCTCCGCATGGTGCAGCAAGCCTGCAGCCCTTCCAAGCACAGGCTGTTTTGCACAAGCAAGGACACCTCGGGAAACGCAGCCAAGGGAAGAGCAGAGCTCGCTCCTGCTCCAAACCTGCAAGGGGCAAAAGAGCCAGGGAGCGCCAGGGCACGAGGGGCGCCTCGCAGGTGCAAGAGCAGCGGGCAAGAACTGAGCCCAAAGGGCCCAGAGGAGCCCTGGCAAGGGGCTGCGCTCAATGCTACGGAGGAGAAGCAGCAACCCGCGGGGGCCACCCTGGGCGTGCGCCCTGGGAGTCTAGAAAGCGTCCTCCCCCCGCCTGCGGGGCACGAGGGCCACCTTCGTGGAGCAGGAGCAGCAGGCACCTAGCCAAAACGGCCCAAAGGAGCCCTGGCAAGGGGCCGTGCTCAGTGCTGCAGAGGAAGGCAAAAAACCCCCGGGGACACTTGCTAGCCCACTGTGGCGGGAAAAAAGCCTTCCTCCCCGCAGCTGCAGGGCACGAGAGGCCACCTTGGTGGTGCATGAGCAACAGGCAGTAACCCAGCCAAAATGGCCCAGAGGAGCCCTGACAAGTGCTCATGCTCAATGCTGCAGAGGAAGGCAAAAAACCCCTGGGCACCAGAGCCAATCTGCCCCGGGGGAAAATTCCGTCCTGACCCCAGCGTCGCCAGCGATGGGCTATTCCCTGAGCACGTGAGCAAGACCTGCCTCCTCGGCCCGCAGGCTGCTCACGCCTCCCAGGAGATGCCCAACCCCGATTCTCCCTCCACTTGCTGCCACCTCAGGGCCTTCCCAGAGGGGCAAAACGCACCCCGCCTGATCCATCTGGGGGACAACGATCCTTCCGGCGCCTGGCAAGGCACCAGTGGCTGCTCCAAAGCACCGGCACCGCCGCCAACATCTCTGCATCCCATTCCTCACGGCTGCTGACCCTGGCTCCGCAGGGGATGAGGACGGCGAGCTCTGCACTGCTCCTCAAGAAGGCATTCCCTTGCTCTTGCCACTGCTAGCCAGCTGAAAAGGCCAGCCAGCCTCGCGAACCTCCAGCTCTTGGGGGTTCTTCTCGTCTCCAGCAGCCTCGTCGAGCCTCCTCCGGCCTTCCTCCCTCAGCTCTCGCCAAGTAATTCCACCGCTTCCCCAAGGACTTCCTCTCGCACGTCTTGGGGCTGCCCCCAGGCCAGCTATGGCAGCGCGACGCGGGAGCGTGCTCCCTTTTATGCTGCCCCGGGGCATGGTGACTGCTGCGTTGCCGGGTGCTGGCACTGTGACACGGGGGTGACGGGGCCCACCCTGCGCAGCCCCGCCCGCCGGCCCTCCGCCCAGCATCCTTCCCACGAAGGCCTTTGGGCTGCTGGCCCCGAGGCAGTCCCTGCGCCCAGGAGGCTCAGGGGGCTGTCCCTGCCCTTGCTGGCCATGCCCTGGGCACAGCTGCTGGGCGTCCCGCTAAATACATCTGGACATTCAGACTCCGTCGTGAAGGCTGTTGGTCCCAGCCACATTCATTTGGTTGTGGGGATGCCAGAGGTGAAAGCAAGGCTTTGGGTTCCCTCGGCGTGAACTGTGCAGAGACGGAGAGCACGTGCAGGATGGCCTCGCCGTTCCTGACCCATGCACCAAGGGACATTTGCTACTCCCCTGCTTATGCTGAGGTCTTCTTCTGGGAAAGAAGTCCCAAATTGTTTTCTCTTCTTGACCCTCTTTTTCCTTGCACTCCAGAGCTTTTCTCCTCCCTTGGCCTTCACCCTCAATACCTTTCCTGAAAGTGACGGCAGCCCTCTCAGCCTTTGCCTTGCTCCTGCTAGTCGTCTTCACCTCACCTAGATAGTCCTGCAGGTCCCTTCCATCTCAACCCTTCTCTTCTCTTCACTTCTGTTCTATTCCCTGCACTGACGATGAGGCGAATAACAAGGAGACCGCTATTTGCCTGAAATGCCAGGGGGTTTACAGCTCCAGAAACACTTTTGAGGACTCAAATCAAAAAGGATACAAGTAGAAACAGGATTTGATTTCATTTGGTTTCACTTGATTTTACTTGATTTTATTTTCTGTCTTGTTCTGTTGCTTTATGTTAGTTTAGTTTCGTTTCTTTCATGTTAGGTTATTGTGTTTGATTTTATTATATTTTCTTTGGGGTTATTTCTTATTATTGTATTTTATGTTGGTTTATCTTATTTTATTTTACCTTGCTTTACGCGTTTTTAGTTTGTTTTGTTATTTTATTATTTTATCATTTTATTTGATCTTATTTTCTTTTAGGCTCCTTTAGGCTATTTTGCTGAATCTCTTTCAGAGCCGATGCTCACAAGCATTAACACAATGCGCATGTGCAGCCAGGAGCAGGCTGATGTGTTCTTCGGTTTAGTTTGAAAAAGCATCCCTTGCAGTCTGGCAAAGGAAAGCCGCGGAAAGGAGCAGCAGGAAGGCAGGCCAAGCAGTCCCTCGTTTCTCAACAGTGCAGAAGAACTTGAAGAAGGAGGATGGGTACCGACCACACACCGAAAAGTGGAAGAAGAGGAGGGGTGTGGTGCCCTGGGGTATTTTCACAAGTAGGACACGTGTTGATGACAAGCAGCCCTTTTGCCTTCCCAAACTTGCTCCGCTGTGCTTCTTGGCCAGGGAGGCATGACAAGCGCTCTCCTGCCTGCCCTGCGCTTGGATCGCGTGCAGGGAGAGCTGAAAAGCGGCAGCTCCGCATGGTGCAGCAAGCCTGCAGCCCTTCCAAGCACAGGCTGTTTTGCACAAGCAAGGACACCTCGGGAAACGCAGCCAAGGGAAGAGCAGAGCTCGCTCCTGCTCCAAACCTGCAAGGGGCAAAAGAGCCAGGGAGCGCCAGGGCACGAGGGGCGCCTCGCAGGTGCAAGAGCAGAGGGCAAGAACTGAGCCCAAAGGGCCCAGAGGAGCCCTGACAAGGGGCTGCGCTCAATGCTACGGAGGAGAAGCAGCAACCCGCGGGGGCCACCCTGGGCGTGCGCCCTGGGAGTCTAGAAAGCGTCCTCCCCCCGCCTGCGGGGCACGAGGGCCACCTTCGTGGAGCAGGAGCAGCAGGCACCTAGCCAAAACGGCCCAAAGGAGCCCTGGCAAGGGGCCGTGCTCAGTGCTGCAGAGGAAGGCAAAAAACCCCCGGGGACACTTGCTAGCCCACTGTGGCGGGAACAAAGCCTTCCTCCCCGCAGCTGCAGGGCACGAGAGGCCACCTTGGTGGTGCATGAGCAACAGGCAGTAACCCAGCCAAAATGGCCCAGAGGAGCCCTGACAAGTGCTCATGCTCAATGCTGCAGAGGAAGGCAAAAAACCCCTGGGCACCAGAGCCAATCTGCCCCGGGGGAAAATTCCGTCCTGACCCCAGCGTCGCCAGCGATGGGCTATTCCCTGAGCACGTGAGCAAGACCTGCCTCCTTGGCCCGCAGGCTGCTCACGCCTCCCAGGAGATGCCCAACCCCGATTCTCCCTCCACCTGCTGCCACCTCAGGGCCTTCCCAGAGGGGCAAAACGCACCCCGCCTGATCCATCTGGGGGACAACGATCCTTCCTGCGCCTGGCAAGGCACCAGTGGCTGCTCCAAAGCACCGGCACCGCCGCCAACATCTCTGCATCCCATTCCTCACGGCTGCTGACCCTGGCTCCGCAGGGGATGAGGACGGCGAGCTCTGCACTGCTCCTCAAGAAGGCATTCCCTTGCTCTTGCCACTGCTAGCCGGCTGAAAAGGCCAGCCAGCCTCGCGAACCTCCAGCTCTTGGGGGTTCTTCTCGTCTCCAGCATCCTCGTCGAGCCTCCTCCGGCCTTCCTCCCTCAGCCCTCGCCAAGTCATTCCACCGCTTCCCCAAGGACTTCCTCTCGCACGTCTTGGGGCTGCCCCCAGGCCAGCTATGGCAGCGCGACGCGGGAGCGTGCTCCCTTTTATGCTGCCCCGGGGCATGGTGACTGCTGCGTTGCCGGGTGCTGGCACTGTGACACGGGGGTGACGGGGCCCCCCCTGCGCAGCCCCGCCCGCCGGCCCTCCGCCCAGCATCCTTCCCACGAAGGCCTTTGGGCTGCTGGCCCCGAGGCAGTCCCTGCGCCCAGGAGGCTCAGGGGGCTGTCCCTGCCCTTGCTGGCCATGCCCTGGGCACAGCTGCTGGGCGTCCCGCTAAATACATCTGGACATTCAGACTCCGTCGTGAAGGCTGTTGGTCCCAGCCACATTCATTTGGTTGTGGGGATGCCAGAGGTGAAAGCAAGGCTTTGGGTTCCCTCGGCGTGAACTGTGCAGAGACGGAGAGCACGTGCAGGATGGCCTCGCCGTTCCGGACCCATGCACCAAGGGACATTTGCTACTCCCCTGCTTATGCTGAGGTCTTCTTCTGGGAAAGAAGTCCCAAATTGTTTTCTCTTCTTGACCCTCTGTTTCCTTGCACTCCAGAGCTTTTCTCCTCCCTTGGCCTTCACCCTCAATACCTTTCCTGAAAGTGACGGCAGCCCTCTCAGCCTTTGCCTTGCTCCTGCTAGTCGTCTTCACCTCACCTAGATAGTCCTGCAGGTCCCTTCCATCTCAACCCT
This sequence comes from Platalea leucorodia, assembly GCF_965183815.1. NCBI lineage: Eukaryota > Metazoa > Chordata > Aves > Pelecaniformes > Threskiornithidae > Platalea > Platalea leucorodia. Next base: position 1,346,358 of record NC_138840.1, on the reverse strand, counting down.
TCTCTTCTCTTCACTTGTGTTCTATTCCCTGCACTGACGATGAGGCGAATAACAAGGAGACCGCTATTTGCCTGAAATGCCAGGGGGTTTACAGCTCCAGAAACACTTTTGAGGACTCAAATCAAAAAGGATACAAGTAGAAACAGGATTTGATTTCATTTGGTTTCACTTGATTTCACTTGATTTTATTTTCTGTCTTGTTCTGTTGCTTTATGTTAGTTTAGTTTCGTTTCTTTCATGTTAGGTTATTGTATTTGATTTTATTATATTTTCTTTGGGGTTATTTCTTATTATTGTATTTTATGTTGGTTTATCTTATTTTATTTTACCTTGCTTTACGCGTTCTTAGTTTGTTTTGTTATTTTATTATTTTATCATTTTATTTGATCTTATTTTCTTTTAGGCTCCTTTAGGCTATTTTGCTGAATCTCTTTCAGAGCCGATGCTCACAAGCATTAACACAATGCGCATGTGCAGCCAGGAGCAGGCTGATGTGTTCTTCGGTTTAGTTTGAAAAAGCATCCCTTGCAGTCTGGCAAAGGAAAGCCGCAGAAAGGAGCAGCAGGAAGACAGGCCAAGCAGTCCCTCGTTTCTCAACAGTGCAGAAGAACTTGAAGAAGGAGGATGGGTACCGACCACACACCGAAAAGTGGAAGAAGAGGAGGGGTGTGGTGCCCTGGGGTATTTTCACAAGTAGGACACGTGTCGATGACAAGCAGCCCTTTTGCCTTCCCAAACTTGCTCCGCTGTGCTTCTTGGCCAGGGAGGCATGACAAGCGCTCTCCTGCCTGCCCTGCGCTTGGATCGCGTGCAGGGAGAGCTGAAAAGCGGCAGCTCCGCATGGTGCAGCAAGCCTGCAGCCCTTCCAAGCACAGGCTGTTTTGCACAAGCAAGGACACCTCGGGAAACGCAGCCAAGGGAAGAGCAGAGCTCGCTCCTGCTCCAAACCTGCAAGGGGCAAAAGAGCCAGGGAGCGCCAGGGCACGAGTGGCGCCTCGCAGGTGCAAGAGCAGCGGGCAAGAACTGAGCCCAAAGGGCCCAGAGGAGCCCTGACAAGGGGCTGCGCTCAATGCTACGGAGGAGAAGCAGCAACCCGCGGGGGCCACCCTGGGCGTGCGCCCTGGGAGTCTAGAAAGCGTCCTCCCCCCGCCTGCGGGGCACGAGGGCCACCTTCGTGGAGCAGGAGCAGCAGGCACCTAGCCAAAACGGCCCAAAGGAGCCCTGGCAAGGGGCCGTGCTCAGTGCTGCAGAGGAAGGCAAAAAACCCCCGGGGACACTTGCTAGCCCACTGTGGCGGGAAAAAAGCCTTCCTCCCCGCAGCTGCAGGGCACGAGAGGCCACCTTGGTGGTGCATGAGCAGCAGGCAGTAACCCAGCCAAAATGGCCCAGAGGAGCCCTGACAAGTGCTCATGCTCAATGCTGCAGAGGAAGGCAAAAAACCCCTGGGCACCAGAGCCAATCTGCCCCGGGGGAAAATTCCTTCCTGACCCCAGCGTCGCCAGCGATGGGCTCTTCCCTGAGCACGTGAGCAAGACCTGCCTCCTCGGCCCGCAGGCTGCTCACGCCTCCCAGGAGATGCCCAACCCCGATTCTCCCTCCACCTGCTGCCACCTCAGGGCCTTCCCAGAGGGGCAAAACGCACCCCGCCTGATCCATCTGGGGGACAACGATCCTTCCGGCGCCTGGCAAGGCACCAGTGGCTGCTCCAAAGCACCGGCACCCCCGCCAACATCTCTGCATCCCATTCCTCACGGCTGCTGACCCTGGCTCCGCAGGGGATGAGGACGGCGAGCTCTGCACTGCTCCTCAAGAAGGCATTCCCTTGCTCTTGCCACTGCTAGCCGGCTGAAAAGGCCAGCCAGCCTCGCGAACCTCCAGCTCTTGGGGGTTCTTCTCGTCTCCAGCAGCCTCGTCGAGCCTCCTCCGGCCTTCCTCCCTCAGCCCTCGCCAAGTCATTCCACCGCTTCCCCAAGGACTTCCTCTCGCACGTCTTGGGGCTGCCCCCAGGCCAGCTATGGCAGCGCGACGCGGGAGCGTGCTCCCTTTTATGCTGCCCCGGGGCATGGTGACTGCTGCGTTGCCGGGTGCTGGCACTGTGACACGGGGGTGACGGGGCCCCCCCTGCGCAGCCCCGCCCGCCAGCCCTCCGCCCAGCATCCTTCCCACGAAGGCCTTTGGGCTGCTGGCCCCGAGGCAGTCCCTGCGCCCAGGAGGCTCAGGGGGCTGTCCCTGCCCTTGCTGGCCATGCCCTGGGCACAGCTGCTGGGCGTCCCGCTAAATACATCTGGACATTCAGACTCCGTCGTGAAGGCTGTTGGTCCCAGCCACATTCATTTGGTTGTGGGGATGCCAGAGGTGAAAGCAAGGCTTTGGGTTCCCTCGGCGTGAACTGTGCAGAGACGGAGAGCACGTGCAGGATGGCCTCGCCGTTCCTGACCCATGCACCAAGGGACATTTGCTACTCCCCTGCTTATGCTGAGGTCTTCTTCTGGGAAAGAAGTCCCAAATTGTTTTCTCTTCTTGACCCTCTGTTTCCTTGCACTCCAGAGCTTTTCTCCTCCCTTGGCCTTCACCCTCAATACCTTTCCTGAAAGTGACGGCAGCCCTCTCAGCCTTTGCCTTGCTCCTGCTAGTCGTCTTCACCTCACCTAGATAGTCCTGCAGGTCCCTTCCATCTCAACCCTTCTCTTCTCTTCACTTCTGTTCTATTCCCTGCACTGACGATGAGGCGAATAACAAGGAGACCGCTATTTGCCTGAAATGCCAGGGGGTTTACAGCTCCAGAAACACTTTTGAGGACTCAAATCAAAAAGGATACAAGTAGAAACAGGATTTGATTTCAATTTGTTTCACTTGATTTCACTTGATTTTATTTTCTGTCTTGTTCTGTTGCTTTATGTTAGTTTAGTTTCGTTTCTTTCATGTTAGGTTATTGTATTTGATTTTATTATATTTTCTTTGGGGTTATTTCTTATTATTGTATTTTATGTTGGTTTATCTTATTTTATTTTACCTTGCTTTACGCGTTCTTAGTTTGTTTTGTTATTTTATTATTTTATCATTTTATTTGATCTTATTTTCTTTTAGACTCCTTTAGGCTATTTTGCTGAATCTCTTTCAGAGCCGATGCTCACAAGCATTAACACAATGCGCATGTGCAGCCAGGAGCAGGCTGATGTGTTCTTCGGTTTAGTTTGAAAAAGCATCCCTTGCAGTCTGGCAAAGGAAAGCCGCAGAAAGGAGCAGCAGGAAGACAGGCCAAGCAGTCCCTCGTTTCTCAACAGTGCAGAAGAACTTGAAGAAGGAGGATGGGTACCGACCACACACCGAAAAGTGGAAGAAGAGGAGGGGTGTGGTGCCCTGGGGTATTTTCACAAGTAGGACACGTGTCGATGACAAGCAGCCCTTTTGCCTTCCCAAACTTGCTCCGCTGTGCTTCTTGGCCAGGGAGGCATGACAAGCGCTCTCCTGCCTGCCCTGCGCTTGGATCGCGTGCAGGGAGAGCTGAAAAGCGGCAGCTCCGCATGGTGCAGCAAGCCTGCAGCCCTTCCAAGCACAGGCTGTTTTGCACAAGCAAGGACACCTCGGGAAACGCAGCCAAGGGAAGAGCAGAGCTCGCTCCTGCTCCAAACCTGCAAGGGGCAAAAGAGCCAGGGAGCGCCAGGGCACGAGTGGCGCCTCGCAGGTGCAAGAGCAGCGGGCAAGAACTGAGCCCAAAGGGCCCAGAGGAGCCCTGACAAGGGGCTGCGCTCAATGCTACGGAGGAGAAGCAGCAACCCGCGGGGGCCACCCTGGGCGTGCGCCCTGGGAGTCTAGAAAGCGTCCTCCCCCCGCCTGCGGGGCACGAGGGCCACCTTCGTGGAGCAGGAGCAGCAGGCACCTAGCCAAAACGGCCCAAAGGAGCCCTGGCAAGGGGCCGTGCTCAGTGCTGCAGAGGAAGGCAAAAAACCCCCGGGGACACTTGCTAGCCCACTGTGGCGGGAAAAAAGCCTTCCTCCCCGCAGCTGCAGGGCACGAGAGGCCACCTTGGTGGTGCATGAGCAGCAGGCAGTAACCCAGCCAAAATGGCCCAGAGGAGCCCTGACAAGTGCTCATGCTCAATGCTGCAGAGGAAGGCAAAAAACCCCTGGGCACCAGAGCCAATCTGCCCCGGGGGAAAATTCCTTCCTGACCCCAGCGTCGCCAGCGATGGGCTCTTCCCTGAGCACGTGAGCAAGACCTGCCTCCTCGGCCCGCAGGCTGCTCACGCCTCCCAGGAGATGCCCAACCCCGATTCTCCCTCCACCTGCTGCCACCTCAGGGCCTTCCCAGAGGGGCAAAACGCACCCCGCCTGATCCATCTGGGGGACAACGATCCTTCCGGCGCCTGGCAAGGCACCAGTGGCTGCTCCAAAGCACCGGCACCCCCGCCAACATCTCTGCATCCCATTCCTCACGGCTGCTGACCCTGGCTCCGCAGGGGATGAGGACGGCGAGCTCTGCACTGCTCCTCAAGAAGGCATTCCCTTGCTCTTGCCACTGCTAGCCGGCTGAAAAGGCCAGCCAGCCTCGCGAACCTCCAGCTCTTGGGGGTTCTTCTCGTCTCCAGCAGCCTCGTCGAGCCTCCTCCGGCCTTCCTCCCTCAGCCCTCGCCAAGTCATTCCACCGCTTCCCCAAGGACTTCCTCTCGCACGTCTTGGGGCTGCCCCCAGGCCAGCTATGGCAGCGCGACGCGGGAGCGTGCTCCCTTTTATGCTGCCCCGGGGCATGGTGACTGCTGCGTTGCCGGGTGCTGGCACTGTGACACGGGGGTGACGGGGCCCCCCCTGCGCAGCCCCGCCCGCCAGCCCTCCGCCCAGCATCCTTCCCACGAAGGCCTTTGGGCTGCTGGCCCCGAGGCAGTCCCTGCGCCCAGGAGGCTCAGGGGGCTGTCCCTGCCCTTGCTGGCCATGCCCTGGGCACAGCTGCTGGGCGTCCCGCTAAATACATCTGGACATTCAGACTCCGTCGTGAAGGCTGTTGGTCCCAGCCACATTCATTTGGTTGTGGGGATGCCAGAGGTGAAAGCAAGGCTTTGGGTTCCCTCGGCGTGAACTGTGCAGAGACGGAGAGCACGTGCAGGATGGCCTCGCCGTTCCTGACCCATGCACCAAGGGACATTTGCTACTCCCCTGCTTATGCTGAGGTCTTCTTCTGGGAAAGAAGTCCCAAATTGTTTTCTCTTCTTGACCCTCTTTTTCCTTGCACTCCAGAGCTTTTCTCCTCCCTTGGCCTTCACCCTCAATACCTTTCCTGAAAGTGACGGCAGCCCTCTCAGCCTTTGCCTTGCTCCTGCTAGTCGTCTTCACCTCACCTAGATAGTCCTGCAGGTCCCTTCCATCTCAACCCTTCTCTTCTCTTCACTTCTGTTCTATTCCCTGCACTGATGATGAGGCGAATAACAAGGAGACCGCTATTTGCCTGAAATGCCAGGGGGTTTACAGCTCCAGAAACACTTTTGAGGACACAAATCAAAAAGGATACAAGTAGAAACAGGATTTGATTTCATTTGGTTTCACTTGATTTCACTTGATTTTATTTTCTGTCTTGTTCTGTTGCTTTATGTTAGTTTAGTTTCGTTTCTTTCATGTTAGGTTATTGTGTTTGATTTTATTATATTTTCTTTGGGGTTATTTCTTATTATTATATTTTATGTTGGTTTATCTTATTTTATTTTACCTTGCTTTACGCGTTCTTAGTTTGTTTTGTTATTTTATTATTTTATCATTTTATTTGATCTTATTTTCTTTTAGGCTCCTTTAGGCTATTTTGCTGAATCTCTTTCAGAGCCGATGCTCACAAGCATTAACACAATGCGCATGTGCAGCCAGGAGCAGGCTGATGTGTTCTTCGGTTTAGTTTGAAAAAGCATCCCTTGCAGTCTGGCAAAGGAAAGCCGCGGAAAGGAGCAGCTGGAATACAGGCCAAGCAGTCCCTCGTTTCTCAACAGTGCAGAAGAACTTGAAGAAGGAGGATGGGTACCGACCACACACCGAAAAGTGGAAGAAGAGGAGGGGTGTGGTGCCCTGGGGTATTTTCACAAGTAGGACACGTGTCGATGACAAGCAGCCCTTTTGCCTTCCCAAACTTGCTCCGCTGTGCTTCTTGGCCAGGGAGGCATGACAAGCGCTCTCCTGCCTGCCCTGCGCTTGGATCGCGTGCAGGGAGAGCTGAAAAGCGGCAGCTCCGCATGGTGCAGCAAGCCTGCAGCCCTTCCAAGCACAGGCTGTTTTGCACAAGCAAGGACACCTCGGGAAACGCAGCCAAGGGAAGAGCAGAGCTCGCTCCTGCTCCAAACCTGCAAGGGGCAAAAGAGCCAGGGAGCGCCAGGGCACGAGGGGCGCCTCGCAGGTGCAAGAGCAGCGGGCAAGAACTGAGCCCAAAGGGCCCAGAGGAGCCCTGACAAGGGGCTGCGCTCAATGCTACGGAGGAGAAGCAGCAACCCGCGGGGGCCACCCTGGGCGTGCGCCCTGGGAGTCTAGAAAGCGTCCTCCCCCCGCCTGCGGGGCACGAGGGCCACCTTCGTGGAGCAGGAGCAGCAGGCACCTAGCCAAAACGGCCCAAAGGAGCCCTGGCAAGGGGCCGTGCTCAGTGCTGCAGAGGAAGGCAAAAAACCCCCGGGGACACTTGCTAGCCCACCGTGGGGGGAAAAAAGCCTTCCTGCCCGCAGCTGCAGGGCACGAGAGGCCACCTTGGTGGTGCATGAGCAGCAGGCAGTAACCCAGCCAAAATGGCCCAGAGGAGCCCTGACAAGTGCTCATGCTCAATGCTGCAGAGGAAGGCAAAAAACCCCTGGGCACCAGAGCCAATCTGCCCCGGGGGAAAATTCCTTCCTGACCCCAGCGTCGCCAGCGATGGGCTATTCCCTGTGCACGTGAGCAAGACCTGCCTCCTCGGCCCGCAGGCTGCTCACGCCTCCCAGGAGATGCCCAACCCCGATTCTCCCTCCACCTGCTGCCACCTCAGGGCCTTCCCAGAGGGGCAAAACGCACCCCGCCTGATCCATCTGGGGGACAACGATCCTTCCTGCGCCTGGCAAGGCACCAGTGGCTGCTCCAAAGCACCGGCACCCCCGCCAACATCTCTGCATCCCATTCCTCACGGCTGCTGACCCTGGCTCCGCAGGGGATGAGGACGGCGAGCTCTGCACTGCTCCTCAAGAAGGCATTCCCTTGCTCTTGCCACTGCTAGCCGGCTGAAAAGGCCAGCCAGCCTCGCGAACCTCCAGCTCTTGGGGGTTCTTCTCGTCTCCAGCAGCCTCGTCGAGCCTCCTCCGGCCTTCCTCCCTCAGCCCTCGCCAAGTCATTCCACCGCTTCCCCAAGGACTTCCTCTCGCACGTCTTGGGGCTGCCCCCAGGCCAGCTATGGCAGCGCGACGCGGGAGCGTGCTCCCTTTTATGCTGCCCCGGGGCATGGTGACTGCTGCGTTGCCGGGTGCTGGCACTGTGACACGGGGGTGACGGGGCCCCCCCTGCGCAGCCCCGCCCGCCAGCCCTCCGCCCAGCATCCTTCCCACGAAGGCCTTTGGGCTGCTGGCCCCGAGGCAGTCCCTGCGCCCAGGAGGCTCAGGGGGCTGTCCCTGCCCTTGCTGGCCATGCCCTGGGCACAGCTGCTGGGCGTCCCGCTAAATACATCTGGACATTCAGACTCCGTCGTGAAGGCTGTTGGTCCCAGCCACATTCATTTGGTTGTGGGGATGCCAGAGGTGAAAGCAAGGCTTTGGGTTCCCTCGGCGTGAACTGTGCAGAGACGGAGAGCACGTGCAGGATGGCCTCGCCGTTCCTGACCCATGCACCAAGGGACATTTGCTACTCCCCTGCTTATGCTGAGGTCTTCTTCTGGGAAAGAAGTCCCAAATTGTTTTCTCTTCTTGACCCTCTTTTTCCTTGCACTCCAGAGCTTTTCTCCTCCCTTGGCCTTCACCCTCAATACCTTTCCTGAAAGTGACGGCAGCCCTCTCAGCCTTTGCCTTGCTCCTGCTAGTCGTCTTCACCTCACCTAGATAGTCCTGCAGGTCCCTTCCATCTCAACCCTTCTCTTCTCTTCACTTCTGTTCTATTCCCTGCACTGATGATGAGGCGAATAACAAGGAGACCGCTATTTGCCTGAAATGCCAGGGGGTTTACAGCTCCAGAAACACTTTTGAGGACACAAATCAAAAAGGATACAAGTAGAAACAGGATTTGATTTCATTTGGTTTCACTTGATTTCACTTGATTTTATTTTCTGTCTTGTTCTGTTGCTTTATGTTAGTTTAGTTTCGTTTCTTTCATGTTAGGTTATTGTGTTTGATTTTATTATATTTTCTTTGGGGTTATTTCTTATTATTATATTTTATGTTGGTTTATCTTATTTTATTTTACCTTGCTTTACGCGTTCTTAGTTTGTTTTGTTATTTTATTATTTTATCATTTTATTTGATCTTATTTTCTTTTAGGCTCCTTTAGGCTATTTTGCTGAATCTCTTTCAGAGCCGATGCTCACAAGCATTAACACAATGCGCATGTGCAGCCAGGAGCAGGCTGATGTGTTCTTCGGTTTAGTTTGAAAAAGCATCCCTTGCAGTCTGGCAAAGGAAAGCCGCGGAAAGGAGCAGCTGGAATACAGGCCAAGCAGTCCCTCGTTTCTCAACAGTGCAGAAGAACTTGAAGAAGGAGGATGGGTACCGACCACACACCGAAAAGTGGAAGAAGAGGAGGGGTGTGGTGCCCTGGGGTATTTTCACAAGTAGGACACGTGTCGATGACAAGCAGCCCTTTTGCCTTCCCAAACTTGCTCCGCTGTGCTTCTTGGCCAGGGAGGCATGACAAGCGCTCTCCTGCCTGCCCTGCGCTTGGATCGCGTGCAGGGAGAGCTGAAAAGCGGCAGCTCCGCATGGTGCAGCAAGCCTGCAGCCCTTCCAAGCACAGGCTGTTTTGCACAAGCAAGGACACCTCGGGAAACGCAGCCAAGGGAAGAGCAGAGCTCGCTCCTGCTCCAAACCTGCAAGGGGCAAAAGAGCCAGGGAGCGCCAGGGCACGAGGGGCGCCTCGCAGGTGCAAGAGCAGCGGGCAAGAACTGAGCCCAAAGGGCCCAGAGGAGCCCTGACAAGGGGCTGCGCTCAATGCTACGGAGGAGAAGCAGCAACCCGCGGGGGCCACCCTGGGCGTGCGCCCTGGGAGTCTAGAAAGCGTCCTCCCCCCGCCTGCGGGGCACGAGGGCCACCTTCGTGGAGCAGGAGCAGCAGGCACCTAGCCAAAACGGCCCAAAGGATCCCTGGCAAGGGGCCGTGCTCAGTGCTGCAGAGGAAGGCAAAAAACCCCCGGGGACACTTGCTAGCCCACCGTGGGGGGAAAAAAGCCTTCCTGCCCGCAGCTGCAGGGCACGAGAGGCCACCTTGGTGGTGCATGAGCAGCAGGCAGTAACCCAGCCAAAATGGCCCAGAGGAGCCCTGACAAGTGCTCATGCTCAATGCTGCAGAGGAAGGCAAAAAACCCCTGGGCACCAGAGCCAATCTGCCCCGGGGGAAAATTCCTTCCTGACCCCAGCGTCGCCAGCGATGGGCTATTCCCTGTGCACGTGAGCAAGACCTGCCTCCTCGGCCCGCAGGCTGCTCACGCCTCCCAGGAGATGCCCAACCCCGATTCTCCCTCCACCTGCTGCCACCTCAGGGCCTTCCCAGAGGGGCAAAACGCACCCCGCCTGATCCATCTGGGGGACAACGATCCTTCCTGCGCCTGGCAAGGCACCAGTGGCTGCTCCAAAGCACCGGCACCCCCGCCAACATCTCTGCATCCCATTCCTCACGGCTGCTGACCCTGGCTCCGCAGGGGATGAGGACGGCGAGCTCTGCAGTGCTCCTCAAGAAGGCATTCCCTTGCTCTTGCCACTGCTATCCAGCTGAAAAGGCCAGCCAGCCTCGCGAACCTCCAGCTCTTGGTGGTTCTTCTCGTCTCCAGCAGCCTCGTCGAGCCTCCTCCGGCCTTCTTCCCTCAGCCCTCGCCAAGTCATTCCACCGCTTCCCCAAGGACTTCCTCTCGCACGTCTTGGGGCTGCCCCCAGGCCAGCTATGGAAGCGCGACGCGGGAGCGTGCTCCCTTTTATGCTGCCCCGGGGCATGGTGACTGCTGCGTTGCCGGGTGCTGGCACTGTGACACGGGGGTGACGGGGCCCCCCCTGCGCAGCCCCGCCCGCCAGCCCTCCGCCCAGCATCCTTCCCACGAAGGCCTTTGGGCTGCTGGCCCCGAGGCAGTCCCTGCGCCCAGGAGGCTCAGGGGGCTGTCCCTGCCCTTGCTGGCCATGCCCTGGGCACAGCTGCTGGGCGTCCCGCTAAATACATCTGGACATTCAGACTCCGTCGTGAAGGCTGTTGGTCCCAGCTACATTCATTTGGTTGTGGGGATGCCAGAGGTGAAAGCAAGGCTTTGGGTTCCCTCGGCGTGAACTGTGCAGAGACGGAGAGCACGTGCAGGATGGCCTCGCCGTTCCGGACCCATGCACCAAGGGACATTTGCTACTCCCCTGCTTATGCTGAGGTCTTCCTCTGGGAAAGAAGTCCCAAATTGTTTTCTCTTCTTGACCCTCTTTTTCCTTGCACTCCAGAGCTTTTCTCCTCCCTTGGCCTTCACCCTCAATACCTTTCCTGAAAGTGACGGCAGCCCTCTCAGCCTTTGCCTTGCTCCTGCTAGTCGTCTTCACCTCACCTAGATAGTCCTGCAGGTCCCTTCCATCTCAACCCTTCTCTTCTCTTCACTTCTGTTCTATTCCCTGCACTGACGATGAGGCGAATAACAAGGAGACCGCTATTTGCCTGAAATGCCAGGGGGTTTACAGCTCCAGAAACACTTTTGAGGACTCAAATCAAAAAGGATACAAGTAGAAACAGGATTTGATTTCATTTGGTTTCACTTGATTTCACTTGATTTTATTTTCTGTCTTGTTCTGTTGCTTTATGTTAGTTTAGTTTCGTTTCTTTCATGTTAGGTTATTGTATTTGATTTTATTGTATTTTCTTTGGGGTTATTTCTTATTATTGTATTTTATGTTGGTTTATCTTATTTTATTTTACCTTGCTTTACGCGTTCTTAGTTTGTTTTGTTATTTTATTATTTTATCATTTTATTTGATCTTATTTTCTTTTAGGCTCCTTTAGGCTATTTTGCTGAATCTCTTTCAGAGCCGATGCTCACAAGCATTAACACAATGCGCATGTGCAGCCAGGAGCAGGCTGATGTGTTCTTCGGTTTAGTTTGAAAAAGCATCCCTTGCAGTCTGGCAAAGGAAAGCCGCAGAAAGGAGCAGCAGGAAGACAGGCCAAGCAGTCCCTCGTTTCTCAACAGTGCAGAAGAACTTGAAGAAGGAGGATGGGTACCAACCACACACCGAAAAGTGGAAGAAGAGGAGGGGTGTGGTGCCCTGGGGTATTTTCACAAGTAGGACACGTGTTGATGACAAGCAGCCCTTTTGCCTTCCCAAACTTGCTCCGCTGTGCTTCTTGGCCAGGGAGGCATGACAAGCGCTCTCCTGCCTGCCCTGCGCTTGGATCGCGTGCAGGGAGAGCTGAAAAGCGACAGCTCCGGATGGTGCAGCAAGCCTGCAGCCCTTCCAAGCACAGGCTGTTTTGCACAAGCAAGGACACCTCGGGAAACGCAGCCAAGGGAAGAGCAGAGCTCGCTCCTGCTCCAAACCTGCAAGGGGCAAAAGAGCCAGGGAGCGCCAGGGCACGAGGGGCGCCTCGCAGGTGCAAGAGCAGCGGGCAAGAACTGAGCCCAAAGGGCCCAGAGGAGCCCTGACAAGGGGCTGCGCTCAATGCTACGGAGGAGAAGCAGCAACCCGCGGGGGCCACCCTGGGCGTGCGCCCTGGGAGTCTAGAAAGCGTCCTCCCCCCGCCTGCAGGGCACGAGAGGCCACCTTGGTGGTGCATGAGCAGCAGGCAGTAACCCAGCCAAAATGGCCCAGAGGAGCCCTGACAAGTGCTCATGCTCAATGCTGCAGAGGAAGGCAAAAAACCCCTGGGCACCAGAGCCAATCTGCCCCGGGGGAAAATTCCTTCCTGACCCCAGCGTCGCCAGCGATGGGCTATTCCCTGTGCACGTGAGCAAGACCTGCCTCCTCGGCCCGCAGGCTGCTCACGCCTCCCAGGAGATGCCCAACCCCGATTCTCCCTCCACCTGCTGCCACCTCAGGGCCTTCCCAGAGGGGCAAAACGCACCCCGCCTGATCCATCTGGGGGACAACGATCCTTCCGGCGCCTGGCAAGGCACCAGTGGCTGCTCCAAAGCACCGGCACCCCCGCCAACATCTCTGCATCCCATTCCTCACGGCTGCTGACCCTGGCTCCGCAGGGGATGAGGATGGCGAGCTCTGCACTGCTCCTCAAGAAGGCATTCCCTTGCTCTTGCCACTGCTAGCCGGCTGAAAAGGCCAGCCAGCCTCGCGAACCTCCAGCTCTTGGGGGTTCTTCTCGTCTCCAGCAGCCTCGTCGAGCCTCCTCCGGCCTTCCTCCCTCAGCCCTCGCCAAGTCATTCCACCGCTTCCCCAAGGACTTCCTCTCGCACGTCTTGGGGCTGCCCCCAGGCCAGCTATGGCAGCGCGACGCGGGAGCGTGCTCCCTTTTATGCTGCCCCGGGGCATGGTGACTGCTGCGTTGCCGGGTGCTGGCACTGTGACACGGGGGTGACGGGGCCCCCCCTGCGCAGCCCCGCCCGCCAGCCCTCCGCCCAGCATCCTTCCCACGAAGGCCTTTGGGCTGCTGGCCCCGAGGCAGTCCCTGCGCCCAGGAGGCTCAGGGGGCTGTCCCTGCCCTTGCTGGCCATGCCCTGGGCACAGCTGCTGGGCGTCCCGCTAAATACATCTGGACATTCAGACTCCGTCGTGAAGGCTGTTGGTCCCAGCTACATTCATTTGGTTGTGGGGATGCCAGAGGTGAAAGCAAGGCTTTGGGTTCCCTCGGCGTGAACTGTGCAGAGACGGAGAGCACGTGCAGGATGGCCTCGCCGTTCCGGACCCATGCACCAAGGGACATTTGCTACTCCCCTGCTTATGCTGAGGTCTTCTTCTGGGAAAGAAGTCCCAAATCGTTTTCTCTTCTTGACCATCTGTTTCCTTGCACTGCAGAGCTTTTCTCCTCCCTTGGCCTTCACCCTCAATACCTTTCCTGAAAGTGACGGCAGCCCTCTCAGCCTTTGCCTTGCTCCTGCTAGTCGTCTTCACCTCACCTAGAGAGTCCTGCAGGTCCCTTCCAACTCAACCCTTCTCTTCTCTTCACTTGTGTTCTATTCCCTGCACTGACGATGAGGCGAATAACAAGGAGACCGCTATTTGCCTGAAATGCCAGGGGGTTTACAGCTCCAGAAACACTTTTGAGGACACAAATCAAAAAGGATACAAGTAGAAACAGGATTTGATTTCATTTGGTTTTACTTGATTTTACTTGATTTTATTTTCTGTCTTGTTCTGTTGCTTTATGTTAGTTTAGTTTCGTTTCTTTCATGTTAGGTTATTGTATTTGATTTTATTATATTTTCTTTGGGGTTATTTCTTACTATTATATTTTATGTTGGTTTATCTTATTTTATTTTACCTTGCTTTACGCGTTCTTAGTTTGTTTTGTTATTTTATTATTTTATCATTTTATTTGATCTTATTTTCTTTTAGGCTCCTTTAGGCTATTTTGCTGAATCTCTTTCAGAGCCGATGCTCACAAGCATTAACACAATGCGCATGTGCAGCCAGGAGCAGGCTGATGTGTTCTTCGGTTTAGTTTGACAAAGCATCCCTTGCAGTCTGGCAAAGGAAAGCCGCGGAAAGGAGCAGCAGGAATACAGGCCAAGCAGTCCCTCGTTTCTCAACAGTGCAGAAGAACTTGAAGAAGGAGGATGGGTACCGACCACACACCGAAAAGTAGAAGAAGAGGAGGGGTGTGGTGCCCTGGGGTATTTTCACAAGCAGGACACGTGTCGATGACAAGCAGCCCTTTTGCCTTCCCAAACTTGCTCCGCTGTGCTTCTTGGCCAGGGAGGCATGACAAGCGCTCTCCTGCCTGCCCTGCGCTTGGATCGCGTGCAGGGAGAGCTGAAAAGCGGCAGCTCCGCATGGTGCAGCAAGCCTGCAGCCCTTCCAAGCACAGGCTGTTTTGCACAAGCAAGGACACCTCGGGAAACGCAGCCAAGGGAAGAGCAGAGCTCGCTCCTGCTCCAAACCTGCAAGGGGCAAAAGAGCCAGGGAGCGCCAGGGCACGAGGGGCGCCTCGCAGGTGCAAGAGCAGCGGGCAAGAACTGAGCCCAAAGGGCCCAGAGGAGCCCTGACAAGGGGCTGCGCTCAATGCTACGGAGGAGAAGCAGCAACCCGCGGGGGCCACCCTGGGCGTGCGCCCTGGGAGTCTAGAAAGCGTCCTCCCCCCGCCTGCGGGGCACGAGGGCCACCTTCGTGGAGCAGGAGCAGCAGGCACCTAGCCAAAACGGCCCAAAGGAGCCCTGGCAAGGGGCCGTGCTCAGTGCTGCAGAGGAAGGCAAAAAACCCCCGGGGACACTTGCTAGCCCACCGTGGGGGGAAAAAAGCCTTCCTGCCCGCAGCTGCAGGGCACGAGAGGCCACCTTGGTGGTGCATGAGCAGCAGGCAGTAACCCAGCCAAAATGGCCCAGAGGAGCCCTGACAAGTGCTCATGCTCAATGCTGCAGAGGAAGGCAAAAAACCCCTGGGCACCAGAGCCAATCTGCCCCGGGGGAAAATTCCTTCCTGACCCCAGCGTCGCCAGCGATGGGCTATTCCCTGTGCACGTGAGCAAGACCTGCCTCCTCGGCCCGCAGGCTGCTCACGCCTCCCAGGAGATGCCCAACCCCGATTCTCCCTCCACCTGCTGCCACCTCAGGGCCTTCCCAGAGGGGCAAAACGCACCCCGCCTGATCCATCTGGGGGACAACGATCCTTCCGGCGCCTGGCAAGGCACCAGTGGCTGCTCCAAAGCACCGGCACCCCCGCCAACATCTCTGCATCCCATTCCTCACGGCTGCTGACCCTGGCTCCGCAGGGGATGAGGATGGCGAGCTCTGCACTGCTCCTCAAGAAGGCATTCCCTTGCTCTTGCCACTGCTAGCCGGCTGAAAAGGCCAGCCAGCCTCGCGAACCTCCAGCTCTTGGGGGTTCTTCTCGTCTCCAGCAGCCTCGTCGAGCCTCCTCCGGCCTTCCTCCCTCAGCCCTCGCCAAGTCATTCCACCGCTTCCCCAAGGACTTCCTCTCGCACGTCTTGGGGCTGCCCCCAGGCCAGCTATGGCAGCGCGACGCGGGAGCGTGCTCCCTTTTATGCTGCCCCGGGGCATGGTGACTGCTGCGTTGCCGGGTGCTGGCACTGTGACACGGGGGTGACGGGGCCCCCCCTGCGCAGCCCCGCCCGCCAGCCCTCCGCCCAGCATCCTTCCCAGGAAGGCCTTTGGGCTGCTGGCCCCGAGGCAGTCCCTGCGCCCAGGAGGCTCAGGGGGCTGTCCCTGCCCTTGCTGGCCATGCCCTGGGCACAGCTGCTGGGCGTCCCGCTAAATACATCTGGACATTCAGACTCCGTCGTGAAGGCTGTTGGTCCCAGCTACATTCATTTGGTTGTGGGGATGCCAGAGGTGAAAGCAAGGCTTTGGGTTCCCTCGGCGTGAACTGTGCAGAGACGGAGAGCACGTGCAGGATGGCCTCGCCGTTCCGGACCCATGCACCAAGGGACATTTGCTACTCCCCTGCTTATGCTGAGGTCTTCTTCTGGGAAAGAAGTCCCAAATCGTTTTCTCTTCTTGACCATCTGTTTCCTTGCACTCCAGAGCTTTTCTCCTCCCTTGGCCTTCACCCTCAATACCTTTCCTGAAAGTGACGGCAGCCCTCTCAGCCTTTGCCTTGCTCCTGCTAGTCGTCTTCACCTCACCTAGAGAGTCCTGCAGGTCCCTTCCAACTCAACCCTTCTCTTCTCTTCACTTGTGTTCTATTCCCTGCACTGACGATGAGGCGAATAACAAGGAGACCGCTATTTGCCTGAAATGCCAGGGGGTTTACAGCTCCAGAAACACTTTTGAGGACACAAATCAAAAAGGATACAAGTAGAAACAGGATTTGATTTCATTTGGTTTTACTTGATTTTACTTGATTTTATTTTCTGTCTTGTTCTGTTGCTTTATGTTAGTTTAGTTTCGTTTCTTTCATGTTAGGTTATTGTATTTGATTTTATTATATTTTCTTTGGGGTTATTTCTTACTATTATATTTTATGTTGGTTTATCTTATTTTATTTTACCTTGCTTTACGCGTTCTTAGTTTGTTTTGTTATTTTATTATTTTATCATTTTATTTGATCTTATTTTCTTTTAGGCTCCTTTAGGCTATTTTGCTGAATCTCTTTCAGAGCCGATGCTCACAAGCATTAACACAATGCGCATGTGCAGCCAGGAGCAGGCTGATGTGTTCTTCGGTTTAGTTTGACAAAGCATCCCTTGCAGTCTGGCAAAGGAAAGCCGCGGAAAGGAGCAGCAGGAATACAGGCCAAGCAGTCCCTCGTTTCTCAACAGTGCAGAAGAACTTGAAGAAGGAGGATGGGTACCGACCACACACCGAAAAGTAGAAGAAGAGGAGGGGTGTGGTGCCCTGGGGTATTTTCACAAGCAGGACACGTGTCGATGACAAGCAGCCCTTTTGCCTTCCCAAACTTGCTCCGCTGTGCTTCTTGGCCAGGGAGGCATGACAAGCGCTCTCCTGCCTGCCCTGCGCTTGGATCGCGTGCAGGGAGAGCTGAAAAGCGGCAGCTCCGCATGGTGCAGCAAGCCTGCAGCCCTTCCAAGCACAGGCTGTTTTGCACAAGCAAGGACACCTCGGGAAACGCAGCCAAGGGAAGAGCAGAGCTCGCTCCTGCTCCAAACCTGCAAGGGGCAAAAGAGCCAGGGAGCGCCAGGGCACGAGGGGCGCCTCGCAGGTGCAAGAGCAGCGGGCAAGAACTGAGCCCAAAGGGCCCAGAGGAGCCCTGACAAGGGGCTGCGCTCAATGCTACGGAGGAGAAGCAGCAACCCGCGGGGGCCACCCTGGGCGTGCGCCCTGGGAGTCTAGAAAGCGTCCTCCCCCCGCCTGCGGGGCACGAGGGCCACCTTCGTGGAGCAGGAGCAGCAGGCACCTAGCCAAAACGGCCCAAAGGAGCCCTGGCAAGGGGCCGTGCTCAGTGCTGCAGAGGAAGGCAAAAAACCCCCGGGGACACTTGCTAGCCCACCGTGGGGGGAAAAAAGCCTTCCTGCCCGCAGCTGCAGGGCACGAGAGGCCACCTTGGTGGTGCATGAGCAGCAGGCAGTAACCCAGCCAAAATGGCCCAGAGGAGCCCTGACAAGTGCTCATGCTCAATGCTGCAGAGGAAGGCAAAAAACCCCTGGGCACCAGAGCCAATCTGCCCCGGGGGAAAATTCCTTCCTGACCCCAGCGTCGCCAGCGATGGGCTATTCCCTGTGCACGTGAGCAAGACCTGCCTCCTCGGCCCGCAGGCTGCTCACGCCTCCCAGGAGATGCCCAACCCCGATTCTCCCTCCACCTGCTGCCACCTCAGGGCCTTCCCAGAGGGGCAAAACGCACCCCGCCTGATCCATCTGGGGGACAACGATCCTTCCGGCGCCTGGCAAGGCACCAGTGGCTGCTCCAAAGCACCGGCACCCCCGCCAACATCTCTGCATCCCATTCCTCACGGCTGCTGACCCTGGCTCCGCAGGGGATGAGGATGGCGAGCTCTGCACTGCTCCTCAAGAAGGCATTCCCTTGCTCTTGCCACTGCTAGCCGGCTGAAAAGGCCAGCCAGCCTCGCGAACCTCCAGCTCTTGGGGGTTCTTCTCGTCTCCAGCAGCCTCGTCGAGCCTCCTCCGGCCTTCCTCCCTCAGCCCTCGCCAAGTCATTCCACCGCTTCCCCAAGGACTTCCTCTCGCACGTCTTGGGGCTGCCCCCAGGCCAGCTATGGCAGCGCGACGCGGGAGCGTGCTCCCTTTTATGCTGCCCCGGGGCATGGTGACTGCTGCGTTGCCGGGTGCTGGCACTGTGACACGGGGGTGACGGGGCCCCCCCTGCGCAGCCCCGCCCGCCAGCCCTCCGCCCAGCATCCTTCCCACGAAGGCCTTTGGGCTGCTGGCCCCGAGGCAGTCCCTGCGCCCAGGAGGCTCAGGGGGCTGTCCCTGCCCTTGCTGGCCATGCCCTGGGCACAGCTGCTGGGCGTCCCGCTAAATACATCTGGACATTCAGACTCCGTCGTGAAGGCTGTTGGTCCCAGCTACATTCATTTGGTTGTGGGGATGCCAGAGGTGAAAGCAAGGCTTTGGGTTCCCTCGGCGTGAACTGTGCAGAGACGGAGAGCACGTGCAGGATGGCCTCGCCGTTCCTGACCCATGCACCAAGGGACATTTGCTACTCCCCTGCTTATGCTGAGGTCTTCCTCTGGGAAAGAAGTCCCAAATCGTTTTCTCTTCTTGACCATCTGTTTCCTTGCACTCCAGAGCTTTTCTCCTCCCTTGGCCTTCACCCTCAATACCTTTCCTGAAAGTGACGGCAGCCCTCTCAGCCTTTGCCTTGCTCCTGCTAGTCGTCTTCACCTCACCTAGAGAGTCCTGCAGGTCCCTTCCAACTCAACCCTTCTCTTCTCTTCACTTGTGTTCTATTCCCTGCACTGACGATGAGGCGAATAACAAGGAGACCGCTATTTGCCTGAAATGCCAGGGGGTTTACAGCTCCAGAAACACTTTTGAGGACACAAATCAAAAAGGATACAAGTAGAAACAGGATTTGATTTCATTTGGTTTTACTTGATTTTACTTGATTTTATTTTCTGTCTTGTTCTGTTGCTTTATGTTAGTTTAGTTTCGTTTCTTTCATGTTAGGTTATTGTATTTGATTTTATTATATTTTCTTTGGGGTTATTTCTTATTATTATATTTTATGTTGGTTTATCTTATTTTATTTTACCTTGCTTTACGCGTTCTTAGTTTGTTTTGTTATTTTATTATTTTATCATTTTATTTGATCTTATTTTCTTTTAGGCTCCTTTAGGCTATTTTGCTGAATCTCTTTCAGAGCCGATGCTCACAAGCATTAACACAATGCGCACGTGCAGCCAGGAGCAGGCTGATGTGTTCTTCGGTTTAGTTTGACAAAGCATCCCTTGCAGTCTGGCAAAGGAAAGCCGCGGAAAGGAGCAGCAGGAATACAGGCCAAGCAGTCCCTCGTTTCTCAACAGTGCAGAAGAACTTGAAGAAGGAGGATGGGTACCGACCACACACCGAAAAGTAGAAGAAGAGGAGGGGTGTGGTGCCCTGGGGTATTTTCACAAGCAGGACACGTGTCGATGACAAGCAGCCCTTTTGCCTTCCCAAACTTGCTCCGCTGTGCTTCTTGGCCAGGGAGGCATGACAAGCGCTCTCCTGCCTGCCCTGCGCTTGGATCGCGTGCAGGGAGAGCTGAAAAGCGGCAGCTCCGCATGGTGCAGCAAGCCTGCAGCCCTTCCAAGCACAGGCTGTTTTGCACAAGCAAGGACACCTCGGGAAACGCAGCCAAGGGAAGAGCAGAGCTCGCTCCTGCTCCAAACCTGCAAGGGGCAAAAGAGCCAGGGAGCGCCAGGGCACGAGGGGCGCCTCGCAGGTGCAAGAGCAGCGGGCAAGAACTGAGCCCAAAGGGCCCAGAGGAGCCCTGACAAGGGGCTGCGCTCAATGCTACGGAGGAGAAGCAGCAACCCGCGGGGGCCACCCTGGGCGTGCGCCCTGGGAGTCTAGAAAGCGTCCTCCCCCCGCCTGCGGGGCACGAGGGCCACCTTCGTGGAGCAGGAGCAGCAGGCACCTAGCCAAAACGGCCCAAAGGAGCCCTGGCAAGGGGCCGTGCTCAGTGCTGCAGAGGAAGGCAAAAAACCCCCGGGGACACTTGCTAGCCCACCGTGGGGGGAAAAAAGCCTTCCTGCCCGCAGCTGCAGGGCACGAGAGGCCACCTTGGTGGTGCATGAGCAGCAGGCAGTAACCCAGCCAAAATGGCCCAGAGGAGCCCTGACAAGTGCTCATGCTCAATGCTGCAGAGGAAGGCAAAAAACCCCTGGGCACCAGAGCCAATCTGCCCCGGGGGAAAATTCCTTCCTGACCCCAGCGTCGCCAGCGATGGGCTATTCCCTGTGCACGTGAGCAAGACCTGCCTCCTCGGCCCGCAGGCTGCTCACGCCTCCCAGGAGATGCCCAACCCCGATTCTCCCTCCACCTGCTGCCACCTCAGGGCCTTCCCAGAGGGGCAAAACGCACCCCGCCTGATCCATCTGGGGGACAACGATCCTTCCGGCGCCTGGCAAGGCACCAGTGGCTGCTCCAAAGCACCGGCACCCCCGCCAACATCTCTGCATCCCATTCCTCACGGCTGCTGACCCTGGCTCCGCAGGGGATGAGGATGGCGAGCTCTGCACTGCTCCTCAAGAAGGCATTCCCTTGCTCTTGCCACTGCTAGCCGGCTGAAAAGGCCAGCCAGCCTCGCGAACCTCCAGCTCTTGGGGGTTCTTCTCGTCTCCAGCAGCCTCGTCGAGCCTCCTCCGGCCTTCCTCCCTCAGCCCTCGCCAAGTCATTCCACCGCTTCCCCAAGGACTTCCTCTCGCACGTCTTGGGGCTGCCCCCAGGCCAGCTATGGCAGCGCGACGCGGGAGCGTGCTCCCTTTTATGCTGCCCCGGGGCATGGTGACTGCTGCGTTGCCGGGTGCTGGCACTGTGACACGGGGGTGACGGGGCCCCCCCTGCGCAGCCCCGCCCGCCAGCCCTCCGCCCAGCATCCTTCCCACGAAGGCCTTTGGGCTGCTGGCCCCGAGGCAGTCCCTGCGCCCAGGAGGCTCAGGGGGCTGTCCCTGCCCTTGCTGGCCATGCCCTGGGCACAGCTGCTGGGCGTCCCGCTAAATACATCTGGACATTCAGACTCCGTCGTGAAGGCTGTTGGTCCCAGCTACATTCATTTGGTTGTGGGGATGCCAGAGGTGAAAGCAAGGCTTTGGGTTCCCTCGGCGTGAACTGTGCAGAGACGGAGAGCACGTGCAGGATGGCCTCGCCGTTCCGGACCCATGCACCAAGGGACATTTGCTACTCCCCTGCTTATGCTGAGGTCTTCTTCTGGGAAAGAAGTCCCAAATCGTTTTCTCTTCTTGACCATCTGTTTCCTTGCACTGCAGAGCTTTTCTCCTCCCTTGGCCTTCACCCTCAATACCTTTCCTGAAAGTGACGGCAGCCCTCTCAGCCTTTGCCTTGCTCCTGCTAGTCGTCTTCACCTCACCTAGAGAGTCCTGCAGGTCCCTTCCAACTCAACCCTTCTCTTCTCTTCACTTGTGTTCTATTCCCTGCACTGACGATGAGGCGAATAACAAGGAGACCGCTATTTGCCTGAAATGCCAGGGGGTTTACAGCTCCAGAAACACTTTTGAGGACACAAATCAAAAAGGATACAAGTAGAAACAGGATTTGATTTCATTTGGTTTTACTTGATTTTACTTGATTTTATTTTCTGTCTTGTTCTGTTGCTTTATGTTAGTTTAGTTTCGTTTCTTTCATGTTAGGTTATTGTATTTGATTTTATTATATTTTCTTTGGGGTTATTTCTTACTATTATATTTTATGTTGGTTTATCTTATTTTATTTTACCTTGCTTTACGCGTTCTTAGTTTGTTTTGTTATTTTATTATTTTATCATTTTATTTGATCTTATTTTCTTTTAGGCTCCTTTAGGCTATTTTGCTGAATCTCTTTCAGAGCCGATGCTCACAAGCATTAACACAATGCGCATGTGCAGCCAGGAGCAGGCTGATGTGTTCTTCGGTTTAGTTTGACAAAGCATCCCTTGCAGTCTGGCAAAGGAAAGCCGCGGAAAGGAGCAGCAGGAATACAGGCCAAGCAGTCCCTCGTTTCTCAACAGTGCAGAAGAACTTGAAGAAGGAGGATGGGTACCGACCACACACCGAAAAGTAGAAGAAGAGGAGGGGTGTGGTGCCCTGGGGTATTTTCACAAGCAGGACACGTGTCGATGACAAGCAGCCCTTTTGCCTTCCCAAACTTGCTCCGCTGTGCTTCTTGGCCAGGGAGGCATGACAAGCGCTCTCCTGCCTGCCCTGCGCTTGGATCGCGTGCAGGGAGAGCTGAAAAGCGGCAGCTCCGCATGGTGCAGCAAGCCTGCAGCCCTTCCAAGCACAGGCTGTTTTGCACAAGCAAGGACACCTCGGGAAACGCAGCCAAGGGAAGAGCAGAGCTCGCTCCTGCTCCAAACCTGCAAGGGGCAAAAGAGCCAGGGAGCGCCAGGGCACGAGGGGCGCCTCGCAGGTGCAAGAGCAGCGGGCAAGAACTGAGCCCAAAGGGCCCAGAGGAGCCCTGACAAGGGGCTGCGCTCAATGCTACGGAGGAGAAGCAGCAACCCGCGGGGGCCACCCTGGGCGTGCGCCCTGGGAGTCTAGAAAGCGTCCTCCCCCCGCCTGCGGGGCACGAGGGCCACCTTCGTGGAGCAGGAGCAGCAGGCACCTAGCCAAAACGGCCCAAAGGATCCCTGGCAAGGGGCCGTGCTCAGTGCTGCAGAGGAAGGCAAAAAACCCCCGGGGACACTTGCTAGCCCACCGTGGGGGGAAAAAAGCCTTCCTGCCCGCAGCTGCAGGGCACGAGAGGCCACCTTGGTGGTGCATGAGCAGCAGGCAGTAACCCAGCCAAAATGGCCCAGAGGAGCCCTGACAAGTGCTCATGCTCAATGCTGCAGAGGAAGGCAAAAAACCCCTGGGCACCAGAGCCAATCTGCCCCGGGGGAAAATTCCTTCCTGACCCCAGCGTCGCCAGCGATGGGCTATTCCCTGTGCACGTGAGCAAGACCTGCCTCCTCGGCCCGCAGGCTGCTCACGCCTCCCAGGAGATGCCCAACCCCGATTCTCCCTCCACCTGCTGCCACCTCAGGGCCTTCCCAGAGGGGCAAAACGCACCCCGCCTGATCCATCTGGGGGACAACGATCCTTCCTGCACCTGGCAAGGCACCAGTGGCTGCTCCAAAGCACCGACACCCCCGCCAACATCTCTGCATCCCATTCCTCACGGCTGCTGACCCTGGCTCCGCAGGGGATGAGGATGGCGAGCTCTGCACTGCTCCTCAAGAAGGCATTCCCTTGCTCTTGCCACTGCTAGCCGGCTGAAAAGGCCAGCCAGCCTCGCGAACCTCCAGCTCTTGGGGGTTCTTCTCGTCTCCAGCAGCCTCGTCGAGCCTCCTCCGGCCTTCCTCCCTCAGCCCTCGCCAAGTCATTCCACCGCTTCCCCAAGGACTTCCTCTCGCACGTCTTGGGGCTGCCCCCAGGCCAGCTATGGCAGCGCGACGCGGGAGCGTGCTCCCTTTTATGCTGCCCCGGGGCATGGTGACTGCTGCGTTGCCGGGTGCTGGCACTGTGACACGGGGGTGACGGGGCCCCCCCTGCGCAGCCCCGCCCGCCAGCCCTCCGCCCAGCATCCTTCCCAGGAAGGCCTTTGGGCTGCTGGCCCCGAGGCAGTCCCTGCGCCCAGGAGGCTCAGGGGGCTGTCCCTGCCCTTGCTGGCCATGCCCTGGGCACAGCTGCTGGGCGTCCCGCTAAATACATCTGGACATTCAGACTCCGTCGTGAAGGCTGTTGGTCCCAGCTACATTCATTTGGTTGTGGGGATGCCAGAGGTGAAAGCAAGGCTTTGGGTTCCCTCGGCGTGAACTGTGCAGAGACGGAGAGCACGTGCAGGATGGCCTCGCCGTTCCGGACCCATGCACCAAGGGACATTTGCTACTCCCCTGCTTATGCTGAGGTCTTCTTCTGGGAAAGAAGTCCCAAATCGTTTTCTCTTCTTGACCATCTGTTTCCTTGCACTGCAGAGCTTTTCTCCTCCCTTGGCCTTCACCCTCAATACCTTTCCTGAAAGTGACGGCAGCCCTCTCAGCCTTTGCCTTGCTCCTGCTAGTCGTCTTCACCTCACCTAGAGAGTCCTGCAGGTCCCTTCCAACTCAACCCTTCTCTTCTCTTCACTTGTGTTCTATTCCCTGCACTGACGATGAGGCGAATAACAAGGAGACCGCTATTTGCCTGAAATGCCAGGGGGTTTACAGCTCCAGAAACACTTTTGAGGACACAAATCAAAAAGGATACAAGTAGAAACAGGATTTGATTTCATTTGGTTTTACTTGATTTTACTTGATTTTATTTTCTGTCTTGTTCTGTTGCTTTATGTTAGTTTAGTTTCGTTTCTTTCATGTTAGGTTATTGTATTTGATTTTATTATATTTTCTTTGGGGTTATTTCTTACTATTATATTTTATGTTGGTTTATCTTATTTTATTTTACCTTGCTTTACGCGTTCTTAGTTTGTTTTGTTATTTTATTATTTTATCATTTTATTTGATCTTATTTTCTTTTAGGCTCCTTTAGGCTATTTTGCTGAATCTCTTTCAGAGCCGATGCTCACAAGCATTAACACAATGCGCATGTGCAGCCAGGAGCAGGCTGATGTGTTCTTCGGTTTAGTTTGACAAAGCATCCCTTGCAGTCTGGCAAAGGAAAGCCGCGGAAAGGAGCAGCAGGAATACAGGCCAAGCAGTCCCTCGTTTCTCAACAGTGCAGAAGAACTTGAAGAAGGAGGATGGGTACCGACCACACACCGAAAAGTAGAAGAAGAGGAGGGGTGTGGTGCCCTGGGGTATTTTCACAAGCAGGACACGTGTCGATGACAAGCAGCCCTTTTGCCTTCCCAAACTTGCTCCGCTGTGCTTCTTGGCCAGGGAGGCATGACAAGCGCTCTCCTGCCTGCCCTGCGCTTGGATCGCGTGCAGGGAGAGCTGAAAAGCGGCAGCTCCGCATGGTGCAGCAAGCCTGCAGCCCTTCCAAGCACAGGCTGTTTTGCACAAGCAAGGACACCTCGGGAAACGCAGCCAAGGGAAGAGCAGAGCTCGCTCCTGCTCCAAACCTGCAAGGGGCAAAAGAGCCAGGGAGCGCCAGGGCACGAGGGGCGCCTCGCAGGTGCAAGAGCAGCGGGCAAGAACTGAGCCCAAAGGGCCCAGAGGAGCCCTGACAAGGGGCTGCGCTCAATGCTACGGAGGAGAAGCAGCAACCCGCGGGGGCCACCCTGGGCGTGCGCCCTGGGAGTCTAGAAAGCGTCCTCCCCCCGCCTGCGGGGCACGAGGGCCACCTTCGTGGAGCAGGAGCAGCAGGCACCTAGCCAAAACGGCCCAAAGAATCCCTGGCAAGGGGCCGTGCTCAGTGCTGCAGAGGAAGGCAAAAAACCCCCGGGGACACTTGCTAGCCCACCGTGGGGGGAAAAAAGCCTTCCTGCCCGCAGCTGCAGGGCACGAGAGGCCACCTTGGTGGTGCATGAGCAGCAGGCAGTAACCCAGCCAAAATGGCCCAGAGGAGCCCTGACAAGTGCTCATGCTCAATGCTGCAGAGGAAGGCAAAAAACCCCTGGGCACCAGAGCCAATCTGCCCCGGGGGAAAATTCCTTCCTGACCCCAGCGTCGCCAGCGATGGGCTATTCCCTGTGCACGTGAGCAAGACCTGCCTCCTCGGCCCGCAGGCTGCTCACGCCTCCCAGGAGATGCCCAACCCCGATTCTCCCTCCACCTGCTGCCACCTCAGGGCCTTCCCAGAGGGGCAAAACGCACCCCGCCTGATCCATCTGGGGGACAACGATCCTTCCGGCGCCTGGCAAGGCACCAGTGGCTGCTCCAAAGCACCGGCACCCCCGCCAACATCTCTGCATCCCATTCCTCACGGCTGCTGACCCTGGCTCCGCAGGGGATGAGGATGGCGAGCTCTGCACTGCTCCTCAAGAAGGCATTCCCTTGCTCTTGCCACTGCTAGCCGGCTGAAAAGGCCAGCCAGCCTCGCGAACCTCCAGCTCTTGGGGGTTCTTCTCGTCTCCAGCAGCCTCGTCGAGCCTCCTCCGGCCTTCCTCCCTCAGCCCTCGCCAAGTCATTCCACCGCTTCCCCAAGGACTTCCTCTCGCACGTCTTGGGGCTGCCCCCAGGCCAGCTATGGCAGCGCGACGCGGGAGCGTGCTCCCTTTTATGCTGCCCCGGGGCATGGTGACTGCTGCGTTGCCGGGTGCTGGCACTGTGACACGGGGGTGACGGGGCCCCCCCTGCGCAGCCCCGCCCGCCAGCCCTCCGCCCAGCATCCTTCCCACGAAGGCCTTTGGGCTGCTGGCCCCGAGGCAGTCCCTGCGCCCAGGAGGCTCAGGGGGCTGTCCCTGCCCTTGCTGGCCATGCCCTGGGCACAGCTGCTGGGCGTCCCGCTAAATACATCTGGACATTCAGACTCCGTCGTGAAGGCTGTTGGTCCCAGCTACATTCATTTGGTTGTGGGGATGCCAGAGGTGAAAGCAAGGCTTTGGGTTCCCTCGGCGTGAACTGTGCAGAGACGGAGAGCACGTGCAGGATGGCCTCGCCGTTCCGGACCCATGCACCAAGGGACATTTGCTACTCCCCTGCTTATGCTGAGGTCTTCTTCTGGGAAAGAAGTCCCAAATCGTTTTCTCTTCTTGACCATCTGTTTCCTTGCACTCCAGAGCTTTTCTCCTCCCTTGGCCTTCACCCTCAATACCTTTCCTGAAAGTGACGGCAGCCCTCTCAGCCTTTGCCTTGCTCCTGCTAGTCGTCTTCACCTCACCTAGAGAGTCCTGCAGGTCCCTTCCAACTCAACCCTTCTCTTCTCTTCACTTGTGTTCTATTCCCTGCACTGATGATGAGGCGAATAACAAGGAGACCGCTATTTGCCTGAAATGCCAGGGGGTTTACAGCTCCAGAAACACTTTTGAGGACACAAATCAAAAAGGATACAAGTAGAAACAGGATTTGATTTCATTTGGTTTTACTTGATTTTACTTGATTTTATTTTCTGTCTTGTTCTGTTGCTTTATGTTAGTTTA
The DNA here is from genome assembly GCF_965183815.1 of Platalea leucorodia. Taxonomy (NCBI): domain Eukaryota; kingdom Metazoa; phylum Chordata; class Aves; order Pelecaniformes; family Threskiornithidae; genus Platalea; species Platalea leucorodia. The sequence goes on along the minus strand of NC_138840.1, from coordinate 1,319,465 downwards.
GTTTCGTTTCTTTCATGTTAGGTTATTGTATTTGATTTTATTATATTTTCTTTGGGGTTATTTCTTACTATTATATTTTATGTTGGTTTATCTTATTTTATTTTACCTTGCTTTACGCGTTCTTAGTTTGTTTTGTTATTTTATTATTTTATCATTTTATTTGATCTTATTTTCTTTTAGGCTCCTTTAGGCTATTTTGCTGAATCTCTTTCAGAGCCGATGCTCACAAGCATTAACACAATGCGCATGTGCAGCCAGGAGCAGGCTGATGTGTTCTTCGGTTTAGTTTGACAAAGCATCCCTTGCAGTCTGGCAAAGGAAAGCCGCGGAAAGGAGCAGCAGGAATACAGGCCAAGCAGTCCCTCGTTTCTCAACAGTGCAGAAGAACTTGAAGAAGGAGGATGGGTACCGACCACACACCGAAAAGTAGAAGAAGAGGAGGGGTGTGGTGCCCTGGGGTATTTTCACAAGCAGGACACGTGTCGATGACAAGCAGCCCTTTTGCCTTCCCAAACTTGCTCCGCTGTGCTTCTTGGCCAGGGAGGCATGACAAGCGCTCTCCTGCCTGCCCTGCGCTTGGATCGCGTGCAGGGAGAGCTGAAAAGCGGCAGCTCCGCATGGTGCAGCAAGCCTGCAGCCCTTCCAAGCACAGGCTGTTTTGCACAAGCAAGGACACCTCGGGAAACGCAGCCAAGGGAAGAGCAGAGCTCGCTCCTGCTCCAAACCTGCAAGGGGCAAAAGAGCCAGGGAGCGCCAGGGCACGAGGGGCGCCTCGCAGGTGCAAGAGCAGCGGGCAAGAACTGAGCCCAAAGGGCCCAGAGGAGCCCTGACAAGGGGCTGCGCTCAATGCTACGGAGGAGAAGCAGCAACCCGCGGGGGCCACCCTGGGCGTGCGCCCTGGGAGTCTAGAAAGCGTCCTCCCCCCGCCTGCGGGGCACGAGGGCCACCTTCGTGGAGCAGGAGCAGCAGGCACCTAGCCAAAACGGCCCAAAGGAGCCCTGGCAAGGGGCCGTGCTCAGTGCTGCAGAGGAAGGCAAAAAACCCCCGGGGACACTTGCTAGCCCACCGTGGGGGGAAAAAAGCCTTCCTGCCCGCAGCTGCAGGGCACGAGAGGCCACCTTGGTGGTGCATGAGCAGCAGGCAGTAACCCAGCCAAAATGGCCCAGAGGAGCCCTGACAAGTGCTCATGCTCAATGCTGCAGAGGAAGGCAAAAAACCCCTGGGCACCAGAGCCAATCTGCCCCGGGGGAAAATTCCTTCCTGACCCCAGCGTCGCCAGCGATGGGCTATTCCCTGTGCACGTGAGCAAGACCTGCCTCCTCGGCCCGCAGGCTGCTCACGCCTCCCAGGAGATGCCCAACCCCGATTCTCCCTCCACCTGCTGCCACCTCAGGGCCTTCCCAGAGGGGCAAAACGCACCCCGCCTGATCCATCTGGGGGACAACGATCCTTCCTGCACCTGGCAAGGCACCAGTGGCTGCTCCAAAGCACCGGCACCCCCGCCAACATCTCTGCATCCCATTCCTCACGGCTGCTGACCCTGGCTCCGCAGGGGATGAGGATGGCGAGCTCTGCACTGCTCCTCAAGAAGGCATTCCCTTGCTCTTGCCACTGCTAGCCGGCTGAAAAGGCCAGCCAGCCTCGCGAACCTCCAGCTCTTGGGGGTTCTTCTCGTCTCCAGCAGCCTCGTCGAGCCTCCTCCGGCCTTCCTCCCTCAGCCCTCGCCAAGTCATTCCACCGCTTCCCCAAGGACTTCCTCTCGCACGTCTTGGGGCTGCCCCCAGGCCAGCTATGGCAGCGCGACGCGGGAGCGTGCTCCCTTTTATGCTGCCCCGGGGCATGGTGACTGCTGCGTTGCCGGGTGCTGGCACTGTGACACGGGGGTGACGGGGCCCCCCCTGCGCAGCCCCGCCCGCCAGCCCTCCGCCCAGCATCCTTCCCACGAAGGCCTTTGGGCTGCTGGCCCCGAGGCAGTCCCTGCGCCCAGGAGGCTCAGGGGGCTGTCCCTGCCCTTGCTGGCCATGCCCTGGGCACAGCTGCTGGGCGTCCCGCTAAATACATCTGGACATTCAGACTCCGTCGTGAAGGCTGTTGGTCCCAGCTACATTCATTTGGTTGTGGGGATGCCAGAGGTGAAAGCAAGGCTTTGGGTTCCCTCGGCGTGAACTGTGCAGAGACGGAGAGCACGTGCAGGATGGCCTCGCCGTTCCGGACCCATGCACCAAGGGACATTTGCTACTCCCCTGCTTATGCTGAGGTCTTCCTCTGGGAAAGAAGTCCCAAATCGTTTTCTCTTCTTGACCATCTGTTTCCTTGCACTCCAGAGCTTTTCTCCTCCCTTGGCCTTCACCCTCAATACCTTTCCTGAAAGTGACGGCAGCCCTCTCAGCCTTTGCCTTGCTCCTGCTAGTCGTCTTCACCTCACCTAGAGAGTCCTGCAGGTCCCTTCCAACTCAACCCTTCTCTTCTCTTCACTTGTGTTCTATTCCCTGCACTGACGATGAGGCGAATAACAAGGAGACCGCTATTTGCCTGAAATGCCAGGGGGTTTACAGCTCCAGAAACACTTTTGAGGACACAAATCAAAAAGGATACAAGTAGAAACAGGATTTGATTTCATTTGGTTTTACTTGATTTTACTTGATTTTATTTTCTGTCTTGTTCTGTTGCTTTATGTTAGTTTAGTTTCGTTTCTTTCATGTTAGGTTATTGTGTTTGATTTTATTATATTTTCTTTGGGGTTATTTCTTACTATTATATTTTATGTTGGTTTATCTTATTTTATTTTACCTTGCTTTACGCGTTCTTAGTTTGTTTTGTTATTTTATTATTTTATCATTTTATTTGATCTTATTTTCTTTTAGGCTCCTTTAGGCTATTTTGCTGAATCTCTTTCAGAGCCGATGCTCACAAGCATTAACACAATGCGCATGTGCAGCCAGGAGCAGGCTGATGTGTTCTTCGGTTTAGTTTGAAAAAGCATCCCTTGCAGACTGGCAAAGGAAAGCCGCGGAAAGGAGCAGCAGGAATACAGGCCAAGCAGTCCCTCGTTTCTCAACAGTGCAGAAGAACTTGAAGAAGGAGGATGGGTACCGACCACACACCGAAAAGTAGAAGAAGAGGAGGGGTGTGGTGCCCTGGGGTATTTTCACAAGCAGGACACGTGTCGATGACAAGCAGCCCTTTTGCCTTCCCAAACTTGCTCCGCTGTGCTTCTTGGCCAGGGAGGCATGACAAGCGCTCTCCTGCCTGCCCTGCGCTTGGATCGCGTGCAGGGAGAGCTGAAAAGCGGCAGCTCCGCATGGTGCAGCAAGCCTGCAGCCCTTCCAAGCACAGGCTGTTTTGCACAAGCAAGGACACCTCGGGAAACGCAGCCAAGGGAAGAGCAGAGCTCGCTCCTGCTCCAAACCTGCAAGGGGCAAAAGAGCCAGGGAGCGCCAGGGCACGAGGGGCGCCTCGCAGGTGCAAGAGCAGCGGGCAAGAACTGAGCCCAAAGGGCCCAGAGGAGCCCTGACAAGGGGCTGCGCTCAATGCTACGGAGGAGAAGCAGCAACCCGCGGGGGCCACCCTGGGCGTGCGCCCTGGGAGTCTAGAAAGCGTCCTCCCCCCGCCTGCGGGGCACGAGGGCCACCTTCATGGAGCAGGAGCAGCAGGCACCTAGCCAAAACGGCCCAAAGGAGCCCTGACAAGGGGCTGCGCTCAATGCTACGGAGGAGAAGCAGCAACCCGCGGGGGCCACCCTGGGCGTGCGCCCTGGGAGTCTAGAAAGCGTCCTCCCCCCGCCTGCGGGGCACGAGGGCCACCTTCGTGGAGCAGGAGCAGCAGGCACCTAGCCAAAACGGCCCAAAGGAGCCCTGGCAAGGGGCCGTGCTCAGTGCTGCAGAGGAAGGCAAAAAACCCCCGGGGACACTTGCTAGCCCACCGTGGGGGGAAAAAGCCTTCCTGCCCGCAGCTGCAGGGCACGAGAGGCCACCTTGGTGGTGCATGAGCAGCAGGCAGTAACCCAGCCAAAATGGCCCAGAGGAGCCCTGACAAGTGCTCATGCTCAATGCTGCAGAGGAAGGCAAAAAACCCCTGGGCACCAGAGCCAATCTGCCCCGGGGGAAAATTCCTTCCTGACCCCAGCGTCGCCAGCGATGGGCTATTCCCTGTGCACGTGAGCAAGACCTGCCTCCTCGGCCCGCAGGCTGCTCACGCCTCCCAGGAGATGCCCAACCCCGATTCTCCCTCCACCTGCTGCCACCTCAGGGCCTTCCCAGAGGGGCAAAACGCACCCCGCCTGATCCATCTGGGGGACAACGATCCTTCCGGCGCCTGGCAAGGCACCAGTGGCTGCTCCAAAGCACCGGCACCCCCGCCAACATCTCTGCATCCCATTCCTCACGGCTGCTGACCCTGGCTCCGCAGGGGATGAGGATGGCGAGCTCTGCACTGCTCCTCAAGAAGGCATTCCCTTGCTCTTGCCACTGCTAGCCGGCTGAAAAGGCCAGCCAGCCTCACCAACCTCCAGCTCTTGGGGGTTCTTCTCGTCTCCAGCAGCCTCGTCGAGCCTCCTCCGGCCTTCCTCCCTCAGCCCTCGCCAAGTCATTCCACCGCTTCCCCAAGGACTTCCTCTCGCACGTCTTGGGGCTGCCCCCAGGCCAGCTATGGCAGCGCGACGCGGGAGCGTGCTCCCTTTTATGCTGCCCCGGGGCATGGTGACTGCTGCGTTGCCGGGTGCTGGCACTGTGACACGGGGGTGACGGGGCCCCCCCTGCGCAGCCCCGCCCGCCGGCCGTCCGCCCAGCATCCTTCCCACGAAGGCCTTTGGGCTGCTGGCCCCGAGGCAGTCCCTGCGCCCAGGAGGCTCAAGGGGCTGTCCCTGCCCTTGCTGGCCATGCCCTGGGCACAGCTGCTGGGCGTCCCGCTAAATACATCTGGACATTCAGACTCCGTCGTGAAGGCTGTTGGTCCCAGCTACATTCATTTGGTTGTGGGGATGCCAGAGGTGAAAGCAAGGCTTTGGGTTCCCTCGGCGTGAACTGTGCAGAGACGGAGAGCACGTGCAGGATGGCCTCGCCGTTCCTGACCCATGCACCAAGGGACATTTGCTACTCCCCTGCTTATGCTGAGGTCTTCTTCTGGGAAAGAAGTCCCAAATCGTTTTCTCTTCTTGACCATCTGTTTCCTTGCACTCCAGAGCTTTTCTCCTCCCTTGGCCTTCACCCTCAATACCTTTCCTGAAAGTGACGGCAGCCCTCTCAGCCTTTGCCTTGCTCCTGCTAAGTCGTCTTCACCTCACCTAGAGAGTCCTGCAGGTCCCTTCCAACTCAACCCTTCTCTTCTCTTCACTTGTGTTCTATTCCCTGCACTGACGATGAGGCGAATAACAAGGAGACCGCTATTTGCCTGAAATGCCAGGGGGTTTACAGCTCCAGAAACACTTTTGAGGACACAAATCAAAAAGGATACAAGTAGAAACAGGATTTGATTTCATTTGGTTTTACTTGATTTCACTTGATTTTATTTTCTGTCTTGTTCTGTTGCTTTATGTTAGTTTAGTTTCGTTTCTTTCATGTTAGGTTATTGTGTTTGATTTTATTATATTTTCTTTGGGGTTATTTCTTACTATTATATTTTATGTTGGTTTATCTTATTTTATTTTACCTTGCTTTACGCGTTCTTAGTTTGTTTTGTTATTTTATTATTTTATCATTTTATTTGATCTTATTTTCTTTTAGGCTCCTTTAGGCTATTTTGCTGAATCTCTTTCAGAGCCGATGCTCACAAGCATTAACACAATGCGCATGTGCAGCCAGGAGCAGGCTGATGTGTTCTTCGGTTTAGTTTGACAAAGCATCCCTTGCAGTCTGGCAAAGGAAAGCCGCGGAAAGGAGCAGCAGGAAGACAGGCCAAGCAGTCCCTCGTTTCTCAACAGTGCAGAAGAACTTGAAGAAGGAGGATGGGTACCGACCACACACCGAAAAGTGGAAGAAGAGGAGGGGTGTGGTGCCCTGGGGTATTTTCACAAGCAGGACACGTGTCGATGACAAGCAGCCCTTTTGCCTTCCCAAACTTGCTCCGCTGTGCTTCTTGGCCAGGGAGGCATGACAAGCGCTCTCCTGCCTGCCCTGCGCTTGGATCGCATGCAGGGAGAGCTGAAAAGCGACAGCTCCGGATGGTGCAGCAAGCCTGCAGCCCTTCCAAGCACAGGCTGTTTTGCACAAGCAAGGACACCTCGGGAAACGCAGCCAAGGGAAGAGCAGAGCTCGCTCCTGCTCCAAACCTGCAAGGGGCAAAAGAGCCAGGGAGCGCCAGGGCACGAGGGGCGCCTCGCAGGTGCAAGAGCAGCGGGCAAGAACTGAGCCCAAAGGGCCCAGAGGAGCCCTGACAAGGGGCTGCGCTCAATGCTACGGAGGAGAAGCAGCAACCCGCGGGGGCCACCCTGGGCGTGCGCCCTGGGAGTCTAGAAAGCGTCCTCCCCCCGCCTGCGGGGCACGAGGGCCACCTTCGTGGAGCAGGAGCAGCAGGCACCTAGCCAAAACGGCCCAAAGGAGCCCTGGCAAGGGGCCGTGCTCAGTGCTGCAGAGGAAGGCAAAAAACCCCCGGGGACACTTGCTAGCCCACCGTGGGGGGAAAAAGCCTTCCTGCCCGCAGCTGCAGGGCACGAGAGGCCACCTTGGTGGTGCATGAGCAGCAGGCAGTAACCCAGCCAAAATGGCCCAGAGGAGCCCTGACAAGTGCTCATGCTCAATGCTGCAGAGGAAGGCAAAAAACCCCTGGGCACCAGAGCCAATCTGCCCCGGGGGAAAATTCCTTCCTGACCCCAGCGTCGCCAGCGATGGGCTATTCCCTGTGCACGTGAGCAAGACCTGCCTCCTCGGCCCGCAGGCTGCTCACGCCTCCCAGGAGATGCCCAACCCCGATTCTCCCTCCACCTGCTGCCACCTCAGGGCCTTCCCAGAGGGGCAAAACGCACCCCGCCTGATCCATCTGGGGGACAACGATCCTTCCTGCACCTGGCAAGGCACCAGTGGCTGCTCCAAAGCACCGGCACCCCCGCCAACATCTCTGCATCCCATTCCTCACGGCTGCTGACCCTGGCTCCGCAGGGGATGAGGATGGCGAGCTCTGCACTGCTCCTCAAGAAGGCATTCCCTTGCTCTTGCCACTGCTAGCCGGCTGAAAAGGCCAGCCAGCCTCGCGAACCTCCAGCTCTTGGGGGTTCTTCTCGTCTCCAGCAGCCTCGTCGAGCCTCCTCCGGCCTTCCTCCCTCAGCCCTCGCCAAGTCATTCCACCGCTTCCCCAAGGACTTCCTCTCGCACGTCTTGGGGCTGCCCCCAGGCCAGCTATGGCAGCGCGACGCGGGAGCGTGCTCCCTTTTATGCTGCCCCGGGGCATGGTGACTGCTGCGTTGCCGGGTGCTGGCACTGTGACACGGGGGTGACGGGGCCCCCCCTGCGCAGCCCCGCCCGCCAGCCCTCCGCCCAGCATCCTTCCCACGAAGGCCTTTGGGCTGCTGGCCCCGAGGCAGTCCCTGCGCCCAGGAGGCTCAGGGGGCTGTCCCTGCCCTTGCTGGCCATGCCCTGGGCACAGCTGCTGGGCGTCCCGCTAAATACATCTGGACATTCAGACTCCGTCGTGAAGGCTGTTGGTCCCAGCTACATTCATTTGGTTGTGGGGATGCCAGAGGTGAAAGCAAGGCTTTGGGTTCCCTCGGCGTGAACTGTGCAGAGACGGAGAGCACGTGCAGGATGGCCTCGCCGTTCCGGACCCATGCACCAAGGGACATTTGCTACTCCCCTGCTTATGCTGAGGTCTTCCTCTGGGAAAGAAGTCCCAAATCGTTTTCTCTTCTTGACCATCTGTTTCCTTGCACTCCAGAGCTTTTCTCCTCCCTTGGCCTTCACCCTCAATACCTTTCCTGAAAGTGACGGCAGCCCTCTCAGCCTTTGCCTTGCTCCTGCTAGTCGTCTTCACCTCACCTAGAGAGTCCTGCAGGTCCCTTCCAACTCAACCCTTCTCTTCTCTTCACTTGTGTTCTATTCCCTGCACTGACGATGAGGCGAATAACAAGGAGACCGCTATTTGCCTGAAATGCCAGGGGGTTTACAGCTCCAGAAACACTTTTGAGGACACAAATCAAAAAGGATACAAGTAGAAACAGGATTTGATTTCATTTGGTTTTACTTGATTTTACTTGATTTTATTTTCTGTCTTGTTCTGTTGCTTTATGTTAGTTTAGTTTCGTTTCTTTCATGTTAGGTTATTGTGTTTGATTTTATTATATTTTCTTTGGGGTTATTTCTTACTATTATATTTTATGTTGGTTTATCTTATTTTATTTTACCTTGCTTTACGCGTTCTTAGTTTGTTTTGTTATTTTATTATTTTATCATTTTATTTGATCTTATTTTCTTTTAGGCTCCTTTAGGCTATTTTGCTGAATCTCTTTCAGAGCCGATGCTCACAAGCATTAACACAATGCGCATGTGCAGCCAGGAGCAGGCTGATGTGTTCTTCGGTTTAGTTTGAAAAAGCATCCCTTGCAGACTGGCAAAGGAAAGCCGCGGAAAGGAGCAGCAGGAATACAGGCCAAGCAGTCCCTCGTTTCTCAACAGTGCAGAAGAACTTGAAGAAGGAGGATGGGTACCGACCACACACCGAAAAGTAGAAGAAGAGGAGGGGTGTGGTGCCCTGGGGTATTTTCACAAGCAGGACACGTGTCGATGACAAGCAGCCCTTTTGCCTTCCCAAACTTGCTCCGCTGTGCTTCTTGGCCAGGGAGGCATGACAAGCGCTCTCCTGCCTGCCCTGCGCTTGGATCGCGTGCAGGGAGAGCTGAAAAGCGGCAGCTCCGCATGGTGCAGCAAGCCTGCAGCCCTTCCAAGCACAGGCTGTTTTGCACAAGCAAGGACACCTCGGGAAACGCAGCCAAGGGAAGAGCAGAGCTCGCTCCTGCTCCAAACCTGCAAGGGGCAAAAGAGCCAGGGAGCGCCAGGGCACGAGGGGCGCCTCGCAGGTGCAAGAGCAGCGGGCAAGAACTGAGCCCAAAGGGCCCAGAGGAGCCCTGACAAGGGGCTGCGCTCAATGCTACGGAGGAGAAGCAGCAACCCGCGGGGGCCACCCTGGGCGTGCGCCCTGGGAGTCTAGAAAGCGTCCTCCCCCCGCCTGCGGGGCACGAGGGCCACCTTCATGGAGCAGGAGCAGCAGGCACCTAGCCAAAACGGCCCAAAGGAGCCCTGACAAGGGGCTGCGCTCAATGCTACGGAGGAGAAGCAGCAACCCGCGGGGGCCACCCTGGGCGTGCGCCCTGGGAGTCTAGAAAGCGTCCTCCCCCCGCCTGCGGGGCACGAGGGCCACCTTCGTGGAGCAGGAGCAGCAGGCACCTAGCCAAAACGGCCCAAAGGAGCCCTGGCAAGGGGCCGTGCTCAGTGCTGCAGAGGAAGGCAAAAAACCCCCGGGGACACTTGCTAGCCCACCGTGGGGGGAAAAAGCCTTCCTGCCCGCAGCTGCAGGGCACGAGAGGCCACCTTGGTGGTGCATGAGCAGCAGGCAGTAACCCAGCCAAAATGGCCCAGAGGAGCCCTGACAAGTGCTCATGCTCAATGCTGCAGAGGAAGGCAAAAAACCCCTGGGCACCAGAGCCAATCTGCCCCGGGGGAAAATTCCTTCCTGACCCCAGCGTCGCCAGCGATGGGCTATTCCCTGTGCACGTGAGCAAGACCTGCCTCCTCGGCCCGCAGGCTGCTCACGCCTCCCAGGAGATGCCCAACCCCGATTCTCCCTCCACCTGCTGCCACCTCAGGGCCTTCCCAGAGGGGCAAAACGCACCCCGCCTGATCCATCTGGGGGACAACGATCCTTCCGGCGCCTGGCAAGGCACCAGTGGCTGCTCCAAAGCACCGGCACCCCCGCCAACATCTCTGCATCCCATTCCTCACGGCTGCTGACCCTGGCTCCGCAGGGGATGAGGATGGCGAGCTCTGCACTGCTCCTCAAGAAGGCATTCCCTTGCTCTTGCCACTGCTAGCCGGCTGAAAAGGCCAGCCAGCCTCACCAACCTCCAGCTCTTGGGGGTTCTTCTCGTCTCCAGCAGCCTCGTCGAGCCTCCTCCGGCCTTCCTCCCTCAGCCCTCGCCAAGTCATTCCACCGCTTCCCCAAGGACTTCCTCTCGCACGTCTTGGGGCTGCCCCCAGGCCAGCTATGGCAGCGCGACGCGGGAGCGTGCTCCCTTTTATGCTGCCCCGGGGCATGGTGACTGCTGCGTTGCCGGGTGCTGGCACTGTGACACGGGGGTGACGGGGCCCCCCCTGCGCAGCCCCGCCCGCCGGCCGTCCGCCCAGCATCCTTCCCACGAAGGCCTTTGGGCTGCTGGCCCCGAGGCAGTCCCTGCGCCCAGGAGGCTCAAGGGGCTGTCCCTGCCCTTGCTGGCCATGCCCTGGGCACAGCTGCTGGGCGTCCCGCTAAATACATCTGGACATTCAGACTCCGTCGTGAAGGCTGTTGGTCCCAGCTACATTCATTTGGTTGTGGGGATGCCAGAGGTGAAAGCAAGGCTTTGGGTTCCCTCGGCGTGAACTGTGCAGAGACGGAGAGCACGTGCAGGATGGCCTCGCCGTTCCTGACCCATGCACCAAGGGACATTTGCTACTCCCCTGCTTATGCTGAGGTCTTCCTCTGGGAAAGAAGTCCCAAATCGTTTTCTCTTCTTGACCATCTGTTTCCTTGCACTCCAGAGCTTTTCTCCTCCCTTGGCCTTCACCCTCAATACCTTTCCTGAAAGTGACGGCAGCCCTCTCAGCCTTTGCCTTGCTCCTGCTAAGTCGTCTTCACCTCACCTAGAGAGTCCTGCAGGTCCCTTCCAACTCAACCCTTCTCTTCTCTTCACTTGTGTTCTATTCCCTGCACTGACGATGAGGCGAATAACAAGGAGACCGCTATTTGCCTGAAATGCCAGGGGGTTTACAGCTCCAGAAACACTTTTGAGGACACAAATCAAAAAGGATACAAGTAGAAACAGGATTTGATTTCATTTGGTTTTACTTGATTTCACTTGATTTTATTTTCTGTCTTGTTCTGTTGCTTTATGTTAGTTTAGTTTCGTTTCTTTCATGTTAGGTTATTGTGTTTGATTTTATTATATTTTCTTTGGGGTTATTTCTTACTATTATATTTTATGTTGGTTTATCTTATTTTATTTTACCTTGCTTTACGCGTTCTTAGTTTGTTTTGTTATTTTATTATTTTATCATTTTATTTGATCTTATTTTCTTTTAGGCTCCTTTAGGCTATTTTGCTGAATCTCTTTCAGAGCCGATGCTCACAAGCATTAACACAATGCGCATGTGCAGCCAGGAGCAGGCTGATGTGTTCTTCGGTTTAGTTTGACAAAGCATCCCTTGCAGTCTGGCAAAGGAAAGCCGCGGAAAGGAGCAGCAGGAAGACAGGCCAAGCAGTCCCTCGTTTCTCAACAGTGCAGAAGAACTTGAAGAAGGAGGATGGGTACCAACCACACACCGAAAAGTGGAAGAAGAGGAGGGGTGTGGTGCCCTGGGGTATTTTCACAAGCAGGACACGTGTCGATGACAAGCAGCCCTTTTGCCTTCCCAAACTTGCTCCGCTGTGCTTCTTGGCCAGGGAGGCATGACAAGCGCTCTCCTGCCTGCCCTGCGCTTGGATCGCATGCAGGGAGAGCTGAAAGGCGACAGCTCCGGATGGTGCAGCAAGCCTGCAGCCCTTCCAAGCACAGGCTGTTTTGCACAAGCAAGGACACCTCGGGAAACGCAGCCAAGGGAAGAGCAGAGCTCGCTCCTGCTCCAAACCTGCAAGGGGCAAAAGAGCCAGGGAGCGCCAGGGCACGAGGGGCGCCTCGCAGGTGCAAGAGCAGCGGGCAAGAACTGAGCCCAAAGGGCCCAGAGGAGCCCTGACAAGGGGCTGCGCTCAATGCTACGGAGGAGAAGCAGCAACCCGCGGGGGCCACCCTGGGCGTGCGCCCTGGGAGTCTAGAAAGCGTCCTCCCCCCGCCTGCGGGGCACGAGGGCCACCTTCGTGGAGCAGGAGCAGCAGGCACCTAGCCAAAACGGCCCAAAGGAGCCCTGGCAAGGGGCCGTGCTCAGTGCTGCAGAGGAAGGCAAAAAACCCCCGGGGACACTTGCTAGCCCACCGTGGGGGGAAAAAGCCTTCCTGCCCGCAGCTGCAGGGCACGAGAGGCCACCTTGGTGGTGCATGAGCAGCAGGCAGTAACCCAGCCAAAATGGCCCAGAGGAGCCCTGACAAGTGCTCATGCTCAATGCTGCAGAGGAAGGCAAAAAACCCCTGGGCACCAGAGCCAATCTGCCCCGGGGGAAAATTCCTTCCTGACCCCAGCGTCGCCAGCGATGGGCTCTTCCCTGAGCACGTGAGCAAGACCTGCCTCCTCGGCCCGCAGGCTGCTCACGCCTCCCAGGAGATGCCCAACCCCGATTCTCCCTCCACTTGCTGCCACCTCAGGGCCTTCCCAGAGGGGCAGAACGCACCCCGCCTGATCCATCTGGGGGACAACGATCCTTCCTGCGCCTGGCAAGGCACCAGTGGCTGCTCCAAAGCACCGGCACCCCCGCCAACATCTCTGCATCCCATTCCTCACGGCTGCTGACCCTGGCTCCGCAGGGGATGAGGATGGCGAGCTCTGCACTGCTCCTCAAGAAGGCATTCCCTTGCTCTTGCCACTGCTAGCCGGCTGAAAAGGCCAGCCAGCCTCACCAACCTCCAGCTCTTGGGGGTTCTTCTCGTCTCCAGCAGCCTCGTCGAGCCTCCTCCGGCCTTCCTCCCTCAGCCCTCGCCAAGTCATTCCACCGCTTCCCCAAGGACTTCCTCTCGCACGTCTTGGGGCTGCCCCCAGGCCAGCTATGGCAGCGCGACGCGGGAGCGTGCTCCCTTTTATGCTGCCCCGGGGCATGGTGACTGCTGCGTTGCCGGGTGCTGGCACTGTGACACGGGGGTGACGGGGCCCCCCCTGCACAGCCCCGCCCGCCGGCCGTCCGCCCAGCATCCTTCCCACGAAGGCCTTTGGGCTGCTGGCCCCGAGGCAGTCCCTGCGCCCAGGAGGCTCAGGGGGCTGTCCCTGCCCTTGCTGGCCATGCCCTGGGCACAGCTGCTGGGCGTCCCGCTAAATACATCTGGACATTCAGACTCCGTCGTGAAGGCTGTTGGTCCCAGCTACATTCATTTGGTTGTGGGGATGCCAGAGGTGAAAGCAAGGCTTTGGGTTCCCTCGGCGTGAACTGTGCAGAGACGGAGAGCACGTGCAGGATGGCCTCGCCGTTCCTGACCCATGCACCAAGGGACATTTGCTACTCCCCTGCTTATGCTGAGGTCTTCTTCTGGGAAAGAAGTCCCAAATCGTTTTCTCTTCTTGACCATCTGTTTCCTTGCACTCCAGAGCTTTTCTCCTCCCTTGGCCTTCACCCTCAATACCTTTCCTGAAAGTGACGGCAGCCCTCTCAGCCTTTGCCTTGCTCCTGCTAGTCGTCTTCACCTCACCTAGAGAGTCCTGCAGGTCCCTTCCAACTCAACCCTTCTCTTCTCTTCACTTGTGTTCTATTCCCTGCACTGACGATGAGGCGAATAACAAGGAGACCGCTATTTGCCTGAAATGCCAGGGGGTTTACAGCTCCAGAAACACTTTTGAGGACACAAATCAAAAAGGATACAAGTAGAAACAGGATTTGATTTCATTTGGTTTTACTTGATTTTACTTGATTTTATTTTCTGTCTTGTTCTGTTGCTTTATGTTAGTTTAGTTTCGTTTCTTTCATGTTAGGTTATTGTATTTGATTTTATTATATTTTCTTTGGGGTTATTTCTTACTATTATATTTTATGTTGGTTTATCTTATTTTATTTTACCTTGCTTTACGCGTTCTTAGTTTGTTTTGTTATTTTATTATTTTATCATTTTATTTGATCTTATTTTCTTTTAGGCTCCTTTAGGCTATTTTGCTGAATCTCTTTCAGAGCCGATGCTCACAAGCATTAACACAATGCGCATGTGCAGCCAGGAGCAGGCTGATGTGTTCTTCGGTTTAGTTTGACAAAGCATCCCTTGCAGTCTGGCAAAGGAAAGCCGCGGAAAGGAGCAGCAGGAAGACAGGCCAAGCAGTCCCTCGTTTCTCAACAGTGCAGAAGAACTTGAAGAAGGAGGATGGGTACCGACCACACACCGAAAAGTGGAAGAAGAGGAGGGGTGTGGTGCCCTGGGGTATTTTCACAAGTAGGACACGTGTCGATGACAAGCAGCCCTTTTGCCTTCCCAAACTTGCTCCGCTGTGCTTCTTGGCCAGGGAGGCATGACAAGCGCTCTCCTGCCTGCCCTGCGCTTGGATCGCGTGCAGGGAGAGCTGAAAAGCGACAGCTCCGGATGGTGCAGCAAGCCTGCAGCCCTTCCAAGCACAGGCTGTTTTGCACAAGCAAGGACACCTCGGGAAACGCAGCCAAGGGAAGAGCAGAGCTCGCTCCTGCTCCAAACCTGCAAGGGGCAAAAGAGCCAGGGAGCGCCAGGGCACGAGGGGCGCCTCGCAGGTGCAAGAGCAGCGGGCAAGAACTGAGCCCAAAGGGCCCAGAGGAGCCCTGACAAGGGGCTGCGCTCAATGCTACGGAGGAGAAGCAGCAACCCGCGGGGGCCACCCTGGGCGTGCGCCCTGGGAGTCTAGAAAGCGTCCTCCCCCCGCCTGCGGGGCACGAGGGCCACCTTCGTGGAGCAGGAGCAGCAGGCACCTAGCCAAAACAGCCCAAAGGAGCCCTGGCAAGGGGCCGTGCTCAGTGCTGCAGAGGAAGGCAAAAAACCCCCGGGGACACTTGCTAGCCCACCGTGGGGGGAAAAAGCCTTCCTGCCCGCAGCTGCAGGGCACGAGAGGCCACCTTGGTGGTGCATGAGCAGCAGGCAGTAACCCAGCCAAAATGGCCCAGAGGAGCCCTGACAAGTGCTCATGCTCAATGCTGCAGAGGAAGGCAAAAAACCCCTGGGCACCAGAGCCAATCTGCCCCGGGGGAAAATTCCTTCCTGACCCCAGCGTCGCCAGCGATGGGCTATTCCCTGTGCACGTGAGCAAGACCTGCCTCCTCGGCCCGCAGGCTGCTCACGCCTCCCAGGAGATGCCCAACCCCGATTCTCCCTCCACCTGCTGCCACCTCAGGGCCTTCCCAGAGGGGCAAAACGCACCCCGCCTGATCCATCTCGGGGACAACGATCCTTCCTGCACCTGGCAAGGCACCAGTGGCTGCTCCAAAGCACCGGCACCCCCGCCAACATCTCTGCATCCCATTCCTCACGGCTGCTGACCCTGGCTCCGCAGGGGATGAGGATGGCGAGCTCTGCACTGCTCCTCAAGAAGGCATTCCCTTGCTCTTGCCACTGCTAGCCGGCTGAAAAGGCCAGCCAGCCTCACCAACCTCCAGCTCTTGGGGGTTCTTCTCGTCTCCAGCAGCCTCGTCGAGCCTCCTCCGGCCTTCCTCCCTCAGCCCTCGCCAAGTCATTCCACCGCTTCCCCAAGGACTTCCTCTCGCACGTCTTGGGGCTGCCCCCAGGCCAGCTATGGCAGCGCGACGCGGGAGCGTGCTCCCTTTTATGCTGCCCCGGGGCATGGTGACTGCTGCGTTGCCGGGTGCTGGCACTGTGACACGGGGGTGACGGGGCCCCCCCTGCACAGCCCCGCCCGCCGGCCGGCCGCCCAGCATCCTTCCCACGAAGGCCTTTGGGCTGCTGGCCCCGAGGCAGTCCCTGCGCCCAGGAGGCTCAGGGGGCTGTCCCTGCCCTTGCTGGCCATGCCCTGGGCACAGCTGCTGGGCGTCCCGCTAAATACATCTGGACATTCAGACTCCGTCGTGAAGGCTGTTGGTCCCAGCTACATTCATTTGGTTGTGGGGATGCCAGAGGTGAAAGCAAGGCTTTGGGTTCCCTCGGCGTGAACTGTGCAGAGACGGAGAGCACGTGCAGGATGGCCTCGCCGTTCCGGACCCATGCACCAAGGGACATTTGCTACTCCCCTGCTTATGCTGAGGTCTTCTTCTGGGAAAGAAGTCCCAAATCGTTTTCTCTTCTTGACCATCTGTTTCCTTGCACTCCAGAGCTTTTCTCCTCCCTTGGCCTTCACCCTCAATACCTTTCCTGAAAGTGACGGCAGCCCTCTCAGCCTTTGCCTTGCTCCTGCTAGTCGTCTTCACCTCACCTAGAGAGTCCTGCAGGTCCCTTCCAACTCAACCCTTCTCTTCTCTTCACTTGTGTTCTATTCCCTGCACTGACGATGAGGCGAATAACAAGGAGACCGCTATTTGCCTGAAATGCCAGGGGGTTTACAGCTCCAGAAACACTTTTGAGGACACAAATCAAAAAGGATACAAGTAGAAACAGGATTTGATTTCATTTGGTTTTACTTGATTTTACTTGATTTTATTTTCTGTCTTGTTCTGTTGCTTTATGTTAGTTTAGTTTCGTTTCTTTCATGTTAGGTTATTGTATTTGATTTTATTATATTTTCTTTGGGGTTATTTCTTACTATTATATTTTATGTTGGTTTATCTTATTTTATTTTACCTTGCTTTACGCGTTCTTAGTTTGTTTTGTTATTTTATTATTTTATCATTTTATTTGATCTTATTTTCTTTTAGGCTCCTTTAGGCTATTTTGCTGAATCTCTTTCAGAGCCGATGCTCACAAGCATTAACACAATGCGCATGTGCAGCCAGGAGCAGGCTGATGTGTTCTTCGGTTTAGTTTGACAAAGCATCCCTTGCAGTCTGGCAAAGGAAAGCCGCGGAAAGGAGCAGCAGGAAGACAGGCCAAGCAGTCCCTCGTTTCTCAACAGTGCAGAAGAACTTGAAGAAGGAGGATGGGTACCGACCACACACCGAAAAGTGGAAGAAGAGGAGGGGTGTGGTGCCCTGGGGTATTTTCACAAGTAGGACACGTGGCGATGACAAGCAGCCCTTTTGCCTTCCCAAACTTGCTCCGCTGTGCTTCTTGGCCAGGGAGGCATGACAAGCGCTCTCCTGCCTGCCCTGCGCTTGGATCGCGTGCAGGGAGAGCTGAAAAGCGACAGCTCCGCATGGTGCAGCAAGCCTGCAGCCCTTCCAAGCACAGGCTGTTTTGCACAAGCAAGGACACCTCGGGAAACGCAGCCAAGGGAAGAGCAGAGCTCGCTCCTGCTCCAAACCTGCAAGGGGCAAAAGAGCCAGGGAGCGCCAGGGCACGAGGGGCGCCTCGCAGGTGCAAGAGCAGCGGGCAAGAACTGAGCCCAAAGGGCCCAGAGGAGCCCTGACAAGGGGCTGCGCTCAATGCTACGGAGGAGAAGCAGCAACCCACGGGGGCCACCCTGGGCGTGCGCCCTGGGAGTCTAGAAAGCGTCCTCCCCCCGCCTGCGGGGCACGAGGGCCACCTTCGTGGAGCAGGAGCAGCAGGCACCTAGCCAAAACAGCCCAAAGGAGCCCTGGCAAGGGGCCGTGCTCAGTGCTGCAGAGGAAGGCAAAAAACCCCCGGGGACACTTGCTAGCCCACCGTGGGGGGAAAAAGCCTTCCTGCCCGCAGCTGCAGGGCACGAGAGGCCACCTTGGTGGTGCATGAGCAGCAGGCAGTAACCCAGCCAAAATGGCCCAGAGGAGCCCTGACAAGTGCTCATGCTCAATGCTGCAGAGGAAGGCAAAAAACCCCTGGGCACCAGAGCCAATCTGCCCCGGGGGAAAATTCCTTCCTGACCCCAGCGTCGCCAGCGATGGGCTATTCCCTGTGCACGTGAGCAAGACCTGCCTCCTCGGCCCGCAGGCTGCTCACGCCTCCCAGGAGATGCCCAACCCCGATTCTCCCTCCACCTGCTGCCACCTCAGGGCCTTCCCAGAGGGGCAAAACGCACCCCGCCTGATCCATCTCGGGGACAACGATCCTTCCTGCACCTGGCAAGGCACCAGTGGCTGCTCCAAAGCACCGGCACCCCCGCCAACATCTCTGCATCCCATTCCTCACGGCTGCTGACCCTGGCTCCGCAGGGGATGAGGATGGCGAGCTCTGCACTGCTCCTCAAGAAGGCATTCCCTTGCTCTTGCCACTGCTAGCCGGCTGAAAAGGCCAGCCAGCCTCGCGAACCCCCAGCTCTTGGTGGTTCTTCTCGTCTCCAGCAGCCTCGTTGAGCCTCCTCCGGCCTTCCTCCCTCAGCCCTCGCCAAGTCATTCCACCGCTTCCCCAAGGACTTCCTCTCGCACGTCTTGGGGCTGCCCCCAGGTCAGCTATGGCAGCGCGACGCGGGAGCGTGCTCCCTTTTATGCTGCCCCGGGGCATGGTGACTGCTGCGTTGCCGGGTGCTGGCACTGTGACACGGGGGTGACGGGGCCCCCCCTGCACAGCCCCGCCCGCCGGCCGTCCGCCCAGCATCCTTCCCACGAAGGCCTTTGGGCTGCTGGCCCCGAGGCAGTCCCTGCGCCCAGGAGGCTCAGGGGGCTGTCCCTGCCCTTGCTGGCCATGCCCTGGGCACAGCTGCTGGGCGTCCCGCTAAATACATCTGGACATTCAGACTCCGTCGTGAAGGCTGTTGGTCCCAGCTACATTCATTTGGTTGTGGGGATGCCAGAGGTGAAAGCAAGGCTTTGGGTTCCCTCGGCGTGAACTGTGCAGAGACGGAGAGCACGTGCAGGATGGCCTCGCCGTTCCTGACCCATGCACCAAGGGACATTTGCTACTCCCCTGCTTATGCTGAGGTCTTCCTCTGGGAAAGAAGTCCCAAATCGTTTTCTCTTCTTGACCATCTGTTTCCTTGCACTCCAGAGCTTTTCTCCTCCCTTGGCCTTCACCCTCAATACCTTTCCTGAAAGTGACGGCAGCCCTCTCAGCCTTTGCCTTGCTCCTGCTAGTCGTCTTCACCTCACCTAGAGAGTCCTGCAGGTCCCTTCCAACTCAACCCTTCTCTTCTCTTCACTTGTGTTCTATTCCCTGCACTGACGATGAGGCGAATAACAAGGAGACCGCTATTTGCCTGAAATGCCAGGGGGTTTACAGCTCCAGAAACACTTTTGAGGACACAAATCAAAAAGGATACAAGTAGAAACAGGATTTGATTTCATTTGGTTTTACTTGATTTTACTTGATTTTATTTTCTGTCTTGTTCTGTTGCTTTATGTTAGTTTAGTTTCGTTTCTTTCATGTTAGGTTATTGTATTTGATTTTATTATATTTTCTTTGGGGTTATTTCTTACTATTATATTTTATGTTGGTTTATCTTATTTTATTTTACCTTGCTTTACGCGTTCTTAGTTTGTTTTGTTATTTTATTATTTTATCATTTTATTTGATCTTATTTTCTTTTAGGCTCCTTTAGGCTATTTTGCTGAATCTCTTTCAGAGCCGATGCTCACAAGCATTAACACAATGCGCATGTGCAGCCAGGAGCAGGCTGATGTGTTCTTCGGTTTAGTTTGACAAAGCATCCCTTGCAGTCTGGCAAAGGAAAGCCGCGGAAAGGAGCAGCAGGAAGACAGGCCAAGCAGTCCCTCGTTTCTCAACAGTGCAGAAGAACTTGAAGAAGGAGGATGGGTACCGACCACACACCGAAAAGTGGAAGAAGAGGAGGGGTGTGGTGCCCTGGGGTATTTTCACAAGTAGGACACGTGGCGATGACAAGCAGCCCTTTTGCCTTCCCAAACTTGCTCCGCTGTGCTTCTTGGCCAGGGAGGCATGACAAGCGCTCTCCTGCCTGCCCTGCGCTTGGATCGCGTGCAGGGAGAGCTGAAAAGCGACAGCTCCGGATGGTGCAGCAAGCCTGCAGCCCTTCCAAGCACAGGCTGTTTTGCACAAGCAAGGACACCTCGGGAAATGCAGCCAAGGGAAGAGCAGAGCTCGCTCCTGCTCCAAACCTGCAAGGGGCAAAAGAGCGAGGGAGCGCCAGGGCACGAGGGGCGCCTCGCAGGTGCAAGAGCAGCGGGCAAGAACTGAGCCCAAAGGGCCCAGAGGAGCCCTGACAAGGGGCTGCGCTCAATGCTACGGAGGAGAAGCAGCAACCCGCGGGGGCCACCCTGGGCGTGCGCCCTGGGAGTCTAGAAAGCGTCCTCCCCCCGCCTGCGGGGCACGAGGGCCACCTTCGTGGAGCAGGAGCAGCAGGCACCTAGCCAAAACAGCCCAAAGGAGCCCTGGCAAGGGGCCGTGCTCAGTGCTGCAGAGGAAGGCAAAAAACCCCTGGGGACACTTGCTAGCCCACCGTGGGGGGAAAAAGCCTTCCTGCCCGCAGCTGCAGGGCACGAGAGGCCACCTTGGTGGTGCATGAGCAGCAGGCAGTAACCCAGCCAAAATGGCCCAGAGGAGCCCTGACAAGTGCTCATGCTCAATGCTGCAGAGGAAGGCAAAAAACCCCTGGGCACCAGAGCCAATCTGCCCCGGGGGAAAATTCCTTCCTGACCCCAGCGTCGCCAGCGATGGGCTATTCCCTGTGCACGTGAGCAAGACCTGCCTCCTCGGCCCGCAGGCTGCTCACGCCTCCCAGGAGATGCCCAACCCCGATTCTCCCTCCACCTGCTGCCACCTCAGGGCCTTCCCAGAGGGGCAAAACGCACCCCGCCTGATCCATCTGGGGGACAACGATCCTTCCTGCACCTGGCAAGGCACCAGTGGCTGCTCCAAAGCACCGGCACCCCCGCCAACATCTCTGCATCCCATTCCTCACGGCTGCTGACCCTGGCTCCGCAGGGGATGAGGATGGCGAGCTCTGCACTGCTCCTCAAGAAGGCATTCCCTTGCTCTTGCCACTGCTAGCCGGCTGAAAAGGCCAGCCAGCCTCACCAACCTCCAGCTCTTGGGGGTTCTTCTCGTCTCCAGCAGCCTCGTCGAGCCTCCTCCGGCCTTCCTCCCTCAGCCCTCGCCAAGTCATTCCACCGCTTCCCCAAGGACTTCCTCTCGCACGTCTTGGGGCTGCCCCCAGGCCAGCTATGGCAGCGCGACGCGGGAGCGTGCTCCCTTTTATGCTGCCCCGGGGCATGGTGACTGCTGCGTTGCCGGGTGCTGGCACTGTGACACGGGGGTGACGGGGCCCCCCCTGCGCAGCCCCGCCCGCCGGCCGTCCGCCCAGCATCCTTCCCACGAAGGCCTTTGGGCTGCTGGCCCCGAGGCAGTCCCTGCGCCCAGGAGGCTCAGGGGGCTGTCCCTGCCCTTGCTGGCCATGCCCTGGGCACAGCTGCTGGGCGTCCCGCTAAATACATCTGGACATTCAGACTCCGTCGTGAAGGCTGTTGGTCCCAGCTACATTCATTTGGTTGTGGGGATGCCAGAGGTGAAAGCAAGGCTTTGGGTTCCCTCGGCGTGAACTGTGCAGAGACGGAGAGCACGTGCAGGATGGCCTCGCCGTTCCTGACCCATGCACCAAGGGACATTTGCTACTCCCCTGCTTATGCTGAGGTCTTCTTCTGGGAAAGAAGTCCCAAATCGTTTTCTCTTCTTGACCATCTGTTTCCTTGCACTCCAGAGCTTTTCTCCTCCCTTGGCCTTCACCCTCAATACCTTTCCTGAAAGTGACGGCAGCCCTCTCAGCCTTTGCCTTGCTCCTGCTAGTCGTCTTCACCTCACCTAGAGAGTCCTGCAGGTCCCTTCCAACTCAACCCTTCTCTTCTCTTCACTTGTGTTCTATTCCCTGCACTGACGATGAGGCGAATAACAAAGGAGACCGCTATTTGCCTGAAATGCCAGGGGGTTTACAGCTCCAGAAACACTTTTGAGGACACAAATCAAAAAGGATACAAGTAGAAACAGGATTTGATTTCATTTGGTTTTACTTGATTTTACTTGATTTTATTTTCTGTCTTGTTCTGTTGCTTTATGTTAGTTTAGTTTCGTTTCTTTCATGTTAGGTTATTGTGTTTGATTTTATTATATTTTCTTTGGGGTTATTTCTTACTATTATATTTTATGTTGGTTTATCTTATTTTATTTTACCTTGCTTTACGCGTTCTTAGTTTGTTTTGTTATTTTATTATTTTATCATTTTATTTGATCTTATTTTCTTTTAGGCTCCTTTAGGCTATTTTGCTGAATCTCTTTCAGAGCCGATGCTCACAAGCATTAACACAATGCGCATGTGCAGCCAGGAGCAGGCTGATGTGTTCTTCGGTTTAGTTTGACAAAGCATCCCTTGCAGTCTGGCAAAGGAAAGCCGCGGAAAGGAGCAGCAGGAAGACAGGCCAAGCAGTCCCTCGTTTCTCAACAGTGCAGAAGAACTTGAAGAAGGAGGATGGGTACCGACCACACACCGAAAAGTGGAAGAAGAGGAGGGGTGTGGTGCCCTGGGGTATTTTCACAAGTAGGACACGTGTCGATGACAAGCAGCCCTTTTGCCTTCCCAAACTTGCTCCGCTGTGCTTCTTGGCCAGGGAGGCATGACAAGCGCTCTCCTGCCTGCCCTGCGCTTGGATCGCGTGCAGGGAGAGCTGAAAAGCGACAGCTCCGGATGGTGCAGCAAGCCTGCAGCCCTTCCAAGCACAGGCTGTTTTGCACAAGCAAGGACACCTCGGGAAACGCAGCCAAGGGAAGAGCAGAGCTCGCTCCTGCTCCAAACCTGCAAGGGGCAAAAGAGCCAGGGAGCGCCAGGGCACGAGGGGCGCCTCGCAGGTGCAAGAGCAGCGGGCAAGAACTGAGCCCAAAGGGCCCAGAGGAGCCCTGACAAGGGGCTGCGCTCAATGCTACGGAGGAGAAGCAGCAACCCGCGGGGGCCACCCTGGGCGTGCGCCCTGGGAGTCTAGAAAGCGTCCTCCCCCCGCCTGCGGGGCACGAGGGCCACCTTCGTGGAGCAGGAGCAGCAGGCACCTAGCCAAAACGGCCCAAAGGAGCCCTGGCAAGGGGCCGTGCTCAGTGCTGCAGAGGAAGGCAAAAAACCCCCGGGGACACTTGCTAGCCCACCGTGGGGGGAAAAAGCCTTCCTGCCCGCAGCTGCAGGGCACGAGAGGCCACCTTGGTGGTGCATGAGCAGCAGGCAGTAACCCAGCCAAAATGGCCCAGAGGAGCCCTGACAAGTGCTCATGCTCAATGCTGCAGAGGAAGGCAAAAAACCCCTGGGCACCAGAGCCAATCTGCCCCGGGGGAAAATTCCTTCCTGACCCCAGCGTCGCCAGCGATGGGCTATTCCCTGTGCACGTGAGCAAGACCTGCCTCCTCGGCCCGCAGGCTGCTCACGCCTCCCAGGAGATGCCCAACCCCGATTCTCCCTCCACCTGCTGCCACCTCAGGGCCTTCCCAGAGGGGCAAAACGCACCCCGCCTGATCCATCTGGGGGACAACGATCCTTCCTGCGCCTGGCAAGGCACCAGTGGCTGCTCCAAAGCACCGGCACCCCCGCCAACATCTCTGCATCCCATTCCTCACGGCTGCTGACCCTGGCTCCGCAGGGGATGAGGATGGCGAGCTCTGCACTGCTCCTCAAGAAGGCATTCCCTTGCTCTTGCCACTGCTAGCCGGCTGAAAAGGCCAGCCAGCCTCGCGAACCTCCAGCTCTTGGGGGTTCTTCTCGTCTCCAGCAGCCTCGTCGAGCCTCCTCCGGCCTTCCTCCCTCAGCCCTCGCCAAGTCATTCCACCGCTTCCCCAAGGACTTCCTCTCGCACGTCTTGGGGCTGCCCCCAGGCCAGCTATGGCAGCGCGACGCGGGAGCGTGCTCCCTTTTATGCTGCCCCGGGGCATGGTGACTGCTGCGTTGCCGGGTGCTGGCACTGTGACACGGGGGTGACGGGGCCCCCCCTGCGCAGCCCCGCCCGCCGGCCCTCCGCCCAGCATCCTTCCCACGAAGGCCTTTGGGCTGCTGGCCCCGAGGCAGTCCCTGCGCCCAGGAGGCTCAGGGGGCTGTCCCTGCCCTTGCTGGCCATGCCCTGGGCACAGCTGCTGGGCGTCCCGCTAAATACATCTGGACATTCAGACTCCGTCGTGAAGGCTGTTGGTCCCAGCTACATTCATTTGGTTGTGGGGATGCCAGAGGTGAAAGCAAGGCTTTGGGTTCCCTCGGCGTGAACTGTGCAGAGACGGAGAGCACGTGCAGGATGGCCTCGCCGTTCCTGACCCATGCACCAAGGGACATTTGCTACTCCCCTGCTTATGCTGAGGTCTTCCTCTGGGAAAGAAGTCCCAAATCGTTTTCTCTTCTTGACCATCTGTTTCCTTGCACTCCAGAGCTTTTCTCCTCCCTTGGCCTTCACCCTCAATACCTTTCCTGAAAGTGACGGCAGCCCTCTCAGCCTTTGCCTTGCTCCTGCTAGTCGTCTTCACCTCACCTAGAGAGTCCTGCAGGTCCCTTCCAACTCAACCCTTCTCTTCTCTTCACTTGTGTTCTATTCCCTGCACTGACGATGAGGCGAATAACAAGGAGACCGCTATTTGCCTGAAATGCCAGGGGGTTTACAGCTCCAGAAACACTTTTGAGGACACAAATCAAAAAGGATACAAGTAGAAACAGGATTTGATTTCATTTGGTTTTACTTGATTTTACTTGATTTTATTTTCTGTCTTGTTCTGTTGCTTTATGTTAGTTTAGTTTCGTTTCTTTCATGTTAGGTTATTGTATTTGATTTTATTATATTTTCTTTGGGGTTATTTCTTACTATTATATTTTATGTTGGTTTATCTTATTTTATTTTACCTTGCTTTACGCGTTCTTAGTTTGTTTTGTTATTTTATTATTTTATCATTTTATTTGATCTTATTTTCTTTTAGGCTCCTTTAGGCTATTTTGCTGAATCTCTTTCAGAGCCGATGCTCACAAGCATTAACACAATGCGCATGTGCAGCCAGGAGCAGGCTGATGTGTTCTTCGGTTTAGTTTGACAAAGCATCCCTTGCAGTCTGGCAAAGGAAAGCCGCGGAAAGGAGCAGCAGGAAGACAGGCCAAGCAGTCCCTCGTTTCTCAACAGTGCAGAAGAACTTGAAGAAGGAGGATGGGTACCGACCACACACCGAAAAGTGGAAGAAGAGGAGGGGTGTGGTGCCCTGGGGTATTTTCACAAGTAGGACACGTGTCGATGACAAGCAGCCCTTTTGCCTTCCCAAACTTGCTCCGCTGTGCTTCTTGGCCAGGGAGGCATGACAAGCGCTCTCCTGCCTGCCCTGCGCTTGGATCGCGTGCAGGGAGAGCTGAAAAGCGACAGCTCCGGATGGTGCAGCAAGCCTGCAGCCCTTCCAAGCACAGGCTGTTTTGCACAAGCAAGGACACCTCGGGAAACGCAGCCAAGGGAAGAGCAGAGCTCGCTCCTGCTCCAAACCTGCAAGGGGCAAAAGAGCCAGGGAGCGCCAGGGCACGAGGGGCGCCTCGCAGGTGCAAGAGCAGCGGGCAAGAACTGAGCCCAAAGGGCCCAGAGGAGCCCTGACAAGGGGCTGCGCTCAATGCTACGGAGGAGAAGCAGCAACCCGCGGGGGCCACCCTGGGCGTGCGCCCTGGGAGTCTAGAAAGCGTCCTCCCCCCGCCTGCGGGGCACGAGGGCCACCTTCGTGGAGCAGGAGCAGCAGGCACCTAGCCAAAACGGCCCAAAGGAGCCCTGGCAAGGGGCCGTGCTCAGTGCTGCAGAGGAAGGCAAAAAACCCCCGGGGACACTTGCTAGCCCACCGTGGGGGGAAAAAGCCTTCCTGCCCGCAGCTGCAGGGCACGAGAGGCCACCTTGGTGGTGCATGAGCAGCAGGCAGTAACCCAGCCAAAATGGCCCAGAGGAGCCCTGACAAGTGCTCATGCTCAATGCTGCAGAGGAAGGCAAAAAACCCCTGGGCACCAGAGCCAATCTGCCCCGGGGGAAAATTCCTTCCTGACCCCAGCGTCGCCAGCGATGGGCTATTCCCTGTGCACGTGAGCAAGACCTGCCTCCTCGGCCCGCAGGCTGCTCACGCCTCCCAGGAGATGCCCAACCCCGATTCTCCCTCCACCTGCTGCCACCTCAGGGCCTTCCCAGAGGGGCAAAACGCACCCCGCCTGATCCATCTGGGGGACAACGATCCTTCCTGCGCCTGGCAAGGCACCAGTGGCTGCTCCAAAGCACCGGCACCCCCGCCAACATCTCTGCATCCCATTCCTCACGGCTGCTGACCCTGGCTCCGCAGGGGATGAGGATGGCGAGCTCTGCACTGCTCCTCAAGAAGGCATTCCCTTGCTCTTGCCACTGCTAGCCGGCTGAAAAGGCCAGCCAGCCTCGCGAACCTCCAGCTCTTGGGGGTTCTTCTCGTCTCCAGCAGCCTCGTCGAGCCTCCTCCGGCCTTCCTCCCTCAGCCCTCGCCAAGTCATTCCACCGCTTCCCCAAGGACTTCCTCTCGCACGTCTTGGGGCTGCCCCCAGGCCAGCTATGGCAGCGCGACGCGGGAGCGTGCTCCCTTTTATGCTGCCCCGGGGCATGGTGACTGCTGCGTTGCCGGGTGCTGGCACTGTGACACGGGGGTGACGGGGCCCCCCCTGCGCAGCCCCGCCCGCCAGCCCTCCGCCCAGCATCCTTCCCACGAAGGCCTTTGGGCTGCTGGCCCCGAGGCAGTCCCTGCGCCCAGGAGGCTCAGGGGGCTGTCCCTGCCCTTGCTGGCCATGCCCTGGGCACAGCTGCTGGGCGTCCCGCTAAATACATCTGGACATTCAGACTCCGTCGTGAAGGCTGTTGGTCCCAGCTACATTCATTTGGTTGTGGGGATGCCAGAGGTGAAAGCAAGGCTTTGGGTTCCCTCGGCGTGAACTGTGCAGAGACGGAGAGCACGTGCAGGATGGCCTCGCCGTTCCTGACCCATGCACCAAGGGACATTTGCTACTCCCCTGCTTATGCTGAGGTCTTCCTCTGGGAAAGAAGTCCCAAATCGTTTTCTCTTCTTGACCATCTGTTTCCTTGCACTCCAGAGCTTTTCTCCTCCCTTGGCCTTCACCCTCAATACCTTTCCTGAAAGTGACGGCAGCCCTCTCAGCCTTTGCCTTGCTCCTGCTAGTCGTCTTCACCTCACCTAGAGAGTCCTGCAGGTCCCTTCCAACTCAACCCTTCTCTTCTCTTCACTTGTGTTCTATTCCCTGCACTGACGATGAGGCGAATAACAAGGAGACCGCTATTTGCCTGAAATGCCAGGGGGTTTACAGCTCCAGAAACACTTTTGAGGACACAAATCAAAAAGGATACAAGTAGAAACAGGATTTGATTTCATTTGGTTTTACTTGATTTCACTTGATTTTATTTTCTGTCTTGTTCTGTTGCTTTATGTTAGTTTAGTTTCGTTTCTTTCATGTTAGGTTATTGTGTTTGATTTTATTATATTTTCTTTGGGGTTATTTCTTACTATTATATTTTATGTTGGTTTATCTTATTTTATTTTACCTTGCTTTACGCGTTCTTAGTTTGTTTTGTTATTTTATTATTTTATCATTTTATTTGATCTTATTTTCTTTTAGGCTCCTTTAGGCTATTTTGCTGAATCTCTTTCAGAGCCGATGCTCACAAGCATTAACACAATGCGCATGTGCAGCCAGGAGCAGGCTGATGTGTTCTTCGGTTTAGTTTGACAAAGCATCCCTTGCAGTCTGGCAAAGGAAAGCCGCGGAAAGGAGCAGCAGGAAGACAGGCCAAGCAGTCCCTCGTTTCTCAACAGTGCAGAAGAACTTGAAGAAGGAGGATGGGTACCGACCACACACCGAAAAGTGGAAGAAGAGGAGGGGTGTGGTGCCCTGGGGTATTTTCACAAGTAGGACACGTGGCGATGACAAGCAGCCCTTTTGCCTTCCCAAACTTGCTCCGCTGTGCTTCTTGGCCAGGGAGGCATGACAAGCGCTCTCCTGCCTGCCCTGCGCTTGGATCGCGTGCAGGGAGAGCTGAAAAGCGACAGCTCCGGATGGTGCAGCAAGCCTGCAGCCCTTCCAAGCACAGGCTGTTTTGCACAAGCAAGGACACCTCGGGAAACGCAGCCAAGGGAAGAGCAGAGCTCGCTCCTGCTCCAAACCTGCAAGGGGCAAAAGAGCCAGGGAGCGCCAGGGCACGAGGGGCGCCTCGCAGGTGCAAGAGCAGCGGGCAAGAACTGAGCCCAAAGGGCCCAGAGGAGCCCTGACAAGGGGCTGCGCTCAATGCTACGGAGGAGAAGCAGCAACCCGCGGGGGCCACCCTGGGCGTGCGCCCTGGGAGTCTAGAAAGCGTCCTCCCCCCGCCTGCGGGGCACGAGGGCCACCTTCGTGGAGCAGGAGCAGCAGGCACCTAGCCAAAACGGCCCAAAGGAGCCCTGGCAAGGGGCCGTGCTCAGTGCTGCAGAGGAAGGCAAAAAACCCCCGGGGACACTTGCTAGCCCACCGTGGGGGGAAAAAAGCCTTCCTGCCCGCAGCTGCAGGGCACGAGAGGCCACCTTGGTGGTGCATGAGCAGCAGGCAGTAACCCAGCCAAAATGGCCCAGAGGAGCCCTGACAAGTGCTCATGCTCAATGCTGCAGAGGAAGGCAAAAAACCCCTGGGCACCAGAGCCAATCTGCCCCGGGGGAAAATTCCTTCCTGACCCCAGCGTCGCCAGCGATGGGCTATTCCCTGTGCACGTGAGCAAGACCTGCCTCCTCGGCCCGCAGGCTGCTCACGCCTCCCAGGAGATGCCCAACCCCGATTCTCCCTCCACCTGCTGCCACCTCAGGGCCTTCCCAGAGGGGCAAAACGCACCCCGCCTGATCCATCTGGGGGACAACGATCCTTCCTGCGCCTGGCAAGGCACCAGTGGCTGCTCCAAAGCACCGGCACCCCCGCCAACATCTCTGCATCCCATTCCTCACGGCTGCTGACCCTGGCTCCGCAGGGGATGAGGATGGCGAGCTCTGCACTGCTCCTCAAGAAGGCATTCCCTTGCTCTTGCCACTGCTAGCCGGCTGAAAAGGCCAGCCAGCCTCGCGAACCTCCAGCTCTTGGGGGTTCTTCTCGTCTCCAGCAGCCTCGTCGAGCCTCCTCCGGCCTTCCTCCCTCAGCCCTCGCCAAGTCATTCCACCGCTTCCCCAAGGACTTCCTCTCGCACGTCTTGGGGCTGCCCCCAGGCCAGCTATGGCAGCGCGACGCGGGAGCGTGCTCCCTTTTATGCTGCCCCGGGGCATGGTGACTGCTGCGTTGCCGGGTGCTGGCACTGTGACACGGGGGTGACGGGGCCCCCCCTGCGCAGCCCCGCCCGCCGGCCCTCCGCCCAGCATCCTTCCCAGGAAGGCCTTTGGGCTGCTGGCCCCGAGGCAGTCCCTGCGCCCAGGAGGCTCAGGGGGCTGTCCCTGCCCTTGCTGGCCATGCCCTGGGCACAGCTGCTGGGCGTCCCGCTAAATACATCTGGACATTCAGACTCCGTCGTGAAGGCTGTTGGTCCCAGCTACATTCATTTGGTTGTGGGGATGCCAGAGGTGAAAGCAAGGCTTTGGGTTCCCTCGGCGTGAACTGTGCAGAGACGGAGAGCACGTGCAGGATGGCCTCGCCGTTCCTGACCCATGCACCAAGGGACATTTGCTACTCCCCTGCTTATGCTGAGGTCTTCCTCTGGGAAAGAAGTCCCAAATCGTTTTCTCTTCTTGACCATCTGTTTCCTTGCACTCCAGAGCTTTTCTCCTCCCTTGGCCTTCACCCTCAATACCTTTCCTGAAAGTGACGGCAGCCCTCTCAGCCTTTGCCTTGCTCCTGCTAGTCGTCTTCACCTCACCTAGAGAGTCCTGCAGGTCCCTTCCAACTCAACCCTTCTCTTCTCTTCACTTGTGTTCTATTCCCTGCACTGACGATGAGGCGAATAACAAGGAGACCGCTATTTGCCTGAAATGCCAGGGGGTTTACAGCTCCAGAAACACTTTTGAGGACACAAATCAAAAAGGATACAAGTAGAAACAGGATTTGATTTCATTTGGTTTTACTTGATTTTACTTGATTTTATTTTCTGTCTTGTTCTGTTGCTTTATGTTAGTTTAGTTTCGTTTCTTTCATGTTAGGTTATTGTATTTGATTTTATTATATTTTCTTTGGGGTTATTTCTTACTATTATATTTTATGTTGGTTTATCTTATTTTATTTTACCTTGCTTTACGCGTTCTTAGTTTGTTTTGTTATTTTATTATTTTATCATTTTATTTGATCTTATTTTCTTTTAGGCTCCTTTAGGCTATTTTGCTGAATCTCTTTCAGAGCCGATGCTCACAAGCATTAACACAATGCGCATGTGCAGCCAGGAGCAGGCTGATGTGTTCTTCGGTTTAGTTTGACAAAGCATCCCTTGCAGTCTGGCAAAGGAAAGCCGCGGAAAGGAGCAGCAGGAAGACAGGCCAAGCAGTCCCTCGTTTCTCAACAGTGCAGAAGAACTTGAAGAAGGAGGATGGGTACCGACCACACACCGAAAAGTGGAAGAAGAGGAGGGGTGTGGTGCCCTGGGGTATTTTCACAAGTAGGACACGTGTCGATGACAAGCAGCCCTTTTGCCTTCCCAAACTTGCTCCGCTGTGCTTCTTGGCCAGGGAGGCATGACAAGCGCTCTCCTGCCTGCCCTGCGCTTGGATCGCGTGCAGGGAGAGCTGAAAAGCGACAGCTCCGGATGGTGCAGCAAGCCTGCAGCCCTTCCAAGCACAGGCTGTTTTGCACAAGCAAGGACACCTCGGGAAACGCAGCCAAGGGAAGAGCAGAGCTCGCTCCTGCTCCAAACCTGCAAGGGGCAAAAGAGCCAGGGAGCGCCAGGGCACGAGGGGCGCCTCGCAGGTGCAAGAGCAGCGGGCAAGAACTGAGCCCAAAGGGCCCAGAGGAGCCCTGACAAGGGGCTGCGCTCAATGCTACGGAGGAGAAGCAGCAACCCGCGGGGGCCACCCTGGGCGTGCGCCCTGGGAGTCTAGAAAGCGTCCTCCCCCCGCCTGCGGGGCACGAGGGCCACCTTCGTGGAGCAGGAGCAGCAGGCACCTAGCCAAAACGGCCCAAAGGAGCCCTGGCAAGGGGCCGTGCTCAGTGCTGCAGAGGAAGGCAAAAAACCCCCGGGGACACTTGCTAGCCCACCGTGGGGGGAAAAAAGCCTTCCTGCCCGCAGCTGCAGGGCACGAGAGGCCACCTTGGTGGTGCATGAGCAGCAGGCAGTAACCCAGCCAAAATGGCCCAGAGGAGCCCTGACAAGTGCTCATGCTCAATGCTGCAGAGGAAGGCAAAAAACCCCTGGGCACCAGAGCCAATCTGCCCCGGGGGAAAATTCCTTCCTGACCCCAGCGTCGCCAGCGATGGGCTATTCCCTGTGAACGTGAGCAAGACCTGCCTCCTCGGCCCGCAGGCTGCTCACGCCTCCCAGGAGATGCCCAACCCCGATTCTCCCTCCACCTGCTGCCACCTCAGGGCCTTCCCAGAGGGGCAGAACGCACCCCGCCTGATCCATCTGGGGGACAACGATCCTTCCTGCGCCTGGCAAGGCACCAGTGGCTGCTCCAAAGCACCGGCACCCCCGCCAACATCTCTGCATCCCATTCCTCACGGCTGCTGACCCTGGCTCCGCAGGGGATGAGGATGGCGAGCTCTGCACTGCTCCTCAAGAAGGCATTCCCTTGCTCTTGCCACTGCTAGCCGGCTGAAAAGGCCAGCCAGCCTCGCGAACCTCCAGCTCTTGGGGGTTCTTCTCGTCTCCAGCAGCCTCGTCGAGCCTCCTCCGGCCTTCCTCCCTCAGCCCTCGCCAAGTCATTCCACCGCTTCCCCAAGGACTTCCTCTCGCACGTCTTGGGGCTGCCCCCAGGCCAGCTATGGCAGCGCGACGCGGGAGCGTGCTCCCTTTTATGCTGCCCCGGGGCATGGTGACTGCTGCGTTGCCGGGTGCTGGCACTGTGACACGGGGGTGACGGGGCCCCCCCTGCGCAGCCCCGCCCGCCGGCCCTCCGCCCAGCATCCTTCCCAGGAAGGCCTTTGGGCTGCTGGCCCCGAGGCAGTCCCTGCGCCCAGGAGGCTCAGGGGGCTGTCCCTGCCCTTGCTGGCCATGCCCTGGGCACAGCTGCTGGGCGTCCCGCTAAATACATCTGGACATTCAGACTCCGTCGTGAAGGCTGTTGGTCCCAGCTACATTCATTTGGTTGTGGGGATGCCAGAGGTGAAAGCAAGGCTTTGGGTTCCCTCGGCGTGAACTGTGCAGAGACGGAGAGCACGTGCAGGATGGCCTCGCCGTTCCTGACCCATGCACCAAGGGACATTTGCTACTCCCCTGCTTATGCTGAGGTCTTCCTCTGGGAAAGAAGTCCCAAATCGTTTTCTCTTCTTGACCATCTGTTTCCTTGCACTCCAGAGCTTTTCTCCTCCCTTGGCCTTCACCCTCAATACCTTTCCTGAAAGTGACGGCAGCCCTCTCAGCCTTTGCCTTGCTCCTGCTAGTCGTCTTCACCTCACCTAGAGAGTCCTGCAGGTCCCTTCCAACTCAACCCTTCTCTTCTCTTCACTTGTGTTCTATTCCCTGCACTGACGATGAGGCGAATAACAAGGAGACCGCTATTTGCCTGAAATGCCAGGGGGTTTACAGCTCCAGAAACACTTTTGAGGACACAAATCAAAAAGGATACAAGTAGAAACAGGATTTGATTTCATTTGGTTTTACTTGATTTTACTTGATTTTATTTTCTGTCTTGTTCTGTTGCTTTATGTTAGTTTAGTTTCGTTTCTTTCATGTTAGGTTATTGTATTTGATTTTATTATATTTTCTTTGGGGTTATTTCTTACTATTATATTTTATGTTGGTTTATCTTATTTTATTTTACCTTGCTTTACGCGTTCTTAGTTTGTTTTGTTATTTTATTATTTTATCATTTTATTTGATCTTATTTTCTTTTAGGCTCCTTTAGGCTATTTTGCTGAATCTCTTTCAGAGCCAATGCTCACAAGCATTAACACAATGCGCATGTGCAGCCAGGAGCAGGCTGATGTGTTCTTCGGTTTAGTTTGACAAAGCATTCCTTGCAGTCTGGCAAAGGAAAGCCGCGGAAAGGAGCAGCAGGAAGACAGGCCAAGCAGTCCCTCGTTTCTCAACAGTGCAGAAGAACTTGAAGAAGGAGGATGGGTACCGACCACACACCGAAAAGTGGAAGAAGAGGAGGGGTGTGGTGCCCTGGGGTATTTTCACAAGTAGGACACGTGTCGATGACAAGCAGCCCTTTTGCCTTCCCAAACTTGCTCCGCTGTGCTTCTTGGCCAGGGAGGCATGACAAGCGCTCTCCTGCCTGCCCTGCGCTTGGATCGCGTGCAGGGAGAGCTGAAAAGCGACAGCTCCGGATGGTGCAGCAAGCCTGCAGCCCTTCCAAGCACAGGCTGTTTTGCACAAGCAAGGACACCTCGGGAAACGCAGCCAAGGGAAGAGCAGAGCTCGCTCCTGCTCCAAACCTGCAAGGGGCAAAAGAGCCAGGGAGCGCCAGGGCACGAGGGGCGCCTCGCAGGTGCAAGAGCAGCGGGCAAGAACTGAGCCCAAAGGGCCCAGAGGAGCCCTGACAAGGGGCTGCGCTCAATGCTACGGAGGAGAAGCAGCAACCCGCGGGGGCCACCCTGGGCGTGCGCCCTGGGAGTC
Source organism: Platalea leucorodia (assembly GCF_965183815.1). Classification (NCBI taxonomy): domain Eukaryota; kingdom Metazoa; phylum Chordata; class Aves; order Pelecaniformes; family Threskiornithidae; genus Platalea; species Platalea leucorodia. The sequence continues at coordinate 1,286,013 of NC_138840.1, read as the reverse complement.
TAGAAAGCGTCCTCCCCCCGCCTGCGGGGCACGAGGGCCACCTTCGTGGAGCAGGAGCAGCAGGCACCTAGCCAAAACGGCCCAAAGGAGCCCTGGCAAGGGGCCGTGCTCAGTGCTGCAGAGGAAGGCAAAAAACCCCCGGGGACACTTGCTAGCCCACCGTGGGGGGAAAAAAGCCTTCCTGCCCGCAGCTGCAGGGCACGAGAGGCCACCTTGGTGGTGCATGAGCAGCAGGCAGTAACCCAGCCAAAATGGCCCAGAGGAGCCCTGACAAGTGCTCATGCTCAATGCTGCAGAGGAAGGCAAAAAACCCCTGGGCACCAGAGCCAATCTGCCCCGGGGGAAAATTCCTTCCTGACCCCAGCGTCGCCAGCGATGGGCTATTCCCTGTGAACGTGAGCAAGACCTGCCTCCTCGGCCCGCAGGCTGCTCACGCCTCCCAGGAGATGCCCAACCCCGATTCTCCCTCCACCTGCTGCCACCTCAGGGCCTTCCCAGAGGGGCAGAACGCACCCCGCCTGATCCATCTGGGGGACAACGATCCTTCCTGCGCCTGGCAAGGCACCAGTGGCTGCTCCAAAGCACCGGCACCCCCGCCAACATCTCTGCATCCCATTCCTCACGGCTGCTGACCCTGGCTCCGCAGGGGATGAGGATGGCGAGCTCTGCACTGCTCCTCAAGAAGGCATTCCCTTGCTCTTGCCACTGCTAGCCGGCTGAAAAGGCCAGCCAGCCTCGCGAACCTCCAGCTCTTGGGGGTTCTTCTCGTCTCCAGCAGCCTCGTCGAGCCTCCTCCGGCCTTCCTCCCTCAGCCCTCGCCAAGTCATTCCACCGCTTCCCCAAGGACTTCCTCTCGCACGTCTTGGGGCTGCCCCCAGGCCAGCTATGGCAGCGCGACGCGGGAGCGTGCTCCCTTTTATGCTGCCCCGGGGCATGGTGACTGCTGCGTTGCCGGGTGCTGGCACTGTGACACGGGGGTGACGGGGCCCCCCCTGCGCAGCCCCGCCCGCCGGCCCTCCGCCCAGCATCCTTCCCAGGAAGGCCTTTGGGCTGCTGGCCCCGAGGCAGTCCCTGCGCCCAGGAGGCTCAGGGGGCTGTCCCTGCCCTTGCTGGCCATGCCCTGGGCACAGCTGCTGGGCGTCCCGCTAAATACATCTGGACATTCAGACTCCGTCGTGAAGGCTGTTGGTCCCAGCTACATTCATTTGGTTGTGGGGATGCCAGAGGTGAAAGCAAGGCTTTGGGTTCCCTCGGCGTGAACTGTGCAGAGACGGAGAGCACGTGCAGGATGGCCTCGCCGTTCCTGACCCATGCACCAAGGGACATTTGCTACTCCCCTGCTTATGCTGAGGTCTTCCTCTGGGAAAGAAGTCCCAAATCGTTTTCTCTTCTTGACCATCTGTTTCCTTGCACTCCAGAGCTTTTCTCCTCCCTTGGCCTTCACCCTCAATACCTTTCCTGAAAGTGACGGCAGCCCTCTCAGCCTTTGCCTTGCTCCTGCTAGTCGTCTTCACCTCACCTAGAGAGTCCTGCAGGTCCCTTCCAACTCAACCCTTCTCTTCTCTTCACTTGTGTTCTATTCCCTGCACTGACGATGAGGCGAATAACAAGGAGACCGCTATTTGCCTGAAATGCCAGGGGGTTTACAGCTCCAGAAACACTTTTGAGGACACAAATCAAAAAGGATACAAGTAGAAACAGGATTTGATTTCATTTGGTTTTACTTGATTTTACTTGATTTTATTTTCTGTCTTGTTCTGTTGCTTTATGTTAGTTTAGTTTCGTTTCTTTCATGTTAGGTTATTGTATTTGATTTTATTATATTTTCTTTGGGGTTATTTCTTACTATTATATTTTATGTTGGTTTATCTTATTTTATTTTACCTTGCTTTACGCGTTCTTAGTTTGTTTTGTTATTTTATTATTTTATCATTTTATTTGATCTTATTTTCTTTTAGGCTCCTTTAGGCTATTTTGCTGAATCTCTTTCAGAGCCAATGCTCACAAGCATTAACACAATGCGCATGTGCAGCCAGGAGCAGGCTGATGTGTTCTTCGGTTTAGTTTGACAAAGCATTCCTTGCAGTCTGGCAAAGGAAAGCCGCGGAAAGGAGCAGCAGGAAGACAGGCCAAGCAGTCCCTCGTTTCTCAACAGTGCAGAAGAACTTGAAGAAGGAGGATGGGTACCGACCACACACCGAAAAGTGGAAGAAGAGGAGGGGTGTGGTGCCCTGGGGTATTTTCACAAGTAGGACACGTGTCGATGACAAGCAGCCCTTTTGCCTTCCCAAACTTGCTCCGCTGTGCTTCTTGGCCAGGGAGGCATGACAAGCGCTCTCCTGCCTGCCCTGCGCTTGGATCGCGTGCAGGGAGAGCTGAAAAGCGACAGCTCCGGATGGTGCAGCAAGCCTGCAGCCCTTCCAAGCACAGGCTGTTTTGCACAAGCAAGGACACCTCGGGAAACGCAGCCAAGGGAAGAGCAGAGCTCGCTCCTGCTCCAAACCTGCAAGGGGCAAAAGAGCCAGGGAGCGCCAGGGCACGAGGGGCGCCTCGCAGGTGCAAGAGCAGCGGGCAAGAACTGAGCCCAAAGGGCCCAGAGGAGCCCTGACAAGGGGCTGCGCTCAATGCTACGGAGGAGAAGCAGCAACCCGCGGGGGCCACCCTGGGCGTGCGCCCTGGGAGTCTAGAAAGCGTCCTCCCCCCGCCTGTGGGGCACGAGGGCCACCTTCGTGGAGCAGGAGCAGCAGGCACCTAGCCAAAACGGCCCAAAGGAGCCCTGGCAAGGGGCCGTGCTCAGTGCTGCAGAGGAAGGCAAAAAACCCCCGGGGACACTTGCTAGCCCACCGTGGGGGGAAAAAGCCTTCCTGCCCGCAGCTGCAGGGCACGAGAGGCCACCTTGGTGGTGCATGAGCAGCAGGCAGTAACCCAGCCAAAATGGCCCAGAGGAGCCCTGACAAGTGCTCATGCTCAATGCTGCAGAGGAAGGCAAAAAACCCCTGGGCACCAGAGCCAATCTGCCCCGGGGGAAAATTCCTTCCTGACCCCAGCGTCGCCAGCGATGGGCTATTCCCTGTGCACGTGAGCAAGACCTGCCTCCTCGGCCCGCAGGCTGCTCACGCCTCCCAGGAGATGCCCAACCCCGATTCTCCCTCCACCTGCTGCCACCTCAGGGCCTTCCCAGAGGGGCAGAACGCACCCCGCCTGATCCATCTGGGGGACAACGATCCTTCCTGCGCCTGGCAAGGCACCAGTGGCTGCTCCAAAGCACCGGCACCCCCGCCAACATCTCTGCATCCCATTCCTCACGGCTGCTGACCCTGGCTCCGCAGGGGATGAGGATGGCGAGCTCTGCACTGCTCCTCAAGAAGGCATTCCCTTGCTCTTGCCACTGCTAGCCGGCTGAAAAGGCCAGCCAGCCTCGCGAACCTCCAGCTCTTGGGGGTTCTTCTCGTCTCCAGCAGCCTCGTCGAGCCTCCTCCGGCCTTCCTCCCTCAGCCCTCGCCAAGTCATTCCACCGCTTCCCCAAGGACTTCCTCTCGCACGTCTTGGGGCTGCCCCCAGGCCAGCTATGGCAGCGCGACGCGGGAGCGTGCTCCCTTTTATGCTGCCCCGGGGCATGGTGACTGCTGCGTTGCCGGGTGCTGGCACTGTGACACGGGGGTGACGGGGCCCCCCCTGCGCAGCCCCGCCCGCCGGCCCTCCGCCCAGCATCCTTCCCACGAAGGCCTTTGGGCTGCTGGCCCCGAGGCAGTCCCTGCGCCCAGGAGGCTCAGGGGGCTGTCCCTGCCCTTGCTGGCCATGCCCTGGGCACAGCTGCTGGGCGTCCCGCTAAATACATCTGGACATTCAGACTCCGTCGTGAAGGCTGTTGGTCCCAGCTACATTCATTTGGTTGTGGGGATGCCAGAGGTGAAAGCAAGGCTTTGGGTTCCCTCGGCGTGAACTGTGCAGAGACGGAGAGCACGTGCAGGATGGCCTCGCCGTTCCTGACCCATGCACCAAGGGACATTTGCTACTCCCCTGCTTATGCTGAGGTCTTCCTCTGGGAAAGAAGTCCCAAATCGTTTTCTCTTCTTGACCATCTGTTTCCTTGCACTCCAGAGCTTTTCTCCTCCCTTGGCCTTCACCCTCAATACCTTTCCTGAAAGTGACGGCAGCCCTCTCAGCCTTTGCCTTGCTCCTGCTAGTCGTCTTCACCTCACCTAGAGAGTCCTGCAGGTCCCTTCCAACTCAACCCTTCTCTTCTCTTCACTTGTGTTCTATTCCCTGCACTGACGATGAGGCGAATAACAAGGAGACCGCTATTTGCCTGAAATGCCAGGGGGTTTACAGCTCCAGAAACACTTTTGAGGACACAAATCAAAAAGGATACAAGTAGAAACAGGATTTGATTTCATTTGGTTTTACTTGATTTTACTTGATTTTATTTTCTGTCTTGTTCTGTTGCTTTATGTTAGTTTAGTTTCGTTTCTTTCATGTTAGGTTATTGTATTTGATTTTATTATATTTTCTTTGGGGTTATTTCTTACTATTATATTTTATGTTGGTTTATCTTATTTTATTTTACCTTGCTTTACGCGTTCTTAGTTTGTTTTGTTATTTTATTATTTTATCATTTTATTTGATCTTATTTTCTTTTAGGCTCCTTTAGGCTATTTTGCTGAATCTCTTTCAGAGCCGATGCTCACAAGCATTAACACAATGCGCATGTGCAGCCAGGAGCAGGCTGATGTGTTCTTCGGTTTAGTTTGACAAAGCATCCCTTGCAGTCTGGCAAAGGAAAGCCGCGGAAAGGAGCAGCAGGAAGACAGGCCAAGCAGTCCCTCGTTTCTCAACAGTGCAGAAGAACTTGAAGAAGGAGGATGGGTACAGGCCACACACCGAAAAGTGGAAGAAGAGGAGGGGTGTGGTGCCCTGGGGTATTTTCACAAGTAGGACACGTGTCGATGACAAGCAGCCCTTTTGCCTTCCCAAACTTGCTCCGCTGTGCTTCTTGGCCAGGGAGGCATGACAAGCGCTCTCCTGCCTGCCCTGCGCTTGGATCGCGTGCAGGGAGAGCTGAAAAGCGACAGCTCCGGATGGTGCAGCAAGCCTGCAGCCCTTCCAAGCACAGGCTGTTTTGCACAAGCAAGGACACCTCGGGAAACGCAGCCAAGGGAAGAGCAGAGCTCGCTCCTGCTCCAAACCTGCAAGGGGCAAAAGAGCCAGGGAGCGCCAGGGCACGAGGGGCGCCTCGCAGGTGCAAGAGCAGCGGGCAAGAACTGAGCCCAAAGGGCCCAGAGGAGCCCTGACAAGGGGCTGCGCTCAATGCTACGGAGGAGAAGCAGCAACCCGCGGGGGCCACCCTGGGCGTGCGCCCTGGGAGTCTAGAAAGCGTCCTCCCCCCGCCTGCGGGGCACGAGGGCCACCTTCGTGGAGCAGGAGCAGCAGGCACCTAGCCAAAACGGCCCAAAGGAGCCCTGGCAAGGGGCCGTGCTCAGTGCTGCAGAGGAAGGCAAAAAACCCCCGGGGACACTTGCTAGCCCACCGTGGGGGGAAAAAGCCTTCCTGCCCGCAGCTGCAGGGCACGAGAGGCCACCTTGGTGGTGCATGAGCAGCAGGCAGTAACCCAGCCAAAATGGCCCAGAGGAGCCCTGACAAGTGCTCATGCTCAATGCTGCAGAGGAAGGCAAAAAACCCCTGGGCACCAGAGCCAATCTGCCCCGGGGGAAAATTCCTTCCTGACCCCAGCGTCGCCAGCGATGGGCTATTCCCTGTGCACGTGAGCAAGACCTGCCTCCTCGGCCCGCAGGCTGCTCACGCCTCCCAGGAGATGCCCAACCCCGATTCTCCCTCCACCTGCTGCCACCTCAGGGCCTTCCCAGAGGGGCAAAACGCACCCCGCCTGATCCATCTGGGGGACAACGATCCTTCCTGCGCCTGGCAAGGCACCAGTGGCTGCTCCAAAGCACCGGCACCCCCGCCAACATCTCTGCATCCCATTCCTCACGGCTGCTGACCCTGGCTCCGCAGGGGATGAGGATGGCGAGCTCTGCACTGCTCCTCAAGAAGGCATTCCCTTGCTCTTGCCACTGCTAGCCGGCTGAAAAGGCCAGCCAGCCTCGCGAACCTCCAGCTCTTGGGGGTTCTTCTCGTCTCCAGCAGCCTCGTCGAGCCTCCTCCGGCCTTCCTCCCTCAGCCCTCGCCAAGTCATTCCACCGCTTCCCCAAGGACTTCCTCTCGCACGTCTTGGGGCTGCCCCCAGGCCAGCTATGGCAGCGCGACGCGGGAGCGTGCTCCCTTTTATGCTGCCCCGGGGCATGGTGACTGCTGCGTTGCCGGGTGCTGGCACTGTGACACGGGGGTGACGGGGCCCCCCCTGCGCAGCCCCGCCCGCCAGCCCTCCGCCCAGCATCCTTCCCACGAAGGCCTTTGGGCTGCTGGCCCCGAGGCAGTCCCTGCGCCCAGGAGGCTCAGGGGGCTGTCCCTGCCCTTGCTGGCCATGCCCTGGGCACAGCTGCTGGGCGTCCCGCTAAATACATCTGGACATTCAGACTCCGTCGTGAAGGCTGTTGGTCCCAGCTACATTCATTTGGTTGTGGGGATGCCAGAGGTGAAAGCAAGGCTTTGGGTTCCCTCGGCGTGAACTGTGCAGAGACGGAGAGCACGTGCAGGATGGCCTCGCCGTTCCTGACCCATGCACCAAGGGACATTTGCTACTCCCCTGCTTATGCTGAGGTCTTCCTCTGGGAAAGAAGTCCCAAATCGTTTTCTCTTCTTGACCATCTGTTTCCTTGCACTCCAGAGCTTTTCTCCTCCCTTGGCCTTCACCCTCAATACCTTTCCTGAAAGTGACGGCAGCCCTCTCAGCCTTTGCCTTGCTCCTGCTAGTCGTCTTCACCTCACCTAGAGAGTCCTGCAGGTCCCTTCCAACTCAACCCTTCTCTTCTCTTCACTTGTGTTCTATTCCCTGCACTGACGATGAGGCGAATAACAAGGAGACCGCTATTTGCCTGAAATGCCAGGGGGTTTACAGCTCCAGAAACACTTTTGAGGACACAAATCAAAAAGGATACAAGTAGAAACAGGATTTGATTTCATTTGGTTTTACTTGATTTTACTTGATTTTATTTTCTGTCTTGTTCTGTTGCTTTATGTTAGTTTAGTTTCGTTTCTTTCATGTTAGGTTATTGTATTTGATTTTATTATATTTTCTTTGGGGTTATTTCTTACTATTATATTTTATGTTGGTTTATCTTATTTTATTTTACCTTGCTTTACGCGTTCTTAGTTTGTTTTGTTATTTTATTATTTTATCATTTTATTTGATCTTATTTTCTTTTAGGCTCCTTTAGGCTATTTTGCTGAATCTCTTTCAGAGCCGATGCTCACAAGCATTAACACAATGCGCATGTGCAGCCAGGAGCAGGCTGATGTGTTCTTCGGTTTAGTTTGACAAAGCATCCCTTGCAGTCTGGCAAAGGAAAGCCGCGGAAAGGAGCAGCAGGAAGACAGGCCAAGCAGTCCCTCGTTTCTCAACAGTGCAGAAGAACTTGAAGAAGGAGGATGGGTACCGACCACACACCGAAAAGTGGAAGAAGAGGAGGGGTGTGGTGCCCTGGGGTATTTTCACAAGTAGGACACGTGGCGATGACAAGCAGCCCTTTTGCCTTCCCAAACTTGCTCCGCTGTGCTTCTTGGCCAGGGAGGCATGACAAGCGCTCTCCTGCCTGCCCTGCGCTTGGATCGCGTGCAGGGAGAGCTGAAAAGCGACAGCTCCGGATGGTGCAGCAAGCCTGCAGCCCTTCCAAGCACAGGCTGTTTTGCACAAGCAAGGACACCTCGGGAAACGCAGCCAAGGGAAGAGCAGAGCTCGCTCCTGCTCCAAACCTGCAAGGGGCAAAAGAGCCAGGGAGCGCCAGGGCACGAGGGGCGCCTCGCAGGTGCAAGAGCAGCGGGCAAGAACTGAGCCCAAAGGGCCCAGAGGAGCCCTGACAAGGGGCTGCGCTCAATGCTACGGAGGAGAAGCAGCAACCCGCGGGGGCCACCCTGGGCGTGCGCCCTGGGAGTCTAGAAAGCGTCCTCCCCCCGCCTGCGGGGCACGAGGGCCACCTTCGTGGAGCAGGAGCAGCAGGCACCTAGCCAAAACGGCCCAAAGGAGCCCTGGCAAGGGGCCGTGCTCAGTGCTGCAGAGGAAGGCAAAAAACCCCCGGGGACACTTGCTAGCCCACCGTGGGGGGAAAAAAGCCTTCCTGCCCGCAGCTGCAGGGCACGAGAGGCCACCTTGGTGGTGCATGAGCAGCAGGCAGTAACCCAGCCAAAATGGCCCAGAGGAGCCCTGACAAGTGCTCATGCTCAATGCTGCAGAGGAAGGCAAAAAACCCCTGGGCACCAGAGCCAATCTGCCCCGGGGGAAAATTCCTTCCTGACCCCAGCGTCGCCAGCGATGGGCTATTCCCTGTGCACGTGAGCAAGACCTGCCTCCTCGGCCCGCAGGCTGCTCACGCCTCCCAGGAGATGCCCAACCCCGATTCTCCCTCCACCTGCTGCCACCTCAGGGCCTTCCCAGAGGGGCAAAACGCACCCCGCCTGATCCATCTGGGGGACAACGATCCTTCCTGCGCCTGGCAAGGCACCAGTGGCTGCTCCAAAGCACCGGCACCCCCGCCAACATCTCTGCATCCCATTCCTCACGGCTGCTGACCCTGGCTCCGCAGGGGATGAGGATGGCGAGCTCTGCACTGCTCCTCAAGAAGGCATTCCCTTGCTCTTGCCACTGCTAGCCGGCTGAAAAGGCCAGCCAGCCTCGCGAACCTCCAGCTCTTGGGGGTTCTTCTCGTCTCCAGCAGCCTTGTCGAGCCTCCTCCGGCCTTCCTCCCTCAGCCCTCGCCAAGTCATTCCACCGCTTCCCCAAGGACTTCCTCTCGCACGTCTTGGGGCTGCCCCCAGGCCAGCTATGGCAGCGCGACGCGGGAGCGTGCTCCCTTTTATGCTGCCCCGGGGCATGGTGACTGCTGCGTTGCCGGGTGCTGGCACTGTGACACGGGGGTGACGGGGCCCCCCCTGCGCAGCCCCGCCCGCCGGCCCTCCGCCCAGCATCCTTCCCACGAAGGCCTTTGGGCTGCTGGCCCCGAGGCAGTCCCTGCGCCCAGGAGGCTCAGGGGGCTGTCCCTGCCCTTGCTGGCCATGCCCTGGGCACAGCTGCTGGGCGTCCCGCTAAATACATCTGGACATTCAGACTCCGTCGTGAAGGCTGTTGGTCCCAGCTACATTCATTTGGTTGTGGGGATGCCAGAGGTGAAAGCAAGGCTTTGGGTTCCCTCGGTGTGAACTGTGCAGAGATGGAGAGCACGTGCAGGATGGCCTCGCCGTTCCTGACCCATGCACCAAGGGACATTTGCTACTCCCCTGCTTATGCTGAGGTCTTCCTCTGGGAAAGAAGTCCCAAATCGTTTTCTCTTCTTGACCCTCTGTTTCCTTGCACTCCAGAGCTTTTCTCCTCCCTTGGCCTTCACCCTCAATACCTTTCCTGAAAGTGACGGCAGCCCTCTCAGCCTTTGCCTTGCTCCTGCTAGTCGTCTTCACCTCACCTAGAGAGTCCTGCAGGTCCCTTCCAACTCAACCCTTCTCTTCTCTTCACTTGTGTTCTATTCCCTGCACTGACGATGAGGCGAATAACAAGGAGACCGCTATTTGCCTGAAATGCCAGGGGGTTTACAGCTCCAGAAACACTTTTGAGGACACAAATCAAAAAGGATACAAGTAGAAACAGGATTTGATTTCATTTGGTTTTACTTGATTTTACTTGATTTTATTTTCTGTCTTGTTCTGTTGCTTTATGTTAGTTTAGTTTCGTTTCTTTCATGTTAGGTTATTGTATTTGATTTTATTATATTTTCTTTGGGGTTATTTCTTACTATTATATTTTATGTTGGTTTATCTTATTTTATTTTACCTTGCTTTACGCGTTCTTAGTTTGTTTTGTTATTTTATTATTTTATCATTTTATTTGATCTTATTTTCTTTTAGGCTCCTTTAGGCTATTTTGCTGAATCTCTTTCAGAGCCGATGCTCACAAGCATTAACACAATGCGCATGTGCAGCCAGGAGCAGGCTGATGTGTTCTTCGGTTTAGTTTGACAAAGCATCCCTTGCAGTCTGGCAAAGGAAAGCCGCGGAAAGGAGCAGCAGGAAGACAGGCCAAGCAGTCCCTCGTTTCTCAACAGTGCAGAAGAACTTGAAGAAGGAGGATGGGTACAGGCCACACACCGAAAAGTGGAAGAAGAGGAGGGGTGTGGTGCCCTGGGGTATTTTCACAAGTAGGACACGTGTCGATGACAAGCAGCCCTTTTGCCTTCCCAAACTTGCTCCGCTGTGCTTCTTGGCCAGGGAGGCATGACAAGCGCTCTCCTGCCTGCCCTGCGCTTGGATCGCGTGCAGGGAGAGCTGAAAAGCGACAGCTCCGGATGGTGCAGCAAGCCTGCAGCCCTTCCAAGCACAGGCTGTTTTGCACAAGCAAGGACACCTCGGGAAACGCAGCCAAGGGAAGAGCAGAGCTCGCTCCTGCTCCAAACCTGCAAGGGGCAAAAGAGCCAGGGAGCGCCAGGGCACGAGGGGCGCCTCGCAGGTGCAAGAGCAGCGGGCAAGAACTGAGCCCAAAGGGCCCAGAGGAGCCCTGACAAGGGGCTGCGCTCAATGCTACGGAGGAGAAGCAGCAACCCGCGGGGGCCACCCTGGGCGTGCGCCCTGGGAGTCTAGAAAGCGTCCTCCCCCCGCCTGCGGGGCACGAGGGCCACCTTCGTGGAGCAGGAGCAGCAGGCACCTAGCCAAAACGGCCCAAAGGAGCCCTGGCAAGGGGCCGTGCTCAGTGCTGCAGAGGAAGGCAAAAAACCCCCGGGGACACTTGCTAGCCCACCGTGGGGGGAAAAAAGCCTTCCTGCCCGCAGCTGCAGGGCACGAGAGGCCACCTTGGTGGTGCATGAGCAGCAGGCAGTAACCCAGCCAAAATGGCCCAGAGGAGCCCTGACAAGTGCTCATGCTCAATGCTGCAGAGGAAGGCAAAAAACCGCTGGGCACCAGAGCCAATCTGCCCCGGGGGAAAATTCCTTCCTGACCCCAGCGTCGCCAGCGATGGGCTATTCCCTGTGCACGTGAGCAAGACCTGCCTCCTCGGCCCGCAGGCTGCTCACGCCTCCCAGGAGATGCCCAACCCCGATTCTCCCTCCACCTGCTGCCACCTCAGGGCCTTCCCAGAGGGGCAAAACGCACCCCGCCTGATCCATCTCGGGGACAACGATCCTTCCTGCACCTGGCAAGGCACCAGTGGCTGCTCCAAAGCACCGGCACCCCCGCCAACATCTCTGCATCCCATTCCTCACGGCTGCTGACCCTGGCTCCGCAGGGGATGAGGATGGCGAGCTCTGCACTGCTCCTCAAGAAGGCATTCCCTTGCTCTTGCCACTGCTAGCCGGCTGAAAAGGCCAGCCAGCCTCGCGAACCTCCAGCTCTTGGGGGTTCTTCTCGTCTCCAGCAGCCTCGTCGAGCCTCCTCCGGCCTTCCTCCCTCAGCCCTCGCCAAGTCATTCCACCGCTTCCCCAAGGACTTCCTCTCGCACGTCTTGGGGCTGCCCCCAGGCCAGCTATGGCAGCGCGACGCGGGAGCGTGCTCCCTTTTATGCTGCCCCGGGGCATGGTGACTGCTGCGTTGCCGGGTGCTGGCACTGTGACACGGGGGTGACGGGGCCCCCCCTGCGCAGCCCCGCCCGCCGGCCCTCCGCCCAGCATCCTTCCCACGAAGGCCTTTGGGCTGCTGGCCCCGAGGCAGTCCCTGCACCCAGGAGGCTCAGGGGGCTGTCCCTGCCCTTGCTGGCCATGCCCTGGGCACAGCTGCTGGGCGTCCCGCTAAATACATCTGGACATTCAGACTCCGTCGTGAAGGCTGTTGGTCCCAGCTACATTCATTTGGTTGTGGGGATGCCAGAGGTGAAAGCAAGGCTTTGGGTTCCCTCGGCGTGAACTGTGCAGAGACGGAGAGCACGTGCAGGATGGCCTCGCCGTTCCTGACCCATGCACCAAGGGACATTTGCTACTCCCCTGCTTATGCTGAGGTCTTCCTCTGGGAAAGAAGTCCCAAATCGTTTTCTCTTCTTGACCATCTGTTTCCTTGCACTCCAGAGCTTTTCTCCTCCCTTGGCCTTCACCCTCAATACCTTTCCTGAAAGTGACGGCAGCCCTCTCAGCCTTTGCCTTGCTCCTGCTAGTCGTCTTCACCTCACCTAGAGAGTCCTGCAGGTCCCTTCCAACTCAACCCTTCTCTTCTCTTCACTTGTGTTCTATTCCCTGCACTGACGATGAGGCGAATAACAAGGAGACCGCTATTTGCCTGAAATGCCAGGGGGTTTACAGCTCCAGAAACACTTTTGAGGACACAAATCAAAAAGGATACAAGTAGAAACAGGATTTGATTTCATTTGGTTTTACTTGATTTTACTTGATTTTATTTTCTGTCTTGTTCTGTTGCTTTATGTTAGTTTAGTTTCGTTTCTTTCATGTTAGGTTATTGTATTTGATTTTATTATATTTTCTTTGGGGTTATTTCTTACTATTATATTTTATGTTGGTTTATCTTATTTTATTTTACCTTGCTTTACGCGTTCTTAGTTTGTTTTGTTATTTTATTATTTTATCATTTTATTTGATCTTATTTTCTTTTAGGCTCCTTTAGGCTATTTTGCTGAATCTCTTTCAGAGCCGATGCTCACAAGCATTAACACAATGCGCATGTGCAGCCAGGAGCAGGCTGATGTGTTCTTCGGTTTAGTTTGACAAAGCATCCCTTGCAGTCTGGCAAAGGAAAGCCGCGGAAAGGAGCAGCAGGAAGACAGGCCAAGCAGTCCCTCGTTTCTCAACAGTGCAGAAGAACTTGAAGAAGGAGGATGGGTACAGGCCACACACCGAAAAGTGGAAGAAGAGGAGAGGTGTGGTGCCCTGGGGTATTTTCACAAGTAGGACACGTGTCGATGACAAGCAGCCCTTTTGCCTTCCCAAACTTGCTCCGCTGTGCTTCTTGGCCAGGGAGGCATGACAAGCGCTCTCCTGCCTGCCCTGCGCTTGGATCGCGTGCAGGGAGAGCTGAAAAGCGACAGCTCCGGATGGTGCAGCAAGCCTGCAGCCCTTCCAAGCACAGGCTGTTTTGCACAAGCAAGGACACCTCGGGAAACGCAGCCAAGGGAAGAGCAGAGCTCGCTCCTGCTCCAAACCTGCAAGGGGCAAAAGAGCCAGGGAGCGCCAGGGCACGAGGGGCGCCTCGCAGGTGCAAGAGCAGCGGGCAAGAACTGAGCCCAAAGGGCCCAGAGGAGCCCTGACAAGGGGCTGTGCTCAATGCTACGGAGGAGAAGCAGCAACCCGCGGGGGCCACCCTGGGCGTGCGCCCTGGGAGTCTAGAAAGCGTCCTCCCCCCGCCTGCGGGGCACGAGGGCCACCTTCGTGGAGCAGGAGCAGCAGGCACCTAGCCAAAACGGCCCAAAGGAGCCCTGGCAAGGGGCCGTGCTCAGTGCTGCAGAGGAAGGCAAAAAACCCCCGGGGACACTTGCTAGCCCACCGTGGGGGGAAAAAGCCTTCCTGCCCGCAGCTGCAGGGCACGAGAGGCCACCTTGGTGGTGCATGAGCAGCAGGCAGTAACCCAGCCAAAATGGCCCAGAGGAGCCCTGACAAGTGCTCATGCTCAATGCTGCAGAGGAAGGCAAAAAACCCCTGGGCACCAGAGCCAATCTGCCCCGGGGGAAAATTCCTTCCTGACCCCAGCGTCGCCAGCGATGGGCTATTCCCTGTGCACGTGAGCAAGACCTGCCTCCTCGGCCCGCAGGCTGCTCACGCCTCCCAGGAGATGCCCAACCCCGATTCTCCCTCCACCTGCTGCCACCTCAGGGCCTTCCCAGAGGGGCAAAACGCACCCTGCCTGATCCATCTGGGGGACAACGATCCTTCCTGCGCCTGGCAAGGCACCAGTGGCTGCTCCAAAGCACCGGCACCCCCGCCAACATCTCTGCATCCCATTCCTCACGGCTGCTGACCCTGGCTCCGCAGGGGATGAGGATGGCGAGCTCTGCACTGCTCCTCAAGAAGGCATTCCCTTGCTCTTGCCACTGCTAGCCGGCTGAAAAGGCCAGCCAGCCTCGCGAACCTCCAGCTCTTGGGGGTTCTTCTCGTCTCCAGCAGCCTTGTCGAGCCTCCTCCGGCCTTCCTCCCTCAGCCCTCGCCAAGTCATTCCACCGCTTCCCCAAGGACTTCCTCTCGCACGTCTTGGGGCTGCCCCCAGGCCAGCTATGGCAGCGCGACGCGGGAGCGTGCTCCCTTTTATGCTGCCCCGGGGCATGGTGACTGCTGCGTTGCCGGGTGCTGGCACTGTGACACGGGGGTGACGGGGCCCCCCCTGCGCAGCCCCGCCCGCCGGCCCTCCGCCCAGCATCCTTCCCACGAAGGCCTTTGGGCTGCTGGCCCCGAGGCAGTCCCTGCGCCCAGGAGGCTCAGGGGGCTGTCCCTGCCCTTGCTGGCCATGCCCTGGGCACAGCTGCTGGGCGTCCCGCTAAATACATCTGGACATTCAGACTCCGTCGTGAAGGCTGTTGGTCCCAGCTACATTCATTTGGTTGTGGGGATGCCAGAGGTGAAAGCAAGGCTTTGGGTTCCCTCGGTGTGAACTGTGCAGAGATGGAGAGCACGTGCAGGATGGCCTCGCCGTTCCTGACCCATGCACCAAGGGACATTTGCTACTCCCCTGCTTATGCTGAGGTCTTCCTCTGGGAAAGAAGTCCCAAATCGTTTTCTCTTCTTGACCCTCTGTTTCCTTGCACTCCAGAGCTTTTCTCCTCCCTTGGCCTTCACCCTCAATACCTTTCCTGAAAGTGACGGCAGCCCTCTCAGCCTTTGCCTTGCTCCTGCTAGTCGTCTTCACCTCACCTAGAGAGTCCTGCAGGTCCCTTCCAACTCAACCCTTCTCTTCTCTTCACTTGTGTTCTATTCCCTGCACTGACGATGAGGCGAATAACAAGGAGACCGCTATTTGCCTGAAATGCCAGGGGGTTTACAGCTCCAGAAACACTTTTGAGGACACAAATCAAAAAGGATACAAGTAGAAACAGGATTTGATTTCATTTGGTTTTACTTGATTTTACTTGATTTTATTTTCTGTCTTGTTCTGTTGCTTTATGTTAGTTTAGTTTCGTTTCTTTCATGTTAGGTTATTGTATTTGATTTTATTATATTTTCTTTGGGGTTATTTCTTACTATTATATTTTATGTTGGTTTATCTTATTTTATTTTACCTTGCTTTACGCGTTCTTAGTTTGTTTTGTTATTTTATTATTTTATCATTTTATTTGATCTTATTTTCTTTTAGGCTCCTTTAGGCTATTTTGCTGAATCTCTTTCAGAGCCGATGCTCACAAGCATTAACACAATGCGCATGTGCAGCCAGGAGCAGGCTGATGTGTTCTTCGGTTTAGTTTGACAAAGCATCCCTTGCAGTCTGGCAAAGGAAAGCCGCGGAAAGGAGCAGCAGGAAGACAGGCCAAGCAGTCCCTCGTTTCTCAACAGTGCAGAAGAACTTGAAGAAGGAGGATGGGTACAGGCCACACACCGAAAAGTGGAAGAAGAGGAGGGGTGTGGTGCCCTGGGGTATTTTCACAAGTAGGACACGTGTCGATGACAAGCAGCCCTTTTGCCTTCCCAAACTTGCTCCGCTGTGCTTCTTGGCCAGGGAGGCATGACAAGCGCTCTCCTGCCTGCCCTGCGCTTGGATCGCGTGCAGGGAGAGCTGAAAAGCGACAGCTCCGGATGGTGCAGCAAGCCTGCAGCCCTTCCAAGCACAGGCTGTTTTGCACAAGCAAGGACACCTCGGGAAACGCAGCCAAGGGAAGAGCAGAGCTCGCTCCTGCTCCAAACCTGCAAGGGGCAAAAGAGCCAGGGAGCGCCAGGGCACGAGGGGCGCCTCGCAGGTGCAAGAGCAGCGGGCAAGAACTGAGCCCAAAGGGCCCAGAGGAGCCCTGACAAGGGGCTGCGCTCAATGCTACGGAGGAGAAGCAGCAACCCGCGGGGGCCACCCTGGGCGTGCGCCCTGGGAGTCTAGAAAGCGTCCTCCCCCCGCCTGCGGGGCACGAGGGCCACCTTCGTGGAGCAGGAGCAGCAGGCACCTAGCCAAAACGGCCCAAAGGAGCCCTGGCAAGGGGCCGTGCTCAGTGCTGCAGAGGAAGGCAAAAAACCCCCGGGGACACTTGCTAGCCCACCGTGGGGGGAAAAAAGCCTTCCTGCCCGCAGCTGCAGGGCACGAGAGGCCACCTTGGTGGTGCATGAGCAGCAGGCAGTAACCCAGCCAAAATGGCCCAGAGGAGCCCTGACAAGTGCTCATGCTCAATGCTGCAGAGGAAGGCAAAAAACCGCTGGGCACCAGAGCCAATCTGCCCCGGGGGAAAATTCCTTCCTGACCCCAGCGTCGCCAGCGATGGGCTATTCCCTGTGCACGTGAGCAAGACCTGCCTCCTCGGCCCGCAGGCTGCTCACGCCTCCCAGGAGATGCCCAACCCCGATTCTCCCTCCACCTGCTGCCACCTCAGGGCCTTCCCAGAGGGGCAAAACGCACCCCGCCTGATCCATCTCGGGGACAACGATCCTTCCTGCACCTGGCAAGGCACCAGTGGCTGCTCCAAAGCACCGGCACCCCCGCCAACATCTCTGCATCCCATTCCTCACGGCTGCTGACCCTGGCTCCGCAGGGGATGAGGATGGCGAGCTCTGCACTGCTCCTCAAGAAGGCATTCCCTTGCTCTTGCCACTGCTAGCCGGCTGAAAAGGCCAGCCAGCCTCGCGAACCTCCAGCTCTTGGGGGTTCTTCTCGTCTCCAGCAGCCTCGTCGAGCCTCCTCCGGCCTTCCTCCCTCAGCCCTCGCCAAGTCATTCCACCGCTTCCCCAAGGACTTCCTCTCGCACGTCTTGGGGCTGCCCCCAGGCCAGCTATGGCAGCGCGACGCGGGAGCGTGCTCCCTTTTATGCTGCCCCGGGGCATGGTGACTGCTGCGTTGCCGGGTGCTGGCACTGTGACACGGGGGTGACGGGGCCCCCCCTGCGCAGCCCCGCCCGCCGGCCCTCCGCCCAGCATCCTTCCCACGAAGGCCTTTGGGCTGCTGGCCCCGAGGCAGTCCCTGCACCCAGGAGGCTCAGGGGGCTGTCCCTGCCCTTGCTGGCCATGCCCTGGGCACAGCTGCTGGGCGTCCCGCTAAATACATCTGGACATTCAGACTCCGTCGTGAAGGCTGTTGGTCCCAGCTACATTCATTTGGTTGTGGGGATGCCAGAGGTGAAAGCAAGGCTTTGGGTTCCCTCGGCGTGAACTGTGCAGAGACGGAGAGCACGTGCAGGATGGCCTCGCCGTTCCTGACCCATGCACCAAGGGACATTTGCTACTCCCCTGCTTATGCTGAGGTCTTCCTCTGGGAAAGAAGTCCCAAATCGTTTTCTCTTCTTGACCATCTGTTTCCTTGCACTCCAGAGCTTTTCTCCTCCCTTGGCCTTCACCCTCAATACCTTTCCTGAAAGTGACGGCAGCCCTCTCAGCCTTTGCCTTGCTCCTGCTAGTCGTCTTCACCTCACCTAGAGAGTCCTGCAGGTCCCTTCCAACTCAACCCTTCTCTTCTCTTCACTTGTGTTCTATTCCCTGCACTGACGATGAGGCGAATAACAAGGAGACCGCTATTTGCCTGAAATGCCAGGGGGTTTACAGCTCCAGAAACACTTTTGAGGACACAAATCAAAAAGGATACAAGTAGAAACAGGATTTGATTTCATTTGGTTTTACTTGATTTTACTTGATTTTATTTTCTGTCTTGTTCTGTTGCTTTATGTTAGTTTAGTTTCGTTTCTTTCATGTTAGGTTATTGTATTTGATTTTATTATATTTTCTTTGGGGTTATTTCTTACTATTATATTTTATGTTGGTTTATCTTATTTTATTTTACCTTGCTTTACGCGTTCTTAGTTTGTTTTGTTATTTTATTATTTTATCATTTTATTTGATCTTATTTTCTTTTAGGCTCCTTTAGGCTATTTTGCTGAATCTCTTTCAGAGCCGATGCTCACAAGCATTAACACAATGCGCATGTGCAGCCAGGAGCAGGCTGATGTGTTCTTCGGTTTAGTTTGACAAAGCATCCCTTGCAGTCTGGCAAAGGAAAGCCGCGGAAAGGAGCAGCAGGAAGACAGGCCAAGCAGTCCCTCGTTTCTCAACAGTGCAGAAGAACTTGAAGAAGGAGGATGGGTACAGGCCACACACCGAAAAGTGGAAGAAGAGGAGAGGTGTGGTGCCCTGGGGTATTTTCACAAGTAGGACACGTGTCGATGACAAGCAGCCCTTTTGCCTTCCCAAACTTGCTCCGCTGTGCTTCTTGGCCAGGGAGGCATGACAAGCGCTCTCCTGCCTGCCCTGCGCTTGGATCGCGTGCAGGGAGAGCTGAAAAGCGACAGCTCCGGATGGTGCAGCAAGCCTGCAGCCCTTCCAAGCACAGGCTGTTTTGCACAAGCAAGGACACCTCGGGAAACGCAGCCAAGGGAAGAGCAGAGCTCGCTCCTGCTCCAAACCTGCAAGGGGCAAAAGAGCCAGGGAGCGCCAGGGCACGAGGGGCGCCTCGCAGGTGCAAGAGCAGCGGGCAAGAACTGAGCCCAAAGGGCCCAGAGGAGCCCTGACAAGGGGCTGTGCTCAATGCTACGGAGGAGAAGCAGCAACCCGCGGGGGCCACCCTGGGCGTGCGCCCTGGGAGTCTAGAAAGCGTCCTCCCCCCGCCTGCGGGGCACGAGGGCCACCTTCGTGGAGCAGGAGCAGCAGGCACCTAGCCAAAACGGCCCAAAGGAGCCCTGGCAAGGGGCCGTGCTCAGTGCTGCAGAGGAAGGCAAAAAACCCCCGGGGACACTTGCTAGCCCACCGTGGGGGGAAAAAGCCTTCCTGCCCGCAGCTGCAGGGCACGAGAGGCCACCTTGGTGGTGCATGAGCAGCAGGCAGTAACCCAGCCAAAATGGCCCAGAGGAGCCCTGACAAGTGCTCATGCTCAATGCTGCAGAGGAAGGCAAAAAACCCCTGGGCACCAGAGCCAATCTGCCCCGGGGGAAAATTCCTTCCTGACCCCAGCGTCGCCAGCGATGGGCTATTCCCTGTGCACGTGAGCAAGACCTGCCTCCTCGGCCCGCAGGCTGCTCACGCCTCCCAGGAGATGCCCAACCCCGATTCTCCCTCCACCTGCTGCCACCTCAGGGCCTTCCCAGAGGGGCAAAACGCACCCTGCCTGATCCATCTGGGGGACAACGATCCTTCCTGCGCCTGGCAAGGCACCAGTGGCTGCTCCAAAGCACCGGCACCCCCGCCAACATCTCTGCATCCCATTCCTCACGGCTGCTGACCCTGGCTCCGCAGGGGATGAGGATGGCGAGCTCTGCACTGCTCCTCAAGAAGGCATTCCCTTGCTCTTGCCACTGCTAGCCGGCTGAAAAGGCCAGCCAGCCTCGCGAACCTCCAGCTCTTGGGGGTTCTTCTCGTCTCCAGCAGCCTCGTCGAGCCTCCTCCGGCCTTCCTCCCTCAGCCCTCGCCAAGTCATTCCACCGCTTCCCCAAGGACTTCCTCTCGCACGTCTTGGGGCTGCCCCCAGGCCAGCTATGGCAGCGCGACGCGGGAGCGTGCTCCCTTTTATGCTGCCCCGGGGCATGGTGACTGCTGCGTTGCCGGGTGCTGGCACTGTGACACGGGGGTGACGGGGCCCCCCCTGCGCAGCCCCGCCCGCCGGCCCTCCGCCCAGCATCCTTCCCACGAAGGCCTTTGGGCTGCTGGCCCCGAGGCAGTCCCTGCGCCCAGGAGGCTCAGGGGGCTGTCCCTGCCCTTGCTGGCCATGCCCTGGGCACAGCTGCTGGGCGTCCCGCTAAATACATCTGGACATTCAGACTCCGTCGTGAAGGCTGTTGGTCCCAGCTACATTCATTTGGTTGTGGGGATGCCAGAGGTGAAAGCAAGGCTTTGGGTTCCCTCGGCGTGAACTGTGCAGAGACGGAGAGCACGTGCAGGATGGCCTCGCCGTTCCTGACCCATGCACCAAGGGACATTTGCTACTCCCCTGCTTATGCTGAGGTCTTCCTCTGGGAAAGAAGTCCCAAATCGTTTTCTCTTCTTGACCATCTGTTTCCTTGCACTCCAGAGCTTTTCTCCTCCCTTGGCCTTCACCCTCAATACCTTTCCTGAAAGTGACGGCAGCCCTCTCAGCCTTTGCCTTGCTCCTGCTAGTCGTCTTCACCTCACCTAGAGAGTCCTGCAGGTCCCTTCCAACTCAACCCTTCTCTTCTCTTCACTTGTGTTCTATTCCCTGCACTGACGATGAGGCGAATAACAAGGAGACCGCTATTTGCCTGAAATGCCGGGGGGTTTACAGCTCCAGAAACACTTTTGAGGACACAAATCAAAAAGGATACAAGTAGAAACAGGATTTGATTTCATTTGGTTTTACTTGATTTTACTTGATTTTATTTTCTGTCTTGTTCTGTTGCTTTATGTTAGTTTAGTTTCGTTTCTTTCATGTTAGGTTATTGTATTTGATTTTATTATATTTTCTTTGGGGTTATTTCTTACTATTATATTTTATGTTGGTTTATCTTATTTTATTTTACCTTGCTTTACGCGTTCTTAGTTTGTTTTGTTATTTTATTATTTTATCATTTTATTTGATCTTATTTTCTTTTAGGCTCCTTTAGGCTATTTTGCTGAATCTCTTTCAGAGCCGATGCTCACAAGCATTAACACAATGCGCATGTGCAGCCAGGAGCAGGCTGATGTGTTCTTCGGTTTAGTTTGACAAAGCATCCCTTGCAGTCTGGCAAAGGAAAGCCGCGGAAAGGAGCAGCAGGAAGACAGGCCAAGCAGTCCCTCGTTTCTCAACAGTGCAGAAGAACTTGAAGAAGGAGGATGGGTACCGACCACACACCGAAAAGTGGAAGAAGAGGAGGGGTGTGGTGCCCTGGGGTATTTTCACAAGTAGGACACGTGTCGATGACAAGCAGCCCTTTTGCCTTCCCAAACTTGCTCCGCTGTGCTTCTTGGCCAGGGAGGCATGACAAGCGCTCTCCTGCCTGCCCTGCGCTTGGATCGCGTGCAGGGAGAGCTGAAAAGCGACAGCTCCGGATGGTGCAGCAAGCCTGCAGCCCTTCCAAGCACAGGCTGTTTTGCACAAGCAAGGACACCTCGGGAAACGCAGCCAAGGGAAGAGCAGAGCTCGCTCCTGCTCCAAACCTGCAAGGGGCAAAAGAGCCAGGGAGCGCCAGGGCACGAGGGGCGCCTCGCAGGTGCAAGAGCAGCGGGCAAGAACTGAGCCCAAAGGGCCCAGAGGAGCCCTGACAAGGGGCTGCGCTCAATGCTACGGAGGAGAAGCAGCAACCCGCGGGGGCCACCCTGGGCGTGCGCCCTGGGAGTCTAGAAAGCGTCCTCCCCCCGCCTGCGGGGCACGAGGGCCACCTTCGTGGAGCAGGAGCAGCAGGCACCTAGCCAAAACGGCCCAAAGGAGCCCTGGCAAGGGGCCGTGCTCAGTGCTGCAGAGGAAGGCAAAAAACCCCCGGGGACACTTGCTAGCCCACCGTGGGGGGAAAAAAGCCTTCCTGCCCGCAGCTGCAGGGCACGAGAGGCCACCTTGGTGGTGCATGAGCAGCAGGCAGTAACCCAGCCAAAATGGCCCAGAGGAGCCCTGACAAGTGCTCATGCTCAATGCTGCAGAGGAAGGCAAAAAACCCCTGGGCACCAGAGCCAATCTGCCCCGGGGGAAAATTCCTTCCTGACCCCAGCGTCGCCAGCGATGGGCTATTCCCTGTGAACGTGAGCAAGACCTGCCTCCTCGGCCCGCAGGCTGCTCACGCCTCCCAGGAGATGCCCAACCCCGATTCTCCCTCCACCTGCTGCCACCTCAGGGCCTTCCCAGAGGGGCAGAACGCACCCCGCCTGATCCATCTGGGGGACAACGATCCTTCCTGCGCCTGGCAAGGCACCAGTGGCTGCTCCAAAGCACCGGCACCCCCGCCAACATCTCTGCATCCCATTCCTCACGGCTGCTGACCCTGGCTCCGCAGGGGATGAGGATGGCGAGCTCTGCACTGCTCCTCAAGAAGGCATTCCCTTGCTCTTGCCACTGCTAGCCGGCTGAAAAGGCCAGCCAGCCTCGCGAACCTCCAGCTCTTGGGGGTTCTTCTCGTCTCCAGCAGCCTCGTCGAGCCTCCTCCGGCCTTCCTCCCTCAGCCCTCGCCAAGTCATTCCACCGCTTCCCCAAGGACTTCCTCTCGCACGTCTTGGGGCTGCCCCCAGGCCAGCTATGGCAGCGCGACGCGGGAGCGTGCTCCCTTTTATGCTGCCCCGGGGCATGGTGACTGCTGCGTTGCCGGGTGCTGGCACTGTGACACGGGGGTGACGGGGCCCCCCCTGCGCAGCCCCGCCCGCCGGCCCTCCGCCCAGCATCCTTCCCAGGAAGGCCTTTGGGCTGCTGGCCCCGAGGCAGTCCCTGCGCCCAGGAGGCTCAGGGGGCTGTCCCTGCCCTTGCTGGCCATGCCCTGGGCACAGCTGCTGGGCGTCCCGCTAAATACATCTGGACATTCAGACTCCATCGTGAAGGCTGTTGGTCCCAGCTACATTCATTTGGTTGTGGGGATGCCAGAGGTGAAAGCAAGGCTTTGGGTTCCCTCGGCGTGAACTGTGCAGAGACGGAGAGCACGTGCAGGATGGCCTCGCCGTTCCTGACCCATGCACCAAGGGACATTTGCTACTCCCCTGCTTATGCTGAGGTCTTCCTCTGGGAAAGAAGTCCCAAATCGTTTTCTCTTCTTGACCATCTGTTTCCTTGCACTCCAGAGCTTTTCTCCTCCCTTGGCCTTCACCCTCAATACCTTTCCTGAAAGTGACGGCAGCCCTCTCAGCCTTTGCCTTGCTCCTGCTAGTCGTCTTCACCTCACCTAGAGAGTCCTGCAGGTCCCTTCCAACTCAACCCTTCTCTTCTCTTCACTTGTGTTCTATTCCCTGCACTGACGATGAGGCGAATAACAAGGAGACCGCTATTTGCCTGAAATGCCAGGGGGTTTACAGCTCCAGAAACACTTTTGAGGACACAAATCAAAAAGGATACAAGTAGAAACAGGATTTGATTTCATTTGGTTTTACTTGATTTTACTTGATTTTATTTTCTGTCTTGTTCTGTTGCTTTATGTTAGTTTAGTTTCGTTTCTTTCATGTTAGGTTATTGTATTTGATTTTATTATATTTTCTTTGGGGTTATTTCTTACTATTATATTTTATGTTGGTTTATCTTATTTTATTTTACCTTGCTTTACGCGTTCTTAGTTTGTTTTGTTATTTTATTATTTTATCATTTTATTTGATCTTATTTTCTTTTAGGCTCCTTTAGGCTATTTTGCTGAATCTCTTTCAGAGCCGATGCTCACAAGCATTAACACAATGCGCATGTGCAGCCAGGAGCAGGCTGATGTGTTCTTCGGTTTAGTTTGACAAAGCATCCCTTGCAGTCTGGCAAAGGAAAGCCGCGGAAAGGAGCAGCAGGAAGACAGGCCAAGCAGTCCCTCGTTTCTCAACAGTGCAGAAGAACTTGAAGAAGGAGGATGGGTACCGACCACACACCGAAAAGTGGAAGAAGAGGAGGGGTGTGGTGCCCTGGGGTATTTTCACAAGCAGGACACGTGTCGATGACAAGCAGCCCTTTTGCCTTCCCAAACTTGCTCCGCTGTGCTTCTTGGCCAGGGAGGCATGACAAGCGCTCTCCTGCCTGCCCTGCGCTTGGATCGCGTGCAGGGAGAGCTGAAAAGCGACAGCTCCGGATGGTGCAGCAAGCCTGCAGCCCTTCCAAGCACAGGCTGTTTTGCACAAGCAAGGACACCTCGGGAAACGCAGCCAAGGGAAGAGCAGAGCTCGCTCCTGCTCCAAACCTGCAAGGGGCAAAAGAGCCAGGGAGCGCCAGGGCACGAGGGGCGCCTCGCAGGTGCAAGAGCAGCGGGCAAGAACTGAGCCCAAAGGGCCCAGAGGAGCCCTGACAAGGGGCTGCGCTCAATGCTACGGAGGAGAAGCAGCAACCCGCGGGGGCCACCCTGGGCGTGCGCCCTGGGAGTCTAGAAAGCGTCCTCCCCCCGCCTGCGGGGCACGAGGGCCACCTTCGTGGAGCAGGAGCAGCAGGCACCTAGCCAAAACGGCCCAAAGGAGCCCTGGCAAGGGGCCGTGCTCAGTGCTGCAGAGGAAGGCAAAAAACCCCCGGGGACACTTGCTAGCCCACCGTGGGGGGAAAAAGCCTTCCTGCCCGCAGCTGCAGGGCACGAGAGGCCACCTTGGTGGTGCATGAGCAGCAGGCAGTAACCCAGCCAAAATGGCCCAGAGGAGCCCTGACAAGTGCTCATGCTCAATGCTGCAGAGGAAGGCAAAAAACCCCTGGGCACCAGAGCCAATCTGCCCCGGGGGAAAATTCCTTCCTGACCCCAGCGTCGCCAGCGATGGGCTATTCCCTGTGCACGTGAGCAAGACCTGCCTCCTCGGCCCGCAGGCTGCTCACGCCTCCCAGGAGATGCCCAACCCCGATTCTCCCTCCACCTGCTGCCACCTCAGGGCCTTCCCAGAGGGGCAAAACGCACCCCGCCTGATCCATCTGGGGGACAACGATCCTTCCTGCGCCTGGCAAGGCACCAGTGGCTGCTCCAAAGCACCGGCACCCCCGCCAACATCTCTGCATCCCATTCCTCACGGCTGCTGACCCTGGCTCCGCAGGGGATGAGGATGGCGAGCTCTGCACTGCTCCTCAAGAAGGCATTCCCTTGCTCTTGCCACTGCTAGCCGGCTGAAAAGGCCAGCCAGCCTCGCGAACCTCCAGCTCTTGGGGGTTCTTCTCGTCTCCAGCAGCCTCGTCGAGCCTCCTCCGGCCTTCCTCCCTCAGCCCTCGCCAAGTCATTCCACCGCTTCCCCAAGGACTTCCTCTCGCACGTCTTGGGGCTGCCCCCAGGCCAGCTATGGCAGCGCGACGCGGGAGCGTGCTCCCTTTTATGCTGCCCCGGGGCATGGTGACTGCTGCGTTGCCGGGTGCTGGCACTGTGACACGGGGGTGACGGGGCCCCCCCTGCGCAGCCCCGCCCGCCGGCCCTCCGCCCAGCATCCTTCCCAGGAAGGCCTTTGGGCTGCTGGCCCCGAGGCAGTCCCTGGGCCCAGGAGGCTCAGGGGGCTGTCCCTGCCCTTGCTGGCCATGCCCTGGGCACAGCTGCTGGGCGTCCCGCTAAATACATCTGGACATTCAGACTCCGTCGTGAAGGCTGTTGGTCCCAGCTACATTCATTTGGTTGTGGGGATGCCAGAGGTGAAAGCAAGGCTTTGGGTTCCCTCGGCGTGAACTGTGCAGAGACGGAGAGCACGTGCAGGATGGCCTCGCCGTTCCTGACCCATGCACCAAGGGACATTTGCTACTCCCCTGCTTATGCTGAGGTCTTCCTCTGGGAAAGAAGTCCCAAATCGTTTTCTCTTCTTGACCATCTGTTTCCTTGCACTCCAGAGCTTTTCTCCTCCCTTGGCCTTCACCCTCAATACCTTTCCTGAAAGTGACGGCAGCCCTCTCAGCCTTTGCCTTGCTCCTGCTAGTCGTCTTCACCTCACCTAGAGAGTCCTGCAGGTCCCTTCCAACTCAACCCTTCTCTTCTCTTCACTTGTGTTCTATTCCCTGCACTGACGATGAGGCGAATAACAAGGAGACCGCTATTTGCCTGAAATGCCAGGGGGTTTACAGCTCCAGAAACACTTTTGAGGACACAAATCAAAAAGGATACAAGTAGAAACAGGATTTGATTTCATTTGGTTTTACTTGATTTTACTTGATTTTATTTTCTGTCTTGTTCTGTTGCTTTATGTTAGTTTAGTTTCGTTTCTTTCATGTTAGGTTATTGTATTTGATTTTATTATATTTTCTTTGGGGTTATTTCTTACTATTATATTTTATGTTGGTTTATCTTATTTTATTTTACCTTGCTTTACGCGTTCTTAGTTTGTTTTGTTATTTTATTATTTTATCATTTTATTTGATCTTATTTTCTTTTAGGCTCCTTTAGGCTATTTTGCTGAATCTCTTTCAGAGCCGATGCTCACAAGCATTAACACAATGCGCATGTGCAGCCAGGAGCAGGCTGATGTGTTCTTCGGTTTAGTTTGACAAAGCATCCCTTGCAGTCTGGCAAAGGAAAGCCGCGGAAAGGAGCAGCAGGAAGACAGGCCAAGCAGTCCCTCGGTTCTCAACAGTGCAGAAGAACTTGAAGAAGGAGGATGGGTACCGACCACACACCGAAAAGTGGAAGAAGAGGAGGGGTGTGGTGCCCTGGGGTATTTTCACAAGTAGGACACGTGTCGATGACAAGCAGCCCTTTTGCCTTCCCAAACTTGCTCCGCTGTGCTTCTTGGCCAGGGAGGCATGACAAGCGCTCTCCTGCCTGCCCTGCGCTTGGATCGCATGCAGGGAGAGCTGAAAAGCGACAGCTCCGGATGGTGCAGCAAGCCTGCAGCCCTTCCAAGCACAGGCTGTTTTGCACAAGCAAGGACACCTCGGGAAACGCAGCCAAGGGAAGAGCAGAGCTCGCTCCTGCTCCAAACCTGCAAGGGGCAAAAGAGCCAGGGAGCGCCAGGGCACGAGGGGCGCCTCGCAGGTGCAAGAGCAGCGGGCAAGAACTGAGCCCAAAGGGCCCAGAGGAGCCCTGACAAGGGGCTGCGCTCAATGCTACGGAGGAGAAGCAGCAACCCGCGGGGGCCACCCTGGGCGTGCGCCCTGGGAGTCTAGAAAGCGTCCTCCCCCCGCCTGCGGGGCACGAGGGCCACCTTCGTGGAGCAGGAGCAGCAGGCACCTAGCCAAAACGGCCCAAAGGAGCCCTGGCAAGGGGCCGTGCTCAGTGCTGCAGAGGAAGGCAAAAAACCCCCGGGGACACTTGCTAGCCCACCGTGGGGGGAAAAAAGCCTTCCTGCCCGCAGCTGCAGGGCACGAGAGGCCACCTTGGTGGTGCATGAGCAGCAGGCAGTAACCCAGCCAAAATGGCCCAGAGGAGCCCTGACAAGTGCTCATGCTCAATGCTGCAGAGGAAGGCAAAAAACCGCTGGGCACCAGAGCCAATCTGCCCCGGGGGAAAATTCCTTCCTGACCCCAGCGTCGCCAGCGATGGGCTATTCCCTGTGCACGTGAGCAAGACCTGCCTCCTCGGCCCGCAGGCTGCTCACGCCTCCCAGGAGATGCCCAACCCCGATTCTCCCTCCACCTGCTGCCACCTCAGGGCCTTCCCAGAGGGGCAAAACGCACCCCGCCTGATCCATCTGGGGGACAACGATCCTTCCTGCGCCTGGCAAGGCACCAGTGGCTGCTCCAAAGGACCGGCACCCCCGCCAACATCTCTGCATCCCATTCCTCACGGCTGCTGACCCTGGCTCCGCAGGGGATGAGGATGGCGAGCTCTGCACTGCTCCTCAAGAAGGCATTCCCTTGCTCTTGCCACTGCTAGCCGGCTGAAAAGGCCAGCCAGCCTCGCGAACCTCCAGCTCTTGGGGGTTCTTCTCGTCTCCAGCAGCCTCGTCGAGCCTCCTCCGGCCTTCCTCCCTCAGCCCTCGCCAAGTCATTCCACCGCTTCCCCAAGGACTTCCTCTCGCACGTCTTGGGGCTGCCCCCAGGCCAGCTATGGCAGCGCGACGCGGGAGCGTGCTCCCTTTTATGCTGCCCCGGGGCATGGTGACTGCTGCGTTGCCGGGTGCTGGCACTGTGACACGGGGGTGACGGGGCCCCCCCTGCGCAGCCCCGCCCGCCGGCCCTCCGCCCAGCATCCTTCCCACGAAGGCCTTTGGGCTGCTGGCCCCGAGGCAGTCCCTGCGCCCAGGAGGCTCAGGGGGCTGTCCCTGCCCTTGCTGGCCATGCCCTGGGCACAGCTGCTGGGCGTCCCGCTAAATACATCTGGACATTCAGACTCCGTCGTGAAGGCTGTTGGTCCCAGCTACATTCATTTGGTTGTGGGGATGCCAGAGGTGAAAGCAAGGCTTTGGGTTCCCTCGGTGTGAACTGTGCAGAGATGGAGAGCACGTGCAGGATGGCCTCGCCGTTCCTGACCCATGCACCAAGGGACATTTGCTACTCCCCTGCTTATGCTGAGGTCTTCCTCTGGGAAAGAAGTCCCAAATCGTTTTCTCTTCTTGACCATCTGTTTCCTTGCACTCCAGAGCTTTTCTCCTCCCTTGGCCTTCACCCTCAATACCTTTCCTGAAAGTGACGGCAGCCCTCTCAGCCTTTGCCTTGCTCCTGCTAGTCGTCTTCACCTCACCTAGAGAGTCCTGCAGGTCCCTTCCAACTCAACCCTTCTCTTCTCTTCACTTGTGTTCTATTCCCTGCACTGACGATGAGGCGAATAACAAGGAGACCGCTATTTGCCTGAAATGCCAGGGGGTTTACAGCTCCAGAAACACTTTTGAGGACACAAATCAAAAAGGATACAAGTAGAAACAGGATTTGATTTCATTTGGTTTTACTTGATTTTACTTGATTTTATTTTCTGTCTTGTTCTGTTGCTTTATGTTAGTTTAGTTTCGTTTCTTTCATGTTAGGTTATTGTATTTGATTTTATTATATTTTCTTTGGGGTTATTTCTTACTATTATATTTTATGTTGGTTTATCTTATTTTATTTTACCTTGCTTTACGCGTTCTTAGTTTGTTTTGTTATTTTATTATTTTATCATTTTATTTGATCTTATTTTCTTTTAGGCTCCTTTAGGCTATTTTGCTGAATCTCTTTCAGAGCCGATGCTCACAAGCATTAACACAATGCGCATGTGCAGCCAGGAGCAGGCTGATGTGTTCTTCGGTTTAGTTTGACAAAGCATCCCTTGCAGTCTGGCAAAGGAAAGCCGCGGAAAGGAGCAGCAGGAAGACAGGCCAAGCAGTCCCTCGTTTCTCAACAGTGCAGAAGAACTTGAAGAAGGAGGATGGGTACAGGCCACACACCGAAAAGTGGAAGAAGAGGAGAGGTGTGGTGCCCTGGGGTATTTTCACAAGTAGGACACGTGTCGATGACAAGCAGCCCTTTTGCCTTCCCAAACTTGCTCCGCTGTGCTTCTTGGCCAGGGAGGCATGACAAGCGCTCTCCTGCCTGCCCTGCGCTTGGATCGCGTGCAGGGAGAGCTGAAAAGCGACAGCTCCGGATGGTGCAGCAAGCCTGCAGCCCTTCCAAGCACAGGCTGTTTTGCACAAGCAAGGACACCTCGGGAAACGCAGCCAAGGGAAGAGCAGAGCTCGCTCCTGCTCCAAACCTGCAAGGGGCAAAAGAGCCAGGGAGCGCCAGGGCACGAGGGGCGCCTCGCAGGTGCAAGAGCAGCGGGCAAGAACTGAGCCCAAAGGGCCCAGAGGAGCCCTGACAAGGGGCTGCGCTCAATGCTACGGAGGAGAAGCAGCAACCCGCGGGGGCCACCCTGGGCGTGCGCCCTGGGAGTCTAGAAAGCGTCCTCCCCCCGCCTGCGGGGCACGAGGGCCACCTTCGTGGAGCAGGAGCAGCAGGCACCTAGCCAAAACGGCCCAAAGGAGCCCTGGCAAGGGGCCGTGCTCAGTGCTGCAGAGGAAGGCAAAAAACCCCCGGGGACACTTGCTAGCCCACCGTGGGGGGAAAAAGCCTTCCTGCCCGCAGCTGCAGGGCACGAGAGGCCACCTTGGTGGTGCATGAGCAGCAGGCAGTAACCCAGCCAAAATGGCCCAGAGGAGCCCTGACAAGTGCTCATGCTCAATGCTGCAGAGGAAGGCAAAAAACCCCTGGGCACCAGAGCCAATCTGCCCCGGGGGAAAATTCCTTCCTGACCCCAGCGTCGCCAGCGATGGGCTATTCCCTGTGCACGTGAGCAAGACCTGCCTCCTCGGCCCGCAGGCTGCTCACGCCTCCCAGGAGATGCCCAACCCCGATTCTCCCTCCACCTGCTGCCACCTCAGGGCCTTCCCAGAGGGGCAAAACGCACCCCGCCTGATCCATCTGGGGGACAACGATCCTTCCTGCGCCTGGCAAGGCACCAGTGGCTGCTCCAAAGCACCGGCACCCCCGCCAACATCTCTGCATCCCATTCCTCACGGCTGCTGACCCTGGCTCCGCAGGGGATGAGGATGGCGAGCTCTGCACTGCTCCTCAAGAAGGCATTCCCTTGCTCTTGCCACTGCTAGCCGGCTGAAAAGGCCAGCCAGCCTCGCGAACCTCCAGCTCTTGGGGGTTCTTCTCGTCTCCAGCAGCCTCGTCGAG
The DNA here is from genome assembly GCF_965183815.1 of Platalea leucorodia. NCBI lineage: Eukaryota > Metazoa > Chordata > Aves > Pelecaniformes > Threskiornithidae > Platalea > Platalea leucorodia. The sequence goes on along the minus strand of NC_138840.1, from coordinate 1,255,707 downwards.
CCTCCTCCGGCCTTCCTCCCTCAGCCCTCGCCAAGTCATTCCACCGCTTCCCCAAGGACTTCCTCTCGCACGTCTTGGGGCTGCCCCCAGGCCAGCTATGGCAGCGCGACGCGGGAGCGTGCTCCCTTTTATGCTGCCCCGGGGCATGGTGACTGCTGCGTTGCCGGGTGCTGGCACTGTGACACGGGGGTGACGGGGCCCCCCCTGCGCAGCCCCGCCCGCCAGCCCTCCGCCCAGCATCCTTCCCACGAAGGCCTTTGGGCTGCTGGCCCCGAGGCAGTCCCTGCGCCCAGGAGGCTCAGGGGGCTGTCCCTGCCCTTGCTGGCCATGCCCTGGGCACAGCTGCTGGGCGTCCCGCTAAATACATCTGGACATTCAGACTCCGTCGTGAAGGCTGTTGGTCCCAGCTACATTCATTTGGTTGTGGGGATGCCAGAGGTGAAAGCAAGGCTTTGGGTTCCCTCGGCGTGAACTGTGCAGAGACGGAGAGCACGTGCAGGATGGCCTCGCCGTTCCTGACCCATGCACCAAGGGACATTTGCTACTCCCCTGCTTATGCTGAGGTCTTCCTCTGGGAAAGAAGTCCCAAATCGTTTTCTCTTCTTGACCATCTGTTTCCTTGCACTCCAGAGCTTTTCTCCTCCCTTGGCCTTCACCCTCAATACCTTTCCTGAAAGTGACGGCAGCCCTCTCAGCCTTTGCCTTGCTCCTGCTAGTCGTCTTCACCTCACCTAGAGAGTCCTGCAGGTCCCTTCCAACTCAACCCTTCTCTTCTCTTCACTTGTGTTCTATTCCCTGCACTGACGATGAGGCGAATAACAAGGAGACCGCTATTTGCCTGAAATGCCAGGGGGTTTACAGCTCCAGAAACACTTTTGAGGACACAAATCAAAAAGGATACAAGTAGAAACAGGATTTGATTTCATTTGGTTTTACTTGATTTTACTTGATTTTATTTTCTGTCTTGTTCTGTTGCTTTATGTTAGTTTAGTTTCGTTTCTTTCATGTTAGGTTATTGTATTTGATTTTATTATATTTTCTTTGGGGTTATTTCTTACTATTATATTTTATGTTGGTTTATCTTATTTTATTTTACCTTGCTTTACGCGTTCTTAGTTTGTTTTGTTATTTTATTATTTTATCATTTTATTTGATCTTATTTTCTTTTAGGCTCCTTTAGGCTATTTTGCTGAATCTCTTTCAGAGCCGATGCTCACAAGCATTAACACAATGCGCATGTGCAGCCAGGAGCAGGCTGATGTGTTCTTCGGTTTAGTTTGACAAAGCATCCCTTGCAGTCTGGCAAAGGAAAGCCGCGGAAAGGAGCAGCAGGAAGACAGGCCAAGCAGTCCCTCGTTTCTCAACAGTGCAGAAGAACTTGAAGAAGGAGGATGGGTACAGGCCACACACCGAAAAGTGGAAGAAGAGGAGGGGTGTGGTGCCCTGGGGTATTTTCACAAGTAGGACACGTGTCGATGACAAGCAGCCCTTTTGCCTTCCCAAACTTGCTCCGCTGTGCTTCTTGGCCAGGGAGGCATGACAAGCGCTCTCCTGCCTGCCCTGCGCTTGGATCGCGTGCAGGGAGAGCTGAAAAGCGACAGCTCCGGATGGTGCAGCAAGCCTGCAGCCCTTCCAAGCACAGGCTGTTTTGCACAAGCAAGGACACCTCGGGAAACGCAGCCAAGGGAAGAGCAGAGCTCGCTCCTGCTCCAAACCTGCAAGGGGCAAAAGAGCCAGGGAGCGCCAGGGCACGAGGGGCGCCTCGCAGGTGCAAGAGCAGCGGGCAAGAACTGAGCCCAAAGGGCCCAGAGGAGCCCTGACAAGGGGCTGCGCTCAATGCTACGGAGGAGAAGCAGCAACCCGCGGGGGCCACCCTGGGCGTGCGCCCTGGGAGTCTAGAAAGCGTCCTCCCCCCGCCTGCGGGGCACGAGGGCCACCTTCGTGGAGCAGGAGCAGCAGGCACCTAGCCAAAACGGCCCAAAGGAGCCCTGGCAAGGGGCCGTGCTCAGTGCTGCAGAGGAAGGCAAAAAACCCCCGGGGACACTTGCTAGCCCACCGTGGGGGGAAAAAGCCTTCCTGCCCGCAGCTGCAGGGCACGAGAGGCCACCTTGGTGGTGCATGAGCAGCAGGCAGTAACCCAGCCAAAATGGCCCAGAGGAGCCCTGACAAGTGCTCATGCTCAATGCTGCAGAGGAAGGCAAAAAACCCCTGGGCACCAGAGCCAATCTGCCCCGGGGGAAAATTCCTTCCTGACCCCAGCGTCGCCAGCGATGGGCTATTCCCTGTGCACGTGAGCAAGACCTGCCTCCTCGGCCCGCAGGCTGCTCACGCCTCCCAGGAGATGCCCAACCCCGATTCTCCCTCCACCTGCTGCCACCTCAGGGCCTTCCCAGAGGGGCAAAACGCACCCCGCCTGATCCATCTCGGGGACAACGATCCTTCCTGCACCTGGCAAGGCACCAGTGGCTGCTCCAAAGCACCGGCACCCCCGCCAACATCTCTGCATCCCATTCCTCACGGCTGCTGACCCTGGCTCCGCAGGGGATGAGGATGGCGAGCTCTGCACTGCTCCTCAAGAAGGCATTCCCTTGCTCTTGCCACTGCTAGCCGGCTGAAAAGGCCAGCCAGCCTCGCGAACCTCCAGCTCTTGGGGGTTCTTCTCGTCTCCAGCAGCCTCGTCGAGCCTCCTCCGGCCTTCCTCCCTCAGCCCTCGCCAAGTCATTCCACCGCTTCCCCAAGGACTTCCTCTCGCACGTCTTGGGGCTGCCCCCAGGCCAGCTATGGCAGCGCGACGCGGGAGCGTGCTCCCTTTTATGCTGCCCCGGGGCATGGTGACTGCTGCGTTGCCGGGTGCTGGCACTGTGACACGGGGGTGACGGGGCCCCCCCTGCGCAGCCCCGCCCGCCGGCCCTCCGCCCAGCATCCTTCCCACGAAGGCCTTTGGGCTGCTGGCCCCGAGGCAGTCCCTGCACCCAGGAGGCTCAGGGGGCTGTCCCTGCCCTTGCTGGCCATGCCCTGGGCACAGCTGCTGGGCGTCCCGCTAAATACATCTGGACATTCAGACTCCGTCGTGAAGGCTGTTGGTCCCAGCTACATTCATTTGGTTGTGGGGATGCCAGAGGTGAAAGCAAGGCTTTGGGTTCCCTCGGCGTGAACTGTGCAGAGACGGAGAGCACGTGCAGGATGGCCTCGCCGTTCCTGACCCATGCACCAAGGGACATTTGCTACTCCCCTGCTTATGCTGAGGTCTTCCTCTGGGAAAGAAGTCCCAAATCGTTTTCTCTTCTTGACCATCTGTTTCCTTGCACTCCAGAGCTTTTCTCCTCCCTTGGCCTTCACCCTCAATACCTTTCCTGAAAGTGACGGCAGCCCTCTCAGCCTTTGCCTTGCTCCTGCTAGTCGTCTTCACCTCACCTAGAGAGTCCTGCAGGTCCCTTCCAACTCAACCCTTCTCTTCTCTTCACTTGTGTTCTATTCCCTGCACTGACGATGAGGCGAATAACAAGGAGACCGCTATTTGCCTGAAATGCCAGGGGGTTTACAGCTCCAGAAACACTTTTGAGGACACAAATCAAAAAGGATACAAGTAGAAACAGGATTTGATTTCATTTGGTTTTACTTGATTTTACTTGATTTTATTTTCTGTCTTGTTCTGTTGCTTTATGTTAGTTTAGTTTCGTTTCTTTCATGTTAGGTTATTGTATTTGATTTTATTATATTTTCTTTGGGGTTATTTCTTACTATTATATTTTATGTTGGTTTATCTTATTTTATTTTACCTTGCTTTACGCGTTCTTAGTTTGTTTTGTTATTTTATTATTTTATCATTTTATTTGATCTTATTTTCTTTTAGGCTCCTTTAGGCTATTTTGCTGAATCTCTTTCAGAGCCGATGCTCACAAGCATTAACACAATGCGCATGTGCAGCCAGGAGCAGGCTGATGTGTTCTTCGGTTTAGTTTGACAAAGCATCCCTTGCAGTCTGGCAAAGGAAAGCCGCGGAAAGGAGCAGCAGGAAGACAGGCCAAGCAGTCCCTCGTTTCTCAACAGTGCAGAAGAACTTGAAGAAGGAGGATGGGTACAGGCCACACACCGAAAAGTGGAAGAAGAGGAGGGGTGTGGTGCCCTGGGGTATTTTCACAAGTAGGACACGTGTCGATGACAAGCAGCCCTTTTGCCTTCCCAAACTTGCTCCGCTGTGCTTCTTGGCCAGGGAGGCATGACAAGCGCTCTCCTGCCTGCCCTGCGCTTGGATCGCGTGCAGGGAGAGCTGAAAAGCTGCAGCTCCGGATGGTGCAGCAAGCCTGCAGCCCTTCCAAGCACAGGCTGTTTTGCACAAGCAAGGACACCTCGGGAAACGCAGCCAAGGGAAGAGCAGAGCTCGCTCCTGCTCCAAACCTGCAAGGGGCAAAAGAGCCAGGGAGCGCCAGGGCACGAGGGGCGCCTCGCAGGTGCAAGAGCAGCGGGCAAGAACTGAGCCCAAAGGGCCCAGAGGAGCCCTGACAAGGGGCTGCGCTCAATGCTACGGAGGAGAAGCAGCAACCCGCGGGGGCCACCCTGGGCGTGCGCCCTGGGAGTCTAGAAAGCGTCCTCCCCCCGCCTGCGGGGCACGAGGGCCACCTTCGTGGAGCAGGAGCAGCAGGCACCTAGCCAAAACGGCCCAAAGGAGCCCTGGCAAGGGGCTGTGCTCAGTGCTGCAGAGGAAGGCAAAAAACCCCCGGGGACACTTGCTAGCCCACCGTGGGGGGAAAAAGCCTTCCTGCCCGCAGCTGCAGGGCACGAGAGGCCACCTTGGTGGTGCATGAGCAGCAGGCAGTAACCCAGCCAAAATGGCCCAGAGGAGCCCTGACAAGTGCTCATGCTCAATGCTGCAGAGGAAGGCAAAAAACCCCTGGGCACCAGAGCCAATCTGCCCCGGGGGAAAATTCCTTCCTGACCCCAGCGTCGCCAGCGATGGGCTATTCCCTGTGCACGTGAGCAAGACCTGCCTCCTCGGCCCGCAGGCTGCTCACGCCTCCCAGGAGATGCCCAACCCCGATTCTCCCTCCACCTGCTGCCACCTCAGGGCCTTCCCAGAGGGGCAAAACGCACCCCGCCTGATCCATCTCGGGGACAACGATCCTTCCTGCACCTGGCAAGGCACCAGTGGCTGCTCCAAAGCACCGGCACCCCCGCCAACATCTCTGCATCCCATTCCTCACGGCTGCTGACCCTGGCTCCGCAGGGGATGAGGATGGCGAGCTCTGCACTGCTCCTCAAGAAGGCATTCCCTTGCTCTTGCCACTGCTAGCCGGCTGAAAAGGCCAGCCAGCCTCACCAACCTCCAGCTCTTGGGGGTTCTTCTCGTCTCCAGCAGCCTCGTCGAGCCTCCTCCGGCCTTCCTCCCTCAGCCCTCGCCAAGTCATTCCACCGCTTCCCCAAGGACTTCCTCTCGCACGTCTTGGGGCTGCCCCCAGGCCAGCTATGGCAGCGCGACGCGGGAGCGTGCTCCCTTTTATGCTGCCCCGGGGCATGGTGACTGCTGCGTTGCCGGGTGCTGGCACTGTGACACGGGGGTGACGGGGCCCCCCCTGCGCAGCCCCGCCCGCCAGCCCTCCGCCCAGCATCCTTCCCACGAAGGCCTTTGGGCTGCTGGCCCCGAGGCAGTCCCTGCGCCCAGGAGGCTCAGGGGGCTGTCCCTGCCCTTGCTGGCCATGCCCTGGGCACAGCTGCTGGGCGTCCCGCTAAATACATCTGGACATTCAGACTCCGTCGTGAAGGCTGTTGGTCCCAGCTACATTCATTTGGTTGTGGGGATGCCAGAGGTGAAAGCAAGGCTTTGGGTTCCCTCGGCGTGAACTGTGCAGAGACGGAGAGCACGTGCAGGATGGCCTCGCCGTTCCTGACCCATGCACCAAGGGACATTTGCTACTCCCCTGCTTATGCTGAGGTCTTCCTCTGGGAAAGAAGTCCCAAATCGTTTTCTCTTCTTGACCATCTGTTTCCTTGCACTCCAGAGCTTTTCTCCTCCCTTGGCCTTCACCCTCAATACCTTTCCTGAAAGTGACGGCAGCCCTCTCAGCCTTTGCCTTGCTCCTGCTAGTCGTCTTCACCTCACCTAGAGAGTCCTGCAGGTCCCTTCCAACTCAACCCTTCTCTTCTCTTCACTTGTGTTCTATTCCCTGCACTGACGATGAGGCGAATAACAAGGAGACCGCTATTTGCCTGAAATGCCAGGGGGTTTACAGCTCCAGAAACACTTTTGAGGACACAAATCAAAAAGGATACAAGTAGAAACAGGATTTGATTTCATTTGGTTTTACTTGATTTTACTTGATTTTATTTTCTGTCTTGTTCTGTTGCTTTATGTTAGTTTAGTTTCGTTTCTTTCATGTTAGGTTATTGTATTTGATTTTATTATATTTTCTTTGGGGTTATTTCTTACTATTATATTTTATGTTGGTTTATCTTATTTTATTTTACCTTGCTTTACGCGTTCTTAGTTTGTTTTGTTATTTTATTATTTTATCATTTTATTTGATCTTATTTTCTTTTAGGCTCCTTTAGGCTATTTTGCTGAATCTCTTTCAGAGCCGATGCTCACAAGCATTAACACAATGCGCATGTGCAGCCAGGAGCAGGCTGATGTGTTCTTCGGTTTAGTTTGACAAAGCATCCCTTGCAGTCTGGCAAAGGAAAGCCGCGGAAAGGAGCAGCAGGAAGACAGGCCAAGCAGTCCCTCGTTTCTCAACAGTGCAGAAGAACTTGAAGAAGGAGGATGGGTACAGGCCACACACCGAAAAGTGGAAGAAGAGGAGGGGTGTGGTGCCCTGGGGTATTTTCACAAGTAGGACACGTGTCGATGACAAGCAGCCCTTTTGCCTTCCCAAACTTGCTCCGCTGTGCTTCTTGGCCAGGGAGGCATGACAAGCGCTCTCCTGCCTGCCCTGCGCTTGGATCGCGTGCAGGGAGAGCTGAAAAGCTGCAGCTCCGGATGGTGCAGCAAGCCTGCAGCCCTTCCAAGCACAGGCTGTTTTGCACAAGCAAGGACACCTCGGGAAACGCAGCCAAGGGAAGAGCAGAGCTCGCTCCTGCTCCAAACCTGCAAGGGGCAAAAGAGCCAGGGAGCGCCAGGGCACGAGGGGCGCCTCGCAGGTGCAAGAGCAGCGGGCAAGAACTGAGCCCAAAGGGCCCAGAGGAGCCCTGACAAGGGGCTGCGCTCAATGCTACGGAGGAGAAGCAGCAACCCGCGGGGGCCACCCTGGGCGTGCGCCCTGGGAGTCTAGAAAGCGTCCTCCCCCCGCCTGCGGGGCACGAGGGCCACCTTCGTGGAGCAGGAGCAGCAGGCACCTAGCCAAAACGGCCCAAAGGAGCCCTGGCAAGGGGCTGTGCTCAGTGCTGCAGAGGAAGGCAAAAAACCCCCGGGGACACTTGCTAGCCCACCGTGGGGGGAAAAAGCCTTCCTGCCCGCAGCTGCAGGGCACGAGAGGCCACCTTGGTGGTGCATGAGCAGCAGGCAGTAACCCAGCCAAAATGGCCCAGAGGAGCCCTGACAAGTGCTCATGCTCAATGCTGCAGAGGAAGGCAAAAAACCCCTGGGCACCAGAGCCAATCTGCCCCGGGGGAAAATTCCTTCCTGACCCCAGCGTCGCCAGCGATGGGCTATTCCCTGTGCACGTGAGCAAGACCTGCCTCCTCGGCCCGCAGGCTGCTCACGCCTCCCAGGAGATGCCCAACCCCGATTCTCCCTCCACCTGCTGCCACCTCAGGGCCTTCCCAGAGGGGCAAAACGCACCCCGCCTGATCCATCTCGGGGACAACGATCCTTCCTGCACCTGGCAAGGCACCAGTGGCTGCTCCAAAGCACCGGCACCCCCGCCAACATCTCTGCATCCCATTCCTCACGGCTGCTGACCCTGGCTCCGCAGGGGATGAGGATGGCGAGCTCTGCACTGCTCCTCAAGAAGGCATTCCCTTGCTCTTGCCACTGCTAGCCGGCTGAAAAGGCCAGCCAGCCTCACCAACCTCCAGCTCTTGGGGGTTCTTCTCGTCTCCAGCAGCCTCGTCGAGCCTCCTCCGGCCTTCCTCCCTCAGCCCTCGCCAAGTCATTCCACCGCTTCCCCAAGGACTTCCTCTCGCACGTCTTGGGGCTGCCCCCAGGCCAGCTATGGCAGCGCGACGCGGGAGCGTGCTCCCTTTTATGCTGCCCCGGGGCATGGTGACTGCTGCGTTGCCGGGTGCTGGCACTGTGACACGGGGGTGACGGGGCCCCCCCTGCGCAGCCCCGCCCGCCAGCCCTCCGCCCAGCATCCTTCCCACGAAGGCCTTTGGGCTGCTGGCCCCGAGGCAGTCCCTGCGCCCAGGAGGCTCAGGGGGCTGTCCCTGCCCTTGCTGGCCATGCCCTGGGCACAGCTGCTGGGCGTCCCGCTAAATACATCTGGACATTCAGACTCCGTCGTGAAGGCTGTTGGTCCCAGCTACATTCATTTGGTTGTGGGGATGCCAGAGGTGAAAGCAAGGCTTTGGGTTCCCTCGGCGTGAACTGTGCAGAGACGGAGAGCACGTGCAGGATGGCCTCGCCGTTCCTGACCCATGCACCAAGGGACATTTGCTACTCCCCTGCTTATGCTGAGGTCTTCCTCTGGGAAAGAAGTCCCAAATCGTTTTCTCTTCTTGACCATCTGTTTCCTTGCACTCCAGAGCTTTTCTCCTCCCTTGGCCTTCACCCTCAATACCTTTCCTGAAAGTGACGGCAGCCCTCTCAGCCTTTGCCTTGCTCCTGCTAGTCGTCTTCACCTCACCTAGAGAGTCCTGCAGGTCCCTTCCAACTCAACCCTTCTCTTCTCTTCACTTGTGTTCTATTCCCTGCACTGACGATGAGGCGAATAACAAGGAGACCGCTATTTGCCTGAAATGCCAGGGGGTTTACAGCTCCAGAAACACTTTTGAGGACACAAATCAAAAAGGATACAAGTAGAAACAGGATTTGATTTCATTTGGTTTTACTTGATTTTACTTGATTTTATTTTCTGTCTTGTTCTGTTGCTTTATGTTAGTTTAGTTTCGTTTCTTTCATGTTAGGTTATTGTATTTGATTTTATTATATTTTCTTTGGGGTTATTTCTTACTATTATATTTTATGTTGGTTTATCTTATTTTATTTTACCTTGCTTTACGCGTTCTTAGTTTGTTTTGTTATTTTATTATTTTATCATTTTATTTGATCTTATTTTCTTTTAGGCTCCTTTAGGCTATTTTGCTGAATCTCTTTCAGAGCCGATGCTCACAAGCATTAACACAATGCGCATGTGCAGCCAGGAGCAGGCTGATGTGTTCTTCGGTTTAGTTTGACAAAGCATCCCTTGCAGTCTGGCAAAGGAAAGCCGCGGAAAGGAGCAGCAGGAAGACAGGCCAAGCAGTCCCTCGTTTCTCAACAGTGCAGAAGAACTTGAAGAAGGAGGATGGGTACCGACCACACACCGAAAAGTGGAAGAAGAGGAGGGGTGTGGTGCCCTGGGGTATTTTCACAAGCAGGACACGTGTCGATGACAAGCAGCCCTTTTGCCTTCCCAAACTTGCTCCGCTGTGCTTCTTGGCCAGGGAGGCATGACAAGCGCTCTCCTGCCTGCCCTGCGCTTGGATCGCGTGCAGGGAGAGCTGAAAAGCGACAGCTCCGGATGGTGCAGCAAGCCTGCAGCCCTTCCAAGCACAGGCTGTTTTGCACAAGCAAGGACACCTCGGGAAACGCAGCCAAGGGAAGAGCAGAGCTCGCTCCTGCTCCAAACCTGCAAGGGGCAAAAGAGCCAGGGAGCGCCAGGGCACGAGGGGCGCCTCGCAGGTGCAAGAGCAGCGGGCAAGAACTGAGCCCAAAGGGCCCAGAGGAGCCCTGACAAGGGGCTGCGCTCAATGCTACGGAGGAGAAGCAGCAACCCGCGGGGGCCACCCTGGGCGTGCGCCCTGGGAGTCTAGAAAGCGTCCTCCCCCCGCCTGCGGGGCACGAGGGCCACCTTCGTGGAGCAGGAGCAGCAGGCACCTAGCCAAAACGGCCCAAAGGAGCCCTGGCAAGGGGCCGTGCTCAGTGCTGCAGAGGAAGGCAAAAAACCCCCGGGGACACTTGCTAGCCCACCGTGGGGGGAAAAAGCCTTCCTGCCCGCAGCTGCAGGGCACGAGAGGCCACCTTGGTGGTGCATGAGCAGCAGGCAGTAACCCAGCCAAAATGGCCCAGAGGAGCCCTGACAAGTGCTCATGCTCAATGCTGCAGAGGAAGGCAAAAAACCCCTGGGCACCAGAGCCAATCTGCCCCGGGGGAAAATTCCGTCCTGACCCCAGCGTCGCCAGCGATGGGCTATTCCCTGTGCACGTGAGCAAGACCTGCCTCCTCGGCCCGCAGGCTGCTCACGCCTCCCAGGAGATGCCCAACCCCGATTCTCCCTCCACCTGCTGCCACCTCAGGGCCTTCCCAGAGGGGCAAAACGCACCCCGCCTGATCCATCTCGGGGACAACGATCCTTCCTGCACCTGGCAAGGCACCAGTGGCTGCTCCAAAGCACCGGCACCCCCGCCAACATCTCTGCATCCCATTCCTCACGGCTGCTGACCCTGGCTCCGCAGGGGATGAGGATGGCGAGCTCTGCACTGCTCCTCAAGAAGGCATTCCCTTGCTCTTGCCACTGCTAGCCGGCTGAAAAGGCCAGCCAGCCTCGCGAACCTCCAGCTCTTGGGGGTTCTTCTCGTCTCCAGCAGCCTCGTCGAGCCTCCTCCGGCCTTCCTCCCTCAGCCCTCGCCAAGTCATTCCACCGCTTCCCCAAGGACTTCCTCTCGCACGTCTTGGGGCTGCCCCCAGGCCAGCTATGGCAGCGCGACGCGGGAGCGTGCTCCCTTTTATGCTGCCCCGGGGCATGGTGACTGCTGCGTTGCCGGGTGCTGGCACTGTGACACGGGGGTGACGGGGCCCCCCCTGCGCAGCCCCGCCCGCCAGCCCTCCGCCCAGCATCCTTCCCACGAAGGCCTTTGGGCTGCTGGCCCCGAGGCAGTCCCTGCGCCCAGGAGGCTCAGGGGGCTGTCCCTGCCCTTGCTGGCCATGCCCTGGGCACAGCTGCTGGGCGTCCCGCTAAATACATCTGGACATTCAGACTCCGTCGTGAAGGCTGTTGGTCCCAGCTACATTCATTTGGTTGTGGGGATGCCAGAGGTGAAAGCAAGGCTTTGGGTTCCCTCGGCGTGAACTGTGCAGAGACGGAGAGCACGTGCAGGATGGCCTCGCCGTTCCTGACCCATGCACCAAGGGACATTTGCTACTCCCCTACTTATGCTGAGGTCTTCTTCTGGGAAAGAAGTCCCAAATCGTTTTCTCTTCTTGACCATCTGTTTCCTTGCACTCCAGAGCTTTTCTCCTCCCTTGGCCTTCACCCTCAATACCTTTCCTGAAAGTGACGGCAGCCCTCTCAGCCTTTGCCTTGCTCCTGCTAGTCGTCTTCACCTCACCTAGAGAGTCCTGCAGGTCCCTTCCAACTCAACCCTTCTCTTCTCTTCACTTGTGTTCTATTCCCTGCACTGACGATGAGGCGAATAACAAGGAGACCGCTATTTGCCTGAAATGCCAGGGGGTTTACAGCTCCAGAAACACTTTTGAGGACACAAATCAAAAAGGATACAAGTAGAAACAGGATTTGATTTCATTTGGTTTTACTTGATTTTACTTGATTTTATTTTCTGTCTTGTTCTGTTGCTTTATGTTAGTTTAGTTTCGTTTCTTTCATGTTAGGTTATTGTATTTGATTTTATTATATTTTCTTTGGGGTTATTTCTTACTATTATATTTTATGTTGGTTTATCTTATTTTATTTTACCTTGCTTTACGCGTTCTTAGTTTGTTTTGTTATTTTATTATTTTATCATTTTATTTGATCTTATTTTCTTTTAGGCTCCTTTAGGCTATTTTGCTGAATCTCTTTCAGAGCCGATGCTCACAAGCATTAACACAATGCGCATGTGCAGCCAGGAGCAGGCTGATGTGTTCTTCGGTTTAGTTTGACAAAGCATCCCTTGCAGTCTGGCAAAGGAAAGCCGCGGAAAGGAGCAGCAGGAAGACAGGCCAAGCAGTCCCTCGTTTCTCAACAGTGCAGAAGAACTTGAAGAAGGAGGATGGGTACCGACCACACACCGAAAAGTGGAAGAAGAGGAGGGGTGTGGTGCCCTGGGGTATTTTCACAAGTAGGACACGTGGCGATGACAAGCAGCCCTTTTGCCTTCCCAAACTTGCTCCGCTGTGCTTCTTGGCCAGGGAGGCATGACAAGCGCTCTCCTGCCTGCCCTGCGCTTGGATCGCGTGCAGGGAGAGCTGAAAAGCGACAGCTCCGGATGGTGCAGCAAGCCTGCAGCCCTTCCAAGCACAGGCTGTTTTGCACAAGCAAGGACACCTCGGGAAACGCAGCCAAGGGAAGAGCAGAGCTCGCTCCTGCTCCAAACCTGCAAGGGGCAAAAGAGCCAGGGAGCGCCAGGGCACGAGGGGCGCCTCGCAGGTGCAAGAGCAGCGGGCAAGAACTGAGCCCAAAGGGCCCAGAGGAGCCCTGACAAGGGGCTGCGCTCAATGCTACGGAGGAGAAGCAGCAACCCGCGGGGGCCACCCTGGGCGTGCGCCCTGGGAGTCTAGAAAGCGTCCTCCCCCCGCCTGCGGGGCACGAGGGCCACCTTCGTGGAGCAGGAGCAGCAGGCACCTAGCCAAAACGGCCCAAAGGAGCCCTGGCAAGGGGCCGTGCTCAGTGCTGCAGAGGAAGGCAAAAAACCCCCGGGGACACTTGCTAGCCCACCGTGGGGGGAAAAAGCCTTCCTGCCCGCAGCTGCAGGGCACGAGAGGCCACCTTGGTGGTGCATGAGCAGCAGGCAGTAACCCAGCCAAAATGGCCCAGAGGAGCCCTGACAAGTGCTCATGCTCAATGCTGCAGAGGAAGGCAAAAAACCCCTGGGCACCAGAGCCAATCTGCCCCGGGGGAAAATTCCGTCCTGACCCCAGCGTCGCCAGCGATGGGCTATTCCCTGTGCACGTGAGCAAGACCTGCCTCCTCGGCCCGCAGGCTGCTCACGCCTCCCAGGAGATGCCCAACCCCGATTCTCCCTCCACCTGCTGCCACCTCAGGGCCTTCCCAGAGGGGCAAAACGCACCCCGCCTGATCCATCTGGGGGACAACGATCCTTCCTGCACCTGGCAAGGCACCAGTGGCTGCTCCAAAGCACCGGCACCCCCGCCAACATCTCTGCATCCCATTCCTCACGGCTGCTGACCCTGGCTCCGCAGGGGATGAGGATGGCGAGCTCTGCACTGCTCCTCAAGAAGGCATTCCCTTGCTCTTGCCACTGCTAGCCGGCTGAAAAGGCCAGCCAGCCTCGCGAACCTCCAGCTCTTGGGGGTTCTTCTCGTCTCCAGCAGCCTCGTCGAGCCTCCTCCGGCCTTCCTCCCTCAGCCCTCGCCAAGTCATTCCACCGCTTCCCCAAGGACTTCCTCTCGCACGTCTTGGGGCTGCCCCCAGGCCAGCTATGGCAGCGCGACGCGGGAGCGTGCTCCCTTTTATGCTGCCCCGGGGCATGGTGACTGCTGCGTTGCCGGGTGCTGGCACTGTGACACGGGGGTGACGGGGCCCCCCCTGCGCAGCCCCGCCCGCCAGCCCTCCGCCCAGCATCCTTCCCACGAAGGCCTTTGGGCTGCTGGCCCCGAGGCAGTCCCTGCGCCCAGGAGGCTCAGGGGGCTGTCCCTGCCCTTGCTGGCCATGCCCTGGGCACAGCTGCTGGGCGTCCCGCTAAATACATCTGGACATTCAGACTCCGTCGTGAAGGCTGTTGGTCCCAGCTACATTCATTTGGTTGTGGGGATGCCAGAGGTGAAAGCAAGGCTTTGGGTTCCCTCGGCGTGAACTGTGCAGAGACGGAGAGCACGTGCAGGATGGCCTCGCCGTTCCTGACCCATGCACCAAGGGACATTTGCTACTCCCCTGCTTATGCTGAGGTCTTCCTCTGGGAAAGAAGTCCCAAATCGTTTTCTCTTCTTGACCATCTGTTTCCTTGCACTCCAGAGCTTTTCTCCTCCCTTGGCCTTCACCCTCAATACCTTTCCTGAAAGTGACGGCAGCCCTCTCAGCCTTTGCCTTGCTCCTGCTAGTCGTCTTCACCTCACCTAGAGAGTCCTGCAGGTCCCTTCCAACTCAACCCTTCTCTTCTCTTCACTTGTGTTCTATTCCCTGCACTGACGATGAGGCGAATAACAAGGAGACCGCTATTTGCCTGAAATGCCAGGGGGTTTACAGCTCCAGAAACACTTTTGAGGACACAAATCAAAAAGGATACAAGTAGAAACAGGATTTGATTTCATTTGGTTTTACTTGATTTTACTTGATTTTATTTTCTGTCTTGTTCTGTTGCTTTATGTTAGTTTAGTTTCGTTTCTTTCATGTTAGGTTATTGTATTTGATTTTATTATATTTTCTTTGGGGTTATTTCTTACTATTATATTTTATGTTGGTTTATCTTATTTTATTTTACCTTGCTTTACGCGTTCTTAGTTTGTTTTGTTATTTTATTATTTTATCATTTTATTTGATCTTATTTTCTTTTAGGCTCCTTTAGGCTATTTTGCTGAATCTCTTTCAGAGCCGATGCTCACAAGCATTAACACAATGCGCATGTGCAGCCAGGAGCAGGCTGATGTGTTCTTCGGTTTAGTTTGACAAAGCATCCCTTGCAGTCTGGCAAAGGAAAGCCGCGGAAAGGAGCAGCAGGAAGACAGGCCAAGCAGTCCCTCGTTTCTCAACAGTGCAGAAGAACTTGAAGAAGGAGGATGGGTACCGACCACACACCGAAAAGTGGAAGAAGAGGAGGGGTGTGGTGCCCTGGGGTATTTTCACAAGTAGGACACGTGTCGATGACAAGCAGCCCTTTTGCCTTCCCAAACTTGCTCCGCTGTGCTTCTTGGCCAGGGAGGCATGACAAGCGCTCTCCTGCCTGCCCTGCGCTTGGATCGCGTGCAGGGAGAGCTGAAAAGCGACAGCTCCGGATGGTGCAGCAAGCCTGCAGCCCTTCCAAGCACAGGCTGTTTTGCACAAGCAAGGACACCTCGGGAAACGCAGCCAAGGGAAGAGCAGAGCTCGCTCCTGCTCCAAACCTGCAAGGGGCAAAAGAGCCAGGGAGCGCCAGGGCACGAGGGGCGCCTCGCAGGTGCAAGAGCAGCGGGCAAGAACTGAGCCCAAAGGGCCCAGAGGAGCCCTGACAAGGGGCTGCGCTCAATGCTACGGAGGAGAAGCAGCAACCCGCGGGGGCCACCCTGGGCGTGCGCCCTGGGAGTCTAGAAAGCGTCCTCCCCCCGCCTGCGGGGCACGAGGGCCACCTTCGTGGAGCAGGAGCAGCAGGCACCTAGCCAAAACGGCCCAAAGGAGCCCTGGCAAGGGGCCGTGCTCAGTGCTGCAGAGGAAGGCAAAAAACCCCCGGGGACACTTGCTAGCCCACCGTGGGGGGAAAAAGCCTTCCTGCCCGCAGCTGCAGGGCACGAGAGGCCACCTTGGTGGTGCATGAGCAGCAGGCAGTAACCCAGCCAAAATGGCCCAGAGGAGCCCTGACAAGTGCTCATGCTCAATGCTGCAGAGGAAGGCAAAAAACCCCTGGGCACCAGAGCCAATCTGCCCCGGGGGAAAATTCCGTCCTGACCCCAGCGTCGCCAGCGATGGGCTATTCCCTGTGCACGTGAGCAAGACCTGCCTCCTCGGCCCGCAGGCTGCTCACGCCTCCCAGGAGATGCCCAACCCCGATTCTCCCTCCACCTGCTGCCACCTCAGGGCCTTCCCAGAGGGGCAAAACGCACCCCGCCTGATCCATCTGGGGGACAACGATCCTTCCTGCACCTGGCAAGGCACCAGTGGCTGCTCCAAAGCACCGGCACCCCCGCCAACATCTCTGCATCCCATTCCTCACGGCTGCTGACCCTGGCTCCGCAGGGGATGAGGATGGCGAGCTCTGCACTGCTCCTCAAGAAGGCATTCCCTTGCTCTTGCCACTGCTAGCCGGCTGAAAAGGCCAGCCAGCCTCGCGAACCTCCAGCTCTTGGGGGTTCTTCTCGTCTCCAGCAGCCTCGTCGAGCCTCCTCCGGCCTTCCTCCCTCAGCCCTCGCCAAGTCATTCCACCGCTTCCCCAAGGACTTCCTCTCGCACGTCTTGGGGCTGCCCCCAGGCCAGCTATGGCAGCGCGACGCGGGAGCGTGCTCCCTTTTATGCTGCCCCGGGGCATGGTGACTGCTGCGTTGCCGGGTGCTGGCACTGTGACACGGGGGTGACGGGGCCCCCCCTGCGCAGCCCCGCCCGCCAGCCCTCCGCCCAGCATCCTTCCCACGAAGGCCTTTGGGCTGCTGGCCCCGAGGCAGTCCCTGCGCCCAGGAGGCTCAGGGGGCTGTCCCTGCCCTTGCTGGCCATGCCCTGGGCACAGCTGCTGGGCGTCCCGCTAAATACATCTGGACATTCAGACTCCGTCGTGAAGGCTGTTGGTCCCAGCTACATTCATTTGGTTGTGGGGATGCCAGAGGTGAAAGCAAGGCTTTGGGTTCCCTCGGCGTGAACTGTGCAGAGACGGAGAGCACGTGCAGGATGGCCTCGCCGTTCCTGACCCATGCACCAAGGGACATTTGCTACTCCCCTGCTTATGCTGAGGTCTTCCTCTGGGAAAGAAGTCCCAAATCGTTTTCTCTTCTTGACCATCTGTTTCCTTGCACTCCAGAGCTTTTCTCCTCCCTTGGCCTTCACCCTCAATACCTTTCCTGAAAGTGACGGCAGCCCTCTCAGCCTTTGCCTTGCTCCTGCTAGTCGTCTTCACCTCACCTAGAGAGTCCTGCAGGTCCCTTCCAACTCAACCCTTCTCTTCTCTTCACTTGTGTTCTATTCCCTGCACTGACGATGAGGCGAATAACAAGGAGACCGCTATTTGCCTGAAATGCCAGGGGGTTTACAGCTCCAGAAACACTTTTGAGGACACAAATCAAAAAGGATACAAGTAGAAACAGGATTTGATTTCATTTGGTTTTACTTGATTTTACTTGATTTTATTTTCTGTCTTGTTCTGTTGCTTTATGTTAGTTTAGTTTCGTTTCTTTCATGTTAGGTTATTGTATTTGATTTTATTATATTTTCTTTGGGGTTATTTCTTACTATTATATTTTATGTTGGTTTATCTTATTTTATTTTACCTTGCTTTACGCGTTCTTAGTTTGTTTTGTTATTTTATTATTTTATCATTTTATTTGATCTTATTTTCTTTTAGGCTCCTTTAGGCTATTTTGCTGAATCTCTTTCAGAGCCGATGCTCACAAGCATTAACACAATGCGCATGTGCAGCCAGGAGCAGGCTGATGTGTTCTTCGGTTTAGTTTGACAAAGCATCCCTTGCAGTCTGGCAAAGGAAAGCCGCGGAAAGGAGCAGCAGGAAGACAGGCCAAGCAGTCCCTCGTTTCTCAACAGTGCAGAAGAACTTGAAGAAGGAGGATGGGTACCGACCACACACCGAAAAGTGGAAGAAGAGGAGGGGTGTGGTGCCCTGGGGTATTTTCACAAGTAGGACACGTGGCGATGACAAGCAGCCCTTTTGCCTTCCCAAACTTGCTCCGCTGTGCTTCTTGGCCAGGGAGGCATGACAAGCGCTCTCCTGCCTGCCCTGCGCTTGGATCGCGTGCAGGGAGAGCTGAAAAGCGACAGCTCCGGATGGTGCAGCAAGCCTGCAGCCCTTCCAAGCACAGGCTGTTTTGCACAAGCAAGGACACCTCGGGAAACGCAGCCAAGGGAAGAGCAGAGCTCGCTCCTGCTCCAAACCTGCAAGGGGCAAAAGAGCCAGGGAGCGCCAGGGCACGAGGGGCGCCTCGCAGGTGCAAGAGCAGCGGGCAAGAACTGAGCCCAAAGGGCCCAGAGGAGCCCTGACAAGGGGCTGCGCTCAATGCTACGGAGGAGAAGCAGCAACCCGCGGGGGCCACCCTGGGCGTGCGCCCTGGGAGTCTAGAAAGCGTCCTCCCCCCGCCTGCGGGGCACGAGGGCCACCTTCGTGGAGCAGGAGCAGCAGGCACCTAGCCAAAACGGCCCAAAGGAGCCCTGGCAAGGGGCCGTGCTCAGTGCTGCAGAGGAAGGCAAAAAACCCCCGGGGACACTTGCTAGCCCACCGTGGGGGGAAAAAAGCCTTCCTGCCCGCAGCTGCAGGGCACAAGAGGCCACCTTGGTGGTGCATGAGCAGCAGGCAGTAACCCAGCCAAAATGGCCCAGAGGAGCCCTGACAAGTGCTCATGCTCAATGCTGCAGAGGAAGGCAAAAAACCCCTGGGCACCAGAGCCAATCTGCCCCGGGGGAAAATTCCTTCCTGACCCCAGCGTCGCCAGCGATGGGCTATTCCCTGTGCACGTGAGCAAGACCTGCCTCCTCGGCCCGCAGGCTGCTCACGCCTCCCAGGAGATGCCCAACCCCGATTCTCCCTCCACCTGCTGCCACCTCAGGGCCTTCCCAGAGGGGCAAAACGCACCCCGCCTGATCCATCTGGGGGACAACGATCCTTCCTGCACCTGGCAAGGCACCAGTGGCTGCTCCAAAGCACCGGCACCCCCGCCAACATCTCTGCATCCCATTCCTCACGGCTGCTGACCCTGGCTCCGCAGGGGATGAGGATGGCGAGCTCTGCACTGCTCCTCAAGAAGGCATTCCCTTGCTCTTGCCACTGCTAGCCGGCTGAAAAGGCCAGCCAGCCTCGCGAACCTCCAGCTCTTGGGGGTTCTTCTCGTCTCCAGCAGCCTCGTCGAGCCTCCTCCGGCCTTCCTCCCTCAGCCCTCGCCAAGTCATTCCACCGCTTCCCCAAGGACTTCCTCTCGCACGTCTTGGGGCTGCCCCCAGGCCAGCTATGGCAGCGCGACGCGGGAGCGTGCTCCCTTTTATGCTGCCCCGGGGCATGGTGACTGCTGCGTTGCCGGGTGCTGGCACTGTGACACGGGGGTGACGGGGCCCCCCCTGCGCAGCCCCGCCCGCCAGCCCTCCGCCCAGCATCCTTCCCACGAAGGCCTTTGGGCTGCTGGCCCCGAGGCAGTCCCTGCGCCCAGGAGGCTCAGGGGGCTGTCCCTGCCCTTGCTGGCCATGCCCTGGGCACAGCTGCTGGGCGTCCCGCTAAATACATCTGGACATTCAGACTCCGTCGTGAAGGCTGTTGGTCCCAGCTACATTCATTTGGTTGTGGGGATGCCAGAGGTGAAAGCAAGGCTTTGGGTTCCCTCGGCGTGAACTGTGCAGAGACGGAGAGCACGTGCAGGATGGCCTCGCCGTTCCTGACCCATGCACCAAGGGACATTTGCTACTCCCCTGCTTATGCTGAGGTCTTCTTCTGGGAAAGAAGTCCCAAATCGTTTTCTCTTCTTGACCATCTGTTTCCTTGCACTCCAGAGCTTTTCTCCTCCCTTGGCCTTCACCCTCAATACCTTTCCTGAAAGTGACGGCAGCCCTCTCAGCCTTTGCCTTGCTCCTGCTAGTCGTCTTCACCTCACCTAGAGAGTCCTGCAGGTCCCTTCCAACTCAACCCTTCTCTTCTCTTCACTTGTGTTCTATTCCCTGCACTGACGATGAGGCGAATAACAAGGAGACCGCTATTTGCCTGAAATGCCAGGGGGTTTACAGCTCCAGAAACACTTTTGAGGACACAAATCAAAAAGGATACAAGTAGAAACAGGATTTGATTTCATTTGGTTTTACTTGATTTTACTTGATTTTATTTTCTGTCTTGTTCTGTTGCTTTATGTTAGTTTAGTTTTGTTTCTTTCATGTTAGGTTATTGTATTTGATTTTATTATATTTTCTTTGGGGTTATTTCTTACTATTATATTTTATGTTGGTTTATCTTATTTTATTTTACCTTGCTTTACGCGTTCTTAGTTTGTTTTGTTATTTTATTATTTTATCATTTTATTTGATCTTATTTTCTTTTAGGCTCCTTTAGGCTATTTTGCTGAATCTCTTTCAGAGCCGATGCTCACAAGCATTAACACAATGCACATGTGCAGCCAGGAGCAGGCTGATGTGTTCTTCGGTTTAGTTTGACAAAGCATCCCTTGCAGTCTGGCAAAGGAAAGCCGCGGAAAGGAGCAGCAGGAATACAGGCCAAGCAGTCCCTCGTTTCTCAACAGTGCAGAAGAACTTGAAGAAGGAGGATGGGTACTGACCACACACCGAAAAGTAGAAGAAGAGGAGGGGTGTGGTGCCCTGGGGTATTTTCACAAGCAGGACACGTGTCGATGACAAGCAGCCCTTTTGCCTTCCCAAACTTGCTCCGCTGTGCTTCTTGGCCAGGGAGGCATGACAAGCGCTCTCCTGCCTGCCCTGCGCTTGGATCGCGTGCAGGGAGAGCTGAAAAGCGGCAGCTCCGCATGGTGCAGCAAGCCTGCAGCCCTTCCAAGCACAGGCTGTTTTGCACAAGCAAGGACACCTCGGGAAACGCAGCCAAGGGAAGAGCAGAGCTCGCTCCTGCTCCAAACCTGCAAGGGGCAAAAGAGCCAGGGAGCGCCAGGGCACGAGGGGCGCCTCGCAGGTGCAAGAGCAGCGGGCAAGAACTGAGCCCAAAGGGCCCAGAGGAGCCCTGACAAGGGGCTGCGCTCAATGCTACGGAGGAGAAGCAGCAACCCGCGGGGGCCACCCTGGGCGTGCGCCCTGGGAGTCTAGAAAGCGTCCTCCCCCCGCCTGCGGGGCACGAGGGCCACCTTCATGGAGCAGGAGCAGCAGGCACCTAGCCAAAATGGCCCAAAGGAGCCCTGGCAAGGGGCCGTGCTCAGTGCTGCAGAGGAAGGCAAAAAACCCCCGGGGACACTTGCTAGCCCA
The DNA here is from genome assembly GCF_965183815.1 of Platalea leucorodia. Lineage (NCBI taxonomy): Eukaryota > Metazoa > Chordata > Aves > Pelecaniformes > Threskiornithidae > Platalea > Platalea leucorodia. The sequence continues at coordinate 1,234,870 of NC_138840.1, read as the reverse complement.
CCGTGGGGGGAAAAAGCCTTCCTCCCCGCAGCTGCAGGGCACGAGAGGCCACCTTGGTGGTGCATGAGCAGCAGGCAGTAACCCAGCCAAAATGGCCCAGAGGAGCCCTGACAAGTGCTCATGCTCAATGCTGCAGAGGAAGGCAAAAAACCCCTGGGCACCAGAGCCAATCTGCCCCGGGGGAAAATTCCGTCCTGACCCCAGCGTCGCCAGCGATGGGCTATTCCCTGTGCACGTGAGCAAGACCTGCCTCCTCGGCCCGCAGGCTGCTCACGCCTCCCAGGAGATGCCCAACCCCGATTCTCCCTCCACCTGCTGCCACCTCAGGGCCTTCCCAGAGGGGCAAAACGCACCCCGCCTGATCCATCTGGGGGACAACGATCCTTCCTGCACCTGGCAAGGCACCAGTGGCTGCTCCAAAGCACCGGCACCCCCGCCAACATCTCTGCATCCCATTCCTCACGGCTGCTGACCCTGGCTCCGCAGGGGATGAGGATGGCGAGCTCTGCACTGCTCCTCAAGAAGGCATTCCCTTGCTCTTGCCACTGCTAGCCGGCTGAAAAGGCCAGCCAGCCTCGCGAACCTCCAGCTCTTGGGGGTTCTTCTCGTCTCCAGCAGCCTCGTCGAGCCTCCTCCGGCCTTCCTCCCTCAGCCCTCGCCAAGTCATTCCACCGCTTCCCCAAGGACTTCCTCTCGCACGTCTTGGGGCTGCCCCCAGGCCAGCTATGGCAGCGCGACGCGGGAGCGTGCTCCCTTTTATGCTGCCCCGGGGCATGGTGACTGCTGCGTTGCCGGGTGCTGGCACTGTGACACGGGGGTGACGGGGCCCCCCCTGCGCAGCCCCGCCCGCCAGCCCTCCGCCCAGCATCCTTCCCACGAAGGCCTTTGGGCTGCTGGCCCCGAGGCAGTCCCTGCGCCCAGGAGGCTCAGGGGGCTGTCCCTGCCCTTGCTGGCCATGCCCTGGGCACAGCTGCTGGGCGTCCCGCTAAATACATCTGGACATTCAGACTCCGTCGTGAAGGCTGTTGGTCCCAGCTACATTCATTTGGTTGTGGGGATGCCAGAGGTGAAAGCAAGGCTTTGGGTTCCCTCGGCGTGAACTGTGCAGAGACGGAGAGCACGTGCAGGATGGCCTCGCCGTTCCTGACCCATGCACCAAGGGACATTTGCTACTCCCCTGCTTATGCTGAGGTCTTCTTCTGGGAAAGAAGTCCCAAATCGTTTTCTCTTCTTGACCATCTGTTTCCTTGCACTCCAGAGCTTTTCTCCTCCCTTGGCCTTCACCCTCAATACCTTTCCTGAAAGTGACGGCAGCCCTCTCAGCCTTTGCCTTGCTCCTGCTAGTCGTCTTCACCTCACCTAGAGAGTCCTGCAGGTCCCTTCCAACTCAACCCTTCTCTTCTCTTCACTTGTGTTCTATTCCCTGCACTGACGATGAGGCGAATAACAAGGAGACCGCTATTTGCCTGAAATGCCAGGGGGTTTACAGCTCCAGAAACACTTTTGAGGACACAAATCAAAAAGGATACAAGTAGAAACAGGATTTGATTTCATTTGGTTTTACTTGATTTTACTTGATTTTATTTTCTGTCTTGTTCTGTTGCTTTATGTTAGTTTAGTTTCGTTTCTTTCATGTTAGGTTATTGTATTTGATTTTATTATATTTTCTTTGGGGTTATTTCTTACTATTATATTTTATGTTGGTTTATCTTATTTTATTTTACCTTGCTTTACGCGTTCTTAGTTTGTTTTGTTATTTTATTATTTTATCATTTTATTTGATCTTATTTTCTTTTAGGCTCCTTTAGGCTATTTTGCTGAATCTCTTTCAGAGCCGATGCTCACAAGCATTAACACAATGCACATGTGCAGCCAGGAGCAGGCTGATGTGTTCTTCGGTTTAGTTTGACAAAGCATCCCTTGCAGTCTGGCAAAGGAAAGCCGCAGAAAGGAGCAGCAGGAAGACAGGCCAAGCAGTCCCTCGTTTCTCAACAGTGCAGAAGAACTTGAAGAAGGAGGATGGGTACTGACCACACACCGAAAAGTAGAAGAAGAGGAGGGGTGTGGTGCCCTGGGGTATTTTCACAAGCAGGACACGTGTCGATGACAAGCAGCCCTTTTGCCTTCCCAAACTTGCTCCGCTGTGCTTCTTGGCCAGGGAGGCATGACAAGCGCTCTCCTGCCTGCCCTGCGCTTGGATCGCGTGCAGGGAGAGCTGAAAAGCGGCAGCTCCGCATGGTGCAGCAAGCCTGCAGCCCTTCCAAGCACAGGCTGTTTTGCACAAGCAAGGACACCTCGGGAAACGCAGCCAAGGGAAGAGCAGAGCTCGCTCCTGCTCCAAACCTGCAAGGGGCAAAAGAGCCAGGGAGCGCCAGGGCACGAGGGGCGCCTCGCAGGTGCAAGAGCAGCGGGCAAGAACTGAGCCCAAAGGGCCCAGAGGAGCCCTGACAAGGGGCTGCGCTCAATGCTACGGAGGAGAAGCAGCAACCCGCGGGGGCCACCCTGGGCGTGCGCCCTGGGAGTCTAGAAAGCGTCCTCCCCCCGCCTGCGGGGCACGAGGGCCACCTTCGTGGAGCAGGAGCAGCAGGCACCTAGCCAAAACGGCCCAAAGGAGCCCTGGCAAGGGGCCGTGCTCAGTGCTGCAGAGGAAGGCAAAAAACCCCCGGGGACACTTGCTAGCCCACCGTGGGGGGAAAAAGCCTTCCTGCCCGCAGCTGCAGGGCACAAGAGGCCACCTTGGTGGTGCATGAGCAGCAGGCAGTAACCCAGCCAAAATGGCCCAGAGGAGCCCTGACAAGTGCTCATGCTCAATGCTGCAGAGGAAGGCAAAAAACCCCTGGGCACCAGAGCCAATCTGCCCCGGGGGAAAATTCCGTCCTGACCCCAGCGTCGCCAGCGATGGGCTATTCCCTGTGCACGTGAGCAAGACCTGCCTCCTCGGCCCGCAGGCTGCTCACGCCTCCCAGGAGATGCCCAACCCCGATTCTCCCTCCACCTGCTGCCACCTCAGGGCCTTCCCAGAGGGGCAAAACGCACCCCGCCTGATCCATCTGGGGGACAACGATCCTTCCTGCACCTGGCAAGGCACCAGTGGCTGCTCCAAAGCACCGGCACCCCCGCCAACATCTCTGCATCCCATTCCTCACGGCTGCTGACCCTGGCTCCGCAGGGGATGAGGATGGCGAGCTCTGCACTGCTCCTCAAGAAGGCATTCCCTTGCTCTTGCCACTGCTAGCCGGCTGAAAAGGCCAGCCAGCCTCGCGAACCTCCAGCTCTTGGGGGTTCTTCTCGTCTCCAGCAGCCTCGTCGAGCCTCCTCCGGCCTTCCTCCCTCAGCCCTCGCCAAGTCATTCCACCGCTTCCCCAAGGACTTCCTCTCGCACGTCTTGGGGCTGCCCCCAGGCCAGCTATGGCAGCGCGACGCGGGAGCGTGCTCCCTTTTATGCTGCCCCGGGGCATGGTGACTGCTGCGTTGCCGGGTGCTGGCACTGTGACACGGGGGTGACGGGGCCCCCCCTGCGCAGCCCCGCCCGCCAGCCCTCCGCCCAGCATCCTTCCCACGAAGGCCTTTGGGCTGCTGGCCCCGAGGCAGTCCCTGCGCCCAGGAGGCTCAGGGGGCTGTCCCTGCCCTTGCTGGCCATGCCCTGGGCACAGCTGCTGGGCGTCCCGCTAAATACATCTGGACATTCAGACTCCGTCGTGAAGGCTGTTGGTCCCAGCTACATTCATTTGGTTGTGGGGATGCCAGAGGTGAAAGCAAGGCTTTGGGTTCCCTCGGCGTGAACTGTGCAGAGACGGAGAGCACGTGCAGGATGGCCTCGCCGTTCCTGACCCATGCACCAAGGGACATTTGCTACTCCCCTGCTTATGCTGAGGTCTTCTTCTGGGAAAGAAGTCCCAAATCGTTTTCTCTTCTTGACCATCTGTTTCCTTGCACTCCAGAGCTTTTCTCCTCCCTTGGCCTTCACCCTCAATACCTTTCCTGAAAGTGACGGCAGCCCTCTCAGCCTTTGCCTTGCTCCTGCTAGTCGTCTTCACCTCACCTAGAGAGTCCTGCAGGTCCCTTCCAACTCAACCCTTCTCTTCTCTTCACTTGTGTTCTATTCCCTGCACTGACGATGAGGCGAATAACAAGGAGACCGCTATTTGCCTGAAATGCCAGGGGGTTTACAGCTCCAGAAACACTTTTGAGGACACAAATCAAAAAGGATACAAGTAGAAACAGGATTTGATTTCATTTGGTTTTACTTGATTTTACTTGATTTTATTTTCTGTCTTGTTCTGTTGCTTTATGTTAGTTTAGTTTCGTTTCTTTCATGTTAGGTTATTGTATTTGATTTTATTATATTTTCTTTGGGGTTATTTCTTACTATTATATTTTATGTTGGTTTATCTTATTTTATTTTACCTTGCTTTACGCGTTCTTAGTTTGTTTTGTTATTTTATTATTTTATCATTTTATTTGATCTTATTTTCTTTTAGGCTCCTTTAGGCTATTTTGCTGAATCTCTTTCAGAGCCGATGCTCACAAGCATTAACACAATGCGCATGTGCAGCCAGGAGCAGGCTGATGTGTTCTTCGGTTTAGTTTGACAAAGCATCCCTTGCAGTCTGGCAAAGGAAAGCCGCGGAAAGGAGCAGCAGGAAGACAGGCCAAGCAGTCCCTCGTTTCTCAACAGTGCAGAAGAACTTGAAGAAGGAGGATGGGTACCGACCACACACCGAAAAGTGGAAGAAGAGGAGGGGTGTGGTGCCCTGGGGTATTTTCACAAGTAGGACACGTGGCGATGACAAGCAGCCCTTTTGCCTTCCCAAACTTGCTCCGCTGTGCTTCTTGGCCAGGGAGGCATGACAAGCGCTCTCCTGCCTGCCCTGCGCTTGGATCGCGTGCAGGGAGAGCTGAAAAGCGACAGCTCCGGATGGTGCAGCAAGCCTGCAGCCCTTCCAAGCACAGGCTGTTTTGCACAAGCAAGGACACCTCGGGAAACGCAGCCAAGGGAAGAGCAGAGCTCGCTCCTGCTCCAAACCTGCAAGGGGCAAAAGAGCCAGGGAGCGCCAGGGCACGAGGGGCGCCTCGCAGGTGCAAGAGCAGCGGGCAAGAACTGAGCCCAAAGGGCCCAGAGGAGCCCTGACAAGGGGCTGCGCTCAATGCTACGGAGGAGAAGCAGCAACCCACGGGGGCCACCCTGGGCGTGCGCCCTGGGAGTCTAGAAAGCGTCCTCCCCCCGCCTGCGGGGCACGAGGGCCACCTTCGTGGAGCAGGAGCAGCAGGCACCTAGCCAAAACGGCCCAAAGGAGCCCTGGCAAGGGGCCGTGCTCAGTGCTGCAGAGGAAGGCAAAAAACCCCCGGGGACACTTGCTAGCCCACCGTGGGGGGAAAAAAGCCTTCCTGCCCGCAGCTGCAGGGCACGAGAGGCCACCTTGGTGGTGCATGAGCAGCAGGCAGTAACCCAGCCAAAATGGCCCAGAGGAGCCCTGACAAGTGCTCATGCTCAATGCTGCAGAGGAAGGCAAAAAACCCCTGGGCACCAGAGCCAATCTGCCCCGGGGGAAAATTCCTTCCTGACCCCAGCGTCGCCAGCGATGGGCTATTCCCTGTGCACGTGAGCAAGACCTGCCTCCTCGGCCCGCAGGCTGCTCACGCCTCCCAGGAGATGCCCAACCCCGATTCTCCCTCCACCTGCTGCCACCTCAGGGCCTTCCCAGAGGGGCAAAACGCACCCCGCCTGATCCATCTGGGGGACAACGATCCTTCCTGCACCTGGCAAGGCACCAGTGGCTGCTCCAAAGCACCGGCACCCCCGCCAACATCTCTGCATCCCATTCCTCACGGCTGCTGACCCTGGCTCCGCAGGGGATGAGGATGGCGAGCTCTGCACTGCTCCTCAAGAAGGCATTCCCTTGCTCTTGCCACTGCTAGCCGGCTGAAAAGGCCAGCCAGCCTCGCGAACCTCCAGCTCTTGGGGGTTCTTCTCGTCTCCAGCAGCCTCGTCGAGCCTCCTCCGGCCTTCCTCCCTCAGCCCTCGCCAAGTCATTCCACCGCTTCCCCAAGGACTTCCTCTCGCACGTCTTGGGGCTGCCCCCAGGCCAGCTATGGCAGCGCGACGCGGGAGCGTGCTCCCTTTTATGCTGCCCCGGGGCATGGTGACTGCTGCGTTGCCGGGTGCTGGCACTGTGACACGGGGGTGACGGGGCCCCCCCTGCGCAGCCCCGCCCGCCAGCCCTCCGCCCAGCATCCTTCCCACGAAGGCCTTTGGGCTGCTGGCCCCGAGGCAGTCCCTGCGCCCAGGAGGCTCAGGGGGCTGTCCCTGCCCTTGCTGGCCATGCCCTGGGCACAGCTGCTGGGCGTCCCGCTAAATACATCTGGACATTCAGACTCCGTCGTGAAGGCTGTTGGTCCCAGCTACATTCATTTGGTTGTGGGGATGCCAGAGGTGAAAGCAAGGCTTTGGGTTCCCTCGGCGTGAACTGTGCAGAGACGGAGAGCACGTGCAGGATGGCCTCGCCGTTCCTGACCCATGCACCAAGGGACATTTGCTACTCCCCTGCTTATGCTGAGGTCTTCCTCTGGGAAAGAAGTCCCAAATCGTTTTCTCTTCTTGACCATCTGTTTCCTTGCACTCCAGAGCTTTTCTCCTCCCTTGGCCTTCACCCTCAATACCTTTCCTGAAAGTGACGGCAGCCCTCTCAGCCTTTGCCTTGCTCCTGCTAGTCGTCTTCACCTCACCTAGAGAGTCCTGCAGGTCCCTTCCAACTCAACCCTTCTCTTCTCTTCACTTGTGTTCTATTCCCTGCACTGACGATGAGGCGAATAACAAGGAGACCGCTATTTGCCTGAAATGCCAGGGGGTTTACAGCTCCAGAAACACTTTTGAGGACACAAATCAAAAAGGATACAAGTAGAAACAGGATTTGATTTCATTTGGTTTTACTTGATTTTACTTGATTTTATTTTCTGTCTTGTTCTGTTGCTTTATGTTAGTTTAGTTTCGTTTCTTTCATGTTAGGTTATTGTATTTGATTTTATTATATTTTCTTTGGGGTTATTTCTTACTATTATATTTTATGTTGGTTTATCTTATTTTATTTTACCTTGCTTTACGCGTTCTTAGTTTGTTTTGTTATTTTATTATTTTATCATTTTATTTGATCTTATTTTCTTTTAGGCTCCTTTAGGCTATTTTGCTGAATCTCTTTCAGAGCCGATGCTCACAAGCATTAACACAATGCGCATGTGCAGCCAGGAGCAGGCTGATGTGTTCTTCGGTTTAGTTTGACAAAGCATCCCTTGCAGTCTGGCAAAGGAAAGCCGCGGAAAGGAGCAGCAGGAAGACAGGCCAAGCAGTCCCTCGTTTCTCAACAGTGCAGAAGAACTTGAAGAAGGAGGATGGGTACCGACCACACACCGAAAAGTGGAAGAAGAGGAGGGGTGTGGTGCCCTGGGGTATTTTCACAAGCAGGACACGTGTCGATGACAAGCAGCCCTTTTGCCTTCCCAAACTTGCTCCGCTGTGCTTCTTGGCCAGGGAGGCATGACAAGCGCTCTCCTGCCTGCCCTGCGCTTGGATCGCGTGCAGGGAGAGCTGAAAAGCTGCAGCTCCGGATGGTGCAGCAAGCCTGCAGCCCTTCCAAGCACAGGCTGTTTTGCACAAGCAAGGACACCTCGGGAAACGCAGCCAAGGGAAGAGCAGAGCTCGCTCCTGCTCCAAACCTGCAAGGGGCAAAAGAGCCAGGGAGCGCCAGGGCACGAGGGGCGCCTCGCAGGTGCAAGAGCAGCGGGCAAGAACTGAGCCCAAAGGGCCCAGAGGAGCCCTGACAAGGGGCTGCGCTCAATGCTACGGAGGAGAAGCAGCAACCCGCGGGGGCCACCCTGGGCGTGCGCCCTGGGAGTCTAGAAAGCGTCCTCCCCCCGCCTGCGGGGCACGAGGGCCACCTTCGTGGAGCAGGAGCAGCAGGCACCTAGCCAAAACGGCCCAAAGGAGCCCTGGCAAGGGGCCGTGCTCAGTGCTGCAGAGGAAGGCAAAAAACCCCCGGGGACACTTGCTAGCCCACCGTGGGGGGAAAAAAGCCTTCCTGCCCGCAGCTGCAGGGCACGAGAGGCCACCTTGGTGGTGCATGAGCAGCAGGCAGTAACCCAGCCAAAATGGCCCAGAGGAGCCCTGACAAGTGCTCATGCTCAATGCTGCAGAGGAAGGCAAAAAACCCCTGGGCACCAGAGCCAATCTGCCCCGGGGGAAAATTCCTTCCTGACCCCAGCGTCGCCAGCGATGGGCTATTCCCTGAGCACGTGAGCAAGACCTGCCTCCTCGGCCCGCAGGCTGCTCACGCCTCCCAGGAGATGCCCAACCCCGATTCTCCCTCCACTTGCTGCCACCTCAGGGCCTTCCCAGAGGGGCAAAACGCACCCCGCCTGATCCATCTGGGGGACAACGATCCTTCCTGCGCCTGGCAAGGCACCAGTGGCTGCTCCAAAGCACCGGCACCCCCGCCAACATCTCTGCATCCCATTCCTCACGGCTGCTGACCCTGGCTCCGCAGGGGATGAGGATGGCGAGCTCTGCACTGCTCCTCAAGAAGGCATTCCCTTGCTCTTGCCACTGCTAGCCGGCTGAAAAGGCCAGCCAGCCTCGCGAACCTCCAGCTCTTGGGGGTTCTTCTCGTCTCCAGCAGCCTCGTCGAGCCTCCTCCGGCCTTCCTCCCTCAGCCCTCGCCAAGTCATTCCACCGCTTCCCCAAGGACTTCCTCTCGCACGTCTTGGGGCTGCCCCCAGGCCAGCTATGGCAGCGCGACGCGGGAGCGTGCTCCCTTTTATGCTGCCCCGGGGCATGGTGACTGCTGCGTTGCCGGGTGCTGGCACTGTGACACGGGGGTGACGGGGCCCCCCCTGCGCAGCCCCGCCCGCCAGCCCTCCGCCCAGCATCCTTCCCACGAAGGCCTTTGGGCTGCTGGCCCCGAGGCAGTCCCTGCGCCCAGGAGGCTCAGGGGGCTGTCCCTGCCCTTGCTGGCCATGCCCTGGGCACAGCTGCTGGGCGTCCCGCTAAATACATCTGGACATTCAGACTCCGTCGTGAAGGCTGTTGGTCCCAGCTACATTCATTTGGTTGTGGGGATGCCAGAGGTGAAAGCAAGGCTTTGGGTTCCCTCGGCGTGAACTGTGCAGAGACGGAGAGCACGTGCAGGATGGCCTCGCCGTTCCGGACCCATGCACCAAGGGACATTTGCTACTCCCCTGCTTATGCTGAGGTCTTCTTCTGGGAAAGAAGTCCCAAATCGTTTTCTCTTCTTGACCATCTGTTTCCTTGCACTCCAGAGCTTTTCTCCTCCCTTGGCCTTCACCCTCAATACCTTTCCTGAAAGTGACGGCAGCCCTCTCAGCCTTTGCCTTGCTCCTGCTAGTCGTCTTCACCTCACCTAGAGAGTCCTGCAGGTCCCTTCCAACTCAACCCTTCTCTTCTCTTCACTTGTGTTCTATTCCCTGCACTGACGATGAGGCGAATAACAAGGAGACCGCTATTTGCCTGAAATGCCAGGGGGTTTACAGCTCCAGAAACACTTTTGAGGACACAAATCAAAAAGGATACAAGTAGAAACAGGATTTGATTTCATTTGGTTTTACTTGATTTTACTTGATTTTATTTTCTGTCTTGTTCTGTTGCTTTATGTTAGTTTAGTTTTGTTTCTTTCATGTTAGGTTATTGTATTTGATTTTATTATATTTTCTTTGGGGTTATTTCTTACTATTATATTTTATGTTGGTTTATCTTATTTTATTTTACCTTGCTTTACGCGTTCTTAGTTTGTTTTGTTATTTTATTATTTTATCATTTTATTTGATCTTATTTTCTTTTAGACTCCTTTAGGCTATTTTGCTGAATCTCTTTCAGAGCCGATGCTCACAAGCATTAACACAATGCGCATGTGCAGCCAGGAGCAGGCTGATGTGTTCTTCGGTTTAGTTTGAAAAAGCATCCCTTGCAGTCTGGCAAAGGAAAGCCGCAGAAAGGAGCAGCAGGAAGACAGGCCAAGCAGTCCCTCGTTTCTCAACAGTGCAGAAGAACTTGAAGAAGGAGGATGGGTACCGACCACACACCGAAAAGTGGAAGAAGAGGAGGGGTGTGGTGCCCTGGGGTATTTTCACAAGTAGGACACGTGTTGATGACAAGCAGCCCTTTTGCCTTCCCAAACTTGCTCCGCTGTGCTTCTTGGCCAGGGAGGCATGACAAGCGCTCTCCTGCCTGCCCTGCGCTTGGATCGCGTGCAGGGAGAGCTGAAAAGCGGCAGCTCCGCATGGTGCAGCAAGCCTGCAGCCCTTCCAAGCACAGGCTGTTTTGCACAAGCAAGGACACCTCGGGAAACGCAGCCAAGGGAAGAGCAGAGCTCGCTCCTGCTCCAAACCTGCAAGGGGCAAAAGAGCCAGGGAGCGCCAGGGCACGAGTGGCGCCTCGCAGGTGCAAGAGCAGCGGGCAAGAACTGAGCCCAAAGGGCCCAGAGGAGCCCTGACAAGGGGCTGCGCTCAATGCTACGGAGGAGAAGCAGCAACCCGCGGGGGCCACCCTGGGCGTGCGCCCTGGGAGTCTAGAAAGCGTCCTCCCCCCGCCTGCGGGGCACGAGGGCCACCTTCGTGGAGCAGGAGCAGCAGGCACCTAGCCAAAACGGCCCAAAGGAGCCCTGGCAAGGGGCCGTGCTCAGTGCTGCAGAGGAAGGCAAAAAACCCCCGGGGACACTTGCTAGCCCACCGTGGGGGGAAAAAGCCTTCCTCCCCGCAGCTGCAGGGCACGAGAGGCCACCTTGGTGGTGCATGAGCAGCAGGCAGTAACCCAGCCAAAATGGCCCAGAGGAGCCCTGACAAGTGCTCATGCTCAATGCTGCAGAGGAAGGCAAAAAACCCCTGGGCACCAGAGCCAATCTGCCCCGGGGGAAAATTCCGTCCTGACCCCAGCGTCGCCAGCGATGGGCTATTCCCTGTGCACGTGAGCAAGACCTGCCTCCTCGGCCCGCAGGCTGCTCACGCCTCCCAGGAGATGCCCAACCCCGATTCTCCCTCCACCTGCTGCCACCTCAGGGCCTTCCCAGAGGGGCAAAACGCACCCCGCCTGATCCATCTGGGGGACAACGATCCTTCCTGCACCTGGCAAGGCACCAGTGGCTGCTCCAAAGCACCGGCACCCCCGCCAACATCTCTGCATCCCATTCCTCACGGCTGCTGACCCTGGCTCCGCAGGGGATGAGGATGGCGAGCTCTGCACTGCTCCTCAAGAAGGCATTCCCTTGCTCTTGCCACTGCTAGCCGGCTGAAAAGGCCAGCCAGCCTCGCGAACCTCCAGCTCTTGGGGGTTCTTCTCGTCTCCAGCAGCCTCGTCGAGCCTCCTCCGGCCTTCCTCCCTCAGCCCTCGCCAAGTCATTCCACCGCTTCCCCAAGGACTTCCTCTCGCACGTCTTGGGGCTGCCCCCAGGCCAGCTATGGCAGCGCGACGCGGGAGCGTGCTCCCTTTTATGCTGCCCCGGGGCATGGTGACTGCTGCGTTGCCGGGTGCTGGCACTGTGACACGGGGGTGACGGGGCCCCCCCTGCGCAGCCCCGCCCGCCAGCCCTCCGCCCAGCATCCTTCCCACGAAGGCCTTTGGGCTGCTGGCCCCGAGGCAGTCCCTGCGCCCAGGAGGCTCAGGGGGCTGTCCCTGCCCTTGCTGGCCATGCCCTGGGCACAGCTGCTGGGCGTCCCGCTAAATACATCTGGACATTCAGACTCCGTCGTGAAGGCTGTTGGTCCCAGCTACATTCATTTGGTTGTGGGGATGCCAGAGGTGAAAGCAAGGCTTTGGGTTCCCTCGGCGTGAACTGTGCAGAGACGGAGAGCACGTGCAGGATGGCCTCGCCGTTCCTGACCCATGCACCAAGGGACATTTGCTACTCCCCTGCTTATGCTGAGGTCTTCTTCTGGGAAAGAAGTCCCAAATCGTTTTCTCTTCTTGACCATCTGTTTCCTTGCACTCCAGAGCTTTTCTCCTCCCTTGGCCTTCACCCTCAATACCTTTCCTGAAAGTGACGGCAGCCCTCTCAGCCTTTGCCTTGCTCCTGCTAGTCGTCTTCACCTCACCTAGAGAGTCCTGCAGGTCCCTTCCAACTCAACCCTTCTCTTCTCTTCACTTGTGTTCTATTCCCTGCACTGACGATGAGGCGAATAACAAGGAGACCGCTATTTGCCTGAAATGCCAGGGGGTTTACAGCTCCAGAAACACTTTTGAGGACACAAATCAAAAAGGATACAAGTAGAAACAGGATTTGATTTCATTTGGTTTTACTTGATTTTACTTGATTTTATTTTCTGTCTTGTTCTGTTGCTTTATGTTAGTTTAGTTTCGTTTCTTTCATGTTAGGTTATTGTATTTGATTTTATTATATTTTCTTTGGGGTTATTTCTTACTATTATATTTTATGTTGGTTTATCTTATTTTATTTTACCTTGCTTTACGCGTTCTTAGTTTGTTTTGTTATTTTATTATTTTATCATTTTATTTGATCTTATTTTCTTTTAGGCTCCTTTAGGCTATTTTGCTGAATCTCTTTCAGAGCCGATGCTCACAAGCATTAACACAATGCACATGTGCAGCCAGGAGCAGGCTGATGTGTTCTTCGGTTTAGTTTGACAAAGCATCCCTTGCAGTCTGGCAAAGGAAAGCCGCAGAAAGGAGCAGCAGGAAGACAGGCCAAGCAGTCCCTCGTTTCTCAACAGTGCAGAAGAACTTGAAGAAGGAGGATGGGTACTGACCACACACCGAAAAGTAGAAGAAGAGGAGGGGTGTGGTGCCCTGGGGTATTTTCACAAGCAGGACACGTGTCGATGACAAGCAGCCCTTTTGCCTTCCCAAACTTGCTCCGCTGTGCTTCTTGGCCAGGGAGGCATGACAAGCGCTCTCCTGCCTGCCCTGCGCTTGGATCGCGTGCAGGGAGAGCTGAAAAGCGGCAGCTCCGCATGGTGCAGCAAGCCTGCAGCCCTTCCAAGCACAGGCTGTTTTGCACAAGCAAGGACACCTCGGGAAACGCAGCCAAGGGAAGAGCAGAGCTCGCTCCTGCTCCAAACCTGCAAGGGGCAAAAGAGCCAGGGAGCGCCAGGGCACGAGGGGCGCCTCGCAGGTGCAAGAGCAGCGGGCAAGAACTGAGCCCAAAGGGCCCAGAGGAGCCCTGACAAGGGGCTGCGCTCAATGCTACGGAGGAGAAGCAGCAACCCGCGGGGGCCACCCTGGGCGTGCGCCCTGGGAGTCTAGAAAGCGTCCTCCCCCCGCCTGCGGGGCACGAGGGCCACCTTCGTGGAGCAGGAGCAGCAGGCACCTAGCCAAAACGGCCCAAAGGAGCCCTGGCAAGGGGCCGTGCTCAGTGCTGCAGAGGAAGGCAAAAAACCCCCGGGGACACTTGCTAGCCCACCGTGGGGGGAAAAAGCCTTCCTGCCCGCAGCTGCAGGGCACAAGAGGCCACCTTGGTGGTGCATGAGCAGCAGGCAGTAACCCAGCCAAAATGGCCCAGAGGAGCCCTGACAAGTGCTCATGCTCAATGCTGCAGAGGAAGGCAAAAAACCCCTGGGCACCAGAGCCAATCTGCCCCGGGGGAAAATTCCGTCCTGACCCCAGCGTCGCCAGCGATGGGCTATTCCCTGTGCACGTGAGCAAGACCTGCCTCCTCGGCCCGCAGGCTGCTCACGCCTCCCAGGAGATGCCCAACCCCGATTCTCCCTCCACCTGCTGCCACCTCAGGGCCTTCCCAGAGGGGCAAAACGCACCCCGCCTGATCCATCTGGGGGACAACGATCCTTCCTGCACCTGGCAAGGCACCAGTGGCTGCTCCAAAGCACCGGCACCCCCGCCAACATCTCTGCATCCCATTCCTCACGGCTGCTGACCCTGGCTCCGCAGGGGATGAGGATGGCGAGCTCTGCACTGCTCCTCAAGAAGGCATTCCCTTGCTCTTGCCACTGCTAGCCGGCTGAAAAGGCCAGCCAGCCTCGCGAACCTCCAGCTCTTGGGGGTTCTTCTCGTCTCCAGCAGCCTCGTCGAGCCTCCTCCGGCCTTCCTCCCTCAGCCCTCGCCAAGTCATTCCACCGCTTCCCCAAGGACTTCCTCTCGCACGTCTTGGGGCTGCCCCCAGGCCAGCTATGGCAGCGCGACGCGGGAGCGTGCTCCCTTTTATGCTGCCCCGGGGCATGGTGACTGCTGCGTTGCCGGGTGCTGGCACTGTGACACGGGGGTGACGGGGCCCCCCCTGCGCAGCCCCGCCCGCCAGCCCTCCGCCCAGCATCCTTCCCACGAAGGCCTTTGGGCTGCTGGCCCCGAGGCAGTCCCTGCGCCCAGGAGGCTCAGGGGGCTGTCCCTGCCCTTGCTGGCCATGCCCTGGGCACAGCTGCTGGGCGTCCCGCTAAATACATCTGGACATTCAGACTCCGTCGTGAAGGCTGTTGGTCCCAGCTACATTCATTTGGTTGTGGGGATGCCAGAGGTGAAAGCAAGGCTTTGGGTTCCCTCGGCGTGAACTGTGCAGAGACGGAGAGCACGTGCAGGATGGCCTCGCCGTTCCTGACCCATGCACCAAGGGACATTTGCTACTCCCCTGCTTATGCTGAGGTCTTCTTCTGGGAAAGAAGTCCCAAATCGTTTTCTCTTCTTGACCATCTGTTTCCTTGCACTCCAGAGCTTTTCTCCTCCCTTGGCCTTCACCCTCAATACCTTTCCTGAAAGTGACGGCAGCCCTCTCAGCCTTTGCCTTGCTCCTGCTAGTCGTCTTCACCTCACCTAGAGAGTCCTGCAGGTCCCTTCCAACTCAACCCTTCTCTTCTCTTCACTTGTGTTCTATTCCCTGCACTGACGATGAGGCGAATAACAAGGAGACCGCTATTTGCCTGAAATGCCAGGGGGTTTACAGCTCCAGAAACACTTTTGAGGACACAAATCAAAAAGGATACAAGTAGAAACAGGATTTGATTTCATTTGGTTTTACTTGATTTTACTTGATTTTATTTTCTGTCTTGTTCTGTTGCTTTATGTTAGTTTAGTTTCGTTTCTTTCATGTTAGGTTATTGTATTTGATTTTATTATATTTTCTTTGGGGTTATTTCTTACTATTATATTTTATGTTGGTTTATCTTATTTTATTTTACCTTGCTTTACGCGTTCTTAGTTTGTTTTGTTATTTTATTATTTTATCATTTTATTTGATCTTATTTTCTTTTAGGCTCCTTTAGGCTATTTTGCTGAATCTCTTTCAGAGCCGATGCTCACAAGCATTAACACAATGCGCATGTGCAGCCAGGAGCAGGCTGATGTGTTCTTCGGTTTAGTTTGAAAAAGCATCCCTTGCAGTCTTGCAAAGGAAAGCCGCGGAAAGGAGCAGCAGGAAGACAGGCCAAGCAGTCCCTCGTTTCTCAACAGTGCAGAAGAACTTGAAGAAGGAGGATGGGTACCGACCACACACCGAAAAGTAGAAGAAGAGGAGGGGTGTGGTGCCCTGGGGTATTTTCACAAGCAGGACACGTGTCGATGACAAGCAGCCCTTTTGCCTTCCCAAACTTGCTCCGCTGTGCTTCTTGGCCAGGGAGGCATGACAAGCGCTCTCCTGCCTGCCCTGCGCTTGGATCGCGTGCAGGGAGAGCTGAAAAGCTGCAGCTCCGCATGGTGCAGCAAGCCTGCAGCCCTTCCAAGCACAGGCTGTTTTGCACAAGCAAGGACACCTCGGGAAACGCAGCCAAGGGAAGAGCAGAGCTCGCTCCTGCTCCAAACCTGCAAGGGGCAAAAGAGCCAGGGAGCGCCAGGGCACGAGGGGCGCCTCGCAGGTGCAAGAGCAGCGGGCAAGAACTGAGCCCAAAGGGCCCAGAGGAGCCCTGACAAGGGGCTGCGCTCAATGCTACGGAGGAGAAGCAGCAACCCACGGGGGCCACCCTGGGCGTGCGCCCTGGGAGTCTAGAAAGCGTCCTCCCCCCGCCTGCGGGGCACGAGGGCCACCTTCGTGGAGCAGGAGCAGCAGGCACCTAGCCAAAACGGCCCAAAGGAGCCCTGGCAAGGGGCCGTGCTCAGTGCTGCAGAGGAAGGCAAAAAACCCCCGGGGACACTTGCTAGCCCACCGTGGGGGGAAAAAGCCTTCCTGCCCGCAGCTGCAGGGCACAAGAGGCCACCTTGGTGGTGCATGAGCAGCAGGCAGTAACCCAGCCAAAATGGCCCAGAGGAGCCCTGACAAGTGCTCATGCTCAATGCTGCAGAGGAAGGCAAAAAACCCCTGGGCACCAGAGCCAATCTGCCCCGGGGGAAAATTCCGTCCTGACCCCAGCGTCGCCAGCGATGGGCTATTCCCTGTGCACGTGAGCAAGACCTGCCTCCTCGGCCCGCAGGCTGCTCACGCCTCCCAGGAGATGCCCAACCCCGATTCTCCCTCCACCTGCTGCCACCTCAGGGCCTTCCCAGAGGGGCAAAACGCACCCCGCCTGATCCATCTGGGGGACAACGATCCTTCCTGCACCTGGCAAGGCACCAGTGGCTGCTCCAAAGCACCGGCACCCCCGCCAACATCTCTGCATCCCATTCCTCACGGCTGCTGACCCTGGCTCCGCAGGGGATGAGGATGGCGAGCTCTGCACTGCTCCTCAAGAAGGCATTCCCTTGCTCTTGCCACTGCTAGCCGGCTGAAAAGGCCAGCCAGCCTCGCGAACCTCCAGCTCTTGGGGGTTCTTCTTGTCTCCAGCAGCCTCGTCGAGCCTCCTCCGGCCTTCCTCCCTCAGCCCTCGCCAAGTCATTCCACCGCTTCCCCAAGGACTTCCTCTCGCACGTCTTGGGGCTGACCCCAGGCCAGCTATGGCAGCGCGACGCGGGAGCGTGCTCCCTTTTATGCTGCCCCGGGGCATGGTGACTGCTGCGTTGCCGGGTGCTGGCACTGTGACACGGGGGTGACGGGGCCCCCCCTGCGCAGCCCCGCCCGCCGGCCCTCCACCCAGCATCCTTCCCACGAAGGCCTTTGGGCTGCTGGCCCCGAGGCAGTCCCTGCGCCCAGGAGGCTCAGGGGGCTGTCCCTGCCCTTGCTGGCCATGCCCTGGGCACAGCTGCTGGGCGTCCCGCTAAATACATCTGGACATTCAGACTCCGTCGTGAAGGCTGTTGGTCCCAGCTACATTCATTTGGTTGTGGGGATGCCAGAGGTGAAAGCAAGGCTTTGGGTTCCCTCGGCGTGAACTGTGCAGAGACGGAGAGCACGTGCAGGATGGCCTCGCCGTTCCTGACCCATGCACCAAGGGACATTTGCTACTCCCCTGCTTATGCTGAGGTCTTCTTCTGGGAAAGAAGTCCCAAATCGTTTTCTCTTCTTGACCATCTGTTTCCTTGCACTCCAGAGCTTTTCTCCTCCCTTGGCCTTCACCCTCAATACCTTTCCTGAAAGTGACGGCAGCCCTCTCAGCCTTTGCCTTGCTCCTGCTAGTCGTCTTCACCTCACCTAGAGAGTCCTGCAGGTCCCTTCCAACTCAACCCTTCTCTTCTCTTCACTTGTGTTCTATTCCCTGCACTGACGATGAGGCGAATAACAAGGAGACCGCTATTTGCCTGAAATGCCAGGGGGTTTACAGCTCCAGAAACACTTTTGAGGACACAAATCAAAAAGGATACAAGTAGAAACAGGATTTGATTTCATTTGGTTTTACTTGATTTTACTTGATTTTATTTTCTGTCTTGTTCTGTTGCTTTATGTTAGTTTAGTTTCGTTTCTTTCATGTTAGGTTATTGTATTTGATTTTATTATATTTTCTTTGGGGTTATTTCTTACTATTATATTTTATGTTGGTTTATCTTATTTTATTTTACCTTGCTTTACGCGTTCTTAGTTTGTTTTGTTATTTTATTATTTTATCATTTTATTTGATCTTATTTTCTTTTAGGCTCCTTTAGGCTATTTTGCTGAATCTCTTTCAGAGCCGATGCTCACAAGCATTAACACAATGCGCATGTGCAGCCAGGAGCAGGCTGATGTGTTCTTCGGTTTAGTTTGACAAAGCATCCCTTGCAGTCTGGCAAAGGAAAGCCGCGGAAAGGAGCAGCAGGAAGACAGGCCAAGCAGTCCCTCGTTTCTCAACAGTGCAGAAGAACTTGAAGAAGGAGGATGGGTACCGACCACACACCGAAAAGTGGAAGAAGAGGAGGGGTGTGGTGCCCTGGGGTATTTTCACAAGCAGGACACGTGTCGATGACAAGCAGCCCTTTTGCCTTCCCAAACTTGCTCCGCTGTGCTTCTTGGCCAGGGAGGCATGACAAGCGCTCTCCTGCCTGCCCTGCGCTTGGATCGCGTGCAGGGAGAGCTGAAAAGCTGCAGCTCCGCATGGTGCAGCAAGCCTGCAGCCCTTCCAAGCACAGGCTGTTTTGCACAAGCAAGGACACCTCGGGAAACGCAGCCAAGGGAAGAGCAGAGCTCGCTCCTGCTCCAAACCTGCAAGGGGCAAAAGAGCCAGGGAGCGCCAGGGCACGAGGGGCGCCTCGCAGGTGCAAGAGCAGCGGGCAAGAACTGAGCCCAAAGGGCCCAGAGGAGCCCTGACAAGGGGCTGCGCTCAATGCTACGGAGGAGAAGCAGCAACCCGCGGGGGCCACCCTGGGCGTGCGCCCTGGGAGTCTAGAAAGCGTCCTCCCCCCGCCTGCGGGGCACGAGGGCCACCTTCGTGGAGCAGGAGCAGCAGGCACCTAGCCAAAACGGCCCAAAGGAGCCCTGGCAAGGGGCCGTGCTCAGTGCTGCAGAGGAAGGCAAAAAACCCCCGGGGACACTTGCTAGCCCACCGTGGGGGGAAAAAAGCCTTCCTGCCCGCAGCTGCAGGGCACGAGAGGCCACCTTGGTGGTGCATGAGCAGCAGGCAGTAACCCAGCCAAAATGGCCCAGAGGAGCCCTGACAAGTGCTCATGCTCAATGCTGCAGAGGAAGGCAAAAAACCCCTGGGCACCAGAGCCAATCTGCCCCGGGGGAAAATTCCTTCCTGACCCCAGCGTCGCCAGCGATGGGCTATTCCCTGAGCACGTGAGCAAGACCTGCCTCCTCGGCCCGCAGGCTGCTCACGCCTCCCAGGAGATGCCCAACCCCGATTCTCCCTCCACTTGCTGCCACCTCAGGGCCTTCCCAGAGGGGCAAAACGCACCCCGCCTGATCCATCTGGGGGACAACGATCCTTCCTGCGCCTGGCAAGGCACCAGTGGCTGCTCCAAAGCACCGGCACCCCCGCCAACATCTCTGCATCCCATTCCTCACGGCTGCTGACCCTGGCTCCGCAGGGGATGAGGATGGCGAGCTCTGCACTGCTCCTCAAGAAGGCATTCCCTTGCTCTTGCCACTGCTAGCCGGCTGAAAAGGCCAGCCAGCCTCGCGAACCTCCAGCTCTTGGGGGTTCTTCTCGTCTCCAGCAGCCTCGTCGAGCCTCCTCCGGCCTTCCTCCCTCAGCCCTCGCCAAGTCATTCCACCGCTTCCCCAAGGACTTCCTCTCGCACGTCTTGGGGCTGCCCCCAGGCCAGCTATGGCAGCGCGACGCGGGAGCGTGCTCCCTTTTATGCTGCCCCGGGGCATGGTGACTGCTGCGTTGCCGGGTGCTGGCACTGTGACACGGGGGTGACGGGGCCCCCCCTGCGCAGCCCCGCCCGCCAGCCCTCCGCCCAGCATCCTTCCCACGAAGGCCTTTGGGCTGCTGGCCCCGAGGCAGTCCCTGCGCCCAGGAGGCTCAGGGGGCTGTCCCTGCCCTTGCTGGCCATGCCCTGGGCACAGCTGCTGGGCGTCCCGCTAAATACATCTGGACATTCAGACTCCGTCGTGAAGGCTGTTGGTCCCAGCTACATTCATTTGGTTGTGGGGATGCCAGAGGTGAAAGCAAGGCTTTGGGTTCCCTCGGCGTGAACTGTGCAGAGACGGAGAGCACGTGCAGGATGGCCTCGCCGTTCCGGACCCATGCACCAAGGGACATTTGCTACTCCCCTGCTTATGCTGAGGTCTTCTTCTGGGAAAGAAGTCCCAAATCGTTTTCTCTTCTTGACCATCTGTTTCCTTGCACTCCAGAGCTTTTCTCCTCCCTTGGCCTTCACCCTCAATACCTTTCCTGAAAGTGACGGCAGCCCTCTCAGCCTTTGCCTTGCTCCTGCTAGTCGTCTTCACCTCACCTAGAGAGTCCTGCAGGTCCCTTCCAACTCAACCCTTCTCTTCTCTTCACTTGTGTTCTATTCCCTGCACTGACGATGAGGCGAATAACAAGGAGACCGCTATTTGCCTGAAATGCCAGGGGGTTTACAGCTCCAGAAACACTTTTGAGGACACAAATCAAAAAGGATACAAGTAGAAACAGGATTTGATTTCATTTGGTTTTACTTGATTTTACTTGATTTTATTTTCTGTCTTGTTCTGTTGCTTTATGTTAGTTTAGTTTTGTTTCTTTCATGTTAGGTTATTGTATTTGATTTTATTATATTTTCTTTGGGGTTATTTCTTACTATTATATTTTATGTTGGTTTATCTTATTTTATTTTACCTTGCTTTACGCGTTCTTAGTTTGTTTTGTTATTTTATTATTTTATCATTTTATTTGATCTTATTTTCTTTTAGACTCCTTTAGGCTATTTTGCTGAATCTCTTTCAGAGCCGATGCTCACAAGCATTAACACAATGCGCATGTGCAGCCAGGAGCAGGCTGATGTGTTCTTCGGTTTAGTTTGAAAAAGCATCCCTTGCAGTCTGGCAAAGGAAAGCCGCAGAAAGGAGCAGCAGGAAGACAGGCCAAGCAGTCCCTCGTTTCTCAACAGTGCAGAAGAACTTGAAGAAGGAGGATGGGTACCGACCACACACCGAAAAGTGGAAGAAGAGGAGGGGTGTGGTGCCCTGGGGTATTTTCACAAGTAGGACACGTGTTGATGACAAGCAGCCCTTTTGCCTTCCCAAACTTGCTCCGCTGTGCTTCTTGGCCAGGGAGGCATGACAAGCGCTCTCCTGCCTGCCCTGCGCTTGGATCGCGTGCAGGGAGAGCTGAAAAGCGGCAGCTCCGCATGGTGCAGCAAGCCTGCAGCCCTTCCAAGCACAGGCTGTTTTGCACAAGCAAGGACACCTCGGGAAACGCAGCCAAGGGAAGAGCAGAGCTCGCTCCTGCTCCAAACCTGCAAGGGGCAAAAGAGCCAGGGAGCGCCAGGGCACGAGTGGCGCCTCGCAGGTGCAAGAGCAGCGGGCAAGAACTGAGCCCAAAGGGCCCAGAGGAGCCCTGACAAGGGGCTGCGCTCAATGCTACGGAGGAGAAGCAGCAACCCGCGGGGGCCACCCTGGGCGTGCGCCCTGGGAGTCTAGAAAGCGTCCTCCCCCCGCCTGCGGGGCACGAGGGCCACCTTCGTGGAGCAGGAGCAGCAGGCACCTAGCCAAAACGGCCCAAAGGAGCCCTGGCAAGGGGCCGTGCTCAGTGCTGCAGAGGAAGGCAAAAAACCCCCGGGGACACTTGCTAGCCCACCGTGGGGGGAAAAAGCCTTCCTCCCCGCAGCTGCAGGGCACGAGAGGCCACCTTGGTGGTGCATGAGCAGCAGGCAGTAACCCAGCCAAAATGGCCCAGAGGAGCCCTGACAAGTGCTCATGCTCAATGCTGCAGAGGAAGGCAAAAAACCCCTGGGCACCAGAGCCAATCTGCCCCGGGGGAAAATTCCGTCCTGACCCCAGCGTCGCCAGCGATGGGCTATTCCCTGTGCACGTGAGCAAGACCTGCCTCCTCGGCCCGCAGGCTGCTCACGCCTCCCAGGAGATGCCCAACCCCGATTCTCCCTCCACCTGCTGCCACCTCAGGGCCTTCCCAGAGGGGCAAAACGCACCCCGCCTGATCCATCTGGGGGACAACGATCCTTCCTGCACCTGGCAAGGCACCAGTGGCTGCTCCAAAGCACCGGCACCCCCGCCAACATCTCTGCATCCCATTCCTCACGGCTGCTGACCCTGGCTCCGCAGGGGATGAGGATGGCGAGCTCTGCACTGCTCCTCAAGAAGGCATTCCCTTGCTCTTGCCACTGCTAGCCGGCTGAAAAGGCCAGCCAGCCTCGCGAACCTCCAGCTCTTGGGGGTTCTTCTCGTCTCCAGCAGCCTCGTCGAGCCTCCTCCGGCCTTCCTCCCTCAGCCCTCGCCAAGTCATTCCACCGCTTCCCCAAGGACTTCCTCTCGCACGTCTTGGGGCTGCCCCCAGGCCAGCTATGGCAGCGCGACGCGGGAGCGTGCTCCCTTTTATGCTGCCCCGGGGCATGGTGACTGCTGCGTTGCCGGGTGCTGGCACTGTGACACGGGGGTGACGGGGCCCCCCCTGCGCAGCCCCGCCCGCCAGCCCTCCGCCCAGCATCCTTCCCACGAAGGCCTTTGGGCTGCTGGCCCCGAGGCAGTCCCTGCGCCCAGGAGGCTCAGGGGGCTGTCCCTGCCCTTGCTGGCCATGCCCTGGGCACAGCTGCTGGGCGTCCCGCTAAATACATCTGGACATTCAGACTCCGTCGTGAAGGCTGTTGGTCCCAGCTACATTCATTTGGTTGTGGGGATGCCAGAGGTGAAAGCAAGGCTTTGGGTTCCCTCGGCGTGAACTGTGCAGAGACGGAGAGCACGTGCAGGATGGCCTCGCCGTTCCTGACCCATGCACCAAGGGACATTTGCTACTCCCCTGCTTATGCTGAGGTCTTCTTCTGGGAAAGAAGTCCCAAATCGTTTTCTCTTCTTGACCATCTGTTTCCTTGCACTCCAGAGCTTTTCTCCTCCCTTGGCCTTCACCCTCAATACCTTTCCTGAAAGTGACGGCAGCCCTCTCAGCCTTTGCCTTGCTCCTGCTAGTCGTCTTCACCTCACCTAGAGAGTCCTGCAGGTCCCTTCCAACTCAACCCTTCTCTTCTCTTCACTTGTGTTCTATTCCCTGCACTGACGATGAGGCGAATAACAAGGAGACCGCTATTTGCCTGAAATGCCAGGGGGTTTACAGCTCCAGAAACACTTTTGAGGACACAAATCAAAAAGGATACAAGTAGAAACAGGATTTGATTTCATTTGGTTTTACTTGATTTTACTTGATTTTATTTTCTGTCTTGTTCTGTTGCTTTATGTTAGTTTAGTTTCGTTTCTTTCATGTTAGGTTATTGTATTTGATTTTATTATATTTTCTTTGGGGTTATTTCTTACTATTATATTTTATGTTGGTTTATCTTATTTTATTTTACCTTGCTTTACGCGTTCTTAGTTTGTTTTGTTATTTTATTATTTTATCATTTTATTTGATCTTATTTTCTTTTAGGCTCCTTTAGGCTATTTTGCTGAATCTCTTTCAGAGCCGATGCTCACAAGCATTAACACAATGCACATGTGCAGCCAGGAGCAGGCTGATGTGTTCTTCGGTTTAGTTTGACAAAGCATCCCTTGCAGTCTGGCAAAGGAAAGCCGCAGAAAGGAGCAGCAGGAAGACAGGCCAAGCAGTCCCTCGTTTCTCAACAGTGCAGAAGAACTTGAAGAAGGAGGATGGGTACTGACCACACACCGAAAAGTAGAAGAAGAGGAGGGGTGTGGTGCCCTGGGGTATTTTCACAAGCAGGACACGTGTCGATGACAAGCAGCCCTTTTGCCTTCCCAAACTTGCTCCGCTGTGCTTCTTGGCCAGGGAGGCATGACAAGCGCTCTCCTGCCTGCCCTGCGCTTGGATCGCGTGCAGGGAGAGCTGAAAAGCGGCAGCTCCGCATGGTGCAGCAAGCCTGCAGCCCTTCCAAGCACAGGCTGTTTTGCACAAGCAAGGACACCTCGGGAAACGCAGCCAAGGGAAGAGCAGAGCTCGCTCCTGCTCCAAACCTGCAAGGGGCAAAAGAGCCAGGGAGCGCCAGGGCACGAGGGGCGCCTCGCAGGTGCAAGAGCAGCGGGCAAGAACTGAGCCCAAAGGGCCCAGAGGAGCCCTGACAAGGGGCTGCGCTCAATGCTACGGAGGAGAAGCAGCAACCCGCGGGGGCCACCCTGGGCGTGCGCCCTGGGAGTCTAGAAAGCGTCCTCCCCCCGCCTGCGGGGCACGAGGGCCACCTTCGTGGAGCAGGAGCAGCAGGCACCTAGCCAAAACGGCCCAAAGGAGCCCTGGCAAGGGGCCGTGCTCAGTGCTGCAGAGGAAGGCAAAAAACCCCCGGGGACACTTGCTAGCCCACCGTGGGGGGAAAAAGCCTTCCTGCCCGCAGCTGCAGGGCACAAGAGGCCACCTTGGTGGTGCATGAGCAGCAGGCAGTAACCCAGCCAAAATGGCCCAGAGGAGCCCTGACAAGTGCTCATGCTCAATGCTGCAGAGGAAGGCAAAAAACCCCTGGGCACCAGAGCCAATCTGCCCCGGGGGAAAATTCCGTCCTGACCCCAGCGTCGCCAGCGATGGGCTATTCCCTGTGCACGTGAGCAAGACCTGCCTCCTCGGCCCGCAGGCTGCTCACGCCTCCCAGGAGATGCCCAACCCCGATTCTCCCTCCACCTGCTGCCACCTCAGGGCCTTCCCAGAGGGGCAAAACGCACCCCGCCTGATCCATCTGGGGGACAACGATCCTTCCTGCACCTGGCAAGGCACCAGTGGCTGCTCCAAAGCACCGGCACCCCCGCCAACATCTCTGCATCCCATTCCTCACGGCTGCTGACCCTGGCTCCGCAGGGGATGAGGATGGCGAGCTCTGCACTGCTCCTCAAGAAGGCATTCCCTTGCTCTTGCCACTGCTAGCCGGCTGAAAAGGCCAGCCAGCCTCGCGAACCTCCAGCTCTTGGGGGTTCTTCTCGTCTCCAGCAGCCTCGTCGAGCCTCCTCCGGCCTTCCTCCCTCAGCCCTCGCCAAGTCATTCCACCGCTTCCCCAAGGACTTCCTCTCGCACGTCTTGGGGCTGCCCCCAGGCCAGCTATGGCAGCGCGACGCGGGAGCGTGCTCCCTTTTATGCTGCCCCGGGGCATGGTGACTGCTGCGTTGCCGGGTGCTGGCACTGTGACACGGGGGTGACGGGGCCCCCCCTGCGCAGCCCCGCCCGCCAGCCCTCCGCCCAGCATCCTTCCCACGAAGGCCTTTGGGCTGCTGGCCCCGAGGCAGTCCCTGCGCCCAGGAGGCTCAGGGGGCTGTCCCTGCCCTTGCTGGCCATGCCCTGGGCACAGCTGCTGGGCGTCCCGCTAAATACATCTGGACATTCAGACTCCGTCGTGAAGGCTGTTGGTCCCAGCTACATTCATTTGGTTGTGGGGATGCCAGAGGTGAAAGCAAGGCTTTGGGTTCCCTCGGCGTGAACTGTGCAGAGACGGAGAGCACGTGCAGGATGGCCTCGCCGTTCCTGACCCATGCACCAAGGGACATTTGCTACTCCCCTGCTTATGCTGAGGTCTTCTTCTGGGAAAGAAGTCCCAAATCGTTTTCTCTTCTTGACCATCTGTTTCCTTGCACTCCAGAGCTTTTCTCCTCCCTTGGCCTTCACCCTCAATACCTTTCCTGAAAGTGACGGCAGCCCTCTCAGCCTTTGCCTTGCTCCTGCTAGTCGTCTTCACCTCACCTAGAGAGTCCTGCAGGTCCCTTCCAACTCAACCCTTCTCTTCTCTTCACTTGTGTTCTATTCCCTGCACTGACGATGAGGCGAATAACAAGGAGACCGCTATTTGCCTGAAATGCCAGGGGGTTTACAGCTCCAGAAACACTTTTGAGGACACAAATCAAAAAGGATACAAGTAGAAACAGGATTTGATTTCATTTGGTTTTACTTGATTTTACTTGATTTTATTTTCTGTCTTGTTCTGTTGCTTTATGTTAGTTTAGTTTCGTTTCTTTCATGTTAGGTTATTGTATTTGATTTTATTATATTTTCTTTGGGGTTATTTCTTACTATTATATTTTATGTTGGTTTATCTTATTTTATTTTACCTTGCTTTACGCGTTCTTAGTTTGTTTTGTTATTTTATTATTTTATCATTTTATTTGATCTTATTTTCTTTTAGGCTCCTTTAGGCTATTTTGCTGAATCTCTTTCAGAGCCGATGCTCACAAGCATTAACACAATGCGCATGTGCAGCCAGGAGCAGGCTGATGTGTTCTTCGGTTTAGTTTGAAAAAGCATCCCTTGCAGTCTTGCAAAGGAAAGCCGCAGAAAGGAGCAGCAGGAAGACAGGCCAAGCAGTCCCTCGTTTCTCAACAGTGCAGAAGAACTTGAAGAAGGAGGATGGGTACCGACCACACACCGAAAAGTAGAAGAAGAGGAGGGGTGTGGTGCCCTGGGGTATTTTCACAAGCAGGACACGTGTCGATGACAAGCAGCCCTTTTGCCTTCCCAAACTTGCTCCGCTGTGCTTCTTGGCCAGGGAGGCATGACAAGCGCTCTCCTGCCTGCCCTGCGCTTGGATCGCGTGCAGGGAGAGCTGAAAAGCTGCAGCTCCGCATGGTGCAGCAAGCCTGCAGCCCTTCCAAGCACAGGCTGTTTTGCACAAGCAAGGACACCTCGGGAAACGCAGCCAAGGGAAGAGCAGAGCTCGCTCCTGCTCCAAACCTGCAAGGGGCAAAAGAGCCAGGGAGCGCCAGGGCACGAGGGGCGCCTCGCAGGTGCAAGAGCAGCGGGCAAGAATTGAGCCCAAAGGGCCCAGAGGAGCCCTGACAAGGGGCTGCGCTCAATGCTACGGAGGAGAAGCAGCAACCCACGGGGGCCACCCTGGGCGTGCGCCCTGGGAGTCTAGAAAGCGTCCTCCCCCCGCCTGCGGGGCACGAGGGCCACCTTCGTGGAGCAGGAGCAGCAGGCACCTAGCCAAAACGGCCCAAAGGAGCCCTGGCAAGGGGCCGTGCTCAGTGCTGCAGAGGAAGGCAAAAAACCCCCGGGGACACTTGCTAGCCCACCGTGGGGGGAAAAAGCCTTCCTGCCCGCAGCTGCAGGGCACAAGAGGCCACCTTGGTGGTGCATGAGCAGCAGGCAGTAACCCAGCCAAAATGGCCCAGAGGAGCCCTGACAAGTGCTCATGCTCAATGCTGCAGAGGAAGGCAAAAAACCCCTGGGCACCAGAGCCAATCTGCCCCGGGGGAAAATTCCGTCCTGACCCCAGCGTCGCCAGCGATGGGCTATTCCCTGTGCACGTGAGCAAGACCTGCCTCCTCGGCCCGCAGGCTGCTCACGCCTCCCAGGAGATGCCCAACCCCGATTCTCCCTCCACCTGCTGCCACCTCAGGGCCTTCCCAGAGGGGCAAAACGCACCCCGCCTGATCCATCTGGGGGACAACGATCCTTCCTGCACCTGGCAAGGCACCAGTGGCTGCTCCAAAGCACCGGCACCCCCGCCAACATCTCTGCATCCCATTCCTCACGGCTGCTGACCCTGGCTCCGCAGGGGATGAGGATGGCGAGCTCTGCACTGCTCCTCAAGAAGGCATTCCCTTGCTCTTGCCACTGCTAGCCGGCTGAAAAGGCCAGCCAGCCTCGCGAACCTCCAGCTCTTGGGGGTTCTTCTTGTCTCCAGCAGCCTCGTCGAGCCTCCTCCGGCCTTCCTCCCTCAGCCCTCGCCAAGTCATTCCACCGCTTCCCCAAGGACTTCCTCTCGCACGTCTTGGGGCTGCCCCCAGGCCAGCTATGGCAGCGCGACGCGGGAGCGTGCTCCCTTTTATGCTGCCCCGGGGCATGGTGACTGCTGCGTTGCCGGGTGCTGGCACTGTGACACGGGGGTGACGGGGCCCCCCCTGCGCAGCCCCGCCCGCCGGCCCTCCACCCAGCATCCTTCCCACGAAGGCCTTTGGGCTGCTGGCCCCGAGGCAGTCCCTGCGCCCAGGAGGCTCAGGGGGCTGTCCCTGCCCTTGCTGGCCATGCCCTGGGCACAGCTGCTGGGCGTCCCGCTAAATACATCTGGACATTCAGACTCCGTCGTGAAGGCTGTTGGTCCCAGCTACATTCATTTGGTTGTGGGGATGCCAGAGGTGAAAGCAAGGCTTTGGGTTCCCTCGGCGTGAACTGTGCAGAGACGGAGAGCACGTGCAGGATGGCCTCGCCGTTCCTGACCCATGCACCAAGGGACATTTGCTACTCCCCTGCTTATGCTGAGGTCTTCTTCTGGGAAAGAAGTCCCAAATCGTTTTCTCTTCTTGACCATCTGTTTCCTTGCACTCCAGAGCTTTTCTCCTCCCTTGGCCTTCACCCTCAATACCTTTCCTGAAAGTGACGGCAGCCCTCTCAGCCTTTGCCTTGCTCCTGCTAGTCGTCTTCACCTCACCTAGAGAGTCCTGCAGGTCCCTTCCAACTCAACCCTTCTCTTCTCTTCACTTGTGTTCTATTCCCTGCACTGACGATGAGGCGAATAACAAGGAGACCGCTATTTGCCTGAAATGCCAGGGGGTTTACAGCTCCAGAAACACTTTTGAGGACACAAATCAAAAAGGATACAAGTAGAAACAGGATTTGATTTCATTTGGTTTTACTTGATTTTACTTGATTTTATTTTCTGTCTTGTTCTGTTGCTTTATGTTAGTTTAGTTTCGTTTCTTTCATGTTAGGTTATTGTATTTGATTTTATTATATTTTCTTTGGGGTTATTTCTTACTATTATATTTTATGTTGGTTTATCTTATTTTATTTTACCTTGCTTTACGCGTTCTTAGTTTGTTTTGTTATTTTATTATTTTATCATTTTATTTGATCTTATTTTCTTTTAGGCTCCTTTAGGCTATTTTGCTGAATCTCTTTCAGAGCCGATGCTCACAAGCATTAACACAATGCGCATGTGCAGCCAGGAGCAGGCTGATGTGTTCTTCGGTTTAGTTTGACAAAGCATCCCTTGCAGTCTGGCAAAGGAAAGCCGCGGAAAGGAGCAGCAGGAAGACAGGCCAAGCAGTCCCTCGTTTCTCAACAGTGCAGAAGAACTTGAAGAAGGAGGATGGGTACCGACCACACACCGAAAAGTGGAAGAAGAGGAGGGGTGTGGTGCCCTGGGGTATTTTCACAAGCAGGACACGTGTCGATGACAAGCAGCCCTTTTGCCTTCCCAAACTTGCTCCGCTGTGCTTCTTGGCCAGGGAGGCATGACAAGCGCTCTCCTGCCTGCCCTGCGCTTGGATCGCGTGCAGGGAGAGCTGAAAAGCTGCAGCTCCGGATGGTGCAGCAAGCCTGCAGCCCTTCCAAGCACAGGCTGTTTTGCACAAGCAAGGACACCTCGGGAAACGCAGCCAAGGGAAGAGCAGAGCTCGCTCCTGCTCCAAACCTGCAAGGGGCAAAAGAGCCAGGGAGCGCCAGGGCACGAGGGGCGCCTCGCAGGTGCAAGAGCAGCGGGCAAGAACTGAGCCCAAAGGGCCCAGAGGAGCCCTGACAAGGGGCTGCGCTCAATGCTACGGAGGAGAAGCAGCAACCCGCGGGGGCCACCCTGGGCGTGCGCCCTGGGAGTCTAGAAAGCGTCCTCCCCCCGCCTGCGGGGCACGAGGGCCACCTTCGTGGAGCAGGAGCAGCAGGCACCTAGCCAAAACGGCCCAAAGGAGCCCTGGCAAGGGGCCGTGCTCAGTGCTGCAGAGGAAGGCAAAAAACCCCCGGGGACACTTGCTAGCCCACCGTGGGGGGAAAAAAGCCTTCCTGCCCGCAGCTGCAGGGCACGAGAGGCCACCTTGGTGGTGCATGAGCAGCAGGCAGTAACCCAGCCAAAATGGCCCAGAGGAGCCCTGACAAGTGCTCATGCTCAATGCTGCAGAGGAAGGCAAAAAACCCCTGGGCACCAGAGCCAATCTGCCCCGGGGGAAAATTCCTTCCTGACCCCAGCGTCGCCAGCGATGGGCTATTCCCTGAGCACGTGAGCAAGACCTGCCTCCTCGGCCCGCAGGCTGCTCACGCCTCCCAGGAGATGCCCAACCCCGATTCTCCCTCCACCTGCTGCCACCTCAGGGCCTTCCCAGAGGGGCAAAACGCACCCCGCCTGATCCATCTGGGGGACAACGATCCTTCCTGCGCCTGGCAAGGCACCAGTGGCTGCTCCAAAGCACCGGCACCCCCGCCAACATCTCTGCATCCCATTCCTCACGGCTGCTGACCCTGGCTCCGCAGGGGATGAGGATGGCGAGCTCTGCACTGCTCCTCAAGAAGGCATTCCCTTGCTCTTGCCACTGCTAGCCGGCTGAAAAGGCCAGCCAGCCTCGCGAACCTCCAGCTCTTGGGGGTTCTTCTCGTCTCCAGCAGCCTCGTCGAGCCTCCTCCGGCCTTCCTCCCTCAGCCCTCGCCAAGTCATTCCACCGCTTCCCCAAGGACTTCCTCTCGCACGTCTTGGGGCTGCCCCCAGGCCAGCTATGGCAGCGCGACGCGGGAGCGTGCTCCCTTTTATGCTGCCCCGGGGCATGGTGACTGCTGCGTTGCCGGGTGCTGGCACTGTGACACGGGGGTGACGGGGCCCCCCCTGCGCAGCCCCGCCCGCCAGCCCTCCGCCCAGCATCCTTCCCACGAAGGCCTTTGGGCTGCTGGCCCCGAGGCAGTCCCTGCGCCCAGGAGGCTCAGGGGGCTGTCCCTGCCCTTGCTGGCCATGCCCTGGGCACAGCTGCTGGGCGTCCCGCTAAATACATCTGGACATTCAGACTCCGTCGTGAAGGCTGTTGGTCCCAGCTACATTCATTTGGTTGTGGGGATGCCAGAGGTGAAAGCAAGGCTTTGGGTTCCCTCGGCGTGAACTGTGCAGAGACGGAGAGCACGTGCAGGATGGCCTCGCCGTTCCGGACCCATGCACCAAGGGACATTTGCTACTCCCCTGCTTATGCTGAGGTCTTCTTCTGGGAAAGAAGTCCCAAATCGTTTTCTCTTCTTGACCATCTGTTTCCTTGCACTCCAGAGCTTTTCTCCTCCCTTGGCCTTCACCCTCAATACCTTTCCTGAAAGTGACGGCAGCCCTCTCAGCCTTTGCCTTGCTCCTGCAAGTCGTCTTCACCTCACCTAGAGAGTCCTGCAGGTCCCTTCCAACTCAACCCTTCTCTTCTCTTCACTTGTGTTCTATTCCCTGCACTGACGATGAGGCGAATAACAAGGAGACCGCTATTTGCCTGAAATGCCAGGGGGTTTACAGCTCCAGAAACACTTTTGAGGACTCAAATCAAAAAGGATACAAGTAGAAACAGGATTTGATTTCATTTGGTTTTACTTGATTTCACTTGATTTTATTTTCTGTCTTGTTCTGTTGCTTTATGTTAGTTTAGTTTCGTTTCTTTCATGTTAGGTTATTGTATTTGATTTTATTATATTTTCTTTGGGGTTATTTCTTACTATTATATTTTATGTTGGTTTATCTTATTTTATTTTACCTTGCTTTACGCGTTCTTAGTTTGTTTTGTTATTTTATTATTTTATCATTTTATTTGATCTTATTTTCTTTTAGGCTCCTTTAGGCTATTTTGCTGAATCTCTTTCAGAGCCGATGCTCACAAGCATTAACACAATGCGCATGTGCAGCCAGGAGCAGGCTGATGTGTTCTTCGGTTTAGTTTGACAAAGCATCCCTTGCAGTCTGGCAAAGGAAAGCCGCAGAAAGGAGCAGCAGGAAGACAGGCCAAGCAGTCCCTCGTTTCTCAACAGTGCAGAAGAACTTGAAGAAGGAGGATGGGTACCGACCACACACCGAAAAGTAGAAGAAGAGGAGGGGTGTGGTGCCCTGGGGTATTTTCACAAGCAGGACACGTGTCGATGACAAGCAGCCCTTTTGCCTTCCCAAACTTTCTCCGCTGTGCTTCTTGGCCAGGGAGGCATGACAAGCGCTCTCCTGCCTGCCCTGCGCTTGGATCGCGTGCAGGGAGAGCTGAAAAGCTGCAGCTCCGCATGGTGCAGCAAGCCTGCAGCCCTTCCAAGCACAGGCTGTTTTGCACAAGCAAGGACACCTCGGGAAACGCAGCCAAGGGAAGAGCAGAGCTCGCTCCTGCTCCAAACCTGCAAGGGGCAAAAGAGCCAGGGAGCGCCAGGGCACGAGGGGCGCCTCGCAGGTGCAAGAGCAGCGGGCAAGAATTGAGCCCAAAGGGCCCAGAGGAGCCCTGACAAGGGGCTGCGCTCAATGCTACGGAGGAGAAGCAGCAACCCACGGGGGCCACCCTGGGCGTGCGCCCTGGGAGTCTAGAAAGCGTCCTCCCCCCGCCTGCGGGGCACGAGGGCCACCTTCGTGGAGCAGGAGCAGCAGGCACCTAGCCAAAACGGCCCAAAGGAGCCCTGGCAAGGGGCCGTGCTCAGTGCTGCAGAGGAAGGCAAAAAACCCCCGGGGACACTTGCTAGCCCACCGTGGGGGGAAAAAGCCTTCCTGCCCGCAGCTGCAGGGCACAAGAGGCCACCTTGGTGGTGCATGAGCAGCAGGCAGTAACCCAGCCAAAATGGCCCAGAGGAGCCCTGACAAGTGCTCATGCTCAATGCTGCAGAGGAAGGCAAAAAACCCCTGGGCACCAGAGCCAATCTGCCCCGGGGGAAAATTCCTTCCTGACCCCAGCGTCGCCAGCGATGGGCTATTCCCTGTGCACGTGAGCAAGACCTGCCTCCTCGGCCCGCAGGCTGCTCACGCCTCCCAGGAGATGCCCAACCCCGATTCTCCCTCCACCTGCTGCCACCTCAGGGCCTTCCCAGAGGGGCAAAACGCACCCCGCCTGATCCATCTGGGGGACAACGATCCTTCCTGCACCTGGCAAGGCACCAGTGGCTGCTCCAAAGCACCGGCACCCCCGCCAACATCTCTGCATCCCATTCCTCACGGCTGCTGACCCTGGCTCCGCAGGGGATGAGGATGGCGAGCTCTGCACTGCTCCTCAAGAAGGCATTCCCTTGCTCTTGCCACTGCTAGCCGGCTGAAAAGGCCAGCCAGCCTCGCGAACCTCCAGCTCTTGGGGGTTCTTCTTGTCTCCAGCAGCCTCGTCGAGCCTCCTCCGGCCTTCCTCCCTCAGCCCTCGCCAAGTCATTCCACCGCTTCCCCAAGGACTTCCTCTCGCACGTCTTGGGGCTGCCCCCAGGCCAGCTATGGCAGCGCGACGCGGGAGCGTGCTCCCTTTTATGCTGCCCCGGGGCATGGTGACTGCTGCGTTGCCGGGTGCTGGCACTGTGACACGGGGGTGACGGGGCCCCCCCTGCGCAGCCCCGCCCGCCAGCCCTCCGCCCAGCATCCTTCCCACGAAGGCCTTTGGGCTGCTGGCCCCGAGGCAGTCCCTGCGCCCAGGAGGCTCAGGGGGCTGTCCCTGCCCTTGCTGGCCATGCCCTGGGCACAGCTGCTGGGCGTCCCGCTAAATACATCTGGACATTCAGACTCCGTCGTGAAGGCTGTTGGTCCCAGCTACATTCATTTGGTTGTGGGGATGCCAGAGGTGAAAGCAAGGCTTTGGGTTCCCTCGGCGTGAACTGTGCAGAGACGGAGAGCACGTGCAGGATGGCCTCGCCGTTCCTGACCCATGCACCAAGGGACATTTGCTACTCCCCTGCTTATGCTGAGGTCTTCTTCTGGGAAAGAAGTCCCAAATCGTTTTCTCTTCTTGACCATCTGTTTCCTTGCACTCCAGAGCTTTTCTCCTCCCTTGGCCTTCACCCTCAATACCTTTCCTGAAAGTGACGGCAGCCCTCTCAGCCTTTGCCTTGCTCCTGCAAGTCGTCTTCACCTCACCTAGAGAGTCCTGCAGGTCCCTTCCAACTCAACCCTTCTCTTTTCACTTGTGTTCTATTCCCTGCACTGACGATGAGGCGAATAACAAGGAGACCGCTATTTGCCTGAAATGCCAGGGGGTTTACAGCTCCAGAAACACTTTTGAGGACTCAAATCAAAAAGGATACAAGTAGAAACAGGATTTGATTTCATTTGGTTTTACTTGATTTTACTTGATTTTATTTTCTGTCTTGTTCTGTTGCTTTATGTTAGTTTAGTTTCGTTTCTTTCATGTTAGGTTATTGTGTTTGATTTTATTATATTTTCTTTGGGGTTATTTCTTACTATTATATTTTATGTTGGTTTATCTTATTTTATTTTACCTTGCTTTACGCGTTCTTAGTTTGTTTTGTTATTTTATTATTTTATCATTTTATTTGATCTTATTTTCTTTTAGGCTCCTTTAGGCTATTTTGCTGAATCTCTTTCAGAGCCGATGCTCACAAGCATTAACACAATGCGCATGTGCAGCCAGGAGCAGGCTGATGTGTTCTTCGGTTTAGTTTGACAAAGCATCCCTTGCAGACTGGCAAAGGAAAGCCGCAGAAAGGAGCAGCAGGAAGACAGGCCAAGCAGTCCCTCGTTTCTCAACAGTGCAGAAGAACTTGAAGAAGGAGGATGGGTACCGACCACACACCGAAAAGTAGAAGAAGAGGAGGGGTGTGGTGCCCTGGGGTATTTTCACAAGCAGGACACGTGTCGATGACAAGCAGCCCTTTTGCCTTCCCAAACTTTCTCCGCTGTGCTTCTTGGCCAGGGAGGCATGACAAGCGCTCTCCTGCCTGCCCTGCGCTTGGATCGCGTGCAGGGAGAGCTGAAAAGCTGCAGCTCCGCATGGTGCAGCAAGCCTGCAGCCCTTCCAAGCACAGGCTGTTTTGCACAAGCAAGGACACCTCGGGAAACGCAGCCAAGGGAAGAGCAGAGCTCGCTCCTGCTCCAAACCTGCAAGGGGCAAAAGAGCCAGGGAGCGCCAGGGCATGAGGGGCGCCTCGCAGGTGCAAGAGCAGCGGGCAAGAACTGAGCCCAAAGGGCCCAGAGGAGCCCTGACAAGGGGCTGCGCTCAATGCTACGGAGGAGAAGCAGCAACCCGCGGGGGCCACCCTGGGCGTGCGCCCTGGGAGTCTAGAAAGCGTCCTCCCCCCGCCTGCGGGGCACGAGGGCCACCTTCGTGGAGCAGGAGCAGCAGGCACCTAGCCAAAACGGCCCAAAGGAGCCCTGGCAAGGGGCCGTGCTCAGTGCTGCAGAGGAAGGCAAAAAACCCCCGGGGACACTTGCTAGCCCACCGTGGGGGGAAAAAGCCTTCCTGCCCGCAGCTGCAGGGCACGAGAGGCCACCTTGGTGGTGCATGAGCAGCAGGCAGTAACCCAGCCAAAATGGCCCAGAGGAGCCCTGACAAGTGCTCATGCTCAATGCTGCAGAGGAAGGCAAAAAACCCCTGGGCACCAGAGCCAATCTGCCCCGGGGGAAAATTCCTTCCTGACCCCAGCGTCGCCAGCGATGGGCTATTCCCTGTGCACGTGAGCAAGACCTGCCTCCTCGGCCCGCAGGCTGCTCACGCCTCCCAGGAGATGCCCAACCCCGATTCTCCCTCCACCTGCTGCCACCTCAGGGCCTTCCCAGAGGGGCAAAACGCACCCCGCCTGATCCATCTGGGGGACAACGATCCTTCCTGCACCTGGCAAGGCACCAGTGGCTGCTCCAAAGCACCGGCACCCCCGCCAACATCTCTGCATCCCATTCCTCACGGCTGCTGACCCTGGCTCCGCAGGGGATGAGGATGGCGAGCTCTGCACTGCTCCTCAAGAAGGCATTCCCTTGCTCTTGCCACTGCTAGCCGGCTGAAAAGGCCAGCCAGCCTCGCGAACCTCCAGCTCTTGGGGGTTCTTCTCGTCTCCAGCAGCCTCGTCGAGCCTCCTCCGGCCTTCCTCCCTCAGCCCTCGCCAAGTCATTCCACCGCTTCCCCAAGGACTTCCTCTCGCACGTCTTGGGGCTGCCCCCAGGCCAGCTATGGCAGCGCGACGCGGGAGCGTGCTCCCTTTTATGCTGCCCCGGGGCATGGTGACTGCTGCGTTGCCGGGTGCTGGCACTGTGACACGGGGGTGACGGGGCCCCCCCCTGCGCAGCCCCGCCCGCCAGCCCTCCGCCCAGCATCCTTCCCACGAAGGCCTTTGGGCTGCTGGCCCCGAGGCAGTCCCTGCGCCCAGGAGGCTCAGGGGGCTGTCCCTGCCCTTGCTGGCCATGCCCTGGGCACAGCTGCTGGGCGTCCCGCTAAATACATCTGGACATTCAGACTCCGTCGTGAAGGCTGTTGGTCCCAGCTACATTCATTTGGTTGTGGGGATGCCAGAGGTGAAAGCAAGGCTTTGGGTTCCCTCGGCGTGAACTGTGCAGAGACGGAGAGCACCTGCAGGATGGCCTCGCCGTTCCTGACCCATGCACCAAGGGACATTTGCTACTCCCCTGCTTATGCTGAGGTCTTCCTCTGGGAAAGAAGTCCCAAATCGTTTTCTCTTCTTGACCATCTGTTTCCTTGCACTCCAGAGCTTTTCTCCTCCCTTGGCCTTCACCCTCAATACCTTTCCTGAAAGTGACGGCAGCCCTCTCAGCCTTTGCCTTGCTCCTGCTAGTCGTCTTCACCTCACCTAGAGAGTCCTGCAGGTCCCTTCCAACTCAACCCTTCTCTTCTCTTCACTTGTGTTCTATTCCCTGCACTGACGATGAGGCGAATAACAAGGAGACCGCTATTTGCCTGAAATGCCAGGGGGTTTACAGCTCCAGAAACACTTTTGAGGACACAAATCAAAAAGGATACAAGTAGAAACAGGATTTGATTTCATTTGGTTTTACTTGATTTTACTTGATTTTATTTTCTGTCTTGTTCTGTTGCTTTATGTTAGTTTAGTTTCGTTTCTTTCATGTTAGGTTATTGTATTTGATTTTATTATATTTTCTTTGGGGTTATTTCTTACTATTATATTTTATGTTGGTTTATCTTATTTTATTTTACCTTGCTTTACGCGTTCTTAGTTTGTTTTGTTATTTTATTATTTTATCATTTTATTTGATCTTATTTTCTTTTAGGCTCCTTTAGGCTATTTTGCTGAATCTCTTTCAGAGCCGATGCTCACAAGCATTAACACAATGCGCATGTGCAGCCAGGAGCAGGCTGATGTGTTCTTCGGTTTAGTTTGACAAAGCATCCCTTGCAGTCTGGCAAAGGAAAGCCGCGGAAAGGAGCAGCAGGAAGACAGGCCAAGCAGTCCCTCGTTTCTCAACAGTGCAGAAGAACTTGAAGAAGGAGGATGGGTACAGGCCACACACCGAAAAGTAGAAGAAGAGGAGGGGTGTGGTGCCCTGGGGTATTTTCACAAGTAGGACACGTGTCGATGACAAGCAGCCCTTTTGCCTTCCCAAACTTGCTCCGCTGTGCTTCTTGGCCAGGGAGGCATGACAAGCGCTCTCCTGCCTGCCCTGCGCTTGGATCGCGTGCAGGGAGAGCTGAAAAGCGACAGCTCCGGATGGTGCAGCAAGCCTGCAGCCCTTCCAAGCACAGGCTGTTTTGCACAAGCAAGGACACCTCGGGAAACGCAGCCAAGGGAAGAGCAGAGCTCGCTCCTGCTCCAAACCTGCAAGGGGCAAAAGAGCCAGGGAGCGCCAGGGCACGAGGGGCGCCTCGCAGGTGCAAGAGCAGCGGGCAAGAACTGAGCCCAAAGGGCCCAGAGGAGCCCTGACAAGGGGCTGCGCTCAATGCTACGGAGGAGAAGCAGCAACCCGCGGGGGCCACCCTGGGCGTGCGCCCTGGGAGTCTAGAAAGCGTCCTCCCCCCGCCTGCGGGGCACGAGGGCCACCTTCGTGGAGCAGGAGCAGCAGGCACCTAGCCAAAACGGCCCAAAGGAGCCCTGGCAAGGGGCTGTGCTCAGTGCTGCAGAGGAAGGCAAAAAACCCCCGGGGACACTTGCTAGCCCACCGTGGGGGGAAAAAGCCTTCCTGCCCGCAGCTGCAGGGCACGAGAGGCCACCTTGGTGGTGCATGAGCAGCAGGCAGTAACCCAGCCAAAATGGCCCAGAGGAGCCCTGACAAGTGCTCATGCTCAATGCTGCAGAGGAAGGCAAAAAACCCCTGGGCACCAGAGCCAATCTGCCCCGGGGGAAAATTCCTTCCTGACCCCAGCGTCGCCAGCGATGGGCTATTCCCTGTGCACGTGAGCAAGACCTGCCTCCTCGGCCCGCAGGCTGCTCACGCCTCCCAGGAGATGCCCAACCCCGATTCTCCCTCCACCTGCTGCCACCTCAGGGCCTTCCCAGAGGGGCAAAACGCACCCCGCCTGATCCATCTCGGGGACAACGATCCTTCCTGCACCTGGCAAGGCACCAGTGGCTGCTCCAAAGCACCGGCACCCCCGCCAACATCTCTGCATCCCATTCCTCACGGCTGCTGACCCTGGCTCCGCAGGGGATGAGGATGGCGAGCTCTGCACTGCTCCTCAAGAAGGCATTCCCTTGCTCTTGCCACTGCTAGCCGGCTGAAAAGGCCAGCCAGCCTCACCAACCTCCAGCTCTTGGGGGTTCTTCTCGTCTCCAGCAGCCTCGTCGAGCCTCCTCCGGCCTTCCTCCCTCAGCCCTCGCCAAGTCATTCCACCGCTTCCCCAAGGACTTCCTCTCGCACGTCTTGGGGCTGCCCCCAGGCCAGCTATGGCAGCGCGACGCGGGAGCGTGCTCCCTTTTATGCTGCCCCGGGGCATGGTGACTGCTGCGTTGCCGGGTGCTGGCACTGTGACACGGGGGTGACGGGGCCCCCCCTGCGCAGCCCCGCCCGCCAGCCCTCCGCCCAGCATCCTTCCCACGAAGGCCTTTGGGCTGCTGGCCCCGAGGCAGTCCCTGCGCCCAGGAGGCTCAGGGGGCTGTCCCTGCCCTTGCTGGCCATGCCCTGGGCACAGCTGCTGGGCGTCCCGCTAAATACATCTGGACATTCAGACTCCGTCGTGAAGGCTGTTGGTCCCAGCTACATTCATTTGGTTGTGGGGATGCCAGAGGTGAAAGCAAGGCTTTGGGTTCCCTCGGCGTGAACTGTGCAGAGACGGAGAGCACCTGCAGGATGGCCTCGCCGTTCCTGACCCATGCACCAAGGGACATTTGCTACTCCCCTGCTTATGCTGAGGTCTTCCTCTGGGAAAGAAGTCCCAAATCGTTTTCTCTTCTTGACCATCTGTTTCCTTGCACTCCAGAGCTTTTCTCCTCCCTTGGCCTTCACCCTCAATACCTTTCCTGAAAGTGACGGCAGCCCTCTCAGCCTTTGCCTTGCTCCTGCTAGTCGTCTTCACCTCACCTAGAGAGTCCTGCAGGTCCCTTCCAACTCAACCCTTCTCTTCTCTTCACTTGTGTTCTATTCCCTGCACTGACGATGAGGCGAATAACAAGGAGACCGCTATTTGCCTGAAATGCCAGGGGGTTTACAGCTCCAGAAACACTTTTGAGGACACAAATCAAAAAGGATACAAGTAGAAACAGGATTTGATTTCATTTGGTTTTACTTGATTTTACTTGATTTTATTTTCTGTCTTGTTCTGTTGCTTTATGTTAGTTTAGTTTCGTTTCTTTCATGTTAGGTTATTGTGTTTGATTTTATTATATTTTCTTTGGGGTTATTTCTTACTATTATATTTTATGTTGGTTTATCTTATTTTATTTTACCTTGCTTTACGCGTTCTTAGTTTGTTTTGTTATTTTATTATTTTATCATTTTATTTGATCTTATTTTCTTTTAGGCTCCTTTAGGCTATTTTGCTGAATCTCTTTCAGAGCCGATGCTCACAAGCATTAACACAATGCGCATGTGCAGCCAGGAGCAGGCTGATGTGTTCTTCGGTTTAGTTTGACAAAGCATCCCTTGCAGTCTGGCAAAGGAAAGCCGCAGAAAGGAGCAGCAGGAAGACAGGCCAAGCAGTCCCTCGTTTCTCAACAGTGCAGAAGAACTTGAAGAAGGAGGATGGGTACCGACCACACACCGAAAAGTAGAAGAAGAGGAGGGGTGTGGTGCCCTGGGGTATTTTCACAAGCAGGACACGTGTCGATGACAAGCAGCCCTTTTGCCTTCCCAAACTTGCTCCGCTGTGCTTCTTGGCCAGGGAGGCATGACAAGCGCTCTCCTGCCTGCCCTGCGCTTGGATCGCGTGCAGGGAGAGCTGAAAAGCTGCAGCTCCGCATGGTGCAGCAAGCCTGCAGCCCTTCCAAGCACAGGCTGTTTTGCACAAGCAAGGACACCTCGGGAAACGCAGCCAAGGGAAGAGCAGAGCTCGCTCCTGCTCCAAACCTGCAAGGGGCAAAAGAGCCAGGGAGCGCCAGGGCACGAGGGGCGCCTCGCAGGTGCAAGAGCAGCGGGCAAGAACTGAGCCCAAAGGGCCCAGAGGAACCCTGACAAGGGGCTGCGCTCAATGCTACGGAGGAGAAGCAGCAACCCGCGGGGGCCACCCTGGGCGTGCGCCCTGGGAGTCTAGAAAGCGTCCTCCCCCCGCCTGCGGGGCACGAGGGCCACCTTCGTGGAGCAGGAGCAGCAGGCACCTAGCCAAAACGGCCCAAAGGAGCCCTGGCAAGGGGCTGTGCTCAGTGCTGCAGAGGAAGGCAAAAAACCCCCGGGGACACTTGCTAGCCCACCGTGGGGGGAAAAAGCCTTCCTGCCCGCAGCTGCAGGGCACGAGAGGCCACCTTGGTGGTGCATGAGCAGCAGGCAGTAACCCAGCCAAAATGGCCCAGAGGAGCCCTGACAAGTGCTCATGCTCAATGCTGCAGAGGAAGGCAAAAAACCCCTGGGCACCAGAGCCAATCTGCCCCGGGGGAAAATTCCGTCCTGACCCCAGCGTCGCCAGCGATGGGCTATTCCCTGTGCACGTGAGCAAGACCTGCCTCCTCGGCCCGCAGGCTGCTCACGCCTCCCAGGAGATGCCCAACCCCGATTCTCCCTCCACCTGCTGCCACCTCAGGGCCTTCCCAGAGGGGCAAAACGCACCCCGCCTGATCCATCTGGGGGACAACGATCCTTCCTGCACCTGGCAAGGCACCAGTGGCTGCTCCAAAGCACCGGCACCCCCGCCAACATCTCTGCATCCCATTCCTCACGGCTGCTGACCCTGGCTCCGCAGGGGATGAGGATGGCGAGCTCTGCACTGCTCCTCAAGAAGGCATTCCCTTGCTCTTGCCACTGCTAGCCGGCTGAAAAGGCCAGCCAGCCTCGCGAACCTCCAGCTCTTGGGGGTTCTTCTCGTCTCCAGCAGCCTCGTCGAGCCTCCTCCGGCCTTCCTCCCTCAGCCCTCGCCAAGTCATTCCACCGCTTCC
Organism: Platalea leucorodia; assembly: GCF_965183815.1. Lineage (NCBI taxonomy): Eukaryota > Metazoa > Chordata > Aves > Pelecaniformes > Threskiornithidae > Platalea > Platalea leucorodia. Next base: position 1,193,944 of record NC_138840.1, on the reverse strand, counting down.
CCAAGGACTTCCTCTCGCACGTCTTGGGGCTGCCCCCAGGCCAGCTATGGCAGCGCGACGCGGGAGCGTGCTCCCTTTTATGCTGCCCCGGGGCATGGTGACTGCTGCGTTGCCGGGTGCTGGCACTGTGACACGGGGGTGACGGGGCCCCCCCTGCGCAGCCCCGCCCGCCAGCCCTCCGCCCAGCATCCTTCCCACGAAGGCCTTTGGGCTGCTGGCCCCGAGGCAGTCCCTGCGCCCAGGAGGCTCAGGGGGCTGTCCCTGCCCTTGCTGGCCATGCCCTGGGCACAGCTGCTGGGCGTCCCGCTAAATACATCTGGACATTCAGACTCCGTCGTGAAGGCTGTTGGTCCCAGCTACATTCATTTGGTTGTGGGGATGCCAGAGGTGAAAGCAAGGCTTTGGGTTCCCTCGGCGTGAACTGTGCAGAGACGGAGAGCACGTGCAGGATGGCCTCGCCGTTCCTGACCCATGCACCAAGGGACATTTGCTACTCCCCTGCTTATGCTGAGGTCTTCTTCTGGGAAAGAAGTCCCAAATCGTTTTCTCTTCTTGACCATCTGTTTCCTTGCACTCCAGAGCTTTTCTCCTCCCTTGGCCTTCACCCTCAATACCTTTCCTGAAAGTGACGGCAGCCCTCTCAGCCTTTGCCTTGCTCCTGCTAGTCGTCTTCACCTCACCTAGAGAGTCCTGCAGGTCCCTTCCAACTCAACCCTTCTCTTCTCTTCACTTGTGTTCTATTCCCTGCACTGACGATGAGGCGAATAACAAGGAGACCGCTATTTGCCTGAAATGCCAGGGGGTTTACAGCTCCAGAAACACTTTTGAGGACACAAATCAAAAAGGATACAAGTAGAAACAGGATTTGATTTCATTTGGTTTTACTTGATTTTACTTGATTTTATTTTCTGTCTTGTTCTGTTGCTTTATGTTAGTTTAGTTTCGTTTCTTTCATGTTAGGTTATTGTATTTGATTTTATTATATTTTCTTTGGGGTTATTTCTTACTATTATATTTTATGTTGGTTTATCTTATTTTATTTTACCTTGCTTTACGCGTTCTTAGTTTGTTTTGTTATTTTATTATTTTATCATTTTATTTGATCTTATTTTCTTTTAGGCTCCTTTAGGCTATTTTGCTGAATCTCTTTCAGAGCCGATGCTCACAAGCATTAACACAATGCGCATGTGCAGCCAGGAGCAGGCTGATGTGTTCTTCGGTTTAGTTTGACAAAGCATCCCTTGCAGTCTGGCAAAGGAAAGCCGCGGAAAGGAGCAGCAGGAAGACAGGCCAAGCAGTCCCTCGTTTCTCAACAGTGCAGAAGAACTTGAAGAAGGAGGATGGGTACCGACCACACACCGAAAAGTGGAAGAAGAGGAGGGGTGTGGTGCCCTGGGGTATTTTCACAAGTAGGACACGTGGCGATGACAAGCAGCCCTTTTGCCTTCCCAAACTTGCTCCGCTGTGCTTCTTGGCCAGGGAGGCATGACAAGCGCTCTCCTGCCTGCCCTGCGCTTGGATCGCGTGCAGGGAGAGCTGAAAAGCGACAGCTCCGGATGGTGCAGCAAGCCTGCAGCCCTTCCAAGCACAGGCTGTTTTGCACAAGCAAGGACACCTCGGGAAACGCAGCCAAGGGAAGAGCAGAGCTCGCTCCTGCTCCAAACCTGCAAGGGGCAAAAGAGCCAGGGAGCGCCAGGGCACGAGGGGCGCCTCGCAGGTGCAAGAGCAGCGGGCAAGAACTGAGCCCAAAGGGCCCAGAGGAGCCCTGACAAGGGGCTGCGCTCAATGCTACGGAGGAGAAGCAGCAACCCGCGGGGGCCACCCTGGGCGTGCGCCCTGGGAGTCTAGAAAGCGTCCTCCCCCCGCCTGCGGGGCACGAGGGCCACCTTCGTGGAGCAGGAGCAGCAGGCACCTAGCCAAAACGGCCCAAAGGAGCCCTGGCAAGGGGCCGTGCTCAGTGCTGCAGAGGAAGGCAAAAAACCCCCGGGGACACTTGCTAGCCCACCGTGGGGGGAAAAAGCCTTCCTGCCCGCAGCTGCAGGGCACGAGAGGCCACCTTGGTGGTGCATGAGCAGCAGGCAGTAACCCAGCCAAAATGGCCCAGAGGAGCCCTGACAAGTGCTCATGCTCAATGCTGCAGAGGAAGGCAAAAAACCCCTGGGCACCAGAGCCAATCTGCCCCGGGGGAAAATTCCGTCCTGACCCCAGCGTCGCCAGCGATGGGCTATTCCCTGTGCACGTGAGCAAGACCTGCCTCCTCGGCCCGCAGGCTGCTCACGCCTCCCAGGAGATGCCCAACCCCGATTCTCCCTCCACCTGCTGCCACCTCAGGGCCTTCCCAGAGGGGCAAAACGCACCCCGCCTGATCCATCTGGGGGACAACGATCCTTCCTGCACCTGGCAAGGCACCAGTGGCTGCTCCAAAGCACCGGCACCCCCGCCAACATCTCTGCATCCCATTCCTCACGGCTGCTGACCCTGGCTCCGCAGGGGATGAGGATGGCGAGCTCTGCACTGCTCCTCAAGAAGGCATTCCCTTGCTCTTGCCACTGCTAGCCGGCTGAAAAGGCCAGCCAGCCTCGCGAACCTCCAGCTCTTGGGGGTTCTTCTCGTCTCCAGCAGCCTCGTCGAGCCTCCTCCGGCCTTCCTCCCTCAGCCCTCGCCAAGTCATTCCACCGCTTCCCCAAGGACTTCCTCTCGCACGTCTTGGGGCTGCCCCCAGGCCAGCTATGGCAGCGCGACGCGGGAGCGTGCTCCCTTTTATGCTGCCCCGGGGCATGGTGACTGCTGCGTTGCCGGGTGCTGGCACTGTGACACGGGGGTGACGGGGCCCCCCCTGCGCAGCCCCGCCCGCCAGCCCTCCGCCCAGCATCCTTCCCACGAAGGCCTTTGGGCTGCTGGCCCCGAGGCAGTCCCTGCGCCCAGGAGGCTCAGGGGGCTGTCCCTGCCCTTGCTGGCCATGCCCTGGGCACAGCTGCTGGGCGTCCCGCTAAATACATCTGGACATTCAGACTCCGTCGTGAAGGCTGTTGGTCCCAGCTACATTCATTTGGTTGTGGGGATGCCAGAGGTGAAAGCAAGGCTTTGGGTTCCCTCGGCGTGAACTGTGCAGAGACGGAGAGCACGTGCAGGATGGCCTCGCCGTTCCTGACCCATGCACCAAGGGACATTTGCTACTCCCCTGCTTATGCTGAGGTCTTCCTCTGGGAAAGAAGTCCCAAATCGTTTTCTCTTCTTGACCATCTGTTTCCTTGCACTCCAGAGCTTTTCTCCTCCCTTGGCCTTCACCCTCAATACCTTTCCTGAAAGTGACGGCAGCCCTCTCAGCCTTTGCCTTGCTCCTGCTAGTCGTCTTCACCTCACCTAGAGAGTCCTGCAGGTCCCTTCCAACTCAACCCTTCTCTTCTCTTCACTTGTGTTCTATTCCCTGCACTGACGATGAGGCGAATAACAAGGAGACCGCTATTTGCCTGAAATGCCAGGGGGTTTACAGCTCCAGAAACACTTTTGAGGACACAAATCAAAAAGGATACAAGTAGAAACAGGATTTGATTTCATTTGGTTTTACTTGATTTTACTTGATTTTATTTTCTGTCTTGTTCTGTTGCTTTATGTTAGTTTAGTTTCGTTTCTTTCATGTTAGGTTATTGTATTTGATTTTATTATATTTTCTTTGGGGTTATTTCTTACTATTTTATTTTATGTTGGTTTATCTTATTTTATTTTACCTTGCTTTACGCGTTCTTAGTTTGTTTTGTTATTTTATTATTTTATCATTTTATTTGATCTTATTTTCTTTTAGGCTCCTTTAGGCTATTTTGCTGAATCTCTTTCAGAGCCGATGCTCACAAGCATTAACACAATGCGCATGTGCAGCCAGGAGCAGGCTGATGTGTTCTTCGGTTTAGTTTGACAAAGCATCCCTTGCAGTCTGGCAAAGGAAAGCCGCGGAAAGGAGCAGCAGGAAGACAGGCCAAGCAGTCCCTCGTTTCTCAACAGTGCAGAAGAACTTGAAGAAGGAGGATGGGTACCGACCACACACCGAAAAGTGGAAGAAGAGGAGGGGTGTGGTGCCCTGGGGTATTTTCACAAGTAGGACACGTGGCGATGACAAGCAGCCCTTTTGCCTTCCCAAACTTGCTCCGCTGTGCTTCTTGGCCAGGGAGGCATGACAAGCGCTCTCCTGCCTGCCCTGCGCTTGGATCGCGTGCAGGGAGAGCTGAAAAGCGACAGCTCCGGATGGTGCAGCAAGCCTGCAGCCCTTCCAAGCACAGGCTGTTTTGCACAAGCAAGGACACCTCGGGAAACGCAGCCAAGGGAAGAGCAGAGCTCGCTCCTGCTCCAAACCTGCAAGGGGCAAAAGAGCCAGGGAGCGCCAGGGCACGAGGGGCGCCTCGCAGGTGCAAGAGCAGCGGGCAAGAACTGAGCCCAAAGGGCCCAGAGGAGCCCTGACAAGGGGCTGCGCTCAATGCTACGGAGGAGAAGCAGCAACCCGCGGGGGCCACCCTGGGCGTGCGCCCTGGGAGTCTAGAAAGCGTCCTCCCCCCGCCTGCGGGGCACGAGGGCCACCTTCGTGGAGCAGGAGCAGCAGGCACCTAGCCAAAACGGCCCAAAGGAGCCCTGGCAAGGGGCCGTGCTCAGTGCTGCAGAGGAAGGCAAAAAACCCCCGGGGACACTTGCTAGCCCACCGTGGGGGGAAAAAGCCTTCCTGCCCGCAGCTGCAGGGCACGAGAGGCCACCTTGGTGGTGCATGAGCAGCAGGCAGTAACCCAGCCAAAATGGCCCAGAGGAGCCCTGACAAGTGCTCATGCTCAATGCTGCAGAGGAAGGCAAAAAACCCCTGGGCACCAGAGCCAATCTGCCCCGGGGGAAAATTCCTTCCTGACCCCAGCGTCGCCAGCGATGGGCTATTCCCTGTGCACGTGAGCAAGACCTGCCTCCTCGGCCCGCAGGCTGCTCACGCCTCCCAGGAGATGCCCAACCCCGATTCTCCCTCCACCTGCTGCCACCTCAGGGCCTTCCCAGAGGGGCAAAACGCACCCCGCCTGATCCATCTGGGGGACAACGATCCTTCCTGCACCTGGCAAGGCACCAGTGGCTGCTCCAAAGCACCGGCACCCCCGCCAACATCTCTGCATCCCATTCCTCACGGCTGCTGACCCTGGCTCCGCAGGGGATGAGGATGGCGAGCTCTGCACTGCTCCTCAAGAAGGCATTCCCTTGCTCTTGCCACTGCTAGCCGGCTGAAAAGGCCAGCCAGCCTCGCGAACCTCCAGCTCTTGGGGGTTCTTCTCGTCTCCAGCAGCCTCGTCGAGCCTCCTCCGGCCTTCCTCCCTCAGCCCTCGCCAAGTCATTCCACCGCTTCCCCAAGGACTTCCTCTCGCACGTCTTGGGGCTGCCCCCAGGCCAGCTATGGCAGCGCGACGCGGGAGCGTGCTCCCTTTTATGCTGCCCCGGGGCATGGTGACTGCTGCGTTGCCGGGTGCTGGCACTGTGACACGGGGGTGACGGGGCCCCCCCTGCGCAGCCCCGCCCGCCAGCCCTCCGCCCAGCATCCTTCCCACGAAGGCCTTTGGGCTGCTGGCCCCGAGGCAGTCCCTGCGCCCAGGAGGCTCAGGGGGCTGTCCCTGCCCTTGCTGGCCATGCCCTGGGCACAGCTGCTGGGCGTCCCGCTAAATACATCTGGACATTCAGACTCCGTCGTGAAGGCTGTTGGTCCCAGCTACATTCATTTGGTTGTGGGGATGCCAGAGGTGAAAGCAAGGCTTTGGGTTCCCTCGGCGTGAACTGTGCAGAGACGGAGAGCACGTGCAGGATGGCCTCGCCGTTCCTGACCCATGCACCAAGGGACATTTGCTACTCCCCTGCTTATGCTGAGGTCTTCCTCTGGGAAAGAAGTCCCAAATCGTTTTCTCTTCTTGACCATCTGTTTCCTTGCACTCCAGAGCTTTTCTCCTCCCTTGGCCTTCACCCTCAATACCTTTCCTGAAAGTGACGGCAGCCCTCTCAGCCTTTGCCTTGCTCCTGCTAGTCGTCTTCACCTCACCTAGAGAGTCCTGCAGGTCCCTTCCAACTCAACCCTTCTCTTCTCTTCACTTGTGTTCTATTCCCTGCACTGACGATGAGGCGAATAACAAGGAGACCGCTATTTGCCTGAAATGCCAGGGGGTTTACAGCTCCAGAAACACTTTTGAGGACACAAATCAAAAAGGATACAAGTAGAAACAGGATTTGATTTCATTTGGTTTTACTTGATTTTACTTGATTTTATTTTCTGTCTTGTTCTGTTGCTTTATGTTAGTTTAGTTTCGTTTCTTTCATGTTAGGTTATTGTATTTGATTTTATTATATTTTCTTTGGGGTTATTTCTTACTATTATATTTTATGTTGGTTTATCTTATTTTATTTTACCTTGCTTTACGCGTTCTTAGTTTGTTTTGTTATTTTATTATTTTATCATTTTATTTGATCTTATTTTCTTTTAGGCTCCTTTAGGCTATTTTGCTGAATCTCTTTCAGAGCCGATGCTCACAAGCATTAACACAATGCGCATGTGCAGCCAGGAGCAGGCTGATGTGTTCTTCGGTTTAGTTTGACAAAGCATCCCTTGCAGTCTGGCAAAGGAAAGCCGCGGAAAGGAGCAGCAGGAAGACAGGCCAAGCAGTCCCTCGTTTCTCAACAGTGCAGAAGAACTTGAAGAAGGAGGATGGGTACCGACCACACACCGAAAAGTGGAAGAAGAGGAGGGGTGTGGTGCCCTGGGGTATTTTCACAAGTAGGACACGTGTCGATGACAAGCAGCCCTTTTGCCTTCCCAAACTTGCTCCGCTGTGCTTCTTGGCCAGGGAGGCATGACAAGCGCTCTCCTGCCTGCCCTGCGCTTGGATCGCGTGCAGGGAGAGCTGAAAAGCGACAGCTCCGGATGGTGCAGCAAGCCTGCAGCCCTTCCAAGCACAGGCTGTTTTGCACAAGCAAGGACACCTCGGGAAACGCAGCCAAGGGAAGAGCAGAGCTCGCTCCTGCTCCAAACCTGCAAGGGGCAAAAGAGCCAGGGAGCGCCAGGGCACGAGGGGCGCCTCGCAGGTGCAAGAGCAGCGGGCAAGAACTGAGCCCAAAGGGCCCAGAGGAGCCCTGACAAGGGGCTGCGCTCAATGCTACGGAGGAGAAGCAGCAACCCGCGGGGGCCACCCTGGGCGTGCGCCCTGGGAGTCTAGAAAGTGTCCTCCCCCTGCCTGCGGGGCACGAGGGCCACCTTCGTGGAGCAGGAGCAGCAGGCACCTAGCCAAAACGGCCCAAAGGAGCCCTGGCAAGGGGCCGTGCTCAGTGCTGCAGAGGAAGGCAAAAAACCCCCGGGGACACTTGCTAGCCCACCGTGGGGGGAAAAAGCCTTCCTGCCCGCAGCTGCAGGGCACGAGAGGCCACCTTGGTGGTGCATGAGCAGCAGGCAGTAACCCAGCCAAAATGGCCCAGAGGAGCCCTGACAAGTGCTCATGCTCAATGCTGCAGAGGAAGGCAAAAAACCCCTGGGCACCAGAGCCAATCTGCCCCGGGGGAAAATTCCTTCCTGACCCCAGCGTCGCCAGCGATGGGCTATTCCCTGTGCACGTGAGCAAGACCTGCCTCCTCGGCCCGCAGGCTGCTCACGCCTCCCAGGAGATGCCCAACCCCGATTCTCCCTCCACCTGCTGCCACCTCAGGGCCTTCCCAGAGGGGCAAAACGCACCCCGCCTGATCCATCTGGGGGACAACGATCCTTCCTGCACCTGGCAAGGCACCAGTGGCTGCTCCAAAGCACCGGCACCCCCGCCAACATCTCTGCATCCCATTCCTCACGGCTGCTGACCCTGGCTCCGCAGGGGATGAGGATGGTGAGCTCTGCACTGCTCCTCAAGAAGGCATTCCCTTGCTCTTGCCACTGCTAGCCGGCTGAAAAGGCCAGCCAGCCTCGCGAACCTCCAGCTCTTGGGGGTTCTTCTCGTCTCCAGCAGCCTCGTCGAGCCTCCTCCGGCCTTCCTCCCTCAGCCCTCGCCAAGTCATTCCACCGCTTCCCCAAGGACTTCCTCTCGCACGTCTTGGGGCTGCCCCCAGGCCAGCTATGGCAGCGCGACGCGGGAGCGTGCTCCCTTTTATGCTGCCCCGGGGCATGGTGACTGCTGCGTTGCCGGGTGCTGGCACTGTGACACGGGGGTGACGGGGCCCCCCCTGCACAGCCCCGCCCGCCGGCCGTCCGCCCAGCATCCTTCCCACGAAGGCCTTTGGGCTGCTGGCCCCGAGGCAGTCCCTGCGCCCAGGAGGCTCAGGGGGCTGTCCCTGCCCTTGCTGGCCATGCCCTGGGCACAGCTGCTGGGCGTCCCGCTAAATACATCTGGACATTCAGACTCCGTCGTGAAGGCTGTTGGTCCCAGCTACATTCATTTGGTTGTGGGGATGCCAGAGGTGAAAGCAAGGCTTTGGGTTCCCTCGGCGTGAACTGTGCAGAGACGGAGAGCACGTGCAGGATGGCCTCGCCGTTCCTGACCCATGCACCAAGGGACATTTGCTACTCCCCTGCTTATGCTGAGGTCTTCCTCTGGGAAAGAAGTCCCAAATCGTTTTCTCTTCTTGACCATCTGTTTCCTTGCACTCCAGAGCTTTTCTCCTCCCTTGGCCTTCACCCTCAATACCTTTCCTGAAAGTGACGGCAGCCCTCTCAGCCTTTGCCTTGCTCCTGCTAGTCGTCTTCACCTCACCTAGAGAGTCCTGCAGGTCCCTTCCAACTCAACCCTTCTCTTCTCTTCACTTGTGTTCTATTCCCTGCACTGACGATGAGGCGAATAACAAGGAGACCGCTATTTGCCTGAAATGCCAGGGGGTTTACAGCTCCAGAAACACTTTTGAGGACACAAATCAAAAAGGATACAAGTAGAAACAGGATTTGATTTCATTTGGTTTTACTTGATTTTACTTGATTTTATTTTCTGTCTTGTTCTGTTGCTTTATGTTAGTTTAGTTTCGTTTCTTTCATGTTAGGTTATTGTATTTGATTTTATTATATTTTCTTTGGGGTTATTTCTTACTATTATATTTTATGTTGGTTTATCTTATTTTATTTTACCTTGCTTTACGCGTTCTTAGTTTGTTTTGTTATTTTATTATTTTATCATTTTATTTGATCTTATTTTCTTTTAGGCTCCTTTAGGCTATTTTGCTGAATCTCTTTCAGAGCCGATGCTCACAAGCATTAACACAATGCGCATGTGCAGCCAGGAGCAGGCTGATGTGTTCTTCGGTTTAGTTTGACAAAGCATCCCTTGCAGTCTGGCAAAGGAAAGCCGCGGAAAGGAGCAGCAGGAAGACAGGCCAAGCAGTCCCTCGTTTCTCAACAGTGCAGAAGAACTTGAAGAAGGAGGATGGGTACCGACCACACACCGAAAAGTGGAAGAAGAGGAGGGGTGTGGTGCCCTGGGGTATTTTCACAAGTAGGACACGTGGCGATGACAAGCAGCCCTTTTGCCTTCCCAAACTTGCTCCGCTGTGCTTCTTGGCCAGGGAGGCATGACAAGCGCTCTCCTGCCTGCCCTGCGCTTGGATCGCGTGCAGGGAGAGCTGAAAAGCGACAGCTCCGGATGGTGCAGCAAGCCTGCAGCCCTTCCAAGCACAGGCTGTTTTGCACAAGCAAGGACACCTCGGGAAACGCAGCCAAGGGAAGAGCAGAGCTCGCTCCTGCTCCAAACCTGCAAGGGGCAAAAGAGCCAGGGAGCGCCAGGGCACGAGGGGCGCCTCGCAGGTGCAAGAGCAGCGGGCAAGAACTGAGCCCAAAGGGCCCAGAGGAGCCCTGACAAGGGGCTGCGCTCAATGCTACGGAGGAGAAGCAGCAACCCGCGGGGGCCACCCTGGGCGTGCGCCCTGGGAGTCTAGAAAGCGTCCTCCCCCCGCCTGCGGGGCACGAGGGCCACCTTCGTGGAGCAGGAGCAGCAGGCACCTAGCCAAAACGGCCCAAAGGAGCCCTGGCAAGGGGCCGTGCTCAGTGCTGCAGAGGAAGGCAAAAAACCCCCGGGGACACTTGCTAGCCCACCGTGGGGGGAAAAAAGCCTTCCTGCCCGCAGCTGCAGGGCACGAGAGGCCACCTTGGTGGTGCATGAGCAGCAGGCAGTAACCCAGCCAAAATGGCCCAGAGGAGCCCTGACAAGTGCTCATGCTCAATGCTGCAGAGGAAGGCAAAAAACCCCTGGGCACCAGAGCCAATCTGCCCCGGGGGAAAATTCCTTCCTGACCCCAGCGTCGCCAGCGATGGGCTATTCCCTGAGCACGTGAGCAAGACCTGCCTCCTCGGCCCGCAGGCTGCTCACGCCTCCCAGGAGATGCCCAACCCCGATTCTCCCTCCACTTGCTGCCACCTCAGGGCCTTCCCAGAGGGGCAAAACGCACCCCGCCTGATCCATCTGGGGGACAACGATCCTTCCGGCGCCTGGCAAGGCACCAGCGGCTGCTCCAAAGCACCGGCGCCCCCGCCAACATCTCTGCATCCCATTCCTCACGGCTGCTGACCCTGGCTCCGCAGGGGATGAGGATGGCGAGCTCTGCACTGCTCCTCAAGAAGGCATTCCCTTGCTCTTGCCACTGCTAGCCGGCTGAAAAGGCCAGCCAGCCTCGCGAACCTCCAGCTCTTGGGGGTTCTTCTCGTCTCCAGCAGCCTCGTCGAGCCTCCTCCGGCCTTCCTCCCTCAGCCCTCGCCAAGTCATTCCACCGCTTCCCCAAGGACTTCCTCTCGCACGTCTTGGGGCTGCCCCCAGGCCAGCTATGGCAGCGCGACGCGGGAGCGTGCTCCCTTTTATGCTGCCCCGGGGCATGGTGACTGCTGCGTTGCCGGGTGCTGGCACTGTGACACGGGGGTGACGGGGCCCCCCCTGCGCAGCCCCGCCCGCCAGCCCTCCGCCCAGCATCCTTCCCACGAAGGCCTTTGGGCTGCTGGCCCCGAGGCAGTCCCTGCGCCCAGGAGGCTCAGGGGGCTGTCCCTGCCCTTGCTGGCCATGCCCTGGGCACAGCTGCTGGGCGTCCCGCTAAATACATCTGGACATTCAGACTCCGTCGTGAAGGCTGTTGGTCCCAGCTACATTCATTTGGTTGTGGGGATGCCAGAGGTGAAAGCAAGGCTTTGGGTTCCCTCGGCGTGAACTGTGCAGAGACGGAGAGCACCTGCAGGATGGCCTCGCCGTTCCTGACCCATGCACCAAGGGACATTTGCTACTCCCCTGCTTATGCTGAGGTCTTCCTCTGGGAAAGAAGTCCCAAATCGTTTTCTCTTCTTGACCATCTGTTTCCTTGCACTCCAGAGCTTTTCTCCTCCCTTGGCCTTCACCCTCAATACCTTTCCTGAAAGTGACGGCAGCCCTCTCAGCCTTTGCCTTGCTCCTGCTAGTCGTCTTCACCTCACCTAGAGAGTCCTGCAGGTCCCTTCCAACTCAACCCTTCTCTTCTCTTCACTTGTGTTCTATTCCCTGCACTGACGATGAGGCGAATAACAAGGAGACCGCTATTTGCCTGAAATGCCAGGGGGTTTACAGCTCCAGAAACACTTTTGAGGACACAAATCAAAAAGGATACAAGTAGAAACAGGATTTGATTTCATTTGGTTTTACTTGATTTTACTTGATTTTATTTTCTGTCTTGTTCTGTTGCTTTATGTTAGTTTAGTTTCGTTTCTTTCATGTTAGGTTATTGTATTTGATTTTATTATATTTTCTTTGGGGTTATTTCTTACTATTATATTTTATGTTGGTTTATCTTATTTTATTTTACCTTGCTTTACGCGTTCTTAGTTTGTTTTGTTATTTTATTATTTTATCATTTTATTTGATCTTATTTTCTTTTAGGCTCCTTTAGGCTATTTTGCTGAATCTCTTTCAGAGCCGATGCTCACAAGCATTAACACAATGCGCATGTGCAGCCAGGAGCAGGCTGATGTGTTCTTCGGTTTAGTTTGACAAAGCATCCCTTGCAGTCTGGCAAAGGAAAGCCGCGGAAAGGAGCAGCAGGAAGACAGGCCAAGCAGTCCCTCGTTTCTCAACAGTGCAGAAGAACTTGAAGAAGGAGGATGGGTACCGACCACACACCGAAAAGTAGAAGAAGAGGAGGGGTGTGGTGCCCTGGGGTATTTTCACAAGCAGGACACGTGTCGATGACAAGCAGCCCTTTTGCCTTCCCAAACTTGCTCCGCTGTGCTTCTTGGCCAGGGAGGCATGACAAGCGCTCTCCTGCCTGCCCTGCGCTTGGATCGCGTGCAGGGAGAGCTGAAAAGCTGCAGCTCCGCATGGTGCAGCAAGCCTGCAGCCCTTCCAAGCACAGGCTGTTTTGCACAAGCAAGGACACCTCGGGAAACGCAGCCAAGGGAAGAGCAGAGCTCGCTCCTGCTCCAAACCTGCAAGGGGCAAAAGAGCCAGGGAGCGCCAGGGCACGAGGGGCGCCTCGCAGGTGCAAGAGCAGCGGGCAAGAACTGAGCCCAAAGGGCCCAGAGGAGCCCTGACAAGGGGCTGCGCTCAATGCTACGGAGGAGAAGCAGCAACCCGCGGGGGCCACCCTGGGCGTGCGCCCTGGGAGTCTAGAAAGCGTCCTCCCCCCGCCTGCGGGGCACGAGGGCCACCTTCGTGGAGCAGGAGCAGCAGGCACCTAGCCAAAACGGCCCAAAGGAGCCCTGGCAAGGGGCTGTGCTCAGTGCTGCAGAGGAAGGCAAAAAACCCCCGGGGACACTTGCTAGCCCACCGTGGGGGGAAAAAGCCTTCCTGCCCGCAGCTGCAGGGCACGAGAGGCCACCTTGGTGGTGCATGAGCAGCAGGCAGTAACCCAGCCAAAATGGCCCAGAGGAGCCCTGACAAGTGCTCATGCTCAATGCTGCAGAGGAAGGCAAAAAACCCCTGGGCACCAGAGCCAATCTGCCCCGGGGGAAAATTCCTTCCTGACCCCAGCGTCGCCAGCGATGGGCTATTCCCTGTGCACGTGAGCAAGACCTGCCTCCTCGGCCCGCAGGCTGCTCACGCCTCCCAGGAGATGCCCAACCCCGATTCTCCCTCCACCTGCTGCCACCTCAGGGCCTTCCCAGAGGGGCAAAACGCACCCCGCCTGATCCATCTCGGGGACAACGATCCTTCCTGCACCTGGCAAGGCACCAGTGGCTGCTCCAAAGCACCGGCACCCCCGCCAACATCTCTGCATCCCATTCCTCACGGCTGCTGACCCTGGCTCCGCAGGGGATGAGGATGGCGAGCTCTGCACTGCTCCTCAAGAAGGCATTCCCTTGCTCTTGCCACTGCTAGCCGGCTGAAAAGGCCAGCCAGCCTCACCAACCTCCAGCTCTTGGGGGTTCTTCTCGTCTCCAGCAGCCTCGTCGAGCCTCCTCCGGCCTTCCTCCCTCAGCCCTCGCCAAGTCATTCCACCGCTTCCCCAAGGACTTCCTCTCGCACGTCTTGGGGCTGCCCCCAGGCCAGCTATGGCAGCGCGACGCGGGAGCGTGCTCCCTTTTATGCTGCCCCGGGGCATGGTGACTGCTGCGTTGCCGGGTGCTGGCACTGTGACACGGGGGTGACGGGGCCCCCCCTGCGCAGCCCCGCCCGCCAGCCCTCCGCCCAGCATCCTTCCCACGAAGGCCTTTGGGCTGCTGGCCCCGAGGCAGTCCCTGCGCCCAGGAGGCTCAGGGGGCTGTCCCTGCCCTTGCTGGCCATGCCCTGGGCACAGCTGCTGGGCGTCCCGCTAAATACATCTGGACATTCAGACTCCGTCGTGAAGGCTGTTGGTCCCAGCTACATTCATTTGGTTGTGGGGATGCCAGAGGTGAAAGCAAGGCTTTGGGTTCCCTCGGCGTGAACTGTGCAGAGACGGAGAGCACCTGCAGGATGGCCTCGCCGTTCCTGACCCATGCACCAAGGGACATTTGCTACTCCCCTGCTTATGCTGAGGTCTTCCTCTGGGAAAGAAGTCCCAAATCGTTTTCTCTTCTTGACCATCTGTTTCCTTGCACTCCAGAGCTTTTCTCCTCCCTTGGCCTTCACCCTCAATACCTTTCCTGAAAGTGACGGCAGCCCTCTCAGCCTTTGCCTTGCTCCTGCTAGTCGTCTTCACCTCACCTAGAGAGTCCTGCAGGTCCCTTCCAACTCAACCCTTCTCTTCTCTTCACTTGTGTTCTATTCCCTGCACTGACGATGAGGCGAATAACAAGGAGACCGCTATTTGCCTGAAATGCCAGGGGGTTTACAGCTCCAGAAACACTTTTGAGGACACAAATCAAAAAGGATACAAGTAGAAACAGGATTTGATTTCATTTGGTTTTACTTGATTTTACTTGATTTTATTTTCTGTCTTGTTCTGTTGCTTTATGTTAGTTTAGTTTCGTTTCTTTCATGTTAGGTTATTGTATTTGATTTTATTATATTTTCTTTGGGGTTATTTCTTACTATTATATTTTATGTTGGTTTATCTTATTTTATTTTACCTTGCTTTACGCGTTCTTAGTTTGTTTTGTTATTTTATTATTTTATCATTTTATTTGATCTTATTTTCTTTTAGGCTCCTTTAGGCTATTTTGCTGAATCTCTTTCAGAGCCGATGCTCACAAGCATTAACACAATGCGCATGTGCAGCCAGGAGCAGGCTGATGTGTTCTTCGGTTTAGTTTGACAAAGCATCCCTTGCAGTCTGGCAAAGGAAAGCCGCGGAAAGGAGCAGCAGGAAGACAGGCCAAGCAGTCCCTCGTTTCTCAACAGTGCAGAAGAACTTGAAGAAGGAGGATGGGTACCGACCACACACCGAAAAGTGGAAGAAGAGGAGGGGTGTGGTGCCCTGGGGTATTTTCACAAGCAGGACACGTGTCGATGACAAGCAGCCCTTTTGCCTTCCCAAACTTGCTCCGCTGTGCTTCTTGGCCAGGGAGGCATGACAAGCGCTCTCCTGCCTGCCCTGCGCTTGGATCGCGTGCAGGGAGAGCTGAAAAGCTGCAGCTCCGCATGGTGCAGCAAGCCTGCAGCCCTTCCAAGCACAGGCTGTTTTGCACAAGCAAGGACACCTCGGGAAACGCAGCCAAGGGAAGAGCAGAGCTCGCTCCTGCTCCAAACCTGCAAGGGGCAAAAGAGCCAGGGAGCGCCAGGGCACGAGGGGCGCCTCGCAGGTGCAAGAGCAGCGGGCAAGAACTGAGCCCAAAGGGCCCAGAGGAGCCCTGACAAGGGGCTGCGCTCAATGCTACGGAGGAGAAGCAGCAACCCGCGGGGGCCACCCTGGGCGTGCGCCCTGGGAGTCTAGAAAGCGTCCTCCCCCCGCCTGCGGGGCACGAGGGCCACCTTCGTGGAGCAGGAGCAGCAGGCACCTAGCCAAAACGGCCCAAAGGAGCCCTGGCAAGGGGCTGTGCTCAGTGCTGCAGAGGAAGGCAAAAAACCCCCGGGGACACTTGCTAGCCCACCGTGGGGGGAAAAAGCCTTCCTGCCCGCAGCTGCAGGGCACGAGAGGCCACCTTGGTGGTGCATGAGCAGCAGGCAGTAACCCAGCCAAAATGGCCCAGAGGAGCCCTGACAAGTGCTCATGCTCAATGCTGCAGAGGAAGGCAAAAAACCCCTGGGCACCAGAGCCAATCTGCCCCGGGGGAAAATTCCGTCCTGACCCCAGCGTCGCCAGCGATGGGCTATTCCCTGTGCACGTGAGCAAGACCTGCCTCCTCGGCCCGCAGGCTGCTCACGCCTCCCAGGAGATGCCCAACCCCGATTCTCCCTCCACCTGCTGCCACCTCAGGGCCTTCCCAGAGGGGCAAAACGCACCCCGCCTGATCCATCTGGGGGACAACGATCCTTCCTGCACCTGGCAAGGCACCAGTGGCTGCTCCAAAGCACCGGCACCCCCGCCAACATCTCTGCATCCCATTCCTCACGGCTGCTGACCCTGGCTCCGCAGGGGATGAGGATGGCGAGCTCTGCACTGCTCCTCAAGAAGGCATTCCCTTGCTCTTGCCACTGCTAGCCGGCTGAAAAGGCCAGCCAGCCTCGCGAACCTCCAGCTCTTGGGGGTTCTTCTCGTCTCCAGCAGCCTCGTCGAGCCTCCTCCGGCCTTCCTCCCTCAGCCCTCGCCAAGTCATTCCACCGCTTCCCCAAGGACTTCCTCTCGCACGTCTTGGGGCTGCCCCCAGGCCAGCTATGGCAGCGCGACGCGGGAGCGTGCTCCCTTTTATGCTGCCCCGGGGCATGGTGACTGCTGCGTTGCCGGGTGCTGGCACTGTGACACGGGGGTGACGGGGCCCCCCCTGCGCAGCCCCGCCCGCCAGCCCTCCGCCCAGCATCCTTCCCACGAAGGCCTTTGGGCTGCTGGCCCCGAGGCAGTCCCTGCGCCCAGGAGGCTCAGGGGGCTGTCCCTGCCCTTGCTGGCCATGCCCTGGGCACAGCTGCTGGGCGTCCCGCTAAATACATCTGGACATTCAGACTCCGTCGTGAAGGCTGTTGGTCCCAGCTACATTCATTTGGTTGTGGGGATGCCAGAGGTGAAAGCAAGGCTTTGGGTTCCCTCGGCGTGAACTGTGCAGAGACGGAGAGCACGTGCAGGATGGCCTCGCCGTTCCTGACCCATGCACCAAGGGACATTTGCTACTCCCCTGCTTATGCTGAGGTCTTCTTCTGGGAAAGAAGTCCCAAATCGTTTTCTCTTCTTGACCATCTGTTTCCTTGCACTCCAGAGCTTTTCTCCTCCCTTGGCCTTCACCCTCAATACCTTTCCTGAAAGTGACGGCAGCCCTCTCAGCCTTTGCCTTGCTCCTGCTAGTCGTCTTCACCTCACCTAGAGAGTCCTGCAGGTCCCTTCCAACTCAACCCTTCTCTTCTCTTCACTTGTGTTCTATTCCCTGCACTGACGATGAGGCGAATAACAAGGAGACCGCTATTTGCCTGAAATGCCAGGGGGTTTACAGCTCCAGAAACACTTTTGAGGACACAAATCAAAAAGGATACAAGTAGAAACAGGATTTGATTTCATTTGGTTTTACTTGATTTTACTTGATTTTATTTTCTGTCTTGTTCTGTTGCTTTATGTTAGTTTAGTTTCGTTTCTTTCATGTTAGGTTATTGTATTTGATTTTATTATATTTTCTTTGGGGTTATTTCTTACTATTATATTTTATGTTGGTTTATCTTATTTTATTTTACCTTGCTTTACGCGTTCTTAGTTTGTTTTGTTATTTTATTATTTTATCATTTTATTTGATCTTATTTTCTTTTAGGCTCCTTTAGGCTATTTTGCTGAATCTCTTTCAGAGCCGATGCTCACAAGCATTAACACAATGCGCATGTGCAGCCAGGAGCAGGCTGATGTGTTCTTCGGTTTAGTTTGACAAAGCATCCCTTGCAGTCTGGCAAAGGAAAGCCGCGGAAAGGAGCAGCAGGAAGACAGGCCAAGCAGTCCCTCGTTTCTCAACAGTGCAGAAGAACTTGAAGAAGGAGGATGGGTACCGACCACACACCGAAAAGTGGAAGAAGAGGAGGGGTGTGGTGCCCTGGGGTATTTTCACAAGTAGGACACGTGGCGATGACAAGCAGCCCTTTTGCCTTCCCAAACTTGCTCCGCTGTGCTTCTTGGCCAGGGAGGCATGACAAGCGCTCTCCTGCCTGCCCTGCGCTTGGATCGCGTGCAGGGAGAGCTGAAAAGCGACAGCTCCGGATGGTGCAGCAAGCCTGCAGCCCTTCCAAGCACAGGCTGTTTTGCACAAGCAAGGACACCTCGGGAAACGCAGCCAAGGGAAGAGCAGAGCTCGCTCCTGCTCCAAACCTGCAAGGGGCAAAAGAGCCAGGGAGCGCCAGGGCACGAGGGGCGCCTCGCAGGTGCAAGAGCAGCGGGCAAGAACTGAGCCCAAAGGGCCCAGAGGAGCCCTGACAAGGGGCTGCGCTCAATGCTACGGAGGAGAAGCAGCAACCCGCGGGGGCCACCCTGGGCGTGCGCCCTGGGAGTCTAGAAAGCGTCCTCCCCCCGCCTGCGGGGCACGAGGGCCACCTTCGTGGAGCAGGAGCAGCAGGCACCTAGCCAAAACGGCCCAAAGGAGCCCTGGCAAGGGGCCGTGCTCAGTGCTGCAGAGGAAGGCAAAAAACCCCCGGGGACACTTGCTAGCCCACCGTGGGGGGAAAAAGCCTTCCTGCCCGCAGCTGCAGGGCACGAGAGGCCACCTTGGTGGTGCATGAGCAGCAGGCAGTAACCCAGCCAAAATGGCCCAGAGGAGCCCTGACAAGTGCTCATGCTCAATGCTGCAGAGGAAGGCAAAAAACCCCTGGGCACCAGAGCCAATCTGCCCCGGGGGAAAATTCCGTCCTGACCCCAGCGTCGCCAGCGATGGGCTATTCCCTGTGCACGTGAGCAAGACCTGCCTCCTCGGCCCGCAGGCTGCTCACGCCTCCCAGGAGATGCCCAACCCCGATTCTCCCTCCACCTGCTGCCACCTCAGGGCCTTCCCAGAGGGGCAAAACGCACCCCGCCTGATCCATCTGGGGGACAACGATCCTTCCTGCACCTGGCAAGGCACCAGTGGCTGCTCCAAAGCACCGGCGCCCCCGCCAACATCTCTGCATCCCATTCCTCACGGCTGCTGACCCTGGCTCCGCAGGGGATGAGGATGGCGAGCTCTGCACTGCTCCTCAAGAAGGCATTCCCTTGCTCTTGCCACTGCTAGCCGGCTGAAAAGGCCAGCCAGCCTCGCGAACCTCCAGCTCTTGGGGGTTCTTCTCGTCTCCAGCAGCCTCGTCGAGCCTCCTCCGGCCTTCCTCCCTCAGCCCTCGCCAAGTCATTCCACCGCTTCCCTAAGGACTTCCTCTCGCACGTCTTGGGGCTGCCCCCAGGCCAGCTATGGCAGCGCGACGCGGGAGCGTGCTCCCTTTTATGCTGCCCCGGGGCATGGTGACTGCTGCGTTGCCGGGTGCTGGCACTGTGACACGGGGGTGACGGGGCCCCCCCTGCGCAGCCCCGCCCGCCAGCCCTCCGCCCAGCATCCTTCCCACGAAGGCCTTTGGGCTGCTGGCCCCGAGGCAGTCCCTGCGCCCAGGAGGCTCAGGGGGCTGTCCCTGCCCTTGCTGGCCATGCCCTGGGCACAGCTGCTGGGCGTCCCGCTAAATACATCTGGACATTCAGACTCCGTCGTGAAGGCTGTTGGTCCCAGCTACATTCATTTGGTTGTGGGGATGCCAGAGGTGAAAGCAAGGCTTTGGGTTCCCTCGGCGTGAACTGTGCAGAGACGGAGAGCACGTGCAGGATGGCCTCGCCGTTCCTGACCCATGCACCAAGGGACATTTGCTACTCCCCTGCTTATGCTGAGGTCTTCCTCTGGGAAAGAAGTCCCAAATCGTTTTCTCTTCTTGACCATCTGTTTCCTTGCACTCCAGAGCTTTTCTCCTCCCTTGGCCTTCACCCTCAATACCTTTCCTGAAAGTGACGGCAGCCCTCTCAGCCTTTGCCTTGCTCCTGCTAGTCGTCTTCACCTCACCTAGAGAGTCCTGCAGGTCCCTTCCAACTCAACCCTTCTCTTCTCTTCACTTGTGTTCTATTCCCTGCACTGACGATGAGGCGAATAACAAGGAGACCGCTATTTGCCTGAAATGCCAGGGGGTTTACAGCTCCAGAAACACTTTTGAGGACACAAATCAAAAAGGATACAAGTAGAAACAGGATTTGATTTCATTTGGTTTTACTTGATTTTACTTGATTTTATTTTCTGTCTTGTTCTGTTGCTTTATGTTAGTTTAGTTTCGTTTCTTTCATGTTAGGTTATTGTATTTGATTTTATTATATTTTCTTTGGGGTTATTTCTTACTATTTTATTTTATGTTGGTTTATCTTATTTTATTTTACCTTGCTTTACGCGTTCTTAGTTTGTTTTGTTATTTTATTATTTTATCATTTTATTTGATCTTATTTTCTTTTAGGCTCCTTTAGGCTATTTTGCTGAATCTCTTTCAGAGCCGATGCTCACAAGCATTAACACAATGCGCATGTGCAGCCAGGAGCAGGCTGATGTGTTCTTCGGTTTAGTTTGACAAAGCATCCCTTGCAGTCTGGCAAAGGAAAGCCGCGGAAAGGAGCAGCAGGAAGACAGGCCAAGCAGTCCCTCGTTTCTCAACAGTGCAGAAGAACTTGAAGAAGGAGGATGGGTACCGACCACACACCGAAAAGTGGAAGAAGAGGAGGGGTGTGGTGCCCTGGGGTATTTTCACAAGTAGGACACGTGGCGATGACAAGCAGCCCTTTTGCCTTCCCAAACTTGCTCCGCTGTGCTTCTTGGCCAGGGAGGCATGACAAGCGCTCTCCTGCCTGCCCTGCGCTTGGATCGCGTGCAGGGAGAGCTGAAAAGCGACAGCTCCGGATGGTGCAGCAAGCCTGCAGCCCTTCCAAGCACAGGCTGTTTTGCACAAGCAAGGACACCTCGGGAAACGCAGCCAAGGGAAGAGCAGAGCTCGCTCCTGCTCCAAACCTGCAAGGGGCAAAAGAGCCAGGGAGCGCCAGGGCACGAGGGGCGCCTCGCAGGTGCAAGAGCAGCGGGCAAGAACTGAGCCCAAAGGGCCCAGAGGAGCCCTGACAAGGGGCTGCGCTCAATGCTACGGAGGAGAAGCAGCAACCCGCGGGGGCCACCCTGGGCGTGCGCCCTGGGAGTCTAGAAAGCGTCCTCCCCCCGCCTGCGGGGCACGAGGGCCACCTTCGTGGAGCAGGAGCAGCAGGCACCTAGCCAAAACGGCCCAAAGGAGCCCTGGCAAGGGGCCGTGCTCAGTGCTGCAGAGGAAGGCAAAAAACCCCCGGGGACACTTGCTAGCCCACCGTGGGGGGAAAAAGCCTTCCTGCCCGCAGCTGCAGGGCACGAGAGGCCACCTTGGTGGTGCATGAGCAGCAGGCAGTAACCCAGCCAAAATGGCCCAGAGGAGCCCTGACAAGTGCTCATGCTCAATGCTGCAGAGGAAGGCAAAAAACCCCTGGGCACCAGAGCCAATCTGCCCCGGGGGAAAATTCCGTCCTGACCCCAGCGTCGCCAGCGATGGGCTATTCCCTGTGCACGTGAGCAAGACCTGCCTCCTCGGCCCGCAGGCTGCTCACGCCTCCCAGGAGATGCCCAACCCCGATTCTCCCTCCACCTGCTGCCACCTCAGGGCCTTCCCAGAGGGGCAAAACGCACCCCGCCTGATCCATCTGGGGGACAACGATCCTTCCTGCACCTGGCAAGGCACCAGTGGCTGCTCCAAAGCACCGGCACCCCCGCCAACATCTCTGCATCCCATTCCTCACGGCTGCTGACCCTGGCTCCGCAGGGGATGAGGATGGCGAGCTCTGCACTGCTCCTCAAGAAGGCATTCCCTTGCTCTTGCCACTGCTAGCCGGCTGAAAAGGCCAGCCAGCCTCGCGAACCTCCAGCTCTTGGGGGTTCTTCTCGTCTCCAGCAGCCTCGTCGAGCCTCCTCCGGCCTTCCTCCCTCAGCCCTCGCCAAGTCATTCCACCGCTTCCCCAAGGACTTCCTCTCGCACGTCTTGGGGCTGCCCCCAGGCCAGCTATGGCAGCGCGACGCGGGAGCGTGCTCCCTTTTATGCTGCCCCGGGGCATGGTGACTGCTGCGTTGCCGGGTGCTGGCACTGTGACACGGGGGTGACGGGGCCCCCCCTGCGCAGCCCCGCCCGCCAGCCCTCCGCCCAGCATCCTTCCCACGAAGGCCTTTGGGCTGCTGGCCCCGAGGCAGTCCCTGCGCCCAGGAGGCTCAGGGGGCTGTCCCTGCCCTTGCTGGCCATGCCCTGGGCACAGCTGCTGGGCGTCCCGCTAAATACATCTGGACATTCAGACTCCGTCGTGAAGGCTGTTGGTCCCAGCTACATTCATTTGGTTGTGGGGATGCCAGAGGTGAAAGCAAGGCTTTGGGTTCCCTCGGCGTGAACTGTGCAGAGACGGAGAGCACGTGCAGGATGGCCTCGCCGTTCCTGACCCATGCACCAAGGGACATTTGCTACTCCCCTGCTTATGCTGAGGTCTTCCTCTGGGAAAGAAGTCCCAAATCGTTTTCTCTTCTTGACCATCTGTTTCCTTGCACTCCAGAGCTTTTCTCCTCCCTTGGCCTTCACCCTCAATACCTTTCCTGAAAGTGACGGCAGCCCTCTCAGCCTTTGCCTTGCTCCTGCTAGTCGTCTTCACCTCACCTAGAGAGTCCTGCAGGTCCCTTCCAACTCAACCCTTCTCTTCTCTTCACTTGTGTTCTATTCCCTGCACTGACGATGAGGCGAATAACAAGGAGACCGCTATTTGCCTGAAATGCCAGGGGGTTTACAGCTCCAGAAACACTTTTGAGGACACAAATCAAAAAGGATACAAGTAGAAACAGGATTTGATTTCATTTGGTTTTACTTGATTTTACTTGATTTTATTTTCTGTCTTGTTCTGTTGCTTTATGTTAGTTTAGTTTCGTTTCTTTCATGTTAGGTTATTGTATTTGATTTTATTATATTTTCTTTGGGGTTATTTCTTACTATTATATTTTATGTTGGTTTATCTTATTTTATTTTACCTTGCTTTACGCGTTCTTAGTTTGTTTTGTTATTTTATTATTTTATCATTTTATTTGATCTTATTTTCTTTTAGGCTCCTTTAGGCTATTTTGCTGAATCTCTTTCAGAGCCGATGCTCACAAGCATTAACACAATGCGCATGTGCAGCCAGGAGCAGGCTGATGTGTTCTTCGGTTTAGTTTGACAAAGCATCCCTTGCAGTCTGGCAAAGGAAAGCCGCGGAAAGGAGCAGCAGGAAGACAGGCCAAGCAGTCCCTCGTTTCTCAACAGTGCAGAAGAACTTGAAGAAGGAGGATGGGTACCGACCACACACCGAAAAGTGGAAGAAGAGGAGGGGTGTGGTGCCCTGGGGTATTTTCACAAGTAGGACACGTGTCGATGACAAGCAGCCCTTTTGCCTTCCCAAACTTGCTCCGCTGTGCTTCTTGGCCAGGGAGGCATGACAAGCGCTCTCCTGCCTGCCCTGCGCTTGGATCGCGTGCAGGGAGAGCTGAAAAGCGACAGCTCCGGATGGTGCAGCAAGCCTGCAGCCCTTCCAAGCACAGGCTGTTTTGCACAAGCAAGGACACCTCGGGAAACGCAGCCAAGGGAAGAGCAGAGCTCGCTCCTGCTCCAAACCTGCAAGGGGCAAAAGAGCCAGGGAGCGCCAGGGCACGAGGGGCGCCTCGCAGGTGCAAGAGCAGCGGGCAAGAACTGAGCCCAAAGGGCCCAGAGGAGCCCTGACAAGGGGCTGCGCTCAATGCTACGGAGGAGAAGCAGCAACCCGCGGGGGCCACCCTGGGCGTGCGCCCTGGGAGTCTAGAAAGCGTCCTCCCCCTGCCTGCGGGGCACGAGGGCCACCTTCGTGGAGCAGGAGCAGCAGGCACCTAGCCAAAACGGCCCAAAGGAGCCCTGGCAAGGGGCCGTGCTCAGTGCTGCAGAGGAAGGCAAAAAACCCCCGGGGACACTTGCTAGCCCACCGTGGGGGGAAAAAGCCTTCCTGCCCGCAGCTGCAGGGCACGAGAGGCCACCTTGGTGGTGCATGAGCAGCAGGCAGTAACCCAGCCAAAATGGCCCAGAGGAGCCCTGACAAGTGCTCATGCTCAATGCTGCAGAGGAAGGCAAAAAACCCCTGGGCACCAGAGCCAATCTGCCCCGGGGGAAAATTCCTTCCTGACCCCAGCGTCGCCAGCGATGGGCTATTCCCTGTGCACGTGAGCAAGACCTGCCTCCTCGGCCCGCAGGCTGCTCACGCCTCCCAGGAGATGCCCAACCCCGATTCTCCCTCCACCTGCTGCCACCTCAGGGCCTTCCCAGAGGGGCAAAACGCACCCCGCCTGATCCATCTCGGGGACAACGATCCTTCCTGCACCTGGCAAGGCACCAGTGGCTGCTCCAAAGCACCGGCACCCCCGCCAACATCTCTGCATCCCATTCCTCACGGCTGCTGACCCTGGCTCCGCAGGGGATGAGGATGGTGAGCTCTGCACTGCTCCTCAAGAAGGCATTCCCTTGCTCTTGCCACTGCTAGCCGGCTGAAAAGGCCAGCCAGCCTCGCGAACCTCCAGCTCTTGGGGGTTCTTCTCGTCTCCAGCAGCCTCGTCGAGCCTCCTCCGGCCTTCCTCCCTCAGCCCTCGCCAAGTCATTCCACCGCTTCCCCAAGGACTTCCTCTCGCACGTCTTGGGGCTGCCCCCAGGCCAGCTATGGCAGCGCGACGCGGGAGCGTGCTCCCTTTTATGCTGCCCCGGGGCATGGTGACTGCTGCGTTGCCGGGTGCTGGCACTGTGACACGGGGGTGACGGGGCCCCCCCTGCACAGCCCCGCCCGCCGGCCGTCCGCCCAGCATCCTTCCCACGAAGGCCTTTGGGCTGCTGGCCCCGAGGCAGTCCCTGCGCCCAGGAGGCTCAGGGGGCTGTCCCTGCCCTTGCTGGCCATGCCCTGGGCACAGCTGCTGGGCGTCCCGCTAAATACATCTGGACATTCAGACTCCGTCGTGAAGGCTGTTGGTCCCAGCTACATTCATTTGGTTGTGGGGATGCCAGAGGTGAAAGCAAGGCTTTGGGTTCCCTCGGCGTGAACTGTGCAGAGACGGAGAGCACGTGCAGGATGGCCTCGCCGTTCCTGACCCATGCACCAAGGGACATTTGCTACTCCCCTGCTTATGCTGAGGTCTTCCTCTGGGAAAGAAGTCCCAAATCGTTTTCTCTTCTTGACCATCTGTTTCCTTGCACTCCAGAGCTTTTCTCCTCCCTTGGCCTTCACCCTCAATACCTTTCCTGAAAGTGACGGCAGCCCTCTCAGCCTTTGCCTTGCTCCTGCTAGTCGTCTTCACCTCACCTAGAGAGTCCTGCAGGTCCCTTCCAACTCAACCCTTCTCTTCTCTTCACTTGTGTTCTATTCCCTGCACTGACGATGAGGCGAATAACAAGGAGACCGCTATTTGCCTGAAATGCCAGGGGGTTTACAGCTCCAGAAACACTTTTGAGGACACAAATCAAAAAGGATACAAGTAGAAACAGGATTTGATTTCATTTGGTTTTACTTGATTTTACTTGATTTTATTTTCTGTCTTGTTCTGTTGCTTTATGTTAGTTTAGTTTCGTTTCTTTCATGTTAGGTTATTGTATTTGATTTTATTATATTTTCTTTGGGGTTATTTCTTACTATTATATTTTATGTTGGTTTATCTTATTTTATTTTACCTTGCTTTACGCGTTCTTAGTTTGTTTTGTTATTTTATTATTTTATCATTTTATTTGATCTTATTTTCTTTTAGGC
Source organism: Platalea leucorodia (assembly GCF_965183815.1). Taxonomy (NCBI): domain Eukaryota; kingdom Metazoa; phylum Chordata; class Aves; order Pelecaniformes; family Threskiornithidae; genus Platalea; species Platalea leucorodia. Next base: position 1,168,675 of record NC_138840.1, on the reverse strand, counting down.
TCCTTTAGGCTATTTTGCTGAATCTCTTTCAGAGCCGATGCTCACAAGCATTAACACAATGCGCATGTGCAGCCAGGAGCAGGCTGATGTGTTCTTCGGTTTAGTTTGACAAAGCATCCCTTGCAGTCTGGCAAAGGAAAGCCGCGGAAAGGAGCAGCAGGAAGACAGGCCAAGCAGTCCCTCGTTTCTCAACAGTGCAGAAGAACTTGAAGAAGGAGGATGGGTACCGACCACACACCGAAAAGTGGAAGAAGAGGAGGGGTGTGGTGCCCTGGGGTATTTTCACAAGTAGGACACGTGGCGATGACAAGCAGCCCTTTTGCCTTCCCAAACTTGCTCCGCTGTGCTTCTTGGCCAGGGAGGCATGACAAGCGCTCTCCTGCCTGCCCTGCGCTTGGATCGCGTGCAGGGAGAGCTGAAAAGCGACAGCTCCGGATGGTGCAGCAAGCCTGCAGCCCTTCCAAGCACAGGCTGTTTTGCACAAGCAAGGACACCTCGGGAAATGCAGCCAAGGGAAGAGCAGAGCTCGCTCCTGCTCCAAACCTGCAAGGGGCAAAAGAGCCAGGGAGCGCCAGGGCACGAGGGGCGCCTCGCAGGTGCAAGAGCAGCGGGCAAGAACTGAGCCCAAAGGGCCCAGAGGAGCCCTGACAAGGGGCTGCGCTCAATGCTACGGAGGAGAAGCAGCAACCCGCGGGGGCCACCCTGGGCGTGCGCCCTGGGAGTCTAGAAAGCGTCCTCCCCCCGCCTGCGGGGCACGAGGGCCACCTTCGTGGAGCAGGAGCAGCAGGCACCTAGCCAAAACGGCCCAAAGGAGCCCTGGCAAGGGGCCGTGCTCAGTGCTGCAGAGGAAGGCAAAAAACCCCCGGGGACACTTGCTAGCCCACCGTGGGGGGAAAAAAGCCTTCCTGCCCGCAGCTGCAGGGCACGAGAGGCCACCTTGGTGGTGCATGAGCAGCAGGCAGTAACCCAGCCAAAATGGCCCAGAGGAGCCCTGACAAGTGCTCATGCTCAATGCTGCAGAGGAAGGCAAAAAACCCCTGGGCACCAGAGCCAATCTGCCCCGGGGGAAAATTCCTTCCTGACCCCAGCGTCGCCAGCGATGGGCTATTCCCTGAGCACGTGAGCAAGACCTGCCTCCTCGGCCCGCAGGCTGCTCACGCCTCCCAGGAGATGCCCAACCCCGATTCTCCCTCCACCTGCTGCCACCTCAGGGCCTTCCCAGAGGGGCAAAACGCACCCCGCCTGATCCATCTGGGGGACAACGATCCTTCCGGCGCCTGGCAAGGCACCAGCGGCTGCTCCAAAGCACCGGCGCCCCCGCCAACATCTCTGCATCCCATTCCTCACGGCTGCTGACCCTGGCTCCGCAGGGGATGAGGATGGCGAGCTCTGCACTGCTCCTCAAGAAGGCATTCCCTTGCTCTTGCCACTGCTAGCCGGCTGAAAAGGCCAGCCAGCCTCGCGAACCTCCAGCTCTTGGGGGTTCTTCTCGTCTCCAGCAGCCTCGTCGAGCCTCCTCCGGCCTTCCTCCCTCAGCCCTCGCCAAGTCATTCCACCGCTTCCCCAAGGACTTCCTCTCGCACGTCTTGGGGCTGCCCCCAGGCCAGCTATGGCAGCGCGACGCGGGAGCGTGCTCCCTTTTATGCTGCCCCGGGGCATGGTGACTGCTGCGTTGCCGGGTGCTGGCACTGTGACACGGGGGTGACGGGGCCCCCCCCTGCGCAGCCCCGCCCGCCAGCCCTCCGCCCAGCATCCTTCCCACGAAGGCCTTTGGGCTGCTGGCCCCGAGGCAGTCCCTGCGCCCAGGAGGCTCAGGGGGCTGTCCCTGCCCTTGCTGGCCATGCCCTGGGCACAGCTGCTGGGCGTCCCGCTAAATACATCTGGACATTCAGACTCCGTCGTGAAGGCTGTTGGTCCCAGCTACATTCATTTGGTTGTGGGGATGCCAGAGGTGAAAGCAAGGCTTTGGGTTCCCTCGGCGTGAACTGTGCAGAGACGGAGAGCACCTGCAGGATGGCCTCGCCGTTCCTGACCCATGCACCAAGGGACATTTGCTACTCCCCTGCTTATGCTGAGGTCTTCCTCTGGGAAAGAAGTCCCAAATCGTTTTCTCTTCTTGACCATCTGTTTCCTTGCACTCCAGAGCTTTTCTCCTCCCTTGGCCTTCACCCTCAATACCTTTCCTGAAAGTGACGGCAGCCCTCTCAGCCTTTGCCTTGCTCCTGCTAGTCGTCTTCACCTCACCTAGAGAGTCCTGCAGGTCCCTTCCAACTCAACCCTTCTCTTCTCTTCACTTGTGTTCTATTCCCTGCACTGACGATGAGGCGAATAACAAGGAGACCGCTATTTGCCTGAAATGCCAGGGGGTTTACAGCTCCAGAAACACTTTTGAGGACACAAATCAAAAAGGATACAAGTAGAAACAGGATTTGATTTCATTTGGTTTTACTTGATTTTACTTGATTTTATTTTCTGTCTTGTTCTGTTGCTTTATGTTAGTTTAGTTTCGTTTCTTTCATGTTAGGTTATTGTATTTGATTTTATTATATTTTCTTTGGGGTTATTTCTTACTATTATATTTTATGTTGGTTTATCTTATTTTATTTTACCTTGCTTTACGCGTTCTTAGTTTGTTTTGTTATTTTATTATTTTATCATTTTATTTGATCTTATTTTCTTTTAGGCTCCTTTAGGCTATTTTGCTGAATCTCTTTCAGAGCCGATGCTCACAAGCATTAACACAATGCGCATGTGCAGCCAGGAGCAGGCTGATGTGTTCTTCGGTTTAGTTTGACAAAGCATCCCTTGCAGTCTGGCAAAGGAAAGCCGCGGAAAGGAGCAGCAGGAAGACAGGCCAAGCAGTCCCTCGTTTCTCAACAGTGCAGAAGAACTTGAAGAAGGAGGATGGGTACCGACCACACACCGAAAAGTGGAAGAAGAGGAGGGGTGTGGTGCCCTGGGGTATTTTCACAAGTAGGACACGTGTCGATGACAAGCAGCCCTTTTGCCTTCCCAAACTTGCTCCGCTGTGCTTCTTGGCCAGGGAGGCATGACAAGCGCTCTCCTGCCTGCCCTGCGCTTGGATCGCGTGCAGGGAGAGCTGAAAAGCGGCAGCTCCGCATGGTGCAGCAAGCCTGCAGCCCTTCCAAGCACAGGCTGTTTTGCACAAGCAAGGACACCTCGGGAAACGCAGCCAAGGGAAGAGCAGAGCTCGCTCCTGCTCCAAACCTGCAAGGGGCAAAAGAGCCAGGGAGCGCCAGGGCACGAGGGGCGCCTCGCAGGTGCAAGAGCAGCGGGCAAGAACTGAGCCCAAAGGGCCCAGAGGAGCCCTGACAAGGGGCTGTGCTCAATGCTACGGAGGAGAAGCAGCAACCCGCGGGGGCCACCCTGGGCGTGCGCCCTGGGAGTCTAGAAAGCGTCCTCCCCCCGCCTGCGGGGCACGAGGGCCACCTTCGTGGAGCAGGAGCAGCAGGCACCTAGCCAAAACGGCCCAAAGGAGCCCTGGCAAGGGGCCGTGCTCAGTGCTGCAGAGGAAGGCAAAAAACCCCCGGGGACACTTGCTAGCCCACCGTGGGGGGAAAAAGCCTTCCTCCCCGCAGCTGCAGGGCACGAGAGGCCACCTTGGTGGTGCATGAGCAGCAGGCAGTAACCCAGCCAAAATGGCCCAGAGGAGCCCTGACAAGTGCTCATGCTCAATGCTGCAGAGGAAGGCAAAAAACCCCTGGGCACCAGAGCCAATCTGCCCCGGGGGAAAATTCCGTCCTGACCCCAGCGTCGCCAGCGATGGGCTATTCCCTGTGCACGTGAGCAAGACCTGCCTCCTCGGCCCGCAGGCTGCTCACGCCTCCCAGGAGATGCCCAACCCCGATTCTCCCTCCACCTGCTGCCACCTCAGGGCCTTCCCAGAGGGGCAAAACGCACCCCGCCTGATCCATCTGGGGGACAACGATCCTTCCTGCACCTGGCAAGGCACCAGTGGCTGCTCCAAAGCACCGGCACCCCCGCCAACATCTCTGCATCCCATTCCTCACGGCTGCTGACCCTGGCTCCGCAGGGGATGAGGATGGCGAGCTCTGCACTGCTCCTCAAGAAGGCATTCCCTTGCTCTTGCCACTGCTAGCCGGCTGAAAAGGCCAGCCAGCCTCGCGAACCTCCAGCTCTTGGGGGTTCTTCTCGTCTCCAGCAGCCTCGTCGAGCCTCCTCCGGCCTTCCTCCCTCAGCCCTCGCCAAGTCATTCCACCGCTTCCCCAAGGACTTCCTCTCGCACGTCTTGGGGCTGCCCCCAGGCCAGCTATGGCAGCGCGACGCGGGAGCGTGCTCCCTTTTATGCTGCCCCGGGGCATGGTGACTGCTGCGTTGCCGGGTGCTGGCACTGTGACACGGGGGTGACGGGGCCCCCCCTGCGCAGCCCCGCCCGCCAGCCCTCCGCCCAGCATCCTTCCCACGAAGGCCTTTGGGCTGCTGGCCCCGAGGCAGTCCCTGCGCCCAGGAGGCTCAGGGGGCTGTCCCTGCCCTTGCTGGCCATGCCCTGGGCACAGCTGCTGGGCGTCCCGCTAAATACATCTGGACATTCAGACTCCGTCGTGAAGGCTGTTGGTCCCAGCTACATTCATTTGGTTGTGGGGATGCCAGAGGTGAAAGCAAGGCTTTGGGTTCCCTCGGCGTGAACTGTGCAGAGACGGAGAGCACGTGCAGGATGGCCTCGCCGTTCCTGACCCATGCACCAAGGGACATTTGCTACTCCCCTGCTTATGCTGAGGTCTTCTTCTGGGAAAGAAGTCCCAAATCGTTTTCTCTTCTTGACCATCTGTTTCCTTGCACTCCAGAGCTTTTCTCCTCCCTTGGCCTTCACCCTCAATACCTTTCCTGAAAGTGACGGCAGCCCTCTCAGCCTTTGCCTTGCTCCTGCTAAGTCGTCTTCACCTCACCTAGAGAGTCCTGCAGGTCCCTTCCAACTCAACCCTTCTCTTCTCTTCACTTGTGTTCTATTCCCTGCACTGACGATGAGGCGAATAACAAGGAGACCGCTATTTGCCTGAAATGCCAGGGGGTTTACAGCTCCAGAAACACTTTTGAGGACACAAATCAAAAAGGATACAAGTAGAAACAGGATTTGATTTCATTTGGTTTTACTTGATTTTACTTGATTTTATTTTCTGTCTTGTTCTGTTGCTTTATGTTAGTTTAGTTTCGTTTCTTTCATGTTAGGTTATTGTATTTGATTTTATTATATTTTCTTTGGGGTTATTTCTTACTATTATATTTTATGTTGGTTTATCTTATTTTATTTTACCTTGCTTTACGCGTTCTTAGTTTGTTTTGTTATTTTATTATTTTATCATTTTATTTGATCTTATTTTCTTTTAGGCTCCTTTAGGCTATTTTGCTGAATCTCTTTCAGAGCCGATGCTCACAAGCATTAACACAATGCGCATGTGCAGCCAGGAGCAGGCTGATGTGTTCTTCGGTTTAGTTTGACAAAGCATCCCTTGCAGTCTGGCAAAGGAAAGCCGCAGAAAGGAGCAGCAGGAAGACAGGCCAAGCAGTCCCTCGTTTCTCAACAGTGCAGAAGAACTTGAAGAAGGAGGATGGGTACCGACCACACACCGAAAAGTAGAAGAAGAGGAGGGGTGTGGTGCCCTGGGGTATTTTCACAAGCAGGACACGTGTCGATGACAAGCAGCCCTTTTGCCTTCCCAAACTTGCTCCGCTGTGCTTCTTGGCCAGGGAGGCATGACAAGCGCTCTCCTGCCTGCCCTGCGCTTGGATCGCGTGCAGGGAGAGCTGAAAAGCTGCAGCTCCGCATGGTGCAGCAAGCCTGCAGCCCTTCCAAGCACAGGCTGTTTTGCACAAGCAAGGACACCTCGGGAAACGCAGCCAAGGGAAGAGCAGAGCTCGCTCCTGCTCCAAACCTGCAAGGGGCAAAAGAGCCAGGGAGCGCCAGGGCACGAGGGGCGCCTCGCAGGTGCAAGAGCAGCGGGCAAGAATTGAGCCCAAAGGGCCCAGAGGAGCCCTGACAAGGGGCTGCGCTCAATGCTACGGAGGAGAAGCAGCAACCCACGGGGGCCACCCTGGGCGTGCGCCCTGGGAGTCTAGAAAGCGTCCTCCCCCCGCCTGCGGGGCACGAGGGCCACCTTCGTGGAGCAGGAGCAGCAGGCACCTAGCCAAAACGGCCCAAAGGAGCCCTGGCAAGGGGCCGTGCTCAGTGCTGCAGAGGAAGGCAAAAAACCCCCGGGGACACTTGCTAGCCCACCGTGGGGGGAAAAAGCCTTCCTGCCCGCAGCTGCAGGGCACAAGAGGCCACCTTGGTGGTGCATGAGCAGCAGGCAGTAACCCAGCCAAAATGGCCCAGAGGAGCCCTGACAAGTGCTCATGCTCAATGCTGCAGAGGAAGGCAAAAAACCCCTGGGCACCAGAGCCAATCTGCCCCGGGGGAAAATTCCTTCCTGACCCCAGCGTCGCCAGCGATGGGCTATTCCCTGTGCACGTGAGCAAGACCTGCCTCCTCGGCCCGCAGGCTGCTCACGCCTCCCAGGAGATGCCCAACCCCGATTCTCCCTCCACCTGCTGCCACCTCAGGGCCTTCCCAGAGGGGCAAAACGCACCCCGCCTGATCCATCTGGGGGACAACGATCCTTCCTGCACCTGGCAAGGCACCAGTGGCTGCTCCAAAGCACCGGCACCCCCGCCAACATCTCTGCATCCCATTCCTCACGGCTGCTGACCCTGGCTCCGCAGGGGATGAGGATGGCGAGCTCTGCACTGCTCCTCAAGAAGGCATTCCCTTGCTCTTGCCACTGCTAGCCGGCTGAAAAGGCCAGCCAGCCTCACCAACCTCCAGCTCTTGGGGGTTCTTCTCGTCTCCAGCAGCCTCGTCGAGCCTCCTCCGGCCTTCCTCCCTCAGCCCTCGCCAAGTCATTCCACCGCTTCCCCAAGGACTTCCTCTCGCACGTCTTGGGGCTGCCCCCAGGCCAGCTATGGCAGCGCGACGCGGGAGCGTGCTCCCTTTTATGCTGCCCCGGGGCATGGTGACTGCTGCGTTGCCGGGTGCTGGCACTGTGACACGGGGGTGACGGGGCCCCCCCTGCGCAGCCCCGCCCGCCAGCCCTCCGCCCAGCATCCTTCCCACGAAGGCCTTTGGGCTGCTGGCCCCGAGGCAGTCCCTGCGCCCAGGAGGCTCAGGGGGCTGTCCCTGCCCTTGCTGGCCATGCCCTGGGCACAGCTGCTGGGCGTCCCGCTAAATACATCTGGACATTCAGACTCCGTCGTGAAGGCTGTTGGTCCCAGCTACATTCATTTGGTTGTGGGGATGCCAGAGGTGAAAGCAAGGCTTTGGGTTCCCTCGGCGTGAACTGTGCAGAGACGGAGAGCACCTGCAGGATGGCCTCGCCGTTCCTGACCCATGCACCAAGGGACATTTGCTACTCCCCTGCTTATGCTGAGGTCTTCTTCTGGGAAAGAAGTCCCAAATCGTTTTCTCTTCTTGACCATCTGTTTCCTTGCACTCCAGAGCTTTTCTCCTCCCTTGGCCTTCACCCTCAATACCTTTCCTGAAAGTGACGGCAGCCCTCTCAGCCTTTGCCTTGCTCCTGCTAGTCGTCTTCACCTCACCTAGAGAGTCCTGCAGGTCCCTTCCAACTCAACCCTTCTCTTCTCTTCACTTGTGTTCTATTCCCTGCACTGACGATGAGGCGAATAACAAGGAGACCGCTATTTGCCTGAAATGCCAGGGGGTTTACAGCTCCAGAAACACTTTTGAGGACACAAATCAAAAAGGATACAAGTAGAAACAGGATTTGATTTCATTTGGTTTTACTTGATTTTACTTGATTTTATTTTCTGTCTTGTTCTGTTGCTTTATGTTAGTTTAGTTTCGTTTCTTTCATGTTAGGTTATTGTATTTGATTTTATTATATTTTCTTTGGGGTTATTTCTTACTATTATATTTTATGTTGGTTTATCTTATTTTATTTTACCTTGCTTTACGCGTTCTTAGTTTGTTTTGTTATTTTATTATTTTATCATTTTATTTGATCTTATTTTCTTTTAGGCTCCTTTAGGCTATTTTGCTGAATCTCTTTCAGAGCCGATGCTCACAAGCATTAACACAATGCGCATGTGCAGCCAGGAGCAGGCTGATGTGTTCTTCGGTTTAGTTTGACAAAGCATCCCTTGCAGTCTGGCAAAGGAAAGCCGCAGAAAGGAGCAGCAGGAAGACAGGCCAAGCAGTCCCTCGTTTCTCAACAGTGCAGAAGAACTTGAAGAAGGAGGATGGGTACCGACCACACACCGAAAAGTAGAAGAAGAGGAGGGGTGTGGTGCCCTGGGGTATTTTCACAAGCAGGACACGTGTCGATGACAAGCAGCCCTTTTGCCTTCCCAAACTTGCTCCGCTGTGCTTCTTGGCCAGGGAGGCATGACAAGCGCTCTCCTGCCTGCCCTGCGCTTGGATCGCGTGCAGGGAGAGCTGAAAAGCTGCAGCTCCGCATGGTGCAGCAAGCCTGCAGCCCTTCCAAGCACAGGCTGTTTTGCACAAGCAAGGACACCTCGGGAAACGCAGCCAAGGGAAGAGCAGAGCTCGCTCCTGCTCCAAACCTGCAAGGGGCAAAAGAGCCAGGGAGCGCCAGGGCACGAGGGGCGCCTCGCAGGTGCAAGAGCAGCGGGCAAGAATTGAGCCCAAAGGGCCCAGAGGAGCCCTGACAAGGGGCTGCGCTCAATGCTACGGAGGAGAAGCAGCAACCCACGGGGGCCACCCTGGGCGTGCGCCCTGGGAGTCTAGAAAGCGTCCTCCCCCCGCCTGCGGGGCACGAGGGCCACCTTCGTGGAGCAGGAGCAGCAGGCACCTAGCCAAAACGGCCCAAAGGAGCCCTGGCAAGGGGCCGTGCTCAGTGCTGCAGAGGAAGGCAAAAAACCCCCGGGGACACTTGCTAGCCCACCGTGGGGGGAAAAAGCCTTCCTGCCCGCAGCTGCAGGGCACAAGAGGCCACCTTGGTGGTGCATGAGCAGCAGGCAGTAACCCAGCCAAAATGGCCCAGAGGAGCCCTGACAAGTGCTCATGCTCAATGCTGCAGAGGAAGGCAAAAAACCCCTGGGCACCAGAGCCAATCTGCCCCGGGGGAAAATTCCTTCCTGACCCCAGCGTCGCCAGCGATGGGCTATTCCCTGTGCACGTGAGCAAGACCTGCCTCCTCGGCCCGCAGGCTGCTCACGCCTCCCAGGAGATGCCCAACCCCGATTCTCCCTCCACCTGCTGCCACCTCAGGGCCTTCCCAGAGGGGCAAAACGCACCCCGCCTGATCCATCTGGGGGACAACGATCCTTCCTGCACCTGGCAAGGCACCAGTGGCTGCTCCAAAGCACCGGCACCCCCGCCAACATCTCTGCATCCCATTCCTCACGGCTGCTGACCCTGGCTCCGCAGGGGATGAGGATGGCGAGCTCTGCACTGCTCCTCAAGAAGGCATTCCCTTGCTCTTGCCACTGCTAGCCGGCTGAAAAGGCCAGCCAGCCTCGCGAACCTCCAGCTCTTGGGGGTTCTTCTTGTCTCCAGCAGCCTCGTCGAGCCTCCTCCGGCCTTCCTCCCTCAGCCCTCGCCAAGTCATTCCACCGCTTCCCCAAGGACTTCCTCTCGCACGTCTTGGGGCTGCCCCCAGGCCAGCTATGGCAGCGCGACGCGGGAGCGTGCTCCCTTTTATGCTGCCCCGGGGCATGGTGACTGCTGCGTTGCCGGGTGCTGGCACTGTGACACGGGGGTGACGGGGCCCCCCCTGCGCAGCCCCGCCCGCCAGCCCTCCGCCCAGCATCCTTCCCACGAAGGCCTTTGGGCTGCTGGCCCCGAGGCAGTCCCTGCGCCCAGGAGGCTCAGGGGGCTGTCCCTGCCCTTGCTGGCCATGCCCTGGGCACAGCTGCTGGGCGTCCCGCTAAATACATCTGGACATTCAGACTCCGTCGTGAAGGCTGTTGGTCCCAGCTACATTCATTTGGTTGTGGGGATGCCAGAGGTGAAAGCAAGGCTTTGGGTTCCCTCGGCGTGAACTGTGCAGAGACGGAGAGCACGTGCAGGATGGCCTCGCCGTTCCTGACCCATGCACCAAGGGACATTTGCTACTCCCCTGCTTATGCTGAGGTCTTCTTCTGGGAAAGAAGTCCCAAATCGTTTTCTCTTCTTGACCATCTGTTTCCTTGCACTCCAGAGCTTTTCTCCTCCCTTGGCCTTCACCCTCAATACCTTTCCTGAAAGTGACGGCAGCCCTCTCAGCCTTTGCCTTGCTCCTGCAAGTCGTCTTCACCTCACCTAGAGAGTCCTGCAGGTCCCTTCCAACTCAACCCTTCTCTTCTCTTCACTTGTGTTCTATTCCCTGCACTGACGATGAGGCGAATAACAAGGAGACCGCTATTTGCCTGAAATGCCAGGGGGTTTACAGCTCCAGAAACACTTTTGAGGACTCAAATCAAAAAGGATACAAGTAGAAACAGGATTTGATTTCATTTGGTTTTACTTGATTTTACTTGATTTTATTTTCTGTCTTGTTCTGTTGCTTTATGTTAGTTTAGTTTCGTTTCTTTCATGTTAGGTTATTGTATTTGATTTTATTATATTTTCTTTGGGGTTATTTCTTACTATTATATTTTATGTTGGTTTATCTTATTTTATTTTACCTTGCTTTACGCGTTCTTAGTTTGTTTTGTTATTTTATTATTTTATCATTTTATTTGATCTTATTTTCTTTTAGGCTCCTTTAGGCTATTTTGCTGAATCTCTTTCAGAGCCGATGCTCACAAGCATTAACACAATGCGCATGTGCAGCCAGGAGCAGGCTGATGTGTTCTTCGGTTTAGTTTGACAAAGCATCCCTTGCAGTCTGGCAAAGGAAAGCCGCGGAAAGGAGCAGCAGGAAGACAGGCCAAGCAGTCCCTCGTTTCTCAACAGTGCAGAAGAACTTGAAGAAGGAGGATGGGTACCGACCACACACCGAAAAGTAGAAGAAGAGGAGGGGTGTGGTGCCCTGGGGTATTTTCACAAGCAGGACACGTGTCGATGACAAGCAGCCCTTTTGCCTTCCCAAACTTTCTCCGCTGTGCTTCTTGGCCAGGGAGGCATGACAAGCGCTCTCCTGCCTGCCCTGCGCTTGGATCGCGTGCAGGGAGAGCTGAAAAGCTGCAGCTCCGCATGGTGCAGCAAGCCTGCAGCCCTTCCAAGCACAGGCTGTTTTGCACAAGCAAGGACACCTCGGGAAACGCAGCCAAGGGAAGAGCAGAGCTCGCTCCTGCTCCAAACCTGCAAGGGGCAAAAGAGCCAGGGAGCGCCAGGGCATGAGGGGCGCCTCGCAGGTGCAAGAGCAGCGGGCAAGAACTGAGCCCAAAGGGCCCAGAGGAGCCCTGACAAGGGGCTGCGCTCAATGCTACGGAGGAGAAGCAGCAACCCGCGGGGGCCACCCTGGGCGTGCGCCCTGGGAGTCTAGAAAGCGTCCTCCCCCCGCCTGCGGGGCACGAGGGCCACCTTCGTGGAGCAGGAGCAGCAGGCACCTAGCCAAAACGGCCCAAAGGAGCCCTGGCAAGGGGCCGTGCTCAGTGCTGCAGAGGAAGGCAAAAAACCCCCGGGGACACTTGCTAGCCCACCGTGGGGGGAAAAAGCCTTCCTGCCCGCAGCTGCAGGGCACAAGAGGCCACCTTGGTGGTGCATGAGCAGCAGGCAGTAACCCAGCCAAAATGGCCCAGAGGAGCCCTGACAAGTGCTCATGCTCAATGCTGCAGAGGAAGGCAAAAAACCCCTGGGCACCAGAGCCAATCTGCCCCGGGGGAAAATTCCTTCCTGACCCCAGCGTCGCCAGCGATGGGCTATTCCCTGTGCACGTGAGCAAGACCTGCCTCCTCGGCCCGCAGGCTGCTCACGCCTCCCAGGAGATGCCCAACCCCGATTCTCCCTCCACCTGCTGCCACCTCAGGGCCTTCCCAGAGGGGCAAAACGCACCCCGCCTGATCCATCTGGGGGACAACGATCCTTCCGGCGCCTGGCAAGGCACCAGTGGCTGCTCCAAAGCACCGGCACCCCCGCCAACATCTCTGCATCCCATTCCTCACGGCTGCTGACCCTGGCTCCGCAGGGGATGAGGATGGCGAGCTCTGCACTGCTCCTCAAGAAGGCATTCCCTTGCTCTTGCCACTGCTAGCCGGCTGAAAAGGCCAGCCAGCCTCGCGAACCTCCAGCTCTTGGGGGTTCTTCTCGTCTCCAGCAGCCTCGTCGAGCCTCCTCCGGCCTTCCTCCCTCAGCCCTCGCCAAGTCATTCCACCGCTTCCCCAAGGACTTCCTCTCGCACGTCTTGGGGCTGCCCCCAGGCCAGCTATGGCAGCGCGACGCGGGAGCGTGCTCCCTTTTATGCTGCCCCGGGGCATGGTGACTGCTGCGTTGCCGGGTGCTGGCACTGTGACACGGGGGTGACGGGGCCCCCCCTGCGCAGCCCCGCCCGCCAGCCCTCCGCCCAGCATCCTTCCCACGAAGGCCTTTGGGCTGCTGGCCCCGAGGCAGTCCCTGCGCCCAGGAGGCTCAGGGGGCTGTCCCTGCCCTTGCTGGCCATGCCCTGGGCACAGCTGCTGGGCGTCCCGCTAAATACATCTGGACATTCAGACTCCGTCGTGAAGGCTGTTGGTCCCAGCTACATTCATTTGGTTGTGGGGATGCCAGAGGTGAAAGCAAGGCTTTGGGTTCCCTCGGCGTGAACTGTGCAGAGACGGAGAGCACCTGCAGGATGGCCTCGCCGTTCCTGACCCATGCACCAAGGGACATTTGCTACTCCCCTGCTTATGCTGAGGTCTTCTTCTGGGAAAGAAGTCCCAAATCGTTTTCTCTTCTTGACCATCTGTTTCCTTGCACTCCAGAGCTTTTCTCCTCCCTTGGCCTTCACCCTCAATACCTTTCCTGAAAGTGACGGCAGCCCTCTCAGCCTTTGCCTTGCTCCTGCTAGTCGTCTTCACCTCACCTAGAGAGTCCTGCAGGTCCCTTCCAACTCAACCCTTCTCTTCTCTTCACTTCTGTTCTATTCCCTGCACTGACGATGAGGCGAATAACAAGGAGACCGCTATTTGCCTGAAATGCCAGGGGGTTTACAGCTCCAGAAACACTTTTGAGGACACAAATCAAAAAGGATACAAGTAGAAACAGGATTTGATTTCATTTGGTTTTACTTGATTTTACTTGATTTTATTTTCTGTCTTGTTCTGTTGCTTTATGTTAGTTTAGTTTCGTTTCTTTCATGTTAGGTTATTGTATTTGATTTTATTATATTTTCTTTGGGGTTATTTCTTACTATTATATTTTATGTTGGTTTATCTTATTTTATTTTACCTTGCTTTACGCGTTCTTAGTTTGTTTTGTTATTTTATTATTTTATCATTTTATTTGATCTTATTTTCTTTTAGGCTCCTTTAGGCTATTTTGCTGAATCTCTTTCAGAGCCGATGCTCACAAGCATTAACACAATGCGCATGTGCAGCCAGGAGCAGGCTGATGTGTTCTTCGGTTTAGTTTGACAAAGCATCCCTTGCAGACTGGCAAAGGAAAGCCGCAGAAAGGAGCAGCAGGAAGACAGGCCAAGCAGTCCCTCGTTTCTCAACAGTGCAGAAGAACTTGAAGAAGGAGGATGGGTACCGACCACACACCGAAAAGTAGAAGAAGAGGAGGGGTGTGGTGCCCTGGGGTATTTTCACAAGCAGGACACGTGTCGATGACAAGCAGCCCTTTTGCCTTCCCAAACTTGCTCCGCTGTGCTTCTTGGCCAGGGAGGCATGACAAGCGCTCTCCTGCCTGCCCTGCGCTTGGATCGCGTGCAGGGAGAGCTGAAAAGCTGCAGCTCCGCATGGTGCAGCAAGCCTGCAGCCCTTCCAAGCACAGGCTGTTTTGCACAAGCAAGGACACCTCGGGAAACGCAGCCAAGGGAAGAGCAGAGCTCGCTCCTGCTCCAAACCTGCAAGGGGCAAAAGAGCCAGGGAGCGCCAGGGCATGAGGGGCGCCTCGCAGGTGCAAGAGCAGCGGGCAAGAACTGAGCCCAAAGGGCCCAGAGGAGCCCTGACAAGGGGCTGTGCTCAATGCTACGGAGGAGAAGCAGCAACCCGCGGGGGCCACCCTGGGCGTGCGCCCTGGGAGTCTAGAAAGCGTCCTCCCCCCGCCTGCGGGGCACGAGGGCCACCTTCGTGGAGCAGGAGCAGCAGGCACCTAGCCAAAACGGCCCAAAGGAGCCCTGGCAAGGGGCCGTGCTCAGTGCTGCAGAGGAAGGCAAAAAACCCCCGGGGACACTTGCTAGCCCACCGTGGGGGGAAAAAGCCTTCCTGCCCGCAGCTGCAGGGCACGAGAGGCCACCTTGGTGGTGCATGAGCAGCAGGCAGTAACCCAGCCAAAATGGCCCAGAGGAGCCCTGACAAGTGCTCATGCTCAATGCTGCAGAGGAAGGCAAAAAACCCCTGGGCACCAGAGCCAATCTGCCCCGGGGGAAAATTCCGTCCTGACCCCAGCGTCGCCAGCGATGGGCTATTCCCTGAGCACGTGAGCAAGACCTGCCTCCTCGGCCCGCAGGCTGCTCACGCCTCCCAGGAGATGCCCAACCCCGATTCTCCCTCCACCTGCTGCCACCTCAGGGCCTTCCCAGAGGGGCAAAACGCACCCCGCCTGATCCATCTGGGGGACAACGATCCTTCCTGCACCTGGCAAGGCACCAGTGGCTGCTCCAAAGCACCGGCACCCCCGCCAACATCTCTGCATCCCATTCCTCACGGCTGCTGACCCTGGCTCCGCAGGGGATGAGGATGGCGAGCTCTGCACTGCTCCTCAAGAAGGCATTCCCTTGCTCTTGCCACTGCTAGCCGGCTGAAAAGGCCAGCCAGCCTCGCGAACCTCCAGCTCTTGGGGGTTCTTCTCGTCTCCAGCAGCCTCGTCGAGCCTCCTCCGGCCTTCCTCCCTCAGCCCTCGCCAAGTCATTCCACCGCTTCCCCAAGGACTTCCTCTCGCACGTCTTGGGGCTGCCCCCAGGCCAGCTATGGCAGCGCGACGCGGGAGCGTGCTCCCTTTTATGCTGCCCCGGGGCATGGTGACTGCTGCGTTGCCGGGTGCTGGCACTGTGACACGGGGGTGACGGGGCCCCCCCTGCGCAGCCCCGCCCGCCAGCCCTCCGCCCAGCATCCTTCCCACGAAGGCCTTTGGGCTGCTGGCCCCGAGGCAGTCCCTGCGCCCAGGAGGCTCAGGGGGCTGTCCCTGCCCTTGCTGGCCATGCCCTGGGCACAGCTGCTGGGCGTCCCGCTAAATACATCTGGACATTCAGACTCCGTCGTGAAGGCTGTTGGTCCCAGCTACATTCATTTGGTTGTGGGGATGCCAGAGGTGAAAGCAAGGCTTTGGGTTCCCTCGGCGTGAACTGTGCAGAGACGGAGAGCACCTGCAGGATGGCCTCGCCGTTCCTGACCCATGCACCAAGGGACATTTGCTACTCCCCTGCTTATGCTGAGGTCTTCTTCTGGGAAAGAAGTCCCAAATCGTTTTCTCTTCTTGACCATCTGTTTCCTTGCACTCCAGAGCTTTTCTCCTCCCTTGGCCTTCACCCTCAATACCTTTCCTGAAAGTGACGGCAGCCCTCTCAGCCTTTGCCTTGCTCCTGCTAGTCGTCTTCACCTCACCTAGAGAGTCCTGCAGGTCCCTTCCAACTCAACCCTTCTCTTCTCTTCACTTGTGTTCTATTCCCTGCGCTGACGATGAGGCGAATAACAAGGAGACCGCTATTTGCCTGAAATGCCAGGGGGTTTACAGCTCCAGAAACACTTTTGAGGACTCAAATCAAAAAGGATACAAGTAGAAACAGGATTTGATTTCATTTGGTTTTACTTGATTTCACTTGATTTTATTTTCTGTCTTGTTCTGTTGCTTTATGTTAGTTTAGTTTCGTTTCTTTCATGTTAGGTTATTGTATTTGATTTTATTATATTTTCTTTGGGGTTATTTCTTACTATTATATTTTATGTTGGTTTATCTTATTTTATTTTACCTTGCTTTACGCGTTCTTAGTTTGTTTTGTTATTTTATTATTTTATCATTTTATCATTTTATTTGATCTTATTTTCTTTTAGGCTCCTTTAGGCTATTTTGCTGAATCTCTTTCAGAGCCGATGCTCACAAGCATTAACACAATGCGCATGTGCAGCCAGGAGCAGGCTGATGTGTTCTTCGGTTTAGTTTGACAAAGCATCCCTTGCAGACTGGCAAAGGAAAGCCGCAGAAAGGAGCAGCAGGAAGACAGGCCAAGCAGTCCCTCGTTTCTCAACAGTGCAGAAGAACTTGAAGAAGGAGGATGGGTACCGACCACACACCGAAAAGTAGAAGAAGAGGAGGGGTGTGGTGCCCTGGGGTATTTTCACAAGCAGGACACGTGTCGATGACAAGCAGCCCTTTTGCCTTCCCAAACTTTCTCCGCTGTGCTTCTTGGCCAGGGAGGCACGACAAGCGCTCTCCTGCCTGCCCTGCGCTTGGATCGCCTGCAGGGAGAGCTGAAAAGCTGCAGCTCCGCATGGTGCAGCAAGCCTGCAGCCCTTCCAAGCACAGGCTGTTTTGCACAAGCAAGGACACCTCGGGAAACGCAGCCAAGGGAAGAGCAGAGCTCGCTCCTGCTCCAAACCTGCAAGGGGCAAAAGAGCCAGGGAGTGCCAGGGCATGAGTGGCGCCTCGCAGGTGCAAGAGCAGCGGGCAAGAACTGAGCCCAAAGGGCCCAGAGGAGCCCTGACAAGGGGCTGCGCTCAATGCTACGGAGGAGAAGCAGCAACCCGCGGGGGCCACCCTGGGCGTGCGCCCTGGGAGTCTAGAAAGCGTCCTCCCCCCGCCTGCGGGGCACGAGGGCCACCTTCGTGGAGCAGGAGCAGCAGGCACCTAGCCAAAACGGCCCAAAGGAGCCCTGGCAAGGGGCCGTGCTCAGTGCTGCAGAGGAAGGCAAAAAACCCCTGGGCACCAGAGCCAATCTGTCCCGGGGGAAAATTCCTTCCTGACCCCAGCGTCGCCAGCGATGGGCTATTCCCTGAGCACGTGAGCAAGACCTGCCTCCTCGGCCCGCAGGCTGCTCACGCCTCCCAGGAGATGCCCAACCCCGATTCTCCCTCCACCTGCTGCCACCTCAGGGCCTTCCCAGAGGGGCAAAACACACCCCGCCTGATCCATCTGGGGGACAACGATCCTTCCGGCGCCTGGCAAGGCACCAGTGGCTGCTCCAAAGCACCGGCACCCCCGCCAACATCTCTGCATCCCATTCCTCACGGCTGCTGACCCTGGCTCCGCAGGGGATGAGGATGGCGAGCTCTGCACTGCTCCTCAAGAAGGCATTCCCTTGCTCTTGCCACTGCTAGCCGGCTGAAAAGGCCAGCCAGCCTCGCGAACCTCCAGCTCTTGGGGGTTCTTCTCGTCTCCAGCAGCCTCGTCGAGCCTCCTCCGGCCTTCCTCCCTCAGCCCTCGCCAAGTCATTCCACCGCTTCCCCAAGGACTTCCTCTCGCACGTCTTGGGGCTGCCCCCAGGCCAGCTATGGCAGCGCGACGCGGGAGCGTGCTCCCTTTTATGCTGCCCCGGGGCATGGTGACTGCTGCGTTGCCGGGTGCTGGCACTGTGACACGGGGGTGACGGGGCCCCCCCTGCGCAGCCCCGCCCGCCAGCCCTCCGCCCAGCATCCTTCCCACGAAGGCCTTTGGGCTGCTGGCCCCGAGGCAGTCCCTGCGCCCAGGAGGCTCAGGGGGCTGTCCCTGCCCTTGCTGGCCATGCCCTGGGCACAGCTGCTGGGCGTCCCGCTAAATACATCTGGACATTCAGACTCCGTCGTGAAGGCTGTTGGTCCCAGCTACATTCATTTGGTTGTGGGGATGCCAGAGGTGAAAGCAAGGCTTTGGGTTCCCTCGGCGTGAACTGTGCAGAGACGGAGAGCACGTGCAGGATGGCCTCGCCGTTCCTGACCCATGCACCAAGGGACATTTGCTACTCCCCTGCTTATGCTGAGGTCTTCTTCTGGGAAAGAAGTCCCAAATCGTTTTCTCTTCTTGACCATCTGTTTCCTTGCACTCCAGAGCTTTTCTCCTCCCTTGGCCTTCACCCTCAATACCTTTCCTGAAAGTGACGGCAGCCCTCTCAGCCTTTGCCTTGCTCCTGCTAGTCGTCTTCACCTCACCTAGAGAGTCCTGCAGGTCCCTTCCAACTCAACCCTTCTCTTCTCTTCACTTGTGTTCTATTCCCTGCGCTGACGATGAGGCGAATAACAAGGAGACCGCTATTTGCCTGAAATGCCAGGGGGTTTACAGCTCCAGAAACACTTTTGAGGACTCAAATCAAAAAGGATACAAGTAGAAACAGGATTTGATTTCATTTGGTTTTACTTGATTTCACTTGATTTTATTTTCTGTCTTGTTCTGTTGCTTTATGTTAGTTTAGTTTCGTTTCTTTCATGTTAGGTTATTGTATTTGATTTTATTATATTTTCTTTGGGGTTATTTCTTACTATTATATTTTATGTTGGTTTATCTTATTTTATTTTACCTTGCTTTACGCGTTCTTAGTTTGTTTTGTTATTTTATTATTTTATCATTTTATTTGATCTTATTTTCTTTTAGGCTCCTTTAGGCTATTTTGCTGAATCTCTTTCAGAGCCGATGCTCACAAGCATTCACACAATGCGCATGTGCAGCCAGGAGCAGGCTGATGTGTTCTTCGGTTTAGTTTGACAAAGCATCCCTTGCAGTCTGGCAAAGGAAAGCCGCGGAAAGGAGCAGCAGGAAGACAGGCCAAGCAGTCCCTCGTTTCTCAACAGTGCAGAAGAACTTGAAGAAGGAGGATGGGTACCGACCACACACCGAAAAGTGGAAGAAGAGGAGGGGTGTGGTGCCCTGGGGTATTTTCACAAGCAGGACACGTGTCGATGACAAGCAGCCCTTTTGCCTTCCCAAACTTGCTCCGCTGTGCTTCTTGGCCAGGGAGGCATGACAAGCGCTCTCCTGCCTGCCCTGCGCTTGGATCGCGTGCAGGGAGAGCTGAAAAGCGACATCTCCGGATGGTGCAGCAAGCCTGCAGCCCTTCCAAGCACAGGCTGTTTTGCACAAGCAAGGACACCTCGGGAAACGCAGCCAAGGGAAGAGCAGAGCTCGCTCCTGCTCCAAACCTGCAAGGGGCAAAAGAGCCAGGGAGCGCCAGGGCACGAGGGGCGCCTCGCAGGTGCAAGAGCAGCGGGCAAGAACTGAGCCCAAAGGGCCCAGAGGAGCCCTGACAAGGGGCTGCGCTCAATGCTACGGAGGAGAAGCAGCAACCCGCGGGGGCCACCCTGGGCGTGCGCCCTGGGAGTCTAGAAAGCGTCCTCCCCCCGCCTGCGGGGCACGAGGGCCACCTTCGTGGAGCAGGAGCAGCAGGCACCTAGCCAAAACGGCCCAAAGGAGCCCTGACAAGGGGCTGCGCTCAATGCTACGGAGGAGAAGCAGCAACCCGCGGGGGCCACCCTGGGCGTGCGCCCTGGGAGTCTAGAAAGCGTCCTCCCCCCGCCTGCGGGGCACGAGGGCCACCTTCGTGGAGCAGGAGCAGCAGGCACCTAGCCAAAACGGCCCAAAGGAGCCCTGGCAAGGGGCCGTGCTCAGTGCTGCAGAGGAAGGCAAAAAACCCCTGGGCACCAGAGCCAATCTGCCCCGGGGGAAAATTCCTTCCTGACCCCAGCATCGCCAGCGATGGGCTATTCCCTGAGCACGTGAGCAAGACCTGCCTCCTCGGCCCGCAGGCTGCTCACGCCTCCCAGGAGATGCCCAACCCCGATTCTCCCTCCACCTGCTGCCACCTCAGGGCCTTCCCAGAGGGGCAAAACGCACCCCGCCTGATCCATCTGGGGGACAACGATCCTTCCTGCGCCTGGCAAGGCACCAGTGGCTGCTCCAAAGCACCGGCACCCCCGCCAACATCTCTGCATTCCATTCCTCACGGCTGCTGACCCTGGCTCTGCAGGGGATGAGGATGGCGAGCTCTGCACTGCTCCTCAAGAAGGCATTCCCTTGCTCTTGCCACTGCTAGCCGGCTGAAAAGGCCAGCCAGCCTCGCGAACCTCCAGCTCTTGGGGGTTCTTCTCGTCTCCAGCAGCCTCGTCGAGCCTCCTCCGGCCTTCCTCCCTCAGCCCTCGCCAAGTCATTCCACCGCTTCCCCAAGGACTTCCTCTCGCACGTCTTGGGGCTGCCCCCAGGCCAGCTATGGCAGCGCGACGCGGGAGCGTGCTCCCTTTTATGCTGCCCCGGGGCATGGTGACTGCTGCGTTGCCGGGTGCTGGCACTGTGACACGGGGGTGACGGGGCCCCCCCTGCACAGCCCCGCCCGCCGGCCGTCCGCCCAGCATCCTTCCCACGAAGGCCTTTGGGCTGCTGGCCCCGAGGCAGTCCCTGCGCCCAGGAGGCTCAGGGGGCTGTCCCTGCCCTTGCTGGCCATGCCCTGGGCACAGCTGCTGGGCGTCCCGCTAAATACATCTGGACATTCAGACTCCGTCGTGAAGGCTGTTGGTCCCAGCTACATTCATTTGGTTGTGGGGATGCCAGAGGTGAAAGCAAGGCTTTGGGTTCCCTCGGCGTGAACTGTGCAGAGACGGAGAGCACGTGCAGGATGGCCTCGCCGTTCCTGACCCATGCACCAAGGGACATTTGCTACTCCCCTGCTTATGCTGAGGTCTTCTTCTGGGAAAGAAGTCCCAAATCGTTTTCTCTTCTTGACCATCTGTTTCCTTGCACTCCAGAGCTTTTCTCCTCCCTTGGCCTTCACCCTCAATACCTTTCCTGAAAGTGACGGCAGCCCTCTCAGCCTTTGCCTTGCTCCTGCTAGTCGTCTTCACCTCACCTAGAGAGTCCTGCAGGTCCCTTCCAACTCAACCCTTCTCTTCTCTTCACTTGTGTTCTATTCCCTGCGCTGACGATGAGGCGAATAACAAGGAGACCGCTATTTGCCTGAAATGCCAGGGGGTTTACAGCTCCAGAAACACTTTTGAGGACTCAAATCAAAAAGGATACAAGTAGAAACAGGATTTGATTTCATTTGGTTTTACTTGATTTCACTTGATTTTATTTTCTGTCTTGTTCTGTTGCTTTATGTTAGTTTAGTTTCGTTTCTTTCATGTTAGGTTATTGTATTTGATTTTATTATATTTTCTTTGGGGTTATTTCTTACTATTATATTTTATGTTGGTTTATCTTATTTTATTTTACCTTGCTTTACGCGTTCTTAGTTTGTTTTGTTATTTTATTATTTTATCATTTTATCATTTTATTTGATCTTATTTTCTTTTAGGCTCCTTTAGGCTATTTTGCTGAATCTCTTTCAGAGCCGATGCTCACAAGCATTAACACAATGCGCATGTGCAGCCAGGAGCAGGCTGATGTGTTCTTCGGTTTAGTTTGACAAAGCATCCCTTGCAGACTGGCAAAGGAAAGCCGCAGAAAGGAGCAGCAGGAAGACAGGCCAAGCAGTCCCTCGTTTCTCAACAGTGCAGAAGAACTTGAAGAAGGAGGATGGGTACCGACCACACACCGAAAAGTAGAAGAAGAGGAGGGGTGTGGTGCCCTGGGGTATTTTCACAAGCAGGACACGTGTCGATGACAAGCAGCCCTTTTGCCTTCCCAAACTTTCTCCGCTGTGCTTCTTGGCCAGGGAGGCACGACAAGCGCTCTCCTGCCTGCCCTGCGCTTGGATCGCCTGCAGGGAGAGCTGAAAAGCTGCAGCTCCGCATGGTGCAGCAAGCCTGCAGCCCTTCCAAGCACAGGCTGTTTTGCACAAGCAAGGACACCTCGGGAAACGCAGCCAAGGGAAGAGCAGAGCTCGCTCCTGCTCCAAACCTGCAAGGGGCAAAAGAGCCAGGGAGTGCCAGGGCATGAGTGGCGCCTCGCAGGTGCAAGAGCAGCGGGCAAGAACTGAGCCCAAAGGGCCCAGAGGAGCCCTGACAAGGGGCTGCGCTCAATGCTACGGAGGAGAAGCAGCAACCCGCGGGGGCCACCCTGGGCGTGCGCCCTGGGAGTCTAGAAAGCGTCCTCCCCCCGCCTGCGGGGCACGAGGGCCACCTTCGTGGAGCAGGAGCAGCAGGCACCTAGCCAAAACGGCCCAAAGGAGCCCTGACAAGGGGCTGCGCTCAATGCTACGGAGGAGAAGCAGCAACCCGCGGGGGCCACCCTGGGCGTGCGCCCTGGGAGTCTAGAAAGCGTCCTCCCCCCGCCTGCGGGGCACGAGGGCCACCTTCGTGGAGCAGGAGCAGCAGGCACCTAGCCAAAACGGCCCAAAGGAGCCCTGGCAAGGGGCCGTGCTCAGTGCTGCAGAGGAAGGCAAAAAACCCCTGGGCACCAGAGCCAATCTGCCCCGGGGGAAAATTCCTTCCTGACCCCAGCATCGCCAGCGATGGGCTATTCCCTGAGCACGTGAGCAAGACCTGCCTCCTCGGCCCGCAGGCTGCTCACGCCTCCCAGGAGATGCCCAACCCCGATTCTCCCTCCACCTGCTGCCACCTCAGGGCCTTCCCAGAGGGGCAAAACGCACCCCGCCTGATCCATCTGGGGGACAACGATCCTTCCTGCGCCTGGCAAGGCACCAGTGGCTGCTCCAAAGCACCGGCACCCCCGCCAACATCTCTGCATTCCATTCCTCACGGCTGCTGACCCTGGCTCTGCAGGGGATGAGGATGGCGAGCTCTGCACTGCTCCTCAAGAAGGCATTCCCTTGCTCTTGCCACTGCTAGCCGGCTGAAAAGGCCAGCCAGCCTCGCGAACCTCCAGCTCTTGGGGGTTCTTCTCGTCTCCAGCAGCCTCGTCGAGCCTCCTCCGGCCTTCCTCCCTCAGCCCTCGCCAAGTCATTCCACCGCTTCCCCAAGGACTTCCTCTCGCACGTCTTGGGGCTGCCCCCAGGCCAGCTATGGCAGCGCGACGCGGGAGCGTGCTCCCTTTTATGCTGCCCCGGGGCATGGTGACTGCTGCGTTGCCGGGTGCTGGCACTGTGACACGGGGGTGACGGGGCCCCCCCTGCACAGCCCCGCCCGCCGGCCGTCCGCCCAGCATCCTTCCCACGAAGGCCTTTGGGCTGCTGGCCCCGAGGCAGTCCCTGCGCCCAGGAGGCTCAGGGGGCTGTCCCTGCCCTTGCTGGCCATGCCCTGGGCACAGCTGCTGGGCGTCCCGCTAAATACATCTGGACATTCAGACTCCGTCGTGAAGGCTGTTGGTCCCAGCTACATTCATTTGGTTGTGGGGATGCCAGAGGTGAAAGCAAGGCTTTGGGTTCCCTCGGCGTGAACTGTGCAGAGACGGAGAGCACGTGCAGGATGGCCTCGCCGTTCCTGACCCATGCACCAAGGGACATTTGCTACTCCCCTGCTTATGCTGAGGTCTTCTTCTGGGAAAGAAGTCCCAAATCGTTTTCTCTTCTTGACCATCTGTTTCCTTGCACTCCAGAGCTTTTCTCCTCCCTTGGCCTTCACCCTCAATACCTTTCCTGAAAGTGACGGCAGCCCTCTCAGCCTTTGCCTTGCTCCTGCTAGTCGTCTTCACCTCACCTAGAGAGTCCTGCAGGTCCCTTCCAACTCAACCCTTCTCTTCTCTTCACTTGTGTTCTATTCCCTGCGCTGACGATGAGGCGAATAACAAGGAGACCGCTATTTGCCTGAAATGCCAGGGGGTTTACAGCTCCAGAAACACTTTTGAGGACTCAAATCAAAAAGGATACAAGTAGAAACAGGATTTGATTTCATTTGGTTTTACTTGATTTCACTTGATTTTATTTTCTGTCTTGTTCTGTTGCTTTATGTTAGTTTAGTTTCGTTTCTTTCATGTTAGGTTATTGTATTTGATTTTATTATATTTTCTTTGGGGTTATTTCTTACTATTATATTTTATGTTGGTTTATCTTATTTTATTTTACCTTGCTTTACGCGTTCTTAGTTTGTTTTGTTATTTTATTATTTTATCATTTTATTTGATCTTATTTTCTTTTAGGCTCCTTTAGGCTATTTTGCTGAATCTCTTTCAGAGCCGATGCTCACAAGCATTCACACAATGCGCATGTGCAGCCAGGAGCAGGCTGATGTGTTCTTCGGTTTAGTTTGACAAAGCATCCCTTGCAGTCTGGCAAAGGAAAGCCGCGGAAAGGAGCAGCAGGAAGACAGGCCAAGCAGTCCCTCGTTTCTCAACAGTGCAGAAGAACTTGAAGAAGGAGGATGGGTACCGACCACACACCGAAAAGTGGAAGAAGAGGAGGGGTGTGGTGCCCTGGGGTATTTTCACAAGCAGGACACGTGTCGATGACAAGCAGCCCTTTTGCCTTCCCAAACTTGCTCCGCTGTGCTTCTTGGCCAGGGAGGCATGACAAGCGCTCTCCTGCCTGCCCTGCGCTTGGATCGCGTGCAGGGAGAGCTGAAAAGCGACATCTCCGGATGGTGCAGCAAGCCTGCAGCCCTTCCAAGCACAGGCTGTTTTGCACAAGCAAGGACACCTCGGGAAACGCAGCCAAGGGAAGAGCAGAGCTCGCTCCTGCTCCAAACCTGCAAGGGGCAAAAGAGCCAGGGAGCGCCAGGGCACGAGGGGCGCCTCGCAGGTGCAAGAGCAGCGGGCAAGAACTGAGCCCAAAGGGCCCAGAGGAGCCCTGACAAGGGGCTGCGCTCAATGCTACGGAGGAGAAGCAGCAACCCGCGGGGGCCACCCTGGGCGTGCGCCCTGGGAGTCTAGAAAGCGTCCTCCCCCCGCCTGCGGGGCACGAGGGCCACCTTCGTGGAGCAGGAGCAGCAGGCACCTAGCCAAAACGGCCCAAAGGAGCCCTGACAAGGGGCTGCGCTCAATGCTACGGAGGAGAAGCAGCAACCCGCGGGGGCCACCCTGGGCGTGCGCCCTGGGAGTCTAGAAAGCGTCCTCCCCCCGCCTGCGGGGCACGAGGGCCACCTTCGTGGAGCAGGAGCAGCAGGCACCTAGCCAAAACGGCCCAAAGGAGCCCTGGCAAGGGGCCGTGCTCAGTGCTGCAGAGGAAGGCAAAAAACCCCTGGGCACCAGAGCCAATCTGCCCCGGGGGAAAATTCCTTCCTGACCCCAGCGTCGCCAGCGATGGGCTATTCCCTGAGCACGTGAGCAAGACCTGCCTCCTCGGCCCGCAGGCTGCTCACGCCTCCCAGGAGATGCCCAACCCCGATTCTCCCTCCACCTGCTGCCACCTCAGGGCCTTCCCAGAGGGGCAAAACGCACCCCGCCTGATCCATCTGGGGGACAACGATCCTTCCTGCGCCTGGCAAGGCACCAGTGGCTGCTCCAAAGCACCGGCACCCCCGCCAACATCTCTGCATTCCATTCCTCACGGCTGCTGACCCTGGCTCTGCAGGGGATGAGGATGGCGAGCTCTGCACTGCTCCTCAAGAAGGCATTCCCTTGCTCTTGCCACTGCTAGCCGGCTGAAAAGGCCAGCCAGCCTCGCGAACCTCCAGCTCTTGGGGGTTCTTCTCGTCTCCAGCAGCCTCGTCGAGCCTCCTCCGGCCTTCCTCCCTCAGCCCTCGCCAAGTCATTCCACCGCTTCCCCAAGGACTTCCTCTCGCACGTCTTGGGGCTGCCCCCAGGCCAGCTATGGCAGCGCGACGCGGGAGCGTGCTCCCTTTTATGCTGCCCCGGGGCATGGTGACTGCTGCGTTGCCGGGTGCTGGCACTGTGACACGGGGGTGACGGGGCCCCCCCTGCGCAGCCCCGCCCGCCGGCCGTCCGCCCAGCATCCTTCCCACGAAGGCCTTTGGGCTGCTGGCCCCGAGGCAGTCCCTGCGCCCAGGAGGCTCAGGGGGCTGTCCCTGCCCTTGCTGGCCATGCCCTGGGCACAGCTGCTGGGCGTCCCGCTAAATACATCTGGACATTCAGACTCCGTCGTGAAGGCTGTTGGTCCCAGCTACATTCATTTGGTTGTGGGGATGCCAGAGGTGAAAGCAAGGCTTTGGGTTCCCTCGGCGTGAACTGTGCAGAGACGGAGAGCACGTGCAGGATGGCCTCGCCGTTCCTGACCCATGCACCAAGGGACATTTGCTACTCCCCTGCTTATGCTGAGGTCTTCTTCTGGGAAAGAAGTCCCAAATCGTTTTCTCTTCTTGACCATCTGTTTCCTTGCACTCCAGAGCTTTTCTCCTCCCTTGGCCTTCACCCTCAATACCTTTCCTGAAAGTGACGGCAGCCCTCTCAGCCTTTGCCTTGCTCCTGCTAGTCGTCTTCACCTCACCTAGAGAGTCCTGCAGGTCCCTTCCAACTCAACCCTTCTCTTCTCTTCACTTGTGTTCTATTCCCTGCACTGACGATGAGGCGAATAACAAGGAGACCGCTATTTGCCTGAAATGCCAGGGGGTTTACAGCTCCAGAAACACTTTTGAGGACACAAATCAAAAAGGATACAAGTAGAAACAGGATTTGATTTCATTTGGTTTTACTTGATTTTACTTGATTTTATTTTCTGTCTTGTTCTGTTGCTTTATGTTAGTTTAGTTTCGTTTCTTTCATGTTAGGTTATTGTATTTGATTTTATTATATTTTCTTTGGGGTTATTTCTTACTATTATATTTTATGTTGGTTTATCTTATTTTATTTTACCTTGCTTTACGCGTTCTTAGTTTGTTTTGTTATTTTATTATTTTATCATTTTATTTGATCTTATTTTCTTTTAGGCTCCTTTAGGCTATTTTGCTGAATCTCTTTCAGAGCCGATGCTCACAAGCATTCACACAATGCGCATGTGCAGCCAGGAGCAGGCTGATGTGTTCTTCGGTTTAGTTTGACAAAGCATCCCTTGCAGTCTGGCAAAGGAAAGCCGCGGAAAGGAGCAGCAGGAAGACAGGCCAAGCAGTCCCTCGTTTCTCAACAGTGCAGAAGAACTTGAAGAAGGAGGATGGGTACCGACCACACACCGAAAAGTGGAAGAAGAGGAGGGGTGTGGTGCCCTGGGGTATTTTCACAAGTAGGACACGTGGCGATGACAAGCAGCCCTTTTGCCTTCCCAAACTTGCTCCGCTGTGCTTCTTGGC
This sequence comes from Platalea leucorodia, assembly GCF_965183815.1. Lineage (NCBI taxonomy): Eukaryota > Metazoa > Chordata > Aves > Pelecaniformes > Threskiornithidae > Platalea > Platalea leucorodia. Next base: position 1,141,651 of record NC_138840.1, on the reverse strand, counting down.
CAGGGAGGCATGACAAGCGCTCTCCTGCCTGCCCTGCGCTTGGATCGCGTGCAGGGAGAGCTGAAAAGCGACAGCTCCGGATGGTGCAGCAAGCCTGCAGCCCTTCCAAGCACAGGCTGTTTTGCACAAGCAAGGACACCTCGGGAAACGCAGCCAAGGGAAGAGCAGAGCTCGCTCCTGCTCCAAACCTGCAAGGGGCAAAAGAGCCAGGGAGCGCCAGGGCACGAGGGGCGCCTCGCAGGTGCAAGAGCAGCGGGCAAGAACTGAGCCCAAAGGGCCCAGAGGAGCCCTGACAAGGGGCTGCGCTCAATGCTACGGAGGAGAAGCAGCAACCCGCGGGGGCCACCCTGGGCGTGCGCCCTGGGAGTCTAGAAAGCGTCCTCCCCCCGCCTGCGGGGCACGAGGGCCACCTTCGTGGAGCAGGAGCAGCAGGCACCTAGCCAAAACGGCCCAAAGGAGCCCTGACAAGGGGCTGCGCTCAATGCTACGGAGGAGAAGCAGCAACCCGCGGGGGCCACCCTGGGCGTGCGCCCTGGGAGTCTAGAAAGCGTCCTCCCCCCGCCTGCGGGGCACGAGGGCCACCTTCGTGGAGCAGGAGCAGCAGGCACCTAGCCAAAACGGCCCAAAGGAGCCCTGGCAAGGGGCCGTGCTCAGTGCTGCAGAGGAAGGCAAAAAACCCCTGGGCACCAGAGCCAATCTGCCCCGGGGGAAAATTCCTTCCTGACCCCAGCGTCGCCAGCGATGGGCTATTCCCTGAGCACGTGAGCAAGACCTGCCTCCTCGGCCCGCAGGCTGCTCACGCCTCCCAGGAGATGCCCAACCCCGATTCTCCCTCCACCTGCTGCCACCTCAGGGCCTTCCCAGAGGGGCAAAACGCACCCCGCCTGATCCATCTGGGGGACAACGATCCTTCCTGCGCCTGGCAAGGCACCAGTGGCTGCTCCAAAGCACCGGCACCCCCGCCAACATCTCTGCATTCCATTCCTCACGGCTGCTGACCCTGGCTCTGCAGGGGATGAGGATGGCGAGCTCTGCACTGCTCCTCAAGAAGGCATTCCCTTGCTCTTGCCACTGCTAGCCGGCTGAAAAGGCCAGCCAGCCTCGCGAACCTCCAGCTCTTGGGGGTTCTTCTCGTCTCCAGCAGCCTCGTCGAGCCTCCTCCGGCCTTCCTCCCTCAGCCCTCGCCAAGTCATTCCACCGCTTCCCCAAGGACTTCCTCTCGCACGTCTTGGGGCTGCCCCCAGGCCAGCTATGGCAGCGCGACGCGGGAGCGTGCTCCCTTTTATGCTGCCCCGGGGCATGGTGACTGCTGCGTTGCCGGGTGCTGGCACTGTGACACGGGGGTGACGGGGCCCCCCCTGCACAGCCCCGCCCGCCGGCCGTCCGCCCAGCATCCTTCCCACGAAGGCCTTTGGGCTGCTGGCCCCGAGGCAGTCCCTGCGCCCAGGAGGCTCAGGGGGCTGTCCCTGCCCTTGCTGGCCATGCCCTGGGCACAGCTGCTGGGCGTCCCGCTAAATACATCTGGACATTCAGACTCCGTCGTGAAGGCTGTTGGTCCCAGCTACATTCATTTGGTTGTGGGGATGCCAGAGGTGAAAGCAAGGCTTTGGGTTCCCTCGGCGTGAACTGTGCAGAGACGGAGAGCACGTGCAGGATGGCCTCGCCGTTCCTGACCCATGCACCAAGGGACATTTGCTACTCCCCTGCTTATGCTGAGGTCTTCTTCTGGGAAAGAAGTCCCAAATCGTTTTCTCTTCTTGACCATCTGTTTCCTTGCACTCCAGAGCTTTTCTCCTCCCTTGGCCTTCACCCTCAATACCTTTCCTGAAAGTGACGGCAGCCCTCTCAGCCTTTGCCTTGCTCCTGCTAGTCGTCTTCACCTCACCTAGAGAGTCCTGCAGGTCCCTTCCAACTCAACCCTTCTCTTCTCTTCACTTGTGTTCTATTCCCTGCGCTGACGATGAGGCGAATAACAAGGAGACCGCTATTTGCCTGAAATGCCAGGGGGTTTACAGCTCCAGAAACACTTTTGAGGACTCAAATCAAAAAGGATACAAGTAGAAACAGGATTTGATTTCATTTGGTTTTACTTGATTTCACTTGATTTTATTTTCTGTCTTGTTCTGTTGCTTTATGTTAGTTTAGTTTCGTTTCTTTCATGTTAGGTTATTGTATTTGATTTTATTATATTTTCTTTGGGGTTATTTCTTACTATTATATTTTATGTTGGTTTATCTTATTTTATTTTACCTTGCTTTACGCGTTCTTAGTTTGTTTTGTTATTTTATTATTTTATCATTTTATTTGATCTTATTTTCTTTTAGGCTCCTTTAGGCTATTTTGCTGAATCTCTTTCAGAGCCGATGCTCACAAGCATTCACACAATGCGCATGTGCAGCCAGGAGCAGGCTGATGTGTTCTTCGGTTTAGTTTGACAAAGCATCCCTTGCAGTCTGGCAAAGGAAAGCCGCGGAAAGGAGCAGCAGGAAGACAGGCCAAGCAGTCCCTCGTTTCTCAACAGTGCAGAAGAACTTGAAGAAGGAGGATGGGTACCGACCACACACCGAAAAGTGGAAGAAGAGGAGGGGTGTGGTGCCCTGGGGTATTTTCACAAGCAGGACACGTGTCGATGACAAGCAGCCCTTTTGCCTTCCCAAACTTGCTCCGCTGTGCTTCTTGGCCAGGGAGGCATGACAAGCGCTCTCCTGCCTGCCCTGCGCTTGGATCGCGTGCAGGGAGAGCTGAAAAGCGACATCTCCGGATGGTGCAGCAAGCCTGCAGCCCTTCCAAGCACAGGCTGTTTTGCACAAGCAAGGACACCTCGGGAAACGCAGCCAAGGGAAGAGCAGAGCTCGCTCCTGCTCCAAACCTGCAAGGGGCAAAAGAGCCAGGGAGCGCCAGGGCACGAGGGGCGCCTCGCAGGTGCAAGAGCAGCGGGCAAGAACTGAGCCCAAAGGGCCCAGAGGAGCCCTGACAAGGGGCTGCGCTCAATGCTACGGAGGAGAAGCAGCAACCCGCGGGGGCCACCCTGGGCGTGCGCCCTGGGAGTCTAGAAAGCGTCCTCCCCCCGCCTGCGGGGCACGAGGGCCACCTTCGTGGAGCAGGAGCAGCAGGCACCTAGCCAAAACGGCCCAAAGGAGCCCTGACAAGGGGCTGCGCTCAATGCTACGGAGGAGAAGCAGCAACCCGCGGGGGCCACCCTGGGCGTGCGCCCTGGGAGTCTAGAAAGCGTCCTCCCCCCGCCTGCGGGGCACGAGGGCCACCTTCGTGGAGCAGGAGCAGCAGGCACCTAGCCAAAACGGCCCAAAGGAGCCCTGGCAAGGGGCCGTGCTCAGTGCTGCAGAGGAAGGCAAAAAACCCCTGGGCACCAGAGCCAATCTGCCCCGGGGGAAAATTCCTTCCTGACCCCAGCGTCGCCAGCGATGGGCTATTCCCTGAGCACGTGAGCAAGACCTGCCTCCTCGGCCCGCAGGCTGCTCACGCCTCCCAGGAGATGCCCAACCCCGATTCTCCCTCCACCTGCTGCCACCTCAGGGCCTTCCCAGAGGGGCAAAACACACCCCGCCTGATCCATCTGGGGGACAACGATCCTTCCGGCGCCTGGCAAGGCACCAGTGGCTGCTCCAAAGCACCGGCACCCCCGCCAACATCTCTGCATCCCATTCCTCACGGCTGCTGACCCTGGCTCCGCAGGGGATGAGGATGGCGAGCTCTGCACTGCTCCTCAAGAAGGCATTCCCTTGCTCTTGCCACTGCTAGCCGGCTGAAAAGGCCAGCCAGCCTCGCGAACCTCCAGCTCTTGGGGGTTCTTCTCGTCTCCAGCAGCCTCGTCGAGCCTCCTCCGGCCTTCCTCCCTCAGCCCTCGCCAAGTCATTCCACCGCTTCCCCAAGGACTTCCTCTCGCACGTCTTGGGGCTGCCCCCAGGCCAGCTATGGCAGCGCGACGCGGGAGCGTGCTCCCTTTTATGCTGCCCCGGGGCATGGTGACTGCTGCGTTGCCGGGTGCTGGCACTGTGACACGGGGGTGACGGGGCCCCCCCTGCGCAGCCCCGCCCGCCGGCCCTCCGCCCAGCATCCTTCCCACGAAGGCCTTTGGGCTGCTGGCCCCGAGGCAGTCCCTGCGCCCAGGAGGCTCAGGGGGCTGTCCCTGCCCTTGCTGGCCATGCCCTGGGCACAGCTGCTGGGCGTCCCGCTAAATACATCTGGACATTCAGACTCCGTCGTGAAGGCTGTTGGTCCCAGCTACATTCATTTGGTTGTGGGGATGCCAGAGGTGAAAGCAAGGCTTTGGGTTCCCTCGGCGTGAACTGTGCAGAGACGGAGAGCACGTGCAGGATGGCCTCGCCGTTCCTGACCCATGCACCAAGGGACATTTGCTACTCCCCTGCTTATGCTGAGGTCTTCTTCTGGGAAAGAAGTCCCAAATCGTTTTCTCTTCTTGACCATCTGTTTCCTTGCACTCCAGAGCTTTTCTCCTCCCTTGGCCTTCACCCTCAATACCTTTCCTGAAAGTGACGGCAGCCCTCTCAGCCTTTGCCTTGCTCCTGCTAAGTCGTCTTCACCTCACCTAGAGAGTCCTGCAGGTCCCTTCCAACTCAACCCTTCTCTTCTCTTCACTTGTGTTCTATTCCCTGCACTGACGATGAGGCGAATAACAAGGAGACCGCTATTTGCCTGAAATGCCAGGGGGTTTACAGCTCCAGAAACACTTTTGAGGACACAAATCAAAAAGGATACAAGTAGAAACAGGATTTGATTTCATTTGGTTTTACTTGATTTTACTTGATTTTATTTTCTGTCTTGTTCTGTTGCTTTATGTTAGTTTAGTTTCGTTTCTTTCATGTTAGGTTATTGTATTTGATTTTATTATATTTTCTTTGGGGTTATTTCTTACTATTATATTTTATGTTGGTTTATCTTATTTTATTTTACCTTGCTTTACGCGTTCTTAGTTTGTTTTGTTATTTTATTATTTTATCATTTTATTTGATCTTATTTTCTTTTAGGCTCCTTTAGGCTATTTTGCTGAATCTCTTTCAGAGCCGATGCTCACAAGCATTAACACAATGCGCATGTGCAGCCAGGAGCAGGCTGGTGTGTTCTTCGGTTTAGTTTGACAAAGCATCCCTTGCAGTCTGGCAAAGGAAAGCCGCAGAAAGGAGCAGCAGGAATACAGGCCAAGCAGTCCCTCGTTTCTCAACAGTGCAGAAGAACTTGAAGAAGGAGGATGGGTACCGACCACACACCGAAAAGTAGAAGAAGAGGAGGGGTGTGGTGCCCTGGGGTATTTTCACAAGCAGGACACGTGTCGATGACAAGCAGCCCTTTTGCCTTCCCAAACTTGCTCCGCTGTGCTTCTTGGCCAGGGAGGCATGACAAGCGCTCTCCTGCCTGCCCTGCGCTTGGATCGCGTGCAGGGAGAGCTGAAAAGCGACAGCTCCGGATGGTGCAGCAAGCCTGCAGCCCTTCCAAGCACAGGCTGTTTTGCACAAGCAAGGACACCTCGGGAAACGCAGCCAAGGGAAGAGCAGAGCTCGCTCCTGCTCCAAACCTGCAAGGGGCAAAAGAGCCAGGGAGCGCCAGGGCACGAGGGGCGCCTCGCAGGTGCAAGAGCAGCAGGCAAGAACTGAGCCCAAAGGGCCCAGAGGAGCCCTGACAAGGGGCTGCGCTCAATGCTACGGAGGAGAAGCAGCAACCCGCGGGGGCCACCCTGGGCGTGCGCCCTGGGAGTCTAGAAAGCGTCCTCCCCCCGCCTGCGGGGCACGAGGGCCACCTTCGTGGAGCAGGAGCAGCAGGCACCTAGCCAAAACGGCCCAAAGGAGCCCTGACAAGGGGCTGCGCTCAATGCTACGGAGGAGAAGCAGCAACCCGCGGGGGCCACCCTGGGCGTGCGCCCTGGGAGTCTAGAAAGCGTCCTCCCCCCGCCTGCGGGGCACGAGGGCCACCTTCGTGGAGCAGGAGCAGCAGGCACCTAGCCAAAACGGCCCAAAGGAGCCCTGGCAAGGGGCCGTGCTCAGTGCTGCAGAGGAAGGCAAAAAACCCCTGGGCACCAGAGCCAATCTGCCCCGGGGGAAAATTCCTTCCTGACCCCAGCGTCGCCAGCGATGGGCTATTCCCTGAGCACGTGAGCAAGACCTGCCTCCTCGGCCCGCAGGCTGCTCACGCCTCCCAGGAGATGCCCAACCCCGATTCTCCCTCCACCTGCTGCCACCTCAGGGCCTTCCCAGAGGGGCAAAACACACCCCGCCTGATCCATCTGGGGGACAACGATCCTTCCTGCGCCTGGCAAGGCACCAGTGGCTGCTCCAAAGCACCGGCACCCCCGCCAACATCTCTGCATTCCATTCCTCACGGCTGCTGACCCTGGCTCCGCAGGGGATGAGGATGGCGAGCTCTGCACTGCTCCTCAAGAAGGCATTCCCTTGCTCTTGCCACTGCTAGCCGGCTGAAAAGGCCAGCCAGCCTCGCGAACCTCCAGCTCTTGGGGGTTCTTCTCGTCTCCAGCAGCCTCGTCGAGCCTCCTCCGGCCTTCCTCCCTCAGCCCTCGCCAAGTCATTCCACCGCTTCCCCAAGGACTTCCTCTCGCACGTCTTGGGGCTGACCCCAGGCCAGCTATGGCAGCGCGACGCGGGAGCGTGCTCCCTTTTATGCTGCCCCGGGGCATGGTGACTGCTGCGTTGCCGGGTGCTGGCACTGTGACACGGGGGTGACGGGGCCCCCCCTGCGCAGCCCCGCCCGCCGGCCCTCCGCCCAGCATCCTTCCCACGAAGGCCTTTGGGCTGCTGGCCCCGAGGCAGTCCCTGCGCCCAGGAGGCTCAGGGGGCTGTCCCTGCCCTTGCTGGCCATGCCCTGGGCACAGCTGCTGGGCGTCCCGCTAAATACATCTGGACATTCAGACTCCGTCGTGAAGGCTGTTGGTCCCAGCTACATTCATTTGGTTGTGGGGATGCCAGAGGTGAAAGCAAGGCTTTGGGTTCCCTCGGCGTGAACTGTGCAGAGACGGAGAGCACGTGCAGGATGGCCTCGCCGTTCCTGACCCATGCACCAAGGGACATTTGCTACTCCCCTGCTTATGCTGAGGTCTTCTTCTGGGAAAGAAGTCCCAAATCGTTTTCTCTTCTTGACCATCTGTTTCCTTGCACTCCAGAGCTTTTCTCCTCCCTTGGCCTTCACCCTCAATACCTTTCCTGAAAGTGACGGCAGCCCTCTCAGCCTTTGCCTTGCTCCTGCTAAGTCGTCTTCACCTCACCTAGAGAGTCCTGCAGGTCCCTTCCAACTCAACCCTTCTCTTCTCTTCACTTGTGTTCTATTCCCTGCACTGACGATGAGGCGAATAACAAGGAGACCACTATTTGCCTGAAATGCCAGGGGGTTTACAGCTCCAGAAACACTTTTGAGGACACAAATCAAAAAGGATACAAGTAGAAACAGGATTTGATTTCATTTGGTTTTACTTGATTTTACTTGATTTTATTTTCTGTCTTGTTCTGTTGCTTTATGTTAGTTTAGTTTCGTTTCTTTCATGTTAGGTTATTGTATTTGATTTTATTATATTTTCTTTGGGGTTATTTCTTACTATTATATTTTATGTTGGTTTATCTTATTTTATTTTACCTTGCTTTACGCGTTCTTAGTTTGTTTTGTTATTTTATTATTTTATCATTTTATTTGATCTTATTTTCTTTTAGGCTCCTTTAGGCTATTTTGCTGAATCTCTTTCAGAGCCGATGCTCACAAGCATTAACACAATGCGCATGTGCAGCCAGGAGCAGGCTGGTGTGTTCTTCGGTTTAGTTTGACAAAGCATCCCTTGCAGTCTGGCAAAGGAAAGCCGCAGAAAGGAGCAGCAGGAAGACAGGCCAAGCAGTCCCTCGTTTCTCAACAGTGCAGAAGAACTTGAAGAAGGAGGATGGGTACCGACCACACACCGAAAAGTAGAAGAAGAGGAGGGGTGTGGTGCCCTGGGGTATTTTCACAAGCAGGACACGTGTCGATGACAAGCAGCCCTTTTGCCTTCCCAAACTTGCTCCGCTGTGCTTCTTGGCCAGGGAGGCATGACAAGCGCTCTCCTGCCTGCCCTGCGCTTGGATCGCGTGCAGGGAGAGCTGAAAAGCGACAGCTCCGGATGGTGCAGCAAGCCTGCAGCCCTTCCAAGCACAGGCTGTTTTGCACAAGCAAGGACACCTCGGGAAACGCAGCCAAGGGAAGAGCAGAGCTCGCTCCTGCTCCAAACCTGCAAGGGGCAAAAGAGCCAGGGAGCGCCAGGGCACGAGGGGCGCCTCGCAGGTGCAAGAGCAGCGGGCAAGAACTGAGCCCAAAGGGCCCAGAGGAGCCCTGACAAGGGGCTGCGCTCAATGCTACGGAGGAGAAGCAGCAACCCGCGGGGGCCACCCTGGGCGTGCGCCCTGGGAGTCTAGAAAGCGTCCTCCCCCCGCCTGCGGGGCACGAGGGCCACCTTCGTGGAGCAGGAGCAGCAGGCACCTAGCCAAAACGGCCCAAAGGAGCCCTGACAAGGGGCTGCGCTCAATGCTACGGAGGAGAAGCAGCAACCCGCGGGGGCCACCCTGGGCGTGCGCCCTGGGAGTCTAGAAAGCGTCCTCCCCCCGCCTGCGGGGCACGAGGGCCACCTTCGTGGAGCAGGAGCAGCAGGCACCTAGCCAAAACGGCCCAAAGGAGCCCTGGCAAGGGGCCGTGCTCAGTGCTGCAGAGGAAGGCAAAAAACCCCTGGGCACCAGAGCCAATCTGCCCCGGGGGAAAATTCCTTCCTGACCCCAGCGTCGCCAGCGATGGGCTATTCCCTGAGCACGTGAGCAAGACCTGCCTCCTCGGCCCGCAGGCTGCTCACGCCTCCCAGGAGATGCCCAACCCCGATTCTCCCTCCACCTGCTGCCACCTCAGGGCCTTCCCAGAGGGGCAAAACGCACCCCGCCTGATCCATCTGGGGGACAACGATCCTTCCTGCGCCTGGCAAGGCACCAGTGGCTGCTCCAAAGCACCGGCACCCCCGCCAACATCTCTGCATTCCATTCCTCACGGCTGCTGACCCTGGCTCCGCAGGGGATGAGGATGGCGAGCTCTGCACTGCTCCTCAAGAAGGCATTCCCTTGCTCTTGCCACTGCTAGCCGGCTGAAAAGGCCAGCCAGCCTCGCGAACCTCCAGCTCTTGGGGGTTCTTCTCGTCTCCAGCAGCCTCGTCGAGCCTCCTCCGGCCTTCCTCCCTCAGCCCTCGCCAAGTCATTCCACCGCTTCCCCAAGGACTTCCTCTCGCACGTCTTGGGGCTGACCCCAGGCCAGCTATGGCAGCGCGACGCGGGAGCATGCTCCCTTTTATGCTGCCCCGGGGCATGGTGACTGCTGCGTTGCCGGGTGCTGGCACTGTGACACGGGGGTGACGGGGCCCCCCCTGCGCAGCCCCGCCCGCCGGCCGTCCGCCCAGCATCCTTCCCACGAAGGCCTTTGGGCTGCTGGCCCCGAGGCAGTCCCTGCGCCCAGGAGGCTCAGGGGGCTGTCCCTGCCCTTGCTGGCCATGCCCTGGGCACAGCTGCTGGGCGTCCCGCTAAATACATCTGGACATTCAGACTCCGTCGTGAAGGCTGTTGGTCCCAGCTACATTCATTTGGTTGTGGGGATGCCAGAGGTGAAAGCAAGGCTTTGGGTTCCCTCGGCGTGAACTGTGCAGAGACGGAGAGCACGTGCAGGATGGCCTCGCCGTTCCTGACCCATGCACCAAGGGACATTTGCTACTCCCCTGCTTATGCTGAGGTCTTCTTCTGGGAAAGAAGTCCCAAATCGTTTTCTCTTCTTGACCATCTGTTTCCTTGCACTCCAGAGCTTTTCTCCTCCCTTGGCCTTCACCCTCAATACCTTTCCTGAAAGTGACGGCAGCCCTCTCAGCCTTTGCCTTGCTCCTGCTAGTCGTCTTCACCTCACCTAGAGAGTCCTGCAGGTCCCTTCCATCTCAACCCTTCTCTTCTCTTCACTTGTGTTCTATTCCCTGCACTGACGATGAGGCGAATAACAAGGAGACCGCTATTTGCCTGAAATGCCAGGGGGTTTACAGCTCCAGAAACACTTTTGAGGACACAAATCAAAAAGGATACAAGTAGAAACAGGATTTGATTTCATTTGGTTTTACTTGATTTTACTTGATTTTATTTTCTGTCTTGTTCTGTTGCTTTATGTTAGTTTAGTTTCGTTTCTTTCATGTTAGGTTATTGTATTTGATTTTATTATATTTTCTTTGGGGTTATTTCTTATTATTATATTTTATGTTGGTTTATCTTATTTTATTTTACCTTGCTTTACGCGTTCTTAGTTTGTTTTGTTATTTTATTATTTTATCATTTTATTTGATCTTATTTTCTTTTAGGCTCCTTTAGGCTATTTTGCTGAATCTCTTTCAGAGCCGATGCTCACAAGCATTAACACAATGCGCATGTGCAGCCAGGAGCAGGCTGGTGTGTTCTTCGGTTTAGTTTGACAAAGCATCCCTTGCAGTCTGGCAAAGGAAAGCCGCAGAAAGGAGCAGCAGGAAGACAGGCCAAGCAGTCCCTCGTTTCTCAACAGTGCAGAAGAACTTGAAGAAGGAGGATGGGTACCGACCACACACCGAAAAGTAGAAGAAGAGGAGGGGTGTGGTGCCCTGGGGTATTTTCACAAGCAGGACACGTGTCGATGACAAGCAGCCCTTTTGCCTTCCCAAACTTGCTCCGCTGTGCTTCTTGGCCAGGGAGGCATGACAAGCGCTCTCCTGCCTGCCCTGCACTCGGATGGCATGCAGGGAGAGCTGAAAAGCGGCAGCTCCGGATGGTGCAGCAAGCCTGCAGCCCTTCCAAGCACAGGCTGTTTTGCACAAGCAAGGACACCTCGGGAAACGCAGCCAAGGGAAGAGCAGAGCTCGCTCCTGCTCCAAACCTGCAAGGGGCAAAAGAGCCAGGGAGCGCCAGGGCACGAGGGGCGCCTCGCAGGTGCAAGAGCAGCGGGCAAGAACTGAGCCCAAAGGGCCCAGAGGAGCCCTGACAAGGGGCTGCGCTCAATGCTACGGAGGAGAAGCAGCAACCCGCGGGGGCCACCCTGGGCGTGCGCCCTGGGAGTCTAGAAAGCGTCCTCCCCCCGCCTGCGGGGCACGAGGGCCACCTTCGTGGAGCAGGAGCAGCAGGCACCTAGCCAAAACGGCCCAAAGGAGCCCTGACAAGGGGCTGCGCTCAATGCTACGGAGGAGAAGCAGCAACCCGCGGGGGCCACCCTGGGCATGCGCCCTGGGAGTCTAGAAAGCGTCCTCCCCCCGCCTGCGGGGCACGAGGGCCACCTTTGTGGAGCAGGAGCAGCAGGCACCTAGCCAAAACGGCCCAAAGGAGCCCTGGCAAGGGGCCGTGCTCAGTGCTGCAGAGGAAGGCAAAAAACCCCTGGGCACCAGAGCCAATCTGCCCCGGGGGAAAATTCCTTCCTGACCCCAGCGTCGCCAGCGATGGGCTATTCCCTGAGCACGTGAGCAAGACCTGCCTCCTCGGCCCGCAGGCTGCTCACGCCTCCCAGGAGATGCCCAACCCCGATTCTCCCTCCACCTGCTGCCACCTCAGGGCCTTCCCAGAGGGGCAAAACGCACCCCGCCTGATCCATCTGGGGGACAACGATCCTTCCTGCGCCTGGCAAGGCACCAGTGGCTGCTCCAAAGCACCGGCACCCCCGCCAACATCTCTGCATCCCATTCCTCACGGCTGCTGACCCTGGCTCCACAGGGGATGAGGATGGCGAGCTCTGCACTGCTCCTCAAGAAGGCATTCCCTTGCTCTTGCCACTGCTAGCCGGCTGAAAAGGCCAGCCAGTCTCGCGAACCTCCAGCTCTTGGGGGTTCTTCTCGTCTCCAGCAGCCTCGTCGAGCCTCCTCCGGCCTTCCTCCCTCAGCCCTCGCCAAGTCATTCCACCGCTTCCCCAAGGACTTCCTCTCGCACGTCTTGGGGCTGCCCCCAGGCCAGCTATGGCAGCGCGACGCGGGAGCGTGCTCCCTTTTATGCTGCCCCGGGGCATGGTGACTGCTGCGTTGCCGGGTGCTGGCACTGTGACACGGGGGTGACGGGGCCCCCCCTGCGCAGCCCCGCCCGCCGGCCGTCCGCCCAGCATCCTTCCCACGAAGGCCTTTGGGCTGCTGGCCCCGAGGCAGTCCCTGCGCCCAGGAGGCTCAGGGGGCTGTCCCTGCCCTTGCTGGCCATGCCCTGGGCACAGCTGCTGGGCGTCCCGCTAAATACATCTGGACATTCAGACTCCGTCGTGAAGGCTGTTGGTCCCAGCTACATTCATTTGGTTGTGGGGATGCCAGAGGTGAAAGCAAGGCTTTGGGTTCCCTCGGCGTGAACTGTGCAGAGACGGAGAGCACGTGCAGGATGGCCTCGCCGTTCCTGACCCATGCACCAAGGGACATTTGCTACTCCCCTGCTTATGCTGAGGTCTTCTTCTGGGAAAGAAGTCCCAAATCGTTTTCTCTTCTTGACCATCTGTTTCCTTGCACTCCAGAGCTTTTCTCCTCCCTTGGCCTTCACCCTCAATACCTTTCCTGAAAGTGACGGCAGCCCTCTCAGCCTTTGCCTTGCTCCTGCTAGTCGTCTTCACCTCACCTAGAGAGTCCTGCAGGTCCCTTCCAACTCAACCCTTCTCTTCTCTTCACTTGTGTTCTATTCCCTGCACTGACGATGAGGCGAATAACAAGGAGACCGCTATTTGCCTGAAATGCCAGGGGGTTTACAGCTCCAGAAACACTTTTGAGGACACAAATCAAAAAGGATACAAGTAGAAACAGGATTTGATTTCATTTGGTTTTACTTGATTTTACTTGATTTTATTTTCTGTCTTGTTCTGTTGCTTTATGTTAGTTTAGTTTCGTTTCTTTCATGTTAGGTTATTGTATTTGATTTTATTATATTTTCTTTGGGGTTATTTCTTACTATTATATTTTATGTTGGTTTATCTTATTTTATTTTACCTTGCTTTACGCGTTCTTAGTTTGTTTTGTTATTTTATTATTTTATCATTTTATTTGATCTTATTTTCTTTTAGGCTCCTTTAGGCTATTTTGCTGAATCTCTTTCAGAGCCGATGCTCACAAGCATTAACACAATGCGCATGTGCAGCCAGGAGCAGGCTGGTGTGTTCTTCGGTTTAGTTTGACAAAGCATCCCTTGCAGTCTGGCAAAGGAAAGCCGCAGAAAGGAGCAGCAGGAAGACAGGCCAAGCAGTCCCTCGTTTCTCAACAGTGCAGAAGAACTTGAAGAAGGAGGATGGGTACCGACCACACACCGAAAAGTAGAAGAAGAGGAGGGGTGTGGTGCCCTGGGGTATTTTCACAAGCAGGACACGTGTCGATGACAAGCAGCCCTTTTGCCTTCCCAAACTTGCTCCGCTGTGCTTCTTGGCCAGGGAGGCATGACAAGCGCTCTCCTGCCTGCCCTGCGCTCGGATGGCATGCAGGGAGAGCTGAAAAGCGGCAGCTCCGGATGGTGCAGCAAGCCTGCAGCCCTTCCAAGCACAGGCTGTTTTGCACAAGCAAGGACACCTCGGGAAACGCAGCCAAGGGAAGAGCAGAGCTCGCTCCTGCTCCAAACCTGCAAGGGGCAAAAGAGCCAGGGAGCGCCAGGGCACGAGGGGCGCCTCGCAGGTGCAAGAGCAGCGGGCAAGAACTGAACCCAAAGGGCCCAGAGGAGCCCTGACAAGGGGCTGCGCTCAATGCTACGGAGGAGAAGCAGCAACCCGCGGGGGCCACCCTGGGCGTGCGCCCTGGGAGTCTAGAAAGCGTCCTCCCCCCGCCTGCGGGGCACGAGGGCCACCTTCGTGGAGCAGGAGCAGCAGGCACCTAGCCAAAACGGCCCAAAGGAGCCCTGGCAAGGGGCCGTGCTCAGTGCTGCAGAGGAAGGCAAAAAACCCCCGGGGACACTTGCTAGCCCACCGTGGGGGGAAAAAGCCTTCCTGCCCGCAGCTGCAGGGCACGAGAGGCCACCTTGGTGGTGCATGAGCAGCAGGCAGTAACCCAGCCAAAATGGCCCAGAGGAGCCCTGACAAGTGCTCATGCTCAATGCTGCAGAGGAAGGCAAAAAACCCCTGGGCACCAGAGCCAATCTGCCCCGGGGGAAAATTCCTTCCTGACCCCAGCGTCGCCAGCGATGGGCTATTCCCTGAGCACGTGAGCAAGACCTGCCTCCTCGGCCCGCAGGCTGCTCACGCCTCCCAGGAGATGCCCAACCCCGATTCTCCCTCCACCTGCTGCCACCTCAGGGCCTTCCCAGAGGGGCAAAACGCACCCCGCCTGATCCATCTGGGGGACAACGATCCTTCCTGCGCCTGGCAAGGCACCAGTGGCTGCTCCAAAGCACCGGCACCCCCGCCAACATCTCTGCATCCCATTCCTCACGGCTGCTGACCCTGGCTCCACAGGGGATGAGGATGGCGAGCTCTGCACTGCTCCTCAAGAAGGCATTCCCTTGCTCTTGCCACTGCTAGCCGGCTGAAAAGGCCAGCCAGTCTCGCGAACCTCCAGCTCTTGGGGGTTCTTCTCGTCTCCAGCAGCCTCGTCGAGCCTCCTCCGGCCTTCCTCCCTCAGCCCTCGCCAAGTCATTCCACCGCTTCCCCAAGGACTTCCTCTCGCACGTCTTGGGGCTGCCCCCAGGCCAGCTATGGCAGCGCGACGCGGGAGCGTGCTCCCTTTTATGCTGCCCCGGGGCATGGTGACTGCTGCGTTGCCGGGTGCTGGCACTGTGACACGGGGGTGACGGGGCCCCCCCTGCGCAGCCCCGCCCGCCGGCCCTCCGCCCAGCATCCTTCCCACGAAGGCCTTTGGGCTGCTGGCCCCGAGGCAGTCCCTGCGCCCAGGAGGCTCAGGGGGCTGTCCCTGCCCTTGCTGGCCATGCCCTGGGCACAGCTGCTGGGCGTCCCGCTAAATACATCTGGACATTCAGACTCCGTCGTGAAGGCTGTTGGTCCCAGCTACATTCATTTGGTTGTGGGGATGCCAGAGGTGAAAGCAAGGCTTTGGGTTCCCTCGGCGTGAACTGTGCAGAGACGGAGAGCACGTGCAGGATGGCCTCGCCGTTCCTGACCCATGCACCAAGGGACATTTGCTACTCCCCTGCTTATGCTGAGGTCTTCTTCTGGGAAAGAAGTCCCAAATCGTTTTCTCTTCTTGACCATCTGTTTCCTTGCACTCCAGAGCTTTTCTCCTCCCTTGGCCTTCACCCTCAATACCTTTCCTGAAAGTGACGGCAGCCCTCTCAGCCTTTGCCTTGCTCCTGCTAGTCGTCTTCACCTCACCTAGAGAGTCCTGCAGGTCCCTTCCAACTCAACCCTTCTCTTCTCTTCACTTGTGTTCTATTCCCTGCACTGACGATGAGGCGAATAACAAGGAGACCGCTATTTGCCTGAAATGCCAGGGGGTTTACAGCTCCAGAAACACTTTTGAGGACACAAATCAAAAAGGATACAAGTAGAAACAGGATTTGATTTCATTTGGTTTTACTTGATTTTACTTGATTTTATTTTCTGTCTTGTTCTGTTGCTTTATGTTAGTTTAGTTTCGTTTCTTTCATGTTAGGTTATTGTATTTGATTTTATTATATTTTCTTTGGGGTTATTTCTTACTATTATATTTTATGTTGGTTTATCTTATTTTATTTTACCTT
The DNA here is from genome assembly GCF_965183815.1 of Platalea leucorodia. Taxonomy (NCBI): domain Eukaryota; kingdom Metazoa; phylum Chordata; class Aves; order Pelecaniformes; family Threskiornithidae; genus Platalea; species Platalea leucorodia. The sequence goes on along the minus strand of NC_138840.1, from coordinate 1,125,989 downwards.
GCTTTACGCGTTCTTAGTTTGTTTTGTTATTTTATTATTTTATCATTTTATTTGATCTTATTTTCTTTTAGGCTCCTTTAGGCTATTTTGCTGAATCTCTTTCAGAGCCGATGCTCACAAGCATTAACACAATGCGCATGTGCAGCCAGGAGCAGGCTGGTGTGTTCTTCGGTTTAGTTTGACAAAGCATCCCTTGCAGTCTGGCAAAGGAAAGCCGCAGAAAGGAGCAGCAGGAAGACAGGCCAAGCAGTCCCTCGTTTCTCAACAGTGCAGAAGAACTTGAAGAAGGAGGATGGGTACCGACCACACACCGAAAAGTAGAAGAAGAGGAGGGGTGTGGTGCCCTGGGGTATTTTCACAAGCAGGACACGTGTCGATGACAAGCAGCCCTTTTGCCTTCCCAAACTTGCTCCGCTGTGCTTCTTGGCCAGGGAGGCATGACAAGCGCTCTCCTGCCTGCCCTGCGCTCGGATGGCATGCAGGGAGAGCTGAAAAGCGGCAGCTCCGGATGGTGCAGCAAGCCTGCAGCCCTTCCAAGCACAGGCTGTTTTGCACAAGCAAGGACACCTCGGGAAACGCAGCCAAGGGAAGAGCAGAGCTCGCTCCTGCTCCAAACCTGCAAGGGGCAAAAGAGCCAGGGAGCGCCAGGGCACGAGGGGCGCCTCGCAGGTGCAAGAGCAGCGGGCAAGAACTGAACCCAAAGGGCCCAGAGGAGCCCTGACAAGGGGCTGCGCTCAATGCTACGGAGGAGAAGCAGCAACCCGCGGGGGCCACCCTGGGCGTGCGCCCTGGGAGTCTAGAAAGCGTCCTCCCCCCGCCTGCGGGGCACGAGGGCCACCTTCGTGGAGCAGGAGCAGCAGGCACCTAGCCAAAACGGCCCAAAGGAGCCCTGGCAAGGGGCCGTGCTCAGTGCTGCAGAGGAAGGCAAAAAACCCCCGGGGACACTTGCTAGCCCACCGTGGGGGGAAAAAGCCTTCCTGCCCGCAGCTGCAGGGCACGAGAGGCCACCTTGGTGGTGCATGAGCAGCAGGCAGTAACCCAGCCAAAATGGCCCAGAGGAGCCCTGACAAGTGCTCATGCTCAATGCTGCAGAGGAAGGCAAAAAACCCCTGGGCACCAGAGCCAATCTGCCCCGGGGGAAAATTCCTTCCTGACCCCAGCGTCGCCAGCGATGGGCTATTCCCTGAGCACGTGAGCAAGACCTGCCTCCTCGGCCCGCAGGCTGCTCACGCCTCCCAGGAGATGCCCAACCCCGATTCTCCCTCCACCTGCTGCCACCTCAGGGCCTTCCCAGAGGGGCAAAACGCACCCCGCCTGATCCATCTGGGGGACAACGATCCTTCCGGCGCCTGGCAAGGCACCAGTGGCTGCTCCAAAGCACCGGCACCCCCGCCAACATCTCTGCATCCCATTCCTCACGGCTGCTGACCCTGGCTCCGCAGGGGATGAGGATGGCGAGCTCTGCACTGCTCCTCAAGAAGGCATTCCCTTGCTCTTGCCACTGCTAGCCGGCTGAAAAGGCCAGCCAGTCTCGCGAACCTCCAGCTCTTGGGGGTTCTTCTCGTCTCCAGCAGCCTCGTCGAGCCTCCTCCGGCCTTCCTCCCTCAGCCCTCGCCAAGTCATTCCACCGCTTCCCCAAGGACTTCCTCTCGCACGTCTTGGGGCTGCCCCCAGGCCAGCTATGGCAGCGCGACGCGGGAGCGTGCTCCCTTTTATGCTGCCCCGGGGCATGGTGACTGCTGCGTTGCCGGGTGCTGGCACTGTGACACGGGGGTGACGGGGCCCCCCCTGCGCAGCCCCGCCCGCCGGCCCTCCGCCCAGCATCCTTCCCACGAAGGCCTTTGGGCTGCTGGCCCCGAGGCAGTCCCTGCGCCCAGGAGGCTCAGGGGGCTGTCCCTGCCCTTGCTGGCCATGCCCTGGGCACAGCTGCTGGGCGTCCCGCTAAATACATCTGGACATTCAGACTCCGTCGTGAAGGCTGTTGGTCCCAGCTACATTCATTTGGTTGTGGGGATGCCAGAGGTGAAAGCAAGGCTTTGGGTTCCCTCGGCGTGAACTGTGCAGAGACGGAGAGCACGTGCAGGATGGCCTCGCCGTTCCTGACCCATGCACCAAGGGACATTTGCTACTCCCCTGCTTATGCTGAGGTCTTCTTCTGGGAAAGAAGTCCCAAATCGTTTTCTCTTCTTGACCATCTGTTTCCTTGCACTCCAGAGCTTTTCTCCTCCCTTGGCCTTCACCCTCAATACCTTTCCTGAAAGTGACGGCAGCCCTCTCAGCCTTTGCCTTGCTCCTGCTAGTCATCTTCACCTCACCTAGAGAGTCCTGCAGGTCCCTTCCAACTCAACCCTTCTCTTCTCTTCACTTGTGTTCTATTCCCTGCACTGACGATGAGGCGAATAACAAGGAGACCGCTATTTGCCTGAAATGCCAGGGGGTTTACAGCTCCAGAAACACTTTTGAGGACACAAATCAAAAAGGATACAAGTAGAAACAGGATTTGATTTCATTTGGTTTTACTTGATTTTACTTGATTTTATTTTCTGTCTTGTTCTGTTGCTTTATGTTAGTTTAGTTTCGTTTCTTTCATGTTAGGTTATTGTATTTGATTTTATTATATTTTCTTTGGGGTTATTTCTTACTATTATATTTTATGTTGGTTTATCTTATTTTATTTTACCTTGCTTTACGCGTTCTTAGTTTGTTTTGTTATTTTATTATTTTATCATTTTATTTGATCTTATTTTCTTTTAGGCTCCTTTAGGCTATTTTGCTGAATCTCTTTCAGAGCCGATGCTCACAAGCATTAACACAATGCGCATGTGCAGCCAGGAGCAGGCTGGTGTGTTCTTCGGTTTAGTTTGACAAAGCATCCCTTGCAGTCTGGCAAAGGAAAGCCGCAGAAAGGAGCAGCAGGAAGACAGGCCAAGCAGTCCCTCGTTTCTCAACAGTGCAGAAGAACTTGAAGAAGGAGGATGGGTACCGACCACACACCGAAAAGTAGAAGAAGAGGAGGGGTGTGGTGCCCTGGGGTATTTTCACAAGCAGGACACGTGTCGATGACAAGCAGCCCTTTTGCCTTCCCAAACTTGCTCCGCTGTGCTTCTTGGCCAGGGAGGCATGACAAGCGCTCTCCTGCCTGCCCTGCGCTCGGATGGCATGCAGGGAGAGCTGAAAAGCGGCAGCTCCGGATGGTGCAGCAAGCCTGCAGCCCTTCCAAGCACAGGCTGTTTTGCACAAGCAAGGACACCTCGGGAAACGCAGCCAAGGGAAGAGCAGAGCTCGCTCCTGCTCCAAACCTGCAAGGGGCAAAAGAGCCAGGGAGCGCCAGGGCACGAGGGGCGCCTCGCAGGTGCAAGAGCAGCGGGCAAGAACTGAACCCAAAGGGCCCAGAGGAGCCCTGACAAGGGGCTGCGCTCAATGCTACGGAGGAGAAGCAGCAACCCGCGGGGGCCACCCTGGGCGTGCGCCCTGGGAGTCTAGAAAGCGTCCTCCCCCCGCCTGCGGGGCACGAGGGCCACCTTCGTGGAGCAGGAGCAGCAGGCACCTAGCCAAAACGGCCCAAAGGAGCCCTGGCAAGGGGCCGTGCTCAATGCTATGGAGGAGAAGCAGCAACCCGCGGGGGCCACCCTGGGCGTGCGCCCTGGGAGTCTAGAAAGCGTCCTCCCCCCGCCTGCGGGGCACGAGGGCCACCTTCGTGGAGCAGGAGCAGCAGGCACCTAGCCAAAACGGCCCAAAGGAGCCCTGGCAAGGGGCCGTGCTCAGTGCTGCAGAGGAAGGCAAAAAACCCCTGGGCACCAGAGCCAATCTGCCCCGGGGGAAAATTCCTTCCTGACCCCAGCGTCGCCAGCGATGGGCTATTCCCTGAGCACGTGAGCAAGACCTGCCTCCTCGGCCCGCAGGCTGCTCACGCCTCCCAGGAGATGCCCAACCCCGATTCTCCCTCCACCTGCTGCCACCTCAGGGCCTTCCCAGAGGGGCAAAACGCACCCCGCCTGATCCATCTGGGGGACAACGATCCTTCCGGCGCCTGGCAAGGCACCAGTGGCTGCTCCAAAGCACCGGCACCCCCGCCAACATCTCTGCATCCCATTCCTCACGGCTGCTGACCCTGGCTCCGCAGGGGATGAGGATGGCGAGCTCTGCACTGCTCCTCAAGAAGGCATTCCCTTGCTCTTGCCACTGCTAGCCGGCTGAAAAGGCCAGCCAGCCTCGCGAACCTCCAGCTCTTGGGGGTTCTTCTCGTCTCCAGCAGCCTCGTCGAGCCTCCTCCGGCCTTCCTCCCTCAGCCCTCGCCAAGTCATTCCACCGCTTCCCCAAGGACTTCCTCTCGCACGTCTTGGGGCTGCCCCCAGGCCAGCTATGGCAGCGCGACGCGGGAGCGTGCTCCCTTTTATGCTGCCCCGGGGCATGGTGACTGCTGCGTTGCCGGGTGCTGGCACTGTGACACGGGGGTGACGGGGCCCCCCCTGCGCAGCCCCGCCCGCCGGCCCTCCGCCCAGCATCCTTCCCACGAAGGCCTTTGGGCTGCTGGCCCCGAGGCAGTCCCTGCGCCCAGGAGGCTCAGGGGGCTGTCCCTGCCCTTGCTGGCCATGCCCTGGGCACAGCTGCTGGGCGTCCCGCTAAATACATCTGGACATTCAGACTCCGTCGTGAAGGCTGTTGGTCCCAGCTACATTCATTTGGTTGTGGGGATGCCAGAGGTGAAAGCAAGGCTTTGGGTTCCCTCGGCGTGAACTGTGCAGAGACGGAGAGCACGTGCAGGATGGCCTCGCCGTTCCTGACCCATGCACCAAGGGACATTTGCTACTCCCCTGCTTATGCTGAGGTCTTCTTCTGGGAAAGAAGTCCCAAATCGTTTTCTCTTCTTGACCATCTGTTTCCTTGCACTCCAGAGCTTTTCTCCTCCCTTGGCCTTCACCCTCAATACCTTTCCTGAAAGTGACGGCAGCCCTCTCAGCCTTTGCCTTGCTCCTGCTAGTCGTCTTCACCTCACCTAGAGAGTCCTGCAGGTCCCTTCCAACTCAACCCTTCTCTTCTCTTCACTTGTGTTCTATTCCCTGCGCTGACGATGAGGCGAATAACAAGGAGACCGCTATTTGCCTGAAATGCCAGGGGGTTTACAGCTCCAGAAACACTTTTGAGGACTCAAATCAAAAAGGATACAAGTAGAAACAGGATTTGATTTCATTTGGTTTTACTTGATTTCACTTGATTTTATTTTCTGTCTTGTTCTGTTGCTTTATGTTAGTTTAGTTTCGTTTCTTTCATGTTAGGTTATTGTATTTGATTTTATTATATTTTCTTTGGGGTTATTTCTTACTATTATATTTTATGTTGGTTTATCTTATTTTATTTTACCTTGCTTTACGCGTTCTTAGTTTGTTTTGTTATTTTATTATTTTATCATTTTATTTGATCTTATTTTCTTTTAGGCTCCTTTAGGCTATTTTGCTGAATCTCTTTCAGAGCCGATGCTCACAAGCATTAACACAATGCGCATGTGCAGCCAGGAGCAGGCTGATGTGTTCTTCGGTTTAGTTTGACAAAGCATCCCTTGCAGTCTGGCAAAGGAAAGCCGCAGAAAGGAGCAGCAGGAAGACAGGCCAAGCAGTCCCTCGTTTCTCAACAGTGCAGAAGAACTTGAAGAAGGAGGATGGGTACCGACCACACACCGAAAAGTAGAAGAAGAGGAGGGGTGTGGTGCCCTGGGGTATTTTCACAAGCAGGACACGTGTCGATGACAAGCAGCCCTTTTGCCTTCCCAAACTTGCTCCGCTGTGCTTCTTGGCCAGGGAGGCATGACAAGCGCTCTCCTGCCTGCCCTGCGCTCGGATGGCATGCAGGGAGAGCTGAAAAGCGGCAGCTCCGGATGGTGCAGCAAGCCTGCAGCCCTTCCAAGCACAGGCTGTTTTGCACAAGCAAGGACACCTCGGGAAACGCAGCCAAGGGAAGAGCAGAGCTCGCTCCTGCTCCAAACCTGCAAGGGGCAAAAGAGCCAGGGAGCGCCAGGGCACGAGGGGCGCCTCGCAGGTGCAAGAGCAGCGGGCAAGAACTGAACCCAAAGGGCCCAGAGGAGCCCTGACAAGGGGCTGCGCTCAATGCTACGGAGGAGAAGCAGCAACCCGCGGGGGCCACCCTGGGCGTGCGCCCTGGGAGTCTAGAAAGCGTCCTCCCCCCGCCTGCGGGGCACGAGGGCCACCTTCGTGGAGCAGGAGCAGCAGGCACCTAGCCAAAACGGCCCAAAGGAGCCCTGACAAGGGGCTGCGCTCAATGCTACGGAGGAGAAGCAGCAACCCGCGGGGGCCACCCTGGGCGTGCGCCCTGGGAGTCTAGAAAGCGTCCTCCCCCCGCCTGCGGGGCACGAGGGCCACCTTCGTGGAGCAGGAGCAGCAGGCACCTAGCCAAAACGGCCCAAAGGAGCCCTGACAAGGGGCTGCGCTCAATGCTACGGAGGAGAAGCAGCAACCCGCGGGGGCCACCCTGGGCGTGCGCCCTGGGAGTCTAGAAAGCGTCCTCCCCCCGCCTGCGGGGCACGAGGGCCACCTTCGTGGAGCAGGAGCAGCAGGCACCTAGCCAAAACGGCCCAAAGGAGCCCTGGCAAGGGGCCGTGCTCAGTGCTGCAGAGGAAGGCAAAAAACCCCTGGGCACCAGAGCCAATCTGCCCCGGGGGAAAATTCCTTCCTGACCCCAGCGTCGCCAGCGATGGGCTATTCCCTGAGCACGTGAGCAAGACCTGCCTCCTCGGCCCGCAGGCTGCTCACGCCTCCCAGGAGATGCCCAACCCCGATTCTCCCTCCACCTGCTGCCACCTCAGGGCCTTCCCAGAGGGGCAAAACGCACCCCGCCTGATCCATCTGGGGGACAACGATCCTTCCGGCGCCTGGCAAGGCACCAGTGGCTGCTCCAAAGCACCGGCACCCCCGCCAACATCTCTGCATCCCATTCCTCACGGCTGCTGACCCTGGCTCCGCAGGGGATGAGGATGGCGAGCTCTGCACTGCTCCTCAAGAAGGCATTCCCTTGCTCTTGCCACTGCTAGCCGGCTGAAAAGGCCAGCCAGCCTCGCGAACCTCCAGCTCTTGGGGGTTCTTCTCGTCTCCAGCAGCCTCGTCGAGCCTCCTCCGGCCTTCCTCCCTCAGCCCTCGCCAAGTCATTCCACCGCTTCCCCAAGGACTTCCTCTCGCACGTCTTGGGGCTGCCCCCAGGCCAGCTATGGCAGCGCGACGCGGGAGCGTGCTCCCTTTTATGCTGCCCCGGGGCATGGTGACTGCTGCGTTGCCGGGTGCTGGCACTGTGACACGGGGGTGACGGGGCCCCCCCTGCGCAGCCCCGCCCGCCGGCCCTCCACCCAGCATCCTTCCCACGAAGGCCTTTGGGCTGCTGGCCCCGAGGCAGTCCCTGCGCCCAGGAGGCTCAGGGGGCTGTCCCTGCCCTTGCTGGCCATGCCCTGGGCACAGCTGCTGGGCGTCCCGCTAAATACATCTGGACATTCAGACTCCGTCGTGAAGGCTGTTGGTCCCAGCTACATTCATTTGGTTGTGGGGATGCCAGAGGTGAAAGCAAGGCTTTGGGTTCCCTCGGCGTGAACTGTGCAGAGACGGAGAGCACGTGCAGGATGGCCTCGCCGTTCCTGACCCATGCACCAAGGGACATTTGCTACTCCCCTGCTTATGCTGAGGTCTTCTTCTGGGAAAGAAGTCCCAAATCGTTTTCTCTTCTTGACCATCTGTTTCCTTGCACTCCAGAGCTTTTCTCCTCCCTTGGCCTTCACCCTCAATACCTTTCCTGAAAGTGACGGCAGCCCTCTCAGCCTTTGCCTTGCTCCTGCTAGTCGTCTTCACCTCACCTAGAGAGTCCTGCAGGTCCCTTCCAACTCAACCCTTCTCTTCTCTTCACTTGTGTTCTATTCCCTGCGCTGACGATGAGGCGAATAACAAGGAGACCGCTATTTGCCTGAAATGCCAGGGGGTTTACAGCTCCAGAAACACTTTTGAGGACACAAATCAAAAAGGATACAAGTAGAAACAGGATTTGATTTCATTTGGTTTTACTTGATTTCACTTGATTTTATTTTCTGTCTTGTTCTGTTGCTTTATGTTAGTTTAGTTTCGTTTCTTTCATGTTAGGTTATTGTATTTGATTTTATTATATTTTCTTTGGGGTTATTTCTTACTATTATATTTTATGTTGGTTTATCTTATTTTATTTTACCTTGCTTTACGCGTTCTTAGTTTGTTTTGTTATTTTATTATTTTATCATTTTATTTGATCTTATTTTCTTTTAGGCTCCTTTAGGCTATTTTGCTGAATCTCTTTCAGAGCCGATGCTCACAAGCATTAACACAATGCGCATGTGCAGCCAGGAGCAGGCTGGTGTGTTCTTCGGTTTAGTTTGACAAAGCATCCCTTGCAGTCTGGCAAAGGAAAGCCGCAGAAAGGAGCAGCAGGAATACAGGCCAAGCAGTCCCTCGTTTCTCAACAGTGCAGAAGAACTTGAAGAAGGAGGATGGGTACCGACCACACACCGAAAAGTAGAAGAAGAGGAGGGGTGTGGTGCCCTGGGGTATTTTCACAAGCAGGACACGTGTCGATGACAAGCAGCCCTTTTGCCTTCCCAAACTTGCTCCGCTGTGCTTCTTGGCCAGGGAGGCATGACAAGCGCTCTCCTGCCTGCCCTGCACTCGGATGGCATGCAGGGAGAGCTGAAAAGCGGCAGCTCCGCATGGTGCAGCAAGCCTGCAGCCCTTCCAAGCACAGGCTGTTTTGCACAAGCAAGGACACCTCGGGAAACGCAGCCAAGGGAAGAGCAGAGCTCGCTCCTGCTCCAAACCTGCAAGGGGCAAAAGAGCCAGGGAGCGCCAGGGCACGAGGGGCGCCTCGCAGGTGCAAGAGCAGCGGGCAAGAACTGAGCCCAAAGGGCCCAGAGGAGCCCTGACAAGGGGCTGCGCTCAATGCTACGGAGGAGAAGCAGCAACCCGCGGGGGCCACCCTGGGCGTGCGCCCTGGGAGTCTAGAAAGCGTCCTCCCCCCGCCTGCGGGGCACGAGGGCCACCTTCGTGGAGCAGGAGCAGCAGGCACCTAGCCAAAACGGCCCAAAGGAGCCCTGGCAAGGGGCCGTGCTCAGTGCTGCAGAGGAAGGCAAAAAACCCCTGGGCACCAGAGCCAATCTGCCCCGGGGGAAAATTCCTTCCTGACCCCAGCGTCGCCAGCGATGGGCTATTCCCTGAGCACGTGAGCAAGACCTGCCTCCTCGGCCCGCAGGCTGCTCACGCCTCCCAGGAGATGCCCAACCCCGATTCTCCCTCCACCTGCTGCCACCTCAGGGCCTTCCCAGAGGGGCAAAACGCACCCCGCCTGATCCATCTGGGGGACAACGATCCTTCCGGCGCCTGGCAAGGCACCAGTGGCTGCTCCAAAGCACCGGCACCCCCGCCAACATCTCTGCATCCCATTCCTCACGGCTGCTGACCCTGGCTCCGCAGGGGATGAGGATGGCGAGCTCTGCACTGCTCCTCAAGAAGGCATTCCCTTGCTCTTGCCACTGCTAGCCGGCTGAAAAGGCCAGCCAGTCTCGCGAACCTCCAGCTCTTGGGGGTTCTTCTCGTCTCCAGCAGCCTCGTCGAGCCTCCTCCGGCCTTCCTCCCTCAGCCCTCGCCAAGTCATTCCACCGCTTCCCCAAGGACTTCCTCTCGCACGTCTTGGGGCTGCCCCCAGGCCAGCTATGGCAGCGCGACGCGGGAGCGTGCTCCCTTTTATGCTGCCCCGGGGCATGGTGACTGCTGCGTTGCCGGGTGCTGGCACTGTGACACGGGGGTGACGGGGCCCCCCCTGCGCAGCCCCGCCCGCCGGCCCTCCGCCCAGCATCCTTCCCACGAAGGCCTTTGGGCTGCTGGCCCCGAGGCAGTCCCTGCGCCCAGGAGGCTCAGGGGGCTGTCCCTGCCCTTGCTGGCCATGCCCTGGGCACAGCTGCTGGGCGTCCCGCTAAATACATCTGGACATTCAGACTCCGTCGTGAAGGCTGTTGGTCCCAGCTACATTCATTTGGTTGTGGGGATGCCAGAGGTGAAAGCAAGGCTTTGGGTTCCCTCGGCGTGAACTGTGCAGAGACGGAGAGCACGTGCAGGATGGCCTCGCCGTTCCTGACCCATGCACCAAGGGACATTTGCTACTCCCCTGCTTATGCTGAGGTCTTCTTCTGGGAAAGAAGTCCCAAATCGTTTTCTCTTCTTGACCATCTGTTTCCTTGCACTCCAGAGCTTTTCTCCTCCCTTGGCCTTCACCCTCAATACCTTTCCTGAAAGTGACGGCAGCCCTCTCAGTCTTTGCCTTGCTCCTGCTAGTCATCTTCACCTCACCTAGAGAGTCCTGCAGGTCCCTTCCAACTCAACCCTTCTCTTCTCTTCACTTGTGTTCTATTCCCTGCACTGACGATGAGGCGAATAACAAGGAGACCGCTATTTGCCTGAAATGCCAGGGGGTTTACAGCTCCAGAAACACTTTTGAGGACACAAATCAAAAAGGATACAAGTAGAAACAGGATTTGATTTCATTTGGTTTTACTTGATTTTACTTGATTTTATTTTCTGTCTTGTTCTGTTGCTTTATGTTAGTTTAGTTTCGTTTCTTTCATGTTAGGTTATTGTATTTGATTTTATTATATTTTCTTTGGGGTTATTTCTTACTATTATATTTTATGTTGGTTTATCTTATTTTATTTTACCTTGCTTTACGCGTTCTTAGTTTGTTTTGTTATTTTATTATTTTATCATTTTATTTGATCTTATTTTCTTTTAGGCTCCTTTAGGCTATTTTGCTGAATCTCTTTCAGAGCCGATGCTCACAAGCATTAACACAATGCGCATGTGCAGCCAGGAGCAGGCTGGTGTGTTCTTCGGTTTAGTTTGACAAAGCATCCCTTGCAGTCTGGCAAAGGAAAGCCGCAGAAAGGAGCAGCAGGAAGACAGGCCAAGCAGTCCCTCGTTTCTCAACAGTGCAGAAGAACTTGAAGGAGGATGGGTACCGACCACACACCGAAAAGTAGAAGAAGAGGAGGGGTGTGGTGCCCTGGGGTATTTTCACAAGCAGGACACGTGTCGATGACAAGCAGCCCTTTTGCCTTCCCAAACTTGCTCCGCTGTGCTTCTTGGCCAGGGAGGCATGACAAGCGCTCTCCTGCCTGCCCTGCGCTCGGATGGCATGCAGGGAGAGCTGAAAAGCGGCAGCTCCGGATGGTGCAGCAAGCCTGCAGCCCTTCCAAGCACAGGCTGTTTTGCACAAGCAAGGACACCTCGGGAAACGCAGCCAAGGGAAGAGCAGAGCTCGCTCCTGCTCCAAACCTGCAAGGGGCAAAAGAGCCAGGGAGCGCCAGGGCACGAGGGGCGCCTCGCAGGTGCAAGAGCAGCGGGCAAGAACTGAGCCCAAAGGGCCCAGAGGAGCCCTGACAAGGGGCTGCGCTCAATGCTACGGAGGAGAAGCAGCAACCCGCGGGGGCCACCCTGGGCGTGCGCCCTGGGAGTCTAGAAAGCGTCCTCCCCCCGCCTGCGGGGCACGAGGGCCACCTTCGTGGAGCAGGAGCAGCAGGCACCTAGCCAAAACGGCCCAAAGGAGCCCTGACAAGGGGCTGCGCTCAATGCTACGGAGGAGAAGCAGCAACCCGCGGGGGCCACCCTGGGCGTGCGCCCTGGGAGTCTAGAAAGCGTCCTCCCCCCGCCTGCGGGGCACGAGGGCCACCTTCGTGGAGCAGGAGCAGCAGGCACCTAGCCAAAACGGCCCAAAGGAGCCCTGGCAAGGGGCCGTGCTCAGTGCTGCAGAGGAAGGCAAAAAACCCCTGGGCACCAGAGCCAATCTGCCCCGGGGGAAAATTCCTTCCTGACCCCAGCGTCGCCAGCGATGGGCTATTCCCTGAGCACGTGAGCAAGACCTGCCTCCTCGGCCCGCAGGCTGCTCACGCCTCCCAGGAGATGCCCAACCCCGATTCTCCCTCCACCTGCTGCCACCTCAGGGCCTTCCCAGAGGGGCAAAACGCACCCCGCCTGATCCATCTGGGGGACAACGATCCTTCCGGCGCCTGGCAAGGCACCAGTGGCTGCTCCAAAGCACCGGCACCCCCGCCAACATCTCTGCATCCCATTCCTCACGGCTGCTGACCCTGGCTCCGCAGGGGATGAGGATGGCGAGCTCTGCACTGCTCCTCAAGAAGGCATTCCCTTGCTCTTGCCACTGCTAGCCGGCTGAAAAGGCCAGCCAGCCTCGCGAACCTCCAGCTCTTGGGGGTTCTTCTCGTCTCCAGCAGCCTCGTCGAGCCTCCTCCGGCCTTCCTCCCTCAGCCCTCGCCAAGTCATTCCACCGCTTCCCCAAGGACTTCCTCTCGCACGTCTTGGGGCTGCCCCCAGGCCAGCTATGGCAGCGCGACGCGGGAGCGTGCTCCCTTTTATGCTGCCCCGGGGCATGGTGACTGCTGCGTTGCCGGGTGCTGGCACTGTGACACGGGGGTGACGGGGCCCCCCCTGCGCAGCCCCGCCCGCCGGCCCTCCGCCCAGCATCCTTCCCACGAAGGCCTTTGGGCTGCTGGCCCCGAGGCAGTCCCTGCGCCCAGGAGGCTCAGGGGGCTGTCCCTGCCCTTGCTGGCCATGCCCTGGGCACAGCTGCTGGGCGTCCCGCTAAATACATCTGGACATTCAGACTCCGTCGTGAAGGCTGTTGGTCCCAGCTACATTCATTTGGTTGTGGGGATGCCAGAGGTGAAAGCAAGGCTTTGGGTTCCCTCGGCGTGAACTGTGCAGAGACGGAGAGCACGTGCAGGATGGCCTCGCCGTTCCTGACCCATGCACCAAGGGACATTTGCTACTCCCCTGCTTATGCTGAGGTCTTCTTCTGGGAAAGAAGTCCCAAATCGTTTTCTCTTCTTGACCATCTGTTTCCTTGCACTCCAGAGCTTTTCTCCTCCCTTGGCCTTCACCCTCAATACCTTTCCTGAAAGTGACGGCAGCCCTCTCAGCCTTTGCCTTGCTCCTGCTAGTCGTCTTCACCTCACCTAGAGAGTCCTGCAGGTCCCTTCCAACTCAACCCTTCTCTTCACTTGTGTTCTATTCCCTGCACTGACGATGAGGCGAATAACAAGGAGACCGCTATTTGCCTGAAATGCCAGGGGGTTTACAGCTCCAGAAACACTTTTGAGGACACAAATCAAAAAGGATACAAGTAGAAACAGGATTTGATTTCATTTGGTTTTACTTGATTTTACTTGATTTTATTTTCTGTCTTGTTCTGTTGCTTTATGTTAGTTTAGTTTCGTTTCTTTCATGTTAGGTTATTGTATTTGATTTTATTATATTTTCTTTGGGGTTATTTCTTACTATTATATTTTATGTTGGTTTATCTTATTTTATTTTACCTTGCTTTACGCGTTCTTAGTTTGTTTTGTTATTTTATTATTTTATCATTTTATTTGATCTTATTTTCTTTTAGGCTCCTTTAGGCTATTTTGCTGAATCTCTTTCAGAGCCGATGCTCACAAGCATTAACACAATGCGCATGTGCAGCCAGGAGCAGGCTGGTGTGTTCTTCGGTTTAGTTTGACAAAGCATCCCTTGCAGTCTGGCAAAGGAAAGCCGCAGAAAGGAGCAGCAGGAAGACAGGCCAAGCAGTCCCTCGTTTCTCAACAGTGCAGAAGAACTTGAAGAAGGAGGATGGGTACCGACCACACACCGAAAAGTAGAAGAAGAGGAGGGGTGTGGTGCCCTGGGGTATTTTCACAAGCAGGACACGTGTCGATGACAAGCAGCCCTTTTGCCTTCCCAAACTTGCTCCGCTGTGCTTCTTGGCCAGGGAGGCATGACAAGCGCTCTCCTGCCTGCCCTGCGCTCGGATGGCATGCAGGGAGAGCTGAAAAGCGGCAGCTCCGGATGGTGCAGCAAGCCTGCAGCCCTTCCAAGCACAGGCTGTTTTGCACAAGCAAGGACACCTCGGGAAACGCAGCCAAGGGAAGAGCAGAGCTCGCTCCTGCTCCAAACCTGCAAGGGGCAAAAGAGCCAGGGAGCGCCAGGGCACGAGGGGCGCCTCGCAGGTGCAAGAGCAGCGGGCAAGAACTGAGCCCAAAGGGCCCAGAGGAGCCCTGACAAGGGGCTGCGCTCAATGCTACGGAGGAGAAGCAGCAACCCGCGGGGGCCACCCTGGGCGTGCGCCCTGGGAGTCTAGAAAGCGTCCTCCCCCCGCCTGCGGGGCACGAGGGCCACCTTCGTGGAGCAGGAGCAGCAGGCACCTAGCCAAAACGGCCCAAAGGAGCCCTGACAAGGGGCTGCGCTCAATGCTACGGAGGAGAAGCAGCAACCCGCGGGGGCCACCCTGGGCGTGCGCCCTGGGAGTCTAGAAAGCGTCCTCCCCCCGCCTGCGGGGCACGAGGGCCACCTTCGTGGAGCAGGAGCAGCAGGCACCTAGCCAAAACGGCCCAAAGGAGCCCTGGCAAGGGGCCGTGCTCAGTGCTGCAGAGGAAGGCAAAAAACCCCTGGGCACCAGAGCCAATCTGCCCCGGGGGAAAATTCCTTCCTGACCCCAGCGTCGCCAGCGATGGGCTATTCCCTGAGCACGTGAGCAAGACCTGCCTCCTCGGCCCGCAGGCTGCTCACGCCTCCCAGGAGATGCCCAACCCCGATTCTCCCTCCACCTGCTGCCACCTCAGGGCCTTCCCAGAGGGGCAAAACGCACCCCGCCTGATCCATCTGGGGGACAACGATCCTTCCGGCGCCTGGCAAGGCACCAGTGGCTGCTCCAAAGCACCGGCACCCCCGCCAACATCTCTGCATCCCATTCCTCACGGCTGCTGACCCTGGCTCCGCAGGGGATGAGGATGGCGAGCTCTGCACTGCTCCTCAAGAAGGCATTCCCTTGCTCTTGCCACTGCTAGCCGGCTGAAAAGGCCAGCCAGCCTCGCGAACCTCCAGCTCTTGGGGGTTCTTCTCGTCTCCAGCAGCCTCGTCGAGCCTCCTCCGGCCTTCCTCCCTCAGCCCTCGCCAAGTCATTCCACCGCTTCCCCAAGGACTTCCTCTCGCACGTCTTGGGGCTGCCCCCAGGCCAGCTATGGCAGCGCGACGCGGGAGCGTGCTCCCTTTTATGCTGCCCCGGGGCATGGTGACTGCTGCGTTGCCGGGTGCTGGCACTGTGACACGGGGGTGACGGGGCCCCCCCTGCGCAGCCCCGCCCGCCGGCCCTCCGCCCAGCATCCTTCCCACGAAGGCCTTTGGGCTGCTGGCCCCGAGGCAGTCCCTGCGCCCAGGAGGCTCAGGGGGCTGTCCCTGCCCTTGCTGGCCATGCCCTGGGCACAGCTGCTGGGCGTCCCGCTAAATACATCTGGACATTCAGACTCCGTCGTGAAGGCTGTTGGTCCCAGCTACATTCATTTGGTTGTGGGGATGCCAGAGGTGAAAGCAAGGCTTTGGGTTCCCTCGGCGTGAACTGTGCAGAGACGGAGAGCACGTGCAGGATGGCCTCGCCGTTCCTGACCCATGCACCAAGGGACATTTGCTACTCCCCTGCTTATGCTGAGGTCTTCTTCTGGGAAAGAAGTCCCAAATCGTTTTCTCTTCTTGACCATCTGTTTCCTTGCACTCCAGAGCTTTTCTCCTCCCTTGGCCTTCACCCTCAATACCTTTCCTGAAAGTGACGGCAGCCCTCTCAGCCTTTGCCTTGCTCCTGCTAGTCGTCTTCACCTCACCTAGAGAGTCCTGCAGGTCCCTTCCAACTCAACCCTTCTCTTCACTTGTGTTCTATTCCCTGCACTGACGATGAGGCGAATAACAAGGAGACCGCTATTTGCCTGAAATGCCAGGGGGTTTACAGCTCCAGAAACACTTTTGAGGACACAAATCAAAAAGGATACAAGTAGAAACAGGATTTGATTTCATTTGGTTTTACTTGATTTTACTTGATTTTATTTTCTGTCTTGTTCTGTTGCTTTATGTTAGTTTAGTTTCGTTTCTTTCATGTTAGGTTATTGTATTTGATTTTATTATATTTTCTTTGGGGTTATTTCTTACTATTATATTTTATGTTGGTTTATCTTATTTTATTTTACCTTGCTTTACGCGTTCTTAGTTTGTTTTGTTATTTTATTATTTTATCATTTTATTTGATCTTATTTTCTTTTAGGCTCCTTTAGGCTATTTTGCTGAATCTCTTTCAGAGCCGATGCTCACAAGCATTAACACAATGCGCATGTGCAGCCAGGAGCAGGCTGGTGTGTTCTTCGGTTTAGTTTGACAAAGCATCCCTTGCAGTCTGGCAAAGGAAAGCCGCAGAAAGGAGCAGCAGGAAGACAGGCCAAGCAGTCCCTCGTTTCTCAACAGTGCAGAAGAACTTGAAGAAGGAGGATGGGTACCGACCACACACCGAAAAGTAGAAGAAGAGGAGGGGTGTGGTGCCCTGGGGTATTTTCACAAGCAGGACACGTGTCGATGACAAGCAGCCCTTTTGCCTTCCCAAACTTGCTCCGCTGTGCTTCTTGGCCAGGGAGGCATGACAAGCGCTCTCCTGCCTGCCCTGCACTCGGATGGCATGCAGGGAGAGCTGAAAAGCGGCAGCTCCGCATGGTGCAGCAAGCCTGCAGCCCTTCCAAGCACAGGCTGTTTTGCACAAGCAAGGACACCTCGGGAAACGCAGCCAAGGGAAGAGCAGAGCTCGCTCCTGCTCCAAACCTGCAAGGGGCAAAAGAGCCAGGGAGCGCCAGGGCACGAGGGGCGCCTCGCAGGTGCAAGAGCAGCGGGCAAGAACTGAGCCCAAAGGGCCCAGAGGAGCCCTGACAAGGGGCTGCGCTCAATGCTACGGAGGAGAAGCAGCAACCCGCGGGGGCCACCCTGGGCGTGCGCCCTGGGAGTCTAGAAAGCGTCCTCCCCCCGCCTGCGGGGCACGAGGGCCACCTTCGTGGAGCAGGAGCAGCAGGCACCTAGCCAAAACGGCCCAAAGGAGCCCTGGCAAGGGGCCGTGCTCAGTGCTGCAGAGGAAGGCAAAAAACCCCTGGGCACCAGAGCCAATCTGCCCCGGGGGAAAATTCCTTCCTGACCCCAGCGTCGCCAGCGATGGGCTATTCCCTGAGCACGTGAGCAAGACCTGCCTCCTCGGCCCGCAGGCTGCTCACGCCTCCCAGGAGATGCCCAACCCCGATTCTCCCTCCACCTGCTGCCACCTCAGGGCCTTCCCAGAGGGGCAAAACGCACCCCGCCTGATCCATCTGGGGGACAACGATCCTTCCGGCGCCTGGCAAGGCACCAGTGGCTGCTCCAAAGCACCGGCACCCCCGCCAACATCTCTGCATCCCATTCCTCACGGCTGCTGACCCTGGCTCCGCAGGGGATGAGGATGGCGAGCTCTGCACTGCTCCTCAAGAAGGCATTCCCTTGCTCTTGCCACTGCTAGCCGGCTGAAAAGGCCAGCCAGCCTCGCGAACCTCCAGCTCTTGGGGGTTCTTCTCGTCTCCAGCAGCCTCGTCGAGCCTCCTCCGGCCTTCCTCCCTCAGCCCTCGCCAAGTCATTCCACCGCTTCCCCAAGGACTTCCTCTCGCACGTCTTGGGGCTGCCCCCAGGCCAGCTATGGCAGCGCGACGCGGGAGCGTGCTCCCTTTTATGCTGCCCCGGGGCATGGTGACTGCTGCGTTGCCGGGTGCTGGCACTGTGACACGGGGGTGACGGGGCCCCCCCTGCGCAGCCCCGCCCGCCGGCCCTCCGCCCAGCATCCTTCCCACGAAGGCCTTTGGGCTGCTGGCCCCGAGGCAGTCCCTGCGCCCAGGAGGCTCAGGGGGCTGTCCCTGCCCTTGCTGGCCATGCCCTGGGCACAGCTGCTGGGCGTCCCGCTAAATACATCTGGACATTCAGACTCCGTCGTGAAGGCTGTTGGTCCCAGCTACATTCATTTGGTTGTGGGGATGCCAGAGGTGAAAGCAAGGCTTTGGGTTCCCTCGGCGTGAACTGTGCAGAGACGGAGAGCACGTGCAGGATGGCCTCGCCGTTCCTGACCCATGCACCAAGGGACATTTGCTACTCCCCTGCTTATGCTGAGGTCTTCTTCTGGGAAAGAAGTCCCAAATCGTTTTCTCTTCTTGACCATCTGTTTCCTTGCACTCCAGAGCTTTTCTCCTCCCTTGGCCTTCACCCTCAATACCTTTCCTGAAAGTGACGGCAGTCCTCTCAGCCTTTGCCTTGCTCCTGCTAGTCGTCTTCACCTCACCTAGAGAGTCCTGCAGGTCCCTTCCAACTCAACCCTTCTCTTCTCTTCACTTGTGTTCTATTCCCTGCGCTGACGATGAGGCGAATAACAAGGAGACCGCTATTTGCCTGAAATGCCAGGGGGTTTACAGCTCCAGAAACACTTTTGAGGACTCAAATCAAAAAGGATACAAGTAGAAACAGGATTTGATTTCATTTGGTTTTACTTGATTTCACTTGATTTTATTTTCTGTCTTGTTCTGTTGCTTTATGTTAGTTTAGTTTCGTTTCTTTCATGTTAGGTTATTGTATTTGATTTTATTATATTTTCTTTGGGGTTATTTCTTACTATTATATTTTATGTTGGTTTATCTTATTTTATTTTACCTTGCTTTACGCGTTCTTAGTTTGTTTTGTTATTTTATTATTTTATCATTTTATTTGATCTTATTTTCTTTTAGGCTCCTTTAGGCTATTTTGCTGAATCTCTTTCAGAGCCGATGCTCACAAGCATTAACACAATGCGCATGTGCAGCCAGGAGCAGGCTGATGTGTTCTTCGGTTTAGTTTGACAAAGCATCCCTTGCAGTCTGGCAAAGGAAAGCCGCAGAAAGGAGCAGCAGGAAGACAGGCCAAGCAGTCCCTCGTTTCTCAACAGTGCAGAAGAACTTGAAGAAGGAGGATGGGTACCGACCACACACCGAAAAGTAGAAGAAGAGGAGGGGTGTGGTGCCCTGGGGTATTTTCACAAGCAGGACACGTGTCGATGACAAGCAGCCCTTTTGCCTTCCCAAACTTGCTCCGCTGTGCTTCTTGGCCAGGGAGGCATGACAAGCGCTCTCCTGCCTGCCCTGCGCTTGGATCGCGTGCAGGGAGAGCTGAAAAGCGACAGCTCCGGATGGTGCAGCAAGCCTGCAGCCCTTCCAAGCACAGGCTGTTTTGCACAAGCAAGGACACCTCGGGAAACGCAGCCAAGGGAAGAGCAGAGCTCGCTCCTGCTCCAAACCTGCAAGGGGCAAAAGAGCCAGGGAGCGCCAGGGCACGAGGGGCGCCTCGCAGGTGCAAGAGCAGCGGGCAAGAACTGAACCCAAAGGGCCCAGAGGAGCCCTGACAAGGGGCTGCGCTCAATGCTACGGAGGAGAAGCAGCAACCCGCGGGGGCCACCCTGGGCGTGCGCCCTGGGAGTCTAGAAAGCGTCCTCCCCCCGCCTGCGGGGCACGAGGGCCACCTTCGTGGAGCAGGAGCAGCAGGCACCTAGCCAAAACGGCCCAAAGGAGCCCTGACAAGGGGCTGCGCTCAATGCTACGGAGGAGAAGCAGCAACCCGCGGGGGCCACCCTGGGCGTGCGCCCTGGGAGTCTAGAAAGCGTCCTCCCCCCGCCTGCGGGGCACGAGGGCCACCTTCGTGGAGCAGGAGCAGCAGGCACCTAGCCAAAACGGCCCAAAGGAGCCCTGGCAAGGGGCCGTGCTCAGTGCTGCAGAGGAAGGCAAAAAACCCCTGGGCACCAGAGCCAATCTGCCCCGGGGGAAAATTCCTTCCTGACCCCAGCGTCGCCAGCGATGGGCTATTCCCTGAGCACGTGAGCAAGACCTGCCTCCTCGGCCCGCAGGCTGCTCACGCCTCCCAGGAGATGCCCAACCCCGATTCTCCCTCCACCTGCTGCCACCTCAGGGCCTTCCCAGAGGGGCAAAACGCACCCCGCCTGATCCATCTGGGGGACAACGATCCTTCCGGCGCCTGGCAAGGCACCAGTGGCTGCTCCAAAGCACCGGCACCCCCGCCAACATCTCTGCATCCCATTCCTCACGGCTGCTGACCCTGGCTCCGCAGGGGATGAGGATGGCGAGCTCTGCACTGCTCCTCAAGAAGGCATTCCCTTGCTCTTGCCACTGCTAGCCGGCTGAAAAGGCCAGCCAGCCTCGCGAACCTCCAGCTCTTGGGGGTTCTTCTCGTCTCCAGCAGCCTCGTCGAGCCTCCTCCGGCCTTCCTCCCTCAGCCCTCGCCAAGTCATTCCACCGCTTCCCCAAGGACTTCCTCTCGCACGTCTTGGGGCTGCCCCCAGGCCAGCTATGGCAGCGCGACGCGGGAGCGTGCTCCCTTTTATGCTGCCCCGGGGCATGGTGACTGCTGCGTTGCCGGGTGCTGGCACTGTGACACGGGGGTGACGGGGCCCCCCCTGCGCAGCCCCGCCCGCCGGCCCTCCGCCCAGCATCCTTCCCACGAAGGCCTTTGGGCTGCTGGCCCCGAGGCAGTCCCTGCGCCCAGGAGGCTCAGGGGGCTGTCCCTGCCCTTGCTGGCCATGCCCTGGGCACAGCTGCTGGGCGTCCCGCTAAATACATCTGGACATTCAGACTCCGTCGTGAAGGCTGTTGGTCCCAGCTACATTCATTTGGTTGTGGGGATGCCAGAGGTGAAAGCAAGGCTTTGGGTTCCCTCGGCGTGAACTGTGCAGAGACGGAGAGCACGTGCAGGATGGCCTCGCCGTTCCTGACCCATGCACCAAGGGACATTTGCTACTCCCCTGCTTATGCTGAGGTCTTCTTCTGGGAAAGAAGTCCCAAATCGTTTTCTCTTCTTGACCATCTGTTTCCTTGCACTCCAGAGCTTTTCTCCTCCCTTGGCCTTCACCCTCAATACCTTTCCTGAAAGTGACGGCAGCCCTCTCAGCCTTTGCCTTGCTCCTGCTAGTCGTCTTCACCTCACCTAGAGAGTCCTGCAGGTCCCTTCCAACTCAACCCTTCTCTTCTCTTCACTTGTGTTCTATTCCCTGCGCTGACGATGAGGCGAATAACAAGGAGACCGCTATTTGCCTGAAATGCCAGGGGGTTTACAGCTCCAGAAACACTTTTGAGGACTCAAATCAAAAAGGATACAAGTAGAAACAGGATTTGATTTCATTTGGTTTTACTTGATTTCACTTGATTTTATTTTCTGTCTTGTTCTGTTGCTTTATGTTAGTTTAGTTTCGTTTCTTTCATGTTAGGTTATTGTATTTGATTTTATTATATTTTCTTTGGGGTTATTTCTTACTATTATATTTTATGTTGGTTTATCTTATTTTATTTTACCTTGCTTTACGCGTTCTTAGTTTGTTTTGTTATTTTATTATTTTATCATTTTATTTGATCTTATTTTCTTTTAGGCTCCTTTAGGCTATTTTGCTGAATCTCTTTCAGAGCCGATGCTCACAAGCATTAACACAATGCGCATGTGCAGCCAGGAGCAGGCTGATGTGTTCTTCGGTTTAGTTTGACAAAGCATCCCTTGCAGTCTGGCAAAGGAAAGCCGCAGAAAGGAGCAGCAGGAAGACAGGCCAAGCAGTCCCTCGTTTCTCAACAGTGCAGAAGAACTTGAAGAAGGAGGATGGGTACCGACCACACACCGAAAAGTAGAAGAAGAGGAGGGGTGTGGTGCCCTGGGGTATTTTCACAAGCAGGACACGTGTCGATGACAAGCAGCCCTTTTGCCTTCCCAAACTTGCTCCGCTGTGCTTCTTGGCCAGGGAGGCATGACAAGCGCTCTCCTGCCTGCCCTGCGCTCGGATGGCATGCAGGGAGAGCTGAAAAGCGGCAGCTCCGGATGGTGCAGCAAGCCTGCAGCCCTTCCAAGCACAGGCTGTTTTGCACAAGCAAGGACACCTCGGGAAACGCAGCCAAGGGAAGAGCAGAGCTCGCTCCTGCTCCAAACCTGCAAGGGGCAAAAGAGCCAGGGAGCGCCAGGGCACGAGGGGCGCCTCGCAGGTGCAAGAGCAGCGGGCAAGAACTGAGCCCAAAGGGCCCAGAGGAGCCCTGACAAGGGGCTGCGCTCAATGCTACGGAGGAGAAGCAGCAACCCGCGGGGGCCACCCTGGGCGTGCGCCCTGGGAGTCTAGAAAGCGTCCTCCCCCCGCCTGCGGGGCACGAGGGCCACCTTCGTGGAGCAGGAGCAGCAGGCACCTAGCCAAAACGGCCCAAAGGAGCCCTGACAAGGGGCTGCGCTCAATGCTACGGAGGAGAAGCAGCAACCCGCGGGGGCCACCCTGGGCGTGCGCCCTGGGAGTCTAGAAAGCGTCCTCCCCCCGCCTGCGGGGCACGAGGGCCACCTTCGTGGAGCAGGAGCAGCAGGCACCTAGCCAAAACGGCCCAAAGGAGCCCTGACAAGGGGCTGCGCTCAATGCTACGGAGGAGAAGCAGCAACCCGCGGGGGCCACCCTGGGCGTGCGCCCTGGGAGTCTAGAAAGCGTCCTCCCCCCGCCTGCGGGGCACGAGGGCCACCTTCGTGGAGCAGGAGCAGCAGGCACCTAGCCAAAACGGCCCAAAGGAGCCCTGGCAAGGGGCCGTGCTCAGTGCTGCAGAGGAAGGCAAAAAACCCCTGGGCACCAGAGCCAATCTGCCCCGGGGGAAAATTCCTTCCTGACCCCAGCGTCGCCAGCGATGGGCTATTCCCTGAGCACGTGAGCAAGACCTGCCTCCTCGGCCCGCAGGCTGCTCACGCCTCCCAGGAGATGCCCAACCCCGATTCTCCCTCCACCTGCTGCCACCTCAGGGCCTTCCCAGAGGGGCAAAACGCACCCCGCCTGATCCATCTGGGGGACAACGATCCTTCCGGCGCCTGGCAAGGCACCAGTGGCTGCTCCAAAGCACCGGCACCCCCGCCAACATCTCTGCATCCCATTCCTCACGGCTGCTGACCCTGGCTCCGCAGGGGATGAGGATGGCGAGCTCTGCACTGCTCCTCAAGAAGGCATTCCCTTGCTCTTGCCACTGCTAGCCGGCTGAAAAGGCCAGCCAGCCTCGCGAACCTCCAGCTCTTGGGGGTTCTTCTCGTCTCCAGCAGCCTCGTCGAGCCTCCTCCGGCCTTCCTCCCTCAGCCCTCGCCAAGTAATTCCACCGCTTCCCCAAGGACTTCCTCTCGCACGTCTTGGGGCTGCCCCCAGGCCAGCTATGGCAGCGCGACGCGGGAGCGTGCTCCCTTTTATGCTGCCCCGGGGCATGGTGACTGCTGCGTTGCCGGGTGCTGGCACTGTGACACGGGGGTGACGGGGCCCCCCCTGCGCAGCCCCGCCCGCCGGCCGGCCGCCCAGCATCCTTCCCACGAAGGCCTTTGGGCTGCTGGCCCCGAGGCAGTCCCTGCGCCCAGGAGGCTCAGGGGGCTGTCCCTGCCCTTGCTGGCCATGCCCTGGGCACAGCTGCTGGGCGTCCCGCTAAATACATCTGGACATTCAGACTCCGTCGTGAAGGCTGTTGGTCCCAGCTACATTCATTTGGTTGTGGGGATGCCAGAGGTGAAAGCAAGGCTTTGGGTTCCCTCGGCGTGAACTGTGCAGAGACGGAGAGCACGTGCAGGATGGCCTCGCCGTTCCTGACCCATGCACCAAGGGACATTTGCTACTCCCCTGCTTATGCTGAGGTCTTCTTCTGGGAAAGAAGTCCCAAATCGTTTTCTCTTCTTGACCCTCTGTTTCCTTGCACTCCAGAGCTTTTCTCCTCCCTTGGCCTTCACCCTCAATACCTTTCCTGAAAGTGACGGCAGCCCTCTCAGCCTTTGCCTTGCTCCTGCTAGTCGTCTTCACCTCACCTAGAGAGTCCTGCAGGTCCCTTCCAACTCAACCCTTCTCTTCTCTTCACTTGTGTTCTATTCCCTGCACTGACGATGAGGCGAATAACAAGGAGACCACTATTTGCCTGAAATGCCAGGGGGTTTACAGCTCCAGAAACACTTTTGAGGACACAAATCAAAAAGGATACAAGTAGAAACAGGATTTGATTTCATTTGGTTTTACTTGATTTTACTTGATTTTATTTTCTGTCTTGTTCTGTTGCTTTATGTTAGTTTAGTTTCGTTTCTTTCATGTTAGGTTATTGTATTTGATTTTATTATATTTTCTTTGGGGTTATTTCTTACTATTATATTTTATGTTGGTTTATCTTATTTTATTTTACCTTGCTTTACGCGTTCTTAGTTTGTTTTGTTATTTTATTATTTTATCATTTTATTTGATCTTATTTTCTTTTAGGCTCCTTTAGGCTATTTTGCTGAATCTCTTTCAGAGCCGATGCTCACAAGCATTAACACAATGCGCATGTGCAGCCAGGAGCAGGCTGATGTGTTCTTCGGTTTAGTTTGACAAAGCATCCCTTGCAGTCTGGCAAAGGAAAGCCGCAGAAAGGAGCAGCAGGAAGACAGGCCAAGCAGTCCCTCGTTTCTCAACAGTGCAGAAGAACTTGAAGAAGGAGGATGGGTACCGACCACACACCGAAAAGTAGAAGAAGAGGAGGGGTGTGGTGCCCTGGGGTATTTTCACAAGCAGGACACGTGTCGATGACAAGCAGCCCTTTTGCCTTCCCAAACTTGCTCCGCTGTGCTTCTTGGCCAGGGAGGCATGACAAGCGCTCTCCTGCCTGCCCTGCGCTTGGATCGCGTGCAGGGAGAGCTGAAAAGCGACAGCTCCGGATGGTGCAGCAAGCCTGCAGCCCTTCCAAGCACAGGCTGTTTTGCACAAGCAAGGACACCTCGGGAAACGCAGCCAAGGGAAGAGCAGAGCTCGCTCCTGCTCCAAACCTGCAAGGGGCAAAAGAGCCAGGGAGCGCCAGGGCACGAGGGGCGCCTCGCAGGTGCAAGAGCAGCGGGCAAGAACTGAGCCCAAAGGGCCCAGAGGAGCCCTGACAAGGGGCTGCGCTCAATGCTACGGAGGAGAAGCAGCAACCCGCGGGGGCCACCCTGGGCGTGCGCCCTGGGAGTCTAGAAAGCGTCCTCCCCCCGCCTGCGGGGCACGAGGGCCACCTTCGTGGAGCAGGAGCAGCAGGCACCTAGCCAAAACGGCCCAAAGGAGCCCTGACAAGGGGCTGCGCTCAATGCTACGGAGGAGAAGCAGCAACCCGCGGGGGCCACCCTGGGCGTGCGCCCTGGGAGTCTAGAAAGCGTCCTCCCCCCGCCTGCGGGGCACGAGGGCCACCTTCGTGGAGCAGGAGCAGCAGGCACCTAGCCAAAACGGCCCAAAGGAGCCCTGACAAGGGGCTGCGCTCAATGCTACGGAGGAGAAGCAGCAACCCGCGGGGGCCACCCTGGGCGTGCGCCCTGGGAGTCTAGAAAGTGTCCTCCCCCCGCCTGCGGGGCACGAGGGCCACCTTCGTGGAGCAGGAGCAGCAGGCACCTAGCCAAAACGGCCCAAAGGAGCCCTGGCAAGGGGCCGTGCTCAGTGCTGCAGAGGAAGGCAAAAAACCCCTGGGCACCAGAGCCAATCTGCCCCGGGGGAAAATTCCTTCCTGACCCCAGCGTCGCCAGCGATGGGCTATTCCCTGAGCACGTGAGCAAGACCTGCCTCCTCGGCCCGCAGGCTGCTCACGCCTCCCAGGAGATGCCCAACCCCGATTCTCCCTCCACCTGCTGCCACCTCAGGGCCTTCCCAGAGGGGCAAAACGCACCCCGCCTGATCCATCTGGGGGACAACGATCCTTCCTGCGCCTGGCAAGGCACCAGTGGCTGCTCCAAAGGACCGGCACCCCCGCCAACATCTCTGCATCCCATTCCTCACGGCTGCTGACCCTGGCTCCGCAGGGGATGAGGATGGCGAGCTCTGCACTGCTCCTCAAGAAGGCATTCCCTTGCTCTTGCCACTGCTAGCCGGCTGAAAAGGCCAGCCAGCCTCGCGAACCTCCAGCTCTTGGGGGTTCTTCTCGTCTCCAGCAGCCTCGTCGAGCCTCCTCCGGCCTTCCTCCCTCAGCCCTCGCCAAGTCATTCCACCGCTTCCCCAAGGACTTCCTCTCGCACGTCTTGGGGCTGCCCCCAGGCCAGCTATGGCAGCGCGACGCGGGAGCGTGCTCCCTTTTATGCTGCCCCGGGGCATGGTGACTGCTGCGTTGCCGGGTGCTGGCACTGTGACACGGGGGTGACGGGGCCCCCCCTGCGCAGCCCCGCCCGCCGGCCCTCCGCCCAGCATCCTTCCCACGAAGGCCTTTGGGCTGCTGGCCCCGAGGCAGTCCCTGCGCCCAGGAGGCTCAGGGGGCTGTCCCTGCCCTTGCTGGCCATGCCCTGGGCACAGCTGCTGGGCGTCCCGCTAAATACATCTGGACATTCAGACTCCGTCGTGAAGGCTGTTGGTCCCAGCTACATTCATTTGGTTGTGGGGATGCCAGAGGTGAAAGCAAGGCTTTGGGTTCCCTCGGCGTGAACTGTGCAGAGACGGAGAGCACGTGCAGGATGGCCTCGCCGTTCCTGACCCATGCACCAAGGGACATTTGCTACTCCCCTGCTTATGCTGAGGTCTTCTTCTGGGAAAGAAGTCCCAAATCGTTTTCTCTTCTTGACCCTCTGTTTCCTTGCACTCCAGAGCTTTTCTCCTCCCTTGGCCTTCACCCTCAATACCTTTCCTGAAAGTGACGGCAGCCCTCTCAGCCTTTGCCTTGCTCCTGCTAGTCGTCTTCACCTCACCTAGAGAGTCCTGCAGGTCCCTTCCAACTCAACCCTTCTCTTCTCTTCACTTGTGTTCTATTCCCTGCACTGACGATGAGGCGAATAACAAGGAGACCACTATTTGCCTGAAATGCCAGGGGGTTTACAGCTCCAGAAACACTTTTGAGGACACAAATCAAAAAGGATACAAGTAGAAACAGGATTTGATTTCATTTGGTTTTACTTGATTTTACTTGATTTTATTTTCTGTCTTGTTCTGTTGCTTTATGTTAGTTTAGTTTCGTTTCTTTCATGTTAGGTTATTGTGTTTGATTTTATTATATTTTCTTTGGGGTTATTTCTTACTATTTTATTTTATGTTGGTTTATCTTATTTTATTTTACCTTGCTTTACGCGTTCTTAGTTTGTTTTGTTATTTTATTATTTTATCATTTTATTTGATCTTATTTTCTTTTAGGCTCCTTTAGGCTATTTTGCTGAATCTCTTTCAGAGCCGATGCTCACAAGCATTAACACAATGCGCATGTGCAGCCAGGAGCAGGCTGATGTGTTCTTCGGTTTAGTTTGACAACGCATCCCTTGCAGTCTGGCAAAGGAAAGCCGCAGAAAGGAGCAGCAGGAATACAGGCCAAGCAGTCCCTCGTTTCTCAACAGTGCAGAAGAACTTGAAGAAGGAGGATGGGTACCGACCACACACCGAAAAGTGGAAGAAGAGGAGGGGTGTGGTGCCCTGGGGTATTTTCACAAGCAGGACACGTGTCGATGACAAGCAGCCCTTTTGCCTTCCCAAACTTGCTCCGCTGTGCTTCTTGGCCAGGGAGGCATGACAAGCGCTCTCCTGCCTGCCCTGCGCTTGGATCGCGTGCAGGGAGAGCTGAAAAGCGACAGCTCCGGATGGTGCAGCAAGCCTGCAGCCCTTCCAAGCACAGGCTGTTTTGCACAAGCAAGGACACCTCGGGAAACGCAGCCAAGGGAAGAGCAGAGCTCGCTCCTGCTCCAAACCTGCAAGGGGCAAAAGAGCCAGGGAGCGCCAGGGCACGAGGGGCGCCTCGCAGGTGCAAGAGCAGCGGGCAAGAACTGAGCCCAAAGGGCCCAGAGGAGCCCTGACAAGGGGCTGCGCTCAATGCTACGGAGGAGAAGCAGCAACCCGCGGGGGCCACCCTGGGCGTGCGCCCTGGGAGTCTAGAAAGCGTCCTCCCCCCGCCTGCGGGGCACGAGGGCCACCTTCGTGGAGCAGGAGCAGCAGGCACCTAGCCAAAACGGCCCAAAGGAGCCCTGACAAGGGGCTGCGCTCAATGCTACGGAGGAGAAGCAGCAACCCGCGGGGGCCACCCTGGGCGTGCGCCCTGGGAGTCTAGAAAGCGTCCTCCCCCCGCCTGCGGGGCACGAGGGCCACCTTCGTGGAGCAGGAGCAGCAGGCACCTAGCCAAAACGGCCCAAAGGAGCCCTGGCAAGGGGCCGTGCTCAGTGCTGCAGAGGAAGGCAAAAAACCCCTGGGCACCATAGCCAATCTGCCCCGGGGGAAAATTCCTTCCTGACCCCAGCGTCGCCAGCGATGGGCTATTCCCTGAGCACGTGAGCAAGACCTGCCTCCTCGGCCCGCAGGCTGCTCACGCCTCCCAGGAGATGCCCAACCCCGATTCTCCCTCCACCTGCTGCCACCTCAGGGCCTTCCCAGAGGGGCAAAACTGCCCCGGCCTGATGCATCTGGGGGACAACGATCCTTCCGGCGCCTGGCAAGGCACCAGTGGCTGCTCCAAAGCACCGGCACCCCCGCCAACATCTCTGCATCCCATTCCTCACGGCTGCTGACCCTGGCTCCGCAGGGGATGAGGATGGCGAGCTCTGCACTGCTCCTCAAGAAGGCATTCCCTTGCTCTTGCCACTGCTAGCCGGCTGAAAAGGCCAGCCAGCCTCGCGAACCTCCAGCTCTTGGGGGTTCTTCTCGTCTCCAGCAGCCTCGTCGAGCCTCCTCCGGCCTTCCTCCCTCAGCCCTCGCCAAGTCATTCCACCGCTTCCCCAAGGACTTCCTCTCGCACGTCTTGGGGCTGCCCCCAGGCCAGCTATGGCAGCGCGACGCGGGAGCGTGCTCCCTTTTATGCTGCCCCGGGGCATGGTGACTGCTGCGTTGCCGGGTGCTGGCACTGTGACACGGGGGTGACGGGGCCCCCCCTGCGCAGCCCCGCCCGCCGGCCCTCCGCCCAGCATCCTTCCCACGAAGGCCTTTGGGCTGCTGGCCCCGAGGCAGTCCCTGCGCCCAGGAGGCTCAGGGGGCTGTCCCTGCCCTTGCTGGCCATGCCCTGGGCACAGCTGCTGGGCGTCCCGCTAAATACATCTGGACATTCAGACTCCGTCGTGAAGGCTGTTGGTCCCAGCTACATTCATTTGGTTGTGGGGATGCCAGAGGTGAAAGCAAGGCTTTGGGTTCCCTCGGCGTGAACTGTGCAGAGACGGAGAGCACGTGCAGGATGGCCTCGCCGTTCCTGACCCATGCACCAAGGGACATTTGCTACTCCCCTGCTTATGCTGAGGTCTTCTTCTGGGAAAGAAGTCCCAAATCGTTTTCTCTTCTTGACCCTCTGTTTCCTTGCACTCCAGAGCTTTTCTCCTCCCTTGGCCTTCACCCTCAATACCTTTCCTGAAAGTGACGGCAGCCCTCTCAGCCTTTGCCTTGCTCCTGCTAGTCGTCTTCACCTCACCTAGAGAGTCCTGCAGGTCCCTTCCAACTCAACCCTTCTCTTCTCTTCACTTGTGTTCTATTCCCTGCACTGACGATGAGGCGAATAACAAGGAGACCGCTATTTGCCTGAAATGCCAGGGGGTTTACAGCTCCAGAAACACTTTTGAGGACACAAATCAAAAAGGATACAAGTAGAAACAGGATTTGATTTCATTTGGTTTTACTTGATTTTACTTGATTTTATTTTCTGTCTTGTTCTGTTGCTTTATGTTAGTTTAGTTTCGTTTCTTTCATGTTAGGTTATTGTGTTTGATTTTATTATATTTTCTTTGGGGTTATTTCTTACTATTTTATTTTATGTTGGTTTATCTTATTTTATTTTACCTTGCTTTACGCGTTCTTAGTTTGTTTTGTTATTTTATTATTTTATCATTTTATTTGATCTTATTTTCTTTTAGGCTCCTTTAGGCTATTTTGCTGAATCTCTTTCAGAGCCGATGCTCACAAGCATTAACACAATGCGCATGTGCAGCCAGGAGCAGGCTGATGTGTTCTTCGGTTTAGTTTGACAACGCATCCCTTGCAGTCTGGCAAAGGAAAGCCGCAGAAAGGAGCAGCAGGAATACAGGCCAAGCAGTCCCTCGTTTCTCAACAGTGCAGAAGAACTTGAAGAAGGAGGATGGGTACCGACCACACACCGAAAAGTGGAAGAAGAGGAGGGGTGTGGTGCCCTGGGGTATTTTCACAAGCAGGACACGTGTCGATGACAAGCAGCCCTTTTGCCTTCCCAAACTTGCTCCGCTGTGCTTCTTGGCCAGGGAGGCATGACAAGCGCTCTCCTGCCTGCCCTGCGCTTGGATCGCGTGCAGGGAGAGCTGAAAAGCGACAGCTCCGGATGGTGCAGCAAGCCTGCAGCCCTTCCAAGCACAGGCTGTTTTGCACAAGCAAGGACACCTCGGGAAACGCAGCCAAGGGAAGAGCAGAGCTCGCTCCTGCTCCAAACCTGCAAGGGGCAAAAGAGCCAGGGAGCGCCAGGGCACGAGGGGCGCCTCGCAGGTGCAAGAGCAGCGGGCAAGAACTGAGCCCAAAGGGCCCAGAGGAGCCCTGACAAGGGGCTGCGCTCAATGCTACGGAGGAGAAGCAGCAACCCGCGGGGGCCACCCTGGGCGTGCGCCCTGGGAGTCTAGAAAGCGTCCTCCCCCCGCCTGCGGGGCACGAGGGCCACCTTCGTGGAGCAGGAGCAGCAGGCACCTAGCCAAAACGGCCCAAAGGAGCCCTGACAAGGGGCTGCGCTCAATGCTACGGAGGAGAAGCAGCAACCCGCGGGGGCCACCCTGGGCATGCGCCCTGGGAGTCTAGAAAGCGTCCTCCCCCCGCCTGCGGGGCACGAGGGCCACCTTCGTGGAGCAGGAGCAGCAGGCACCTAGCCAAAACGGCCCGAAGGAGCCCGGCAAGGGGCCGTGCTCAGTGCTGCAGAGGAAGGCAAAAAACCCCTGGGCACCAGAGCCAATCTGCCCCGGGGGAAAATTCCTTCCTGACCCCAGCGTCGCCAGCGATGGGCTCTTCCCTGAGCACGTGAGCAAGACCTGCCTCCTCGGCCCGCAGGCTGCTCACGCCTCCCAGGAGATGCCCAACCCCGATTCTCCCTCCACCTGCTGCCACCTCAGGGCCTTCCCAGAGGGGCAAAACGCACCCCGCCTGATCCATCTGGGGGACAACGATCCTTCCGGCGCCTGGCAAGGCACCAGTGGCTGCTCCAAAGCACCGGCACCCCCGCCAACATCTCTGCATCCCATTCCTCACGGCTGCTGACCCTGGCTCCGCAGGGGATGAGGATGGCGAGCTCTGCACTGCTCCTCAAGAAGGCATTCCCTTGCTCTTGCCACTGCTAGCCGGCTGAAAAGGCCAGCCAGCCTCGCGAACCTCCAGCTCTTGGGGGTTCTTCTCGTCTCCAGCAGCCTCGTCGAGCCTCCTCCGGCCTTCCTCCCTCAGCCCTCGCCAAGTCATTCCACCGCTTCCCCAAGGACTTCCTCTCGCACGTCTTGGGGCTGCCCCCAGGCCAGCTATGGCAGCGCGACGCGGGAGCGTGCTCCCTTTTATGCTGCCCCGGGGCATGGTGACTGCTGCGTTGCCGGGTGCTGGCACTGTGACACGGGGGTGACGGGGCCCCCCCTGCGCAGCCCCGCCCGCTGGCCGTCCGCCCAGCATCCTTCCCAGGAAGGCCTTTGGGCTGCTGGCCCCGAGGCAGTCCCTGCGCCCAGGAGGCTCAGGGGGCTGTCCCTGCCCTTGCTGGCCATGCCCTGGGCACAGCTGCTGGGCGTCCCGCTAAATACATCTGGACATTCAGACTCCGTCGTGAAGGCTGTTGGTCCCAGCTACATTCATTTGGTTGTGGGGATGCCAGAGGTGAAAGCAAGGCTTTGGGTTCCCTCGGCGTGAACTGTGCAGAGACGGAGAGCACGTGCAGGATGGCCTCGCCGTTCCTGACCCATGCACCAAGGGACATTTGCTACTCCCCTGCTTATGCTGAGGTCTTCTTCTGGGAAAGAAGTCCCAAATCGTTTTCTCTTCTTGACCCTCTGTTTCCTTGCACTCCAGAGCTTTTCTCCTCCCTTGGCCTTCACCCTCAATACCTTTCCTGAAAGTGACGGCAGCCCTCTCAGCCTTTGCCTTGCTCCTGCTAGTCGTCTTCACCTCACCTAGAGAGTCCTGCAGGTCCCTTCCAACTCAACCCTTCTCTTCTCTTCACTTGTGTTCTATTCCCTGCACTGACGATGAGGCGAATAACAAGGAGACCACTATTTGCCTGAAATGCCAGGGGGTTTACAGCTCCAGAAACACTTTTGAGGACACAAATCAAAAAGGATACAAGTAGAAACAGGATTTGATTTCATTTGGTTTTACTTGATTTTACTTGATTTTATTTTCTGTCTTGTTCTGTTGCTTTATGTTAGTTTAGTTTCGTTTCTTTCATGTTAGGTTATTGTATTTGATTTTATTATATTTTCTTTGGGGTTATTTCTTACTATTATATTTTATGTTGGTTTATCTTATTTTATTTTACCTTGCTTTACGCGTTCTTAGTTTGTTTTGTTATTTTATTATTTTATCATTTTATTTGATCTTATTTTCTTTTAGGCTCCTTTAGGCTATTTTGCTGAATCTCTTTCAGAGCCGATGCTCACAAGCATTAACACAATGCGCATGTGCAGCCAGGAGCAGGCTGATGTGTTCTTCGGTTTAGTTTGACAAAGCATCCCTTGCAGTCTGGCAAAGGAAAGCCGCAGAAAGGAGCAGCAGGAAGACAGGCCAAGCAGTCCCTCGTTTCTCAACAGTGCAGAAGAACTTGAAGAAGGAGGATGGGTACCGACCACACACCGAAAAGTAGAAGAAGAGGAGGGGTGTGGTGCCCTGGGGTATTTTCACAAGCAGGACACGTGTCGATGACAAGCAGCCCTTTTGCCTTCCCAAACTTGCTCCGCTGTGCTTCTTGGCCAGGGAGGCATGACAAGCGCTCTCCTGCCTGCCCTGCGCTTGGATCGCATGCAGGGAGAGCTGAAAAGCGACAGCTCCGGATGGTGCAGCAAGCCTGCAGCCCTTCCAAGCACAGGCTGTTTTGCACAAGCAAGGACACCTCGGGAAACGCAGCCAAGGGAAGAGCAGAGCTCGCTCCTGCTCCAAACCTGCAAGGGGCAAAAGAGCCAGGGAGCGCCAGGGCACGAGGGGCGCCTCGCAGGTGCAAGAGCAGCGGGCAAGAACTGAGCCCAAAGGGCCCAGAGGAGCCCTGACAAGGGGCTGCGCTCAATGCTACGGAGGAGAAGCAGCAACCCGCGGGGGCCACCCTGGGCGTGCGCCCTGGGAGTCTAGAAAGCGTCCTCCCCCCGCCTGCGGGGCACGAGGGCCACCTTCGTGGAGCAGGAGCAGCAGGCACCTAGCCAAAACGGCCCAAAGGAGCCCTGACAAGGGGCTGCGCTCAATGCTACGGAGGAGAAGCAGCAACCCGCGGGGGCCACCCTGGGCGTGCGCCCTGGGAGTCTAGAAAGCGTCCTCCCCCCGCCTGCGGGGCACGAGGGCCACCTTCGTGGAGCAGGAGCAGCAGGCACCTAGCCAAAACGGCCCAAAGGAGCCCTGGCAAGGGGCCGTGCTCAGTGCTGCAGAGGAAGGCAAAAAACCCCTGGGCACCAGAGCCAATCTGCCCCGGGGGAAAATTCCTTCCTGACCCCAGCGTCGCCAGCGATGGGCTATTCCCTGAGCACGTGAGCAAGACCTGCCTCCTCGGCCCGCAGGCTGCTCACGCCTCCCAGGAGATGCCCAACCCCGATTCTCCCTCCACCTGCTGCCACCTCAGGGCCTTCCCAGAGGGGCAAAACACACCCCGCCTGATCCATCTGGGGGACAACGATCCTTCCGGCGCCTGGCAAGGCACCAGTGGCTGCTCCAAAGCACCGGCACCCCCGCCAACATCTCTGCATCCCATTCCTCACGGCTGCTGACCCTGGCTCCGCAGGGGATGAGGATGGCGAGCTCTGCACTGCTCCTCAAGAAGGCATTCCCTTGCTCTTGCCACTGCTAGCCGGCTGAAAAGGCCAGCCAGCCTCACCAACCTCCAGCTCTTGGGGGTTCTTCTCGTCTCCAGCAGCCTCGTTGAGCCTCCTCCGGCCTTCCTTCCTCAGCCCTCGCCAAGTCATTCCACCGCTTCCCCAAGGACTTCCTCTCGCACGTCTTGGGGCTGCCCCCAGGCCAGCTATGGCAGCGCGACGCGGGAGCGTGCTCCCTTTTATGCTGCCCCGGGGCATGGTGACTGCTGCGTTGCCGGGTGCTGGCACTGTGACACGGGGGTGACGGGGCCCCCCCTGCGCAGCACCGCCCGCCGGCCCTCCGCCCAGCATCCTTCCCACGAAGGCCTTTGGGCTGCTGGCCCCGAGGCAGTCCCTGCGCCCAGGAGGCTCAGGGGGCTGTCCCTGCCCTTGCTGGCCATGCCCTGGGCACAGCTGCTGGGCGTCCCGCTAAATACATCTGGACATTCAGACTCCGTCGTGAAGGCTGTTGGTCCCAGCTACATTCATTTGGTTGTGGGGATGCCAGAGGTGAAAGCAAGGCTTTGGGTTCCCTCGGCGTGAACTGTGCAGAGACGGAGAGCACCTGCAGGATGGCCTCGCCGTTCCTGACCCATGCACCAAGGGACATTTGCTACTCCCCTGCTTATGCTGAGGTCTTCTTCTGGGAAAGAAGTCCCAAATCGTTTTCTCTTCTTGACCATCTGTTTCCTTGCACTCCAGAGCTTTTCTCCTCCCTTGGCCTTCACCCTCAATACCTTTCCTGAAAGTGACGGCAGCCCTCTCAGCCTTTGCCTTGCTCCTGCTAGTCGTCTTCACCTCACCTAGAGAGTCCTGCAGGTCCCTTCCAACTCAACCCTTCTCTTCTCTTCACTTGTGTTCTATTCCCTGCACTGACGATGAGGCGAATAACAAGGAGACCACTATTTGCCTGAAATGCCAGGGGGTTTACAGCTCCAGAAACACTTTTGAGGACACAAATCAAAAAGGATACAAGTAGAAACAGGATTTGATTTCATTTGGTTTTACTTGATTTTACTTGATTTTATTTTCTGTCTTGTTCTGTTGCTTTATGTTAGTTTAGTTTCGTTTCTTTCATGTTAGGTTATTGTGTTTGATTTTATTATATTTTCTTTGGGGTTATTTCTTACTATTATATTTTATGTTGGTTTATCTTATTTTATTTTACCTTGCTTTACGCGTTCTTAGTTTGTTTTGTTATTTTATTATTTTATCATTTTATTTGATCTTATTTTCTTTTAGGCTCCTTTAGGCTATTTTGCTGAATCTCTTTCAGAGCCGATGCTCACAAGCATTAACACAATGCGCATGTGCAGCCAGGAGCAGGCTGATGTGTTCTTCGGTTTAGTTTGACAAAGCATCCCTTGCAGTCTGGCAAAGGAAAGCCGCAGAAAGGAGCAGCAGGAAGACAGGCCAAGCAGTCCCTCGTTTCTCAACAGTGCAGAAGAACTTGAAGAAGGAGGATGGGTACCGACCACACACCGAAAAGTAGAAGAAGAGGAGGGGTGTGGTGCCCTGGGGTATTTTCACAAGCAGGACACGTGTCGATGACAAGCAGCCCTTTTGCCTTCCCAAACTTGCTCCGCTGTGCTTCTTGGCCAGGGAGGCATGACAAGCGCTCTCCTGCCTGCCCTGCGCTTGGATCGCGTGCAGGGAGAGCTGAAAAGCGGCAGCTCCGGATGGTGCAGCAAGCCTGCAGCCCTTCCAAGCACAGGCTGTTTTGCACAAGCAAGGACACCTCGGGAAACGCAGCCAAGGGAAGAGCAGAGCTCGCTCCTGCTCCAAACCTGCAAGGGGCAAAAGAGCCAGGGAGCGCCAGGGCACGAGGGGCGCCTCGCAGGTGCAAGAGCAGCGGGCAAGAACTGAGCCCAAAGGGCCCAGAGGAGCCCTGACAAGGGGCTGCGCTCAATGCTACGGAGGAGAAGCAGCAACCCGCGGGGGCCACCCTGGGCGTGCGCCCTGGGAGTCTAGAAAGCGTCCTCCCCCCGCCTGCGGGGCACGAGGGCCACCTTCGTGGAGCAGGAGCAGCAGGCACCTAGCCAAAATGGCCCAAAGGAGCCCTGGCAAGGGGCCGTGCTCAGTGCTGCAGAGGAAGGCAAAAAACCCCCGGGGACACTTGCTAGCCCACCATGGCAGGAAAAAAGCCTTCCTGCCCGCAGCTGCAGGGCACGAGAGTCCACCTTGGTGGTGCATGAGCAACAGGCAGTAACCCAGCCAAAATGGCCCAGAGGAGCCCTGACAAGTGCTCATGCTCAATGCTGCAGAGGAAGGCAAAAAACCCCTGGGCACCAGAGCCAATCTGCCCCGGGGGAAAATTCCTTCCTGACCCCAGCGTCGCCGGCCATGGGCTATTCCCTGAGCACGTGAGCAAGACCTGCCTCCTCGGCCCGCAGGCTGCTCACGCCTCCCAGGAGATGCCCAACCCCGATTCTCCCTCCACCTGCTGCCACCTCAGGGCCTTCCCAGAGGGGCAAAACGCACCCCGCCTGATCCATCTGGGGGACAACGATCCTTCCGGCGCCTGGCAAGGCACCAGTGGCTGCTCCAAAGCACCGGCACCCCCGCCAACATCTCTGCATCCCATTCCTCACGGCTGCTGACCCTGGCTCCGCAGGGGATGAGGATGGCGAGCTCTGCACTGCTCCTCAAGAAGGCATTCCCTTGCTCTTGCCACTGCTAGCCGGCTGAAAAGGCCAGCCAGCCTCGCGAACCTCCAGCTCTTGGGGGTTCTTCTCGTCTCCAGCAGCCTCGTTGAGCCTCCTCCGGCCTTCCTCCCTCAGCCCTCGCCAAGTCATTCCACCGCTTCCCCAAGGACTTCCTCTCGCACGTTTTGGGGCTGCCCCCAGGCCAGCTATGGCAGCGCGACGCGGGAGCGTGCTCCCTTTTATGCTGCCCCGGGGCATGGTGACTGCTGCGTTGCCGGGTGCTGGCACTGTGACACGGGGGTGACGGGGCCCCCCCTGCGCAGCCCCGCCCGCCAGCCCTCCGCCCAGCATCCTTCCCAGGAAGGCCTTTGGGCTGCTGGCCCCGAGGCAGTCCCTGCGCCCAGGAGGCTCAGGGGGCTGTCCCTGCCCTTGCTGGCCATGCCCTGGGCACAGCTGCTGGGCGTCCCGCTAAATACATCTGGACATTCAGACTCCGTCGTGAAGGCTGTTGGTCCCAGCTACATTCATTTGGTTGTGGGGATGCCAGAGGTGAAAGCAAGGCTTTGGGTTCCCTCGGCGTGAACTGTGCAGAGACGGAGAGCACGTGCAGGATGGCCTCGCCGTTCCGGACCCATGCACCAAGGGACATTTGCTACTCCCCTGCTTATGCTGAGGTCTTCTTCTGGGAAAGAAGTCCCAAATCGTTTTCTCTTCTTGACCATCTGTTTCCTTGCACTCCAGAGCTTTTCTCCTCCCTTGGCCTTCACCCTCAATACCTTTCCTGAAAGTGACGGCAGCCCTCTCAGCCTTTGCCTTGCTCCTGCTAGTCGTCTTCACCTCACCTAGAGAGTCCTGCAGGTCCCTTCCAACTCAACCCTTCTCTTCTCTTCACTTGTGTTCTATTCCCTGCACTGACGATGAGGCGAATAACAAGGAGACCGCTATTTGCCTGAAATGCCAGGGGGTTTACAGCTCCAGAAACACTTTTGAGGACACAAATCAAAAAGGATACAAGTAGAAACAGGATTTGATTTCATTTGGTTTTACTTGATTTTACTTGATTTTATTTTCTGTCTTGTTCTGTTGCTTTATGTTAGTTTAGTTTCGTTTCTTTCATGTTAGGTTATTGTGTTTGATTTTATTATATTTTCTTTGGGGTTATTTCTTACTATTATATTTTATGTTGGTTTATCTTATTTTATTTTACCTTGCTTTACGCGTTCTTAGTTTGTTTTGTTATTTTATTATTTTATCATTTTATTTGATCTTATTTTCTTTTAGGCTCCTTTAGGCTATTTTGCTGAATCTCTTTCAGAGCCGATGCTCACAAGCATTAACACAATGCGCATGTGCAGCCAGGAGCAGGCTGATGTGTTCTTCGGTTTAGTTTGACAAAGCATCCCTTGCAGTCTGGCAAAGGAAAGCCGCGGAAAGGAGCAGCAGGAAGACAGGCCAAGCAGTCCCTCGTTTCTCAACAGTGCAGAAGAACTTGAAGAAGGAGGATGGGTACCGACCACACACCGAAAAGTGGAAGAAGAGGAGGGGTGTGGTGCCCTGGGGTATTTTCACAAGTAGGACACGTGTCGATGACAAGCAGCCCTTTTGCCTTCCCAAACTTGCTCCGCTGTGCTTCTTGGCCAGGGAGGCATGACAAGCGCTCTCCTGCCTGCCCTGCGCTTGGATCGCATGCAGGGAGAGCTGAAAAGCGGCAGCTCCGGATGGTGCAGCAAGCCTGCAGCCCTTCCAAGCACAGGCTGTTTTGCACAAGCAAGGACACCTCGGGAAACGCAGCCAAGGGAAGAGCAGAGCTCGCTCCTGCTCCAAACCTGCAAGGGGCAAAAGAGCCAGGGAGCGCCAGGGCACGAGGGGCGCCTCGCAGGTGCAAGAGCAGCGGGCAAGAACTGAGCCCAAAGGGCCCAGAGGAGCCCTGACAAGGGGCTGCGCTCAATGCTACGGAGGAGAAGCAGCAACCCGCGGGGGCCACCCTGGGCGTGCGCCCTGGGAGTCTAGAAAGCGTCCTCCCCCCCGCCTGCGGGGCACGAGGGCCACCTTCGTGGAGCAGGAGCAGCAGGCACCTAGCCAAAACGGCCCAAAGGAGCCCTGACAAGGGGCTGCGCTCAATGCTACGGAGGAGAAGCAGCAACCTGCGGGGGCCACCCTGGGCGTGCGCCCTGGGAGTCTAGAAAGCGTCCTCCCCCCGCCTGCGGGGCACGAGGGCCACCTTCGTGGAGCAGGAGCAGCAGGCACCTAGCCAAAACGGCCCAAAGGAGCCCTGGCAAGGGGCCGTGCTCAGTGCTGCAGAGGAAGGCAAAAAACCCCTGGGCACCAGAGCCAATCTGCCCCGGGGGAAAATTCCTTCCTGACCCCAGCGTCGCCAGCGATGGGCTATTCCCTGAGCACGTGAGCAAGACCTGCCTCCTCGGCCCGCAGGCTGCTCACGCCTCCCAGGAGATGCCCAACCCCGATTCTCCCTCCACCTGCTGCCACCTCAGGGCCTTCCCAGAGGGGCAAAACACACCCCGCCTGATCCATCTGGGGGACAACGATCCTTCCGGCGCCTGGCAAGGCACCAGTGGCTGCTCCAAAGCACCGGCACCCCCGCCAACATCTCTGCATCCCATTCCTCACGGCTGCTGACCCTGGCTCCGCAGGGGATGAGGATGGCGAGCTCTGCACTGCTCCTCAAGAAGGCATTCCCTTGCTCTTGCCACTGCTAGCCGGCTGAAAAGGCCAGCCAGCCTCACCAACCTCCAGCTCTTGGGGGTTCTTCTCGTCTCCAGCAGCCTCGTCGAGCCTCCTCCGGCCTTCCTTCCTCAGCCCTCGCCAAGTCATTCCACCGCTTCCCCAAGGACTTCCTCTCGCACGTCTTGGGGCTGCCCCCAGGCCAGCTATGGCAGCGCGACGCGGGAGCGTGCTCCCTTTTATGCTGCCCCGGGGCATGGTGACTGCTGCGTTGCCGGGTGCTGGCACTGTGACACGGGGGTGACGGGGCCCCCCCTGCGCAGCACCGCCCGCCGGCCCTCCGCCCAGCATCCTTCCCACGAAGGCCTTTGGGCTGCTGGCCCCGAGGCAGTCCCTGCGCCCAGGAGGCTCAGGGGGCTGTCCCTGCCCTTGCTGGCCATGCCCTGGGCACAGCTGCTGGGCGTCCCGCTAAATACATCTGGACATTCAGACTCCGTCGTGAAGGCTGTTGGTCCCAGCTACATTCATTTGGTTGTGGGGATGCCAGAGGTGAAAGCAAGGCTTTGGGTTCCCTCGGCGTGAACTGTGCAGAGACGGAGAGCACGTGCAGGATGGCCTCGCCGTTCCTGACCCATGCACCAAGGGACATTTGCTACTCCCCTGCTTATGCTGAGGTCTTCTTCTGGGAAAGAAGTCCCAAATCGTTTTCTCTTCTTGACCATCTGTTTCCTTGCACTCCAGAGCTTTTCTCCTCCCTTGGCCTTCACCCTCAATACCTTTCCTGAAAGTGACGGCAGCCCTCTCAGCCTTTGCCTTGCTCCTGCTAGTCGTCTTCACCTCACCTAGAGAGTCCTGCAGGTCCCTTCCAACTCAACCCTTCTCTTCTCTTCACTTGTGTTCTATTCCCTGCACTGACGATGAGGCGAATAACAAGGAGACCACTATTTGCCTGAAATGCCAGGGGGTTTACAGCTCCAGAAACACTTTTGAGGACACAAATCAAAAAGGATACAAGTAGAAACAGGATTTGATTTCATTTGGTTTTACTTGATTTTACTTGATTTTATTTTCTGTCTTGTTCTGTTGCTTTATGTTAGTTTAGTTTCGTTTCTTTCATGTTAGGTTATTGTATTTGATTTTATTATATTTTCTTTGGGGTTATTTCTTACTATTATATTTTATGTTGGTTTATCTTATTTTATTTTACCTTGCTTTACGCGTTCTTAGTTTGTTTTGTTATTTTATTATTTTATCATTTTATTTGATCTTATTTTCTTTTAGGCTCCTTTAGGCTATTTTGCTGAATCTCTTTCAGAGCCGATGCTCACAAGCATTAACACAATGCGCATGTGCAGCCAGGAGCAGGCTGGTGTGTTCTTCGGTTTAGTTTGACAAAGCATCCCTTGCAGTCTGGCAAAGGAAAGCCGCAGAAAGGAGCAGCAGGAAGACAGGCCAAGCAGTCCCTCGTTTCTCAACAGTGCAGAAGAACTTGAAGAAGGAGGATGGGTACCGACCACACACCGAAAAGTAGAAGAAGAGGAGGGGTGTGGTGCCCTGGGGTATTTTCACAAGCAGGACACGTGTCGATGACAAGCAGCCCTTTTGCCTTCCCAAACTTGCTCCGCTGTGCTTCTTGGCCAGGGAGGCATGACAAGCGCTCTCCTGCCTGCCCTGCACTTGGATCGCATGCAGGGAGAGCTGAAAAGCGGCAGCTCCGGATGGTGCAGCAAGCCTGCAGCCCTTCCAAGCACAGGCTGTTTTGCACAAGCAAGGACACCTCGGGAAACGCAGCCAAGGGAAGAGCAGAGCTCGCTCCTGCTCCAAACCTGCAAGGGGCAAAAGAGCCAGGGAGCGCCAGGGCACGAGGGGCGCCTCGCAGGTGCAAGAGCAGCGGGCAAGAACTGAGCCCAAAGGGCCCAGAGGAGCCCTGACAAGGGGCTGCGCTCAATGCTACGGAGGAGAAGCAGCAACCCGCGGGGGCCACCCTGGGCGTGCGCCCTGGGAGTCTAGAAAGCGTCCTCCCCCCGCCTGCGGGGCACGAGGGCCACCTTCGTGGAGCAGGAGCAGCAGGCACCTAGCCAAAATGGCCCAAAGGAGCCCTGGCAAGGGGCCGTGCTCAGTGCTGCAGAGGAAGGCAAAAAACCCCCGGGGACACTTGCTAGCCCACCATGGCAGGAAAAAAGCCTTCCTGCCCGCAGCTGCAGGGCACGAGAGTCCACCTTGGTGGTGCATGAGCAACAGGCAGTAACCCAGCCAAAATGGCCCAGAGGAGCCCTGACAAGTGCTCATGCTCAATGCTGCAGAGGAAGGCAAAAAACCCCTGGGCACCAGAGCCAATCTGCCCCGGGGGAAAATTCCTTCCTGACCCCAGCGTCGCCGGCCATGGGCTATTCCCTGAGCACGTGAGCAAGACCTGCCTCCTCGGCCCGCAGGCTGCTCACGCCTCCCAGGAGATGCCCAACCCCGATTCTCCCTCCACCTGCTGCCACCTCAGGGCCTTCCCAGAGGGGCAAAACGCACCCCGCCTGATCCATCTGGGGGACAACGATCCTTCCGGCGCCTGGCAAGGCACCAGTGGCTGCTCCAAAGCACCGGCACCCCCGCCAACATCTCTGCATCCCATTCCTCACGGCTGCTGACCCTGGCTCCGCAGGGGATGAGGATGGCGAGCTCTGCACTGCTCCTCAAGAAGGCATTCCCTTGCTCTTGCCACTGCTAGCCGGCTGAAAAGGCCAGCCAGCCTCGCGAACCTCCAGCTCTTGGGGGTTCTTCTCGTCTCCAGCAGCCTCGTTGAGCCTCCTCCGGCCTTCCTCCCTCAGCCCTCGCCAAGTCATTCCACCGCTTCCCCAAGGACTTCCTCTCGCACGTCTTGGGGCTGCCCCCAGGCCAGCTATGGCAGCGCGACGCGGGAGCGTGCTCCCTTTTATGCTGCCCCGGGGCATGGTGACTGCTGCGTTGCCGGGTGCTGGCACTGTGACACGGGGGTGACGGGGCCCCCCCTGCGCAGCCCCGCCCGCTGGCCGTCCGCCCAGCATCCTTCCCAGGAAGGCCTTTGGGCTGCTGGCCCCGAGGCAGTCCCTGCGCCCAGGAGGCTCAGGGGGCTGTCCCTGCCCTTGCTGGCCATGCCCTGGGCACAGCTGCTGGGCGTCCCGCTAAATACATCTGGACATTCAGACTCCGTCGTGAAGGCTGTTGGTCCCAGCTACATTCATTTGGTTGTGGGGATGCCAGAGGTGAAAGCAAGGCTTTGGGTTCCCTCGGCGTGAACTGTGCAGAGACGGAGAGCACGTGCAGGATGGCCTCGCCGTTCCGGACCCATGCACCAAGGGACATTTGCTACTCCCCTGCTTATGCTGAGGTCTTCTTCTGGGAAAGAAGTCCCAAATCGTTTTCTCTTCTTGACCATCTGTTTCCTTGCACTCCAGAGCTTTTCTCCTCCCTTGGCCTTCACCCTCAATACCTTTCCTGAAAGTGACGGCAGCCCTCTCAGCCTTTGCCTTGCTCCTGCTAGTCGTCTTCACCTCACCTAGAGAGTCCTGCAGGTCCCTTCCAACTCAACCCTTCTCTTCTCTTCACTTGTGTTCTATTCCCTGCACTGACGATGAGGCGAATAACAAGGAGACCGCTATTTGCCTGAAATGCCAGGGGGTTTACAGCTCCAGAAACACTTTTGAGGACACAAATCAAAAAGGATACAAGTAGAAACAGGATTTGATTTCATTTGGTTTTACTTGATTTTACTTGATTTTATTTTCTGTCTTGTTCTGTTGCTTTATGTTAGTTTAGTTTCGTTTCTTTCATGTTAGGTTATTGTGTTTGATTTTATTATATTTTCTTTGGGGTTATTTCTTACTATTATATTTTATGTTGGTTTATCTTATTTTATTTT
This sequence comes from Platalea leucorodia, assembly GCF_965183815.1. Taxonomy (NCBI): domain Eukaryota; kingdom Metazoa; phylum Chordata; class Aves; order Pelecaniformes; family Threskiornithidae; genus Platalea; species Platalea leucorodia. Next base: position 1,082,931 of record NC_138840.1, on the reverse strand, counting down.
ACCTTGCTTTACGCGTTCTTAGTTTGTTTTGTTATTTTATTATTTTATCATTTTATTTGATCTTATTTTCTTTTAGGCTCCTTTAGGCTATTTTGCTGAATCTCTTTCAGAGCCGATGCTCACAAGCATTAACACAATGCGCATGTGCAGCCAGGAGCAGGCTGATGTGTTCTTCGGTTTAGTTTGACAAAGCATCCCTTGCAGTCTGGCAAAGGAAAGCCGCGGAAAGGAGCAGCAGGAAGACAGGCCAAGCAGTCCCTCGTTTCTCAACAGTGCAGAAGAACTTGAAGAAGGAGGATGGGTACCGACCACACACCGAAAAGTGGAAGAAGAGGAGGGGTGTGGTGCCCTGGGGTATTTTCACAAGTAGGACACGTGTCGATGACAAGCAGCCCTTTTGCCTTCCCAAACTTGCTCCGCTGTGCTTCTTGGCCAGGGAGGCATGACAAGCGCTCTCCTGCCTGCCCTGCGCTTGGATCGCATGCAGGGAGAGCTGAAAAGCGGCAGCTCCGGATGGTGCAGCAAGCCTGCAGCCCTTCCAAGCACAGGCTGTTTTGCACAAGCAAGGACACCTCGGGAAACGCAGCCAAGGGAAGAGCAGAGCTCGCTCCTGCTCCAAACCTGCAAGGGGCAAAAGAGCCAGGGAGCGCCAGGGCACGAGGGGCGCCTCGCAGGTGCAAGAGCAGCGGGCAAGAACTGAGCCCAAAGGGCCCAGAGGAGCCCTGACAAGGGGCTGCGCTCAATGCTACGGAGGAGAAGCAGCAACCCGCGGGGGCCACCCTGGGCGTGCGCCCTGGGAGTCTAGAAAGCGTCCTCCCCCCGCCTGCGGGGCACGAGGGCCACCTTCGTGGAGCAGGAGCAGCAGGCACCTAGCCAAAACGGCCCAAAGGAGCCCTGGCAAGGGGCCGTGCTCAATGCTACGGAGGAGAAGCAGCAACCTGCGGGGGCCACCCTGGGCGTGCGCCCTGGGAGTCTAGAAAGCGTCCTCCCCCCGCCTGCGGGGCACGAGGGCCACCTTCGTGGAGCAGGAGCAGCAGGCACCTAGCCAAAACGGCCCAAAGGAGCCCTGGCAAGGGGCCGTGCTCAGTGCTGCAGAGGAAGGCAAAAAACCCCTGGGCACCAGAGCCAATCTGCCCCGGGGGAAAATTCCTTCCTGACCCCAGCGTCGCCGGCCATGGGCTATTCCCTGAGCACGTGAGCAAGACCTGCCTCCTCGGCCCGCAGGCTGCTCACGCCTCCCAGGAGATGCCCAACCCCGATTCTCCCTCCACCTGCTGCCACCTCAGGGCCTTCCCAGAGGGGCAAAACACACCCCGCCTGATCCATCTGGGGGACAACGATCCTTCCGGCGCCTGGCAAGGCACCAGTGGCTGCTCCAAAGCACCGGCACCCCCGCCAACATCTCTGCATCCCATTCCTCACGGCTGCTGACCCTGGCTCCGCAGGGGATGAGGATGGCGAGCTCTGCACTGCTCCTCAAGAAGGCATTCCCTTGCTCTTGCCACTGCTAGCCGGCTGAAAAGGCCAGCCAGCCTCACCAACCTCCAGCTCTTGGGGGTTCTTCTCGTCTCCAGCAGCCTCGTCGAGCCTCCTCCGGCCTTCCTTCCTCAGCCCTCGCCAAGTCATTCCACCGCTTCCCCAAGGACTTCCTCTCGCACGTCTTGGGGCTGCCCCCAGGCCAGCTATGGCAGCGCGACGCGGGAGCGTGCTCCCTTTTATGCTGCCCCGGGGCATGGTGACTGCTGCGTTGCCGGGTGCTGGCACTGTGACACGGGGGTGACGGGGCCCCCCCTGCGCAGCACCGCCCGCCGGCCCTCCGCCCAGCATCCTTCCCACGAAGGCCTTTGGGCTGCTGGCCCCGAGGCAGTCCCTGCGCCCAGGAGGCTCAGGGGGCTGTCCCTGCCCTTGCTGGCCATGCCCTGGGCACAGCTGCTGGGCGTCCCGCTAAATACATCTGGACATTCAGACTCCGTCGTGAAGGCTGTTGGTCCCAGCTACATTCATTTGGTTGTGGGGATGCCAGAGGTGAAAGCAAGGCTTTGGGTTCCCTCGGCGTGAACTGTGCAGAGACGGAGAGCACGTGCAGGATGGCCTCGCCGTTCCTGACCCATGCACCAAGGGACATTTGCTACTCCCCTGCTTATGCTGAGGTCTTCTTCTGGGAAAGAAGTCCCAAATCGTTTTCTCTTCTTGACCATCTGTTTCCTTGCACTCCAGAGCTTTTCTCCTCCCTTGGCCTTCACCCTCAATACCTTTCCTGAAAGTGACGGCAGCCCTCTCAGCCTTTGCCTTGCTCCTGCTAGTCGTCTTCACCTCACCTAGAGAGTCCTGCAGGTCCCTTCCAACTCAACCCTTCTCTTCTCTTCACTTGTGTTCTATTCCCTGCACTGACGATGAGGCGAATAACAAGGAGACCACTATTTGCCTGAAATGCCAGGGGGTTTACAGCTCCAGAAACACTTTTGAGGACACAAATCAAAAAGGATACAAGTAGAAACAGGATTTGATTTCATTTGGTTTTACTTGATTTTACTTGATTTTATTTTCTGTCTTGTTCTGTTGCTTTATGTTAGTTTAGTTTCGTTTCTTTCATGTTAGGTTATTGTATTTGATTTTATTATATTTTCTTTGGGGTTATTTCTTACTATTATATTTTATGTTGGTTTATCTTATTTTATTTTACCTTGCTTTACGCGTTCTTAGTTTGTTTTGTTATTTTATTATTTTATCATTTTATTTGATCTTATTTTCTTTTAGGCTCCTTTAGGCTATTTTGCTGAATCTCTTTCAGAGCCGATGCTCACAAGCATTAACACAATGCGCATGTGCAGCCAGGAGCAGGCTGGTGTGTTCTTCGGTTTAGTTTGACAAAGCATCCCTTGCAGTCTGGCAAAGGAAAGCCGCAGAAAGGAGCAGCAGGAAGACAGGCCAAGCAGTCCCTCGTTTCTCAACAGTGCAGAAGAACTTGAAGAAGGAGGATGGGTACCGACCACACACCGAAAAGTAGAAGAAGAGGAGGGGTGTGGTGCCCTGGGGTATTTTCACAAGCAGGACACGTGTCGATGACAAGCAGCCCTTTTGCCTTCCCAAACTTGCTCCGCTGTGCTTCTTGGCCAGGGAGGCATGACAAGCGCTCTCCTGCCTGCCCTGCACTTGGATCGCATGCAGGGAGAGCTGAAAAGCGGCAGCTCCGGATGGTGCAGCAAGCCTGCAGCCCTTCCAAGCACAGGCTGTTTTGCACAAGCAAGGACACCTCGGGAAACGCAGCCAAGGGAAGAGCAGAGCTCGCTCCTGCTCCAAACCTGCAAGGGGCAAAAGAGCCAGGGAGCGCCAGGGCACGAGGGGCGCCTCGCAGGTGCAAGAGCAGCGGGCAAGAACTGAGCCCAAAGGGCCCAGAGGAGCCCTGACAAGGGGCTGCGCTCAATGCTACGGAGGAGAAGCAGCAACCCGCGGGGGCCACCCTGGGCGTGCGCCCTGGGAGTCTAGAAAGCGTCCTCCCCCCGCCTGCGGGGCACGAGGGCCACCTTCGTGGAGCAGGAGCAGCAGGCACCTAGCCAAAATGGCCCAAAGGAGCCCTGGCAAGGGGCCGTGCTCAGTGCTGCAGAGGAAGGCAAAAAACCCCCGGGGACACTTGCTAGCCCACCATGGCAGGAAAAAAGCCTTCCTGCCCGCAGCTGCAGGGCACGAGAGTCCACCTTGGTGGTGCATGAGCAACAGGCAGTAACCCAGCCAAAATGGCCCAGAGGAGCCCTGACAAGTGCTCATGCTCAATGCTGCAGAGGAAGGCAAAAAACCCCTGGGCACCAGAGCCAATCTGCCCCGGGGGAAAATTCCTTCCTGACCCCAGCGTCGCCGGCCATGGGCTATTCCCTGAGCACGTGAGCAAGACCTGCCTCCTCGGCCCGCAGGCTGCTCACGCCTCCCAGGAGATGCCCAACCCCGATTCTCCCTCCACCTGCTGCCACCTCAGGGCCTTCCCAGAGGGGCAAAACGCACCCCGCCTGATCCATCTGGGGGACAACGATCCTTCCGGCGCCTGGCAAGGCACCAGTGGCTGCTCCAAAGCACCGGCACCCCCGCCAACATCTCTGCATCCCATTCCTCACGGCTGCTGACCCTGGCTCCGCAGGGGATGAGGATGGCGAGCTCTGCACTGCTCCTCAAGAAGGCATTCCCTTGCTCTTGCCACTGCTAGCCGGCTGAAAAGGCCAGCCAGCCTCGCGAACCTCCAGCTCTTGGGGGTTCTTCTCGTCTCCAGCAGCCTCGTTGAGCCTCCTCCGGCCTTCCTCCCTCAGCCCTCGCCAAGTCATTCCACCGCTTCCCCAAGGACTTCCTCTCGCACGTCTTGGGGCTGCCCCCAGGCCAGCTATGGCAGCGCGACGCGGGAGCGTGCTCCCTTTTATGCTGCCCCGGGGCATGGTGACTGCTGCGTTGCCGGGTGCTGGCACTGTGACACGGGGGTGACGGGGCCCCCCCTGCGCAGCCCCGCCCGCTGGCCGTCCGCCCAGCATCCTTCCCAGGAAGGCCTTTGGGCTGCTGGCCCCGAGGCAGTCCCTGCGCCCAGGAGGCTCAGGGGGCTGTCCCTGCCCTTGCTGGCCATGCCCTGGGCACAGCTGCTGGGCGTCCCGCTAAATACATCTGGACATTCAGACTCCGTCGTGAAGGCTGTTGGTCCCAGCTACATTCATTTGGTTGTGGGGATGCCAGAGGTGAAAGCAAGGCTTTGGGTTCCCTCGGCGTGAACTGTGCAGAGACGGAGAGCACGTGCAGGATGGCCTCGCCGTTCCGGACCCATGCACCAAGGGACATTTGCTACTCCCCTGCTTATGCTGAGGTCTTCTTCTGGGAAAGAAGTCCCAAATCGTTTTCTCTTCTTGACCATCTGTTTCCTTGCACTCCAGAGCTTTTCTCCTCCCTTGGCCTTCACCCTCAATACCTTTCCTGAAAGTGACGGCAGCCCTCTCAGCCTTTGCCTTGCTCCTGCTAGTCGTCTTCACCTCACCTAGAGAGTCCTGCAGGTCCCTTCCAACTCAACCCTTCTCTTCTCTTCACTTGTGTTCTATTCCCTGCACTGACGATGAGGCGAATAACAAGGAGACCGCTATTTGCCTGAAATGCCAGGGGGTTTACAGCTCCAGAAACACTTTTGAGGACACAAATCAAAAAGGATACAAGTAGAAACAGGATTTGATTTCATTTGGTTTTACTTGATTTTACTTGATTTTATTTTCTGTCTTGTTCTGTTGCTTTATGTTAGTTTAGTTTCGTTTCTTTCATGTTAGGTTATTGTGTTTGATTTTATTATATTTTCTTTGGGGTTATTTCTTACTATTATATTTTATGTTGGTTTATCTTATTTTATTTTACCTTGCTTTACGCGTTCTTAGTTTGTTTTGTTATTTTATTATTTTATCATTTTATTTGATCTTATTTTCTTTTAGGCTCCTTTAGGCTATTTTGCTGAATCTCTTTCAGAGCCGATGCTCACAAGCATTAACACAATGCGCATGTGCAGCCAGGAGCAGGCTGATGTGTTCTTCGGTTTAGTTTGACAAAGCATCCCTTGCAGTCTGGCAAAGGAAAGCCGCGGAAAGGAGCAGCAGGAAGACAGGCCAAGCAGTCCCTCGTTTCTCAACAGTGCAGAAGAACTTGAAGAAGGAGGATGGGTACCGACCACACACCGAAAAGTGGAAGAAGAGGAGGGGTGTGGTGCCCTGGGGTATTTTCACAAGTAGGACACGTGTCGATGACAAGCAGCCCTTTTGCCTTCCCAAACTTGCTCCGCTGTGCTTCTTGGCCAGGGAGGCATGACAAGCGCTCTCCTGCCTGCCCTGCGCTTGGATCGCATGCAGGGAGAGCTGAAAAGCGGCAGCTCCGGATGGTGCAGCAAGCCTGCAGCCCTTCCAAGCACAGGCTGTTTTGCACAAGCAAGGACACCTCGGGAAACGCAGCCAAGGGAAGAGCAGAGCTCGCTCCTGCTCCAAACCTGCAAGGGGCAAAAGAGCCAGGGAGCGCCAGGGCACGAGGGGCGCCTCGCAGGTGCAAGAGCAGCGGGCAAGAACTGAGCCCAAAGGGCCCAGAGGAGCCCTGACAAGGGGCTGCGCTCAATGCTACGGAGGAGAAGCAGCAACCCGCGGGGGCCACCCTGGGCGTGCGCCCTGGGAGTCTAGAAAGCGTCCTCCCCCCGCCTGCGGGGCACGAGGGCCACCTTCGTGGAGCAGGAGCAGCAGGCACCTAGCCAAAACGGCCCAAAGGAGCCCTGGCAAGGGGCCGTGCTCAATGCTACGGAGGAGAAGCAGCAACCTGCGGGGGCCACCCTGGGCGTGCGCCCTGGGAGTCTAGAAAGCGTCCTCCCCCCGCCTGCGGGGCACGAGGGCCACCTTCGTGGAGCAGGAGCAGCAGGCACCTAGCCAAAACGGCCCAAAGGAGCCCTGGCAAGGGGCCGTGCTCAGTGCTGCAGAGGAAGGCAAAAAACCCCTGGGCACCAGAGCCAATCTGCCCCGGGGGAAAATTCCTTCCTGACCCCAGCGTCGCCAGCGATGGGCTATTCCCTGAGCACGTGAGCAAGACCTGCCTCCTCGGCCCGCAGGCTGCTCACGCCTCCCAGGAGATGCTCAACCCCGATTCTCCCTCCACCTGCTGCCACCTCAGGGCCTTCCCAGAGGGGCAAAACTGCCCCGGCCTGATGCATCTGGGGGACAACGATCCTTCCGGCGCCTGGCAAGGCACCAGTGGCTGCTCCAAAGCACCGGCACCCCCGCCAACATCTCTGCATCCCATTCCTCACGGCTGCTGACCCTGGCTCCGCAGGGGATGAGGATGGCGAGCTCTGCAGCGCTCCTCAAGAAGGCATTCCCTTGCTCTTGCCACTGCTAGCCGGCTGAAAAGGCCAGCCAGCCTCGCGAACCCCCAGCTCTTGGGGGTTCTTCTCGTCTCCAGCAGCCTCGTTGAGCCTCCTCCGGCCTTCCTCCCTCAGCCCTCGCCAAGTCATTCCACCGCTTCCCCAAGGACTTCCTCTCGCACATCTTGGGGCTGCCCCCAGGCCAGCTATGGCAGCGCGACGCGGGAGCGTGCTCCCTTTTATGCTGCCCCGGGGCATGGTGACTGCTGCGTTGCCGGGTGCTGGCACTGTGACACGGGGGTGACGGGGCCCCCCCTGCGCAGCCCCGCCCGCCAGCCCTCTGCCCAGCATCCTTCCCACGAAGGCCTTTGGGCTGCTGGCCCCGAGGCAGTCCCTGCGCCCAGGAGGCTCAGGGGGCTGTCCCTGCCCTTGCTGGCCATGCCCTGGGCACAGCTGCTGGGCGTCCCGCTAAATACATCTGGACATTCAGACTCCGTCGTGAAGGCTGTTGGTCCCAGCTACATTCATTTGGTTGTGGGGATGCCAGAGGTGAAAGCAAGGCTTTGGGTTCCCTCGGCGTGAACTGTGCAGAGACGGAGAGCACCTGCAGGATGGCCTCGCCGTTCCTGACCCATGCACCAAGGGACATTTGCTACTCCCCTGCTTATGCTGAGGTCTTCTTCTGGGAAAGAAGTCCCAAATCGTTTTCTCTTCTTGACCATCTGTTTCCTTGCACTCCAGAGCTTTTCTCCTCCCTTGGCCTTCACCCTCAATACCTTTCCTGAAAGTGACGGCAGCCCTCTCAGCCTTTGCCTTGCTCCTGCTAGTCGTCTTCACCTCACCTAGAGAGTCCTGCAGGTCCCTTCCAACTCAACCCTTCTCTTCTCTTCACTTGTGTTCTATTCCCTGCACTGACGATGAGGCGAATAACAAGGAGACCACTATTTGCCTGAAATGCCAGGGGGTTTACAGCTCCAGAAACACTTTTGAGGACACAAATCAAAAAGGATACAAGTAGAAACAGGATTTGATTTCATTTGGTTTTACTTGATTTTACTTGATTTTATTTTCTGTCTTGTTCTGTTGCTTTATGTTAGTTTAGTTTCGTTTCTTTCATGTTAGGTTATTGTATTTGATTTTATTATATTTTCTTTGGGGTTATTTCTTACTATTATATTTTATGTTGGTTTATCTTATTTTATTTTACCTTGCTTTACGCGTTCTTAGTTTGTTTTGTTATTTTATTATTTTATCATTTTATTTGATCTTATTTTCTTTTAGGCTCCTTTAGGCTATTTTGCTGAATCTCTTTCAGAGCCGATGCTCACAAGCATTAACACAATGCGCATGTGCAGCCAGGAGCAGGCTGGTGTGTTCTTCGGTTTAGTTTGACAAAGCATCCCTTGCAGTCTGGCAAAGGAAAGCCGCAGAAAGGAGCAGCAGGAAGACAGGCCAAGCAGTCCCTCGTTTCTCAACAGTGCAGAAGAACTTGAAGAAGGAGGATGGGTACCGACCACACACCGAAAAGTAGAAGAAGAGGAGGGGTGTGGTGCCCTGGGGTATTTTCACAAGCAGGACACGTGTCGATGACAAGCAGCCCTTTTGCCTTCCCAAACTTGCTCCGCTGTGCTTCTTGGCCAGGGAGGCATGACAAGCGCTCTCCTGCCTGCCCTGCGCTTGGATCGCATGCAGGGAGAGCTGAAAAGCGACAGCTCCGGATGGTGCAGCAAGCCTGCAGCCCTTCCAAGCACAGGCTGTTTTGCACAAGCAAGGACACCTCGGGAAACGCAGCCAAGGGAAGAGCAGAGCTCGCTCCTGCTCCAAACCTGCAAGGGGCAAAAGAGCCAGGGAGCGCCAGGGCACGAGGGGCGCCTCGCAGGTGCAAGAGCAGCGGGCAAGAACTGAGCCCAAAGGGCCCAGAGGAGCCCTGACAAGGGGCTGCGCTCAATGCTACGGAGGAGAAGCAGCAACCCGCGGGGGCCACCCTGGGCGTGCGCCCTGGGAGTCTAGAAAGCGTCCTCCCCCCCGCCTGCGGGGCACGAGGGCCACCTTCGTGGAGCAGGAGCAGCAGGCACCTAGCCAAAACGGCCCAAAGGAGCCCTGACAAGGGGCTGCGCTCAATGCTACGGAGGAGAAGCAGCAACCTGCGGGGGCCACCCTGGGCGTGCGCCCTGGGAGTCTAGAAAGCGTCCTCCCCCCGCCTGCGGGGCACGAGGGCCACCTTCGTGGAGCAGGAGCAGCAGGCACCTAGCCAAAACGGCCCAAAGGAGCCCTGGCAAGGGGCCGTGCTCAGTGCTGCAGAGGAAGGCAAAAAACCCCTGGGCACCAGAGCCAATCTGCCCCGGGGGAAAATTCCTTCCTGACCCCAGCGTCGCCAGCGATGGGCTATTCCCTGAGCACGTGAGCAAGACCTGCCTCCTCGGCCCGCAGGCTGCTCACGCCTCCCAGGAGATGCTCAACCCCGATTCTCCCTCCACCTGCTGCCACCTCAGGGCCTTCCCAGAGGGGCAAAACGCACCCCGCCTGATCCATCTGGGGGACAACGATCCTTCCGGCGCCTGGCAAGGCACCAGTGGCTGCTCCAAAGCACCGGCACCCCCGCCAACATCTCTGCATCCCATTCCTCACGGCTGCTGACCCTGGCTCCGCAGGGGATGAGGATGGCGAGCTCTGCAGCGCTCCTCAAGAAGGCATTCCCTTGCTCTTGCCACTGCTAGCCGGCTGAAAAGGCCAGCCAGCCTCGCGAACCTCCAGCTCTTGGGGGTTCTTCTCGTCTCCAGCAGCCTCGTTGAGCCTCCTCCGGCCTTCCTCCCTCAGCCCTCGCCAAGTCATTCCACCGCTTCCCCAAGGACTTCCTCTCGCACGTCTTGGGGCTGCCCCCAGGCCAGCTATGGCAGCGCGACGCGGGAGCGTGCTCCCTTTTATGCTGCCCCGGGGCATGGTGACTGCTGCGTTGCCGGGTGCTGGCACTGTGACACGGGGGTGACGGGGCCCCCCCTGCGCAGCCCCGCCCGCCGGCCGGCCGCCCAGCATCCTTCCCACGAAGGCCTTTGGGCTGCTGGCCCCGAGGCAGTCCCTGCGCCCAGGAGGCTCAGGGGGCTGTCCCTGCCCTTGCTGGCCATGCCCTGGGCACAGCTGCTGGGCGTCCCGCTAAATACATCTGGACATTCAGACTCCGTCGTGAAGGCTGTTGGTCCCAGCTACATTCATTTGGTTGTGGGGATGCCAGAGGTGAAAGCAAGGCTTTGGGTTCCCTCGGCGTGAACTGTGCAGAGACGGAGAGCACCTGCAGGATGGCCTCGCTGTTCCTGACCCATGCACCAAGGGACATTTGCTACTCCCCTGCTTATGCTGAGGTCTTCTTCTGGGAAAGAAGTCCCAAATCGTTTTCTCTTCTTGACCATCTGTTTCCTTGCACTCCAGAGCTTTTCTCCTCCCTTGGCCTTCACCCTCAATACCTTTCCTGAAAGTGACGGCAGCCCTCTCAGCCTTTGCCTTGCTCCTGCTAGTCGTCTTCACCTCACCTAGAGAGTCCTGCAGGTCCCTTCCAACTCAACCCTTCTCTTCTCTTCACTTGTGTTCTATTCCCTGCACTGACGATGAGGCGAATAACAAGGAGACCACTATTTGCCTGAAATGCCAGGGGGTTTACAGCTCCAGAAACACTTTTGAGGACACAAATCAAAAAGGATACAAGTAGAAACAGGATTTGATTTCATTTGGTTTTACTTGATTTTACTTGATTTTATTTTCTGTCTTGTTCTGTTGCTTTATGTTAGTTTAGTTTCGTTTCTTTCATGTTAGGTTATTGTATTTGATTTTATTATATTTTCTTTGGGGTTATTTCTTACTATTATATTTTATGTTGGTTTATCTTATTTTATTTTACCTTGCTTTACGCGTTCTTAGTTTGTTTTGTTATTTTATTATTTTATCATTTTATTTGATCTTATTTTCTTTTAGGCTCCTTTAGGCTATTTTGCTGAATCTCTTTCAGAGCCGATGCTCACAAGCATTAACACAATGCGCATGTGCAGCCAGGAGCAGGCTGGTGTGTTCTTCGGTTTAGTTTGACAAAGCATCCCTTGCAGTCTGGCAAAGGAAAGCCGCAGAAAGGAGCAGCAGGAAGACAGGCCAAGCAGTCCCTCGTTTCTCAACAGTGCAGAAGAACTTGAAGAAGGAGGATGGGTACCGACCACACACCGAAAAGTAGAAGAAGAGGAGGGGTGTGGTGCCCTGGGGTATTTTCACAAGCAGGACACGTGTCGATGACAAGCAGCCCTTTTGCCTTCCCAAACTTGCTCCGCTGTGCTTCTTGGCCAGGGAGGCATGACAAGCGCTCTCCTGCCTGCCCTGCACTTGGATCGCATGCAGGGAGAGCTGAAAAGCGGCAGCTCCGGATGGTGCAGCAAGCCTGCAGCCCTTCCAAGCACAGGCTGTTTTGCACAAGCAAGGACACCTCGGGAAACGCAGCCAAGGGAAGAGCAGAGCTCGCTCCTGCTCCAAACCTGCAAGGGGCAAAAGAGCCAGGGAGCGCCAGGGCACGAGGGGCGCCTCGCAGGTGCAAGAGCAGCGGGCAAGAACTGAGCCCAAAGGGCCCAGAGGAGCCCTGACAAGGGGCTGCGCTCAATGCTACGGAGGAGAAGCAGCAACCCGCGGGGGCCACCCTGGGCGTGCGCCCTGGGAGTCTAGAAAGCGTCCTCCCCCCGCCTGCGGGGCACGAGGGCCACCTTCGTGGAGCAGGAGCAGCAGGCACCTAGCCAAAACGGCCCAAAGGAGCCCTGACAAGGGGCTGCGCTCAATGCTACGGAGGAGAAGCAGCAACCCGCGGGGGCCACCCTGGGCATGCGCCCTGGGAGTCTAGAAAGCGTCCTCCCCCCGCCTGCGGGGCACGAGGGCCACCTTTGTGGAGCAGGAGCAGCAGGCACCTAGCCAAAACGGCCCAAAGGAGCCCTGGCAAGGGGCCGTGCTCAGTGCTGCAGAGGAAGGCAAAAAACCCCTGGGCACCAGAGCCAATCTGCCCCGGGGGAAAATTCCTTCCTGACCCCAGCGTCGCCAGCGATGGGCTATTCCCTGAGCACGTGAGCAAGACCTGCCTCCTCGGCCCGCAGGCTGCTCACGCCTCCCAGGAGATGCCCAACCCCGATTCTCCCTCCACCTGCTGCCACCTCAGGGCCTTCCCAGAGGGGCAAAACGCACCCCGCCTGATCCATCTGGGGGACGATGATCCTTCCTGCGCCTGGCAAGGCACCAGTGGCTGCTCCAAAGCACCGGCACCCCCGCCAACATCTCTGCATCCCATTCCTCACGGCTGCTGACCCTGGCTCCGCAGGGGATGAGGATGGCGAGCTCTGCACTGCTCCTCAAGAAGGCATTCCCTTGCTCTTGCCACTGCTAGCCAGCTGAAAAGGCCAGCCAGCCTCACCAACCTCCAGCTGTTGGGGGTTCTTCTTGTCTCCAGCACCCTCGTCAAGCCTCCTCCGGCCTTCCTCCCTCAGCCCTCGCCAAGTCATTCCACCGCTTCCCCAAGGACTTCCTCTCGCACGTCTTGGGGCTGCCCCCAGGCCAGCTATGGCAGCGCGACGCGGGAGCGTGCTCCCTTTTATGCTGCCCCGGGGCATGGTGACTGCTGCGTTGCCGGGTGCTGGCACTGTGACACGGGGGTGACGGGGCCCCCCCTGCGCAGCCCCGCCCGCCAGCCCTCCGCCCAGCATCCTTCCCACGAAGGCCTTTGGGCTGCTGGCCCCGAGGCAGTCCCTGCGCCCAGGAGGCTCAGGGGGCTGTCCCTGCCCTTGCTGGCCATGCCCTGGGCACAGCTGCTGGGCGTCCCGCTAAATACATCTGGACATTCAGACTCCGTCGTGAAGGCTGTTGGTCCCAGCTACATTCATTTGGTTGTGGGGATGCCAGAGGTGAAAGCAAGGCTTTGGGTTCCCTCGGCGTGAACTGTGCAGAGACGGAGAGCACGTGCAGGATGGCCTCGCCGTTCCTGACCCATGCACCAAGGGACATTTGCTACTCCCCTGCTTATGCTGAGGTCTTCTTCTGGGAAAGAAGTCCCAAATCGTTTTCTCTTCTTGACCATCTGTTTCCTTGCACTCCAGAGCTTTTCTCCTCCCTTGGCCTTCACCCTCAATACCTTTCCTGAAAGTGACGGCAGCCCTCTCAGCCTTTGCCTTGCTCCTGCTAGTCGTCTTCACCTCACCTAGAGAGTCCTGCAGGTCCCTTCCAACTCAACCCTTCTCTTCTCTTCACTTGTGTTCTATTCCCTGCACTGACGATGAGGCGAATAACAAGGAGACCACTATTTGCCTGAAATGCCAGGGGGTTTACAGCTCCAGAAACACTTTTGAGGACACAAATCAAAAAGGATACAAGTAGAAACAGGATTTGATTTCATTTGGTTTTACTTGATTTTACTTGATTTTATTTTCTGTCTTGTTCTGTTGCTTTATGTTAGTTTAGTTTCGTTTCTTTCATGTTAGGTTATTGTATTTGATTTTATTATATTTTCTTTGGGGTTATTTCTTACTATTATATTTTATGTTGGTTTATCTTATTTTATTTTACCTTGCTTTACGCGTTCTTAGTTTGTTTTGTTATTTTATTATTTTATCATTTTATTTGATCTTATTTTCTTTTAGGCTCCTTTAGGCTATTTTGCTGAATCTCTTTCAGAGCCGATGCTCACAAGCATTAACACAATGCGCATGTGCAGCCAGGAGCAGGCTGGTGTGTTCTTCGGTTTAGTTTGACAAAGCATCCCTTGCAGTCTGGCAAAGGAAAGCCGCAGAAAGGAGCAGCAGGAAGACAGGCCAAGCAGTCCCTCGTTTCTCAACAGTGCAGAAGAACTTGAAGAAGGAGGATGGGTACCGACCACACACCGAAAAGTGGAAGAAGAGGAGGGGTGTGGTGCCCTGGGGTATTTTCACAAGCAGGACACGTGTCGATGACAAGCAGCCCTTTTGCCTTCCCAAACTTGCTCCGCTGTGCTTCTTGGCCAGGGAGGCATGACAAGCGCTCTCCTGCCTGCCCTGCGCTTGGATCGCATGCAGGGAGAGCTGAAAAGCGGCAGCTCCGGATGGTGCAGCAAGCCTGCAGCCCTTCCAAGCACAGGCTGTTTTGCACAAGCAAGGACACCTCGGGAAACGCAGCCAAGGGAAGAGCAGAGCTCGCTCCTGCTCCAAACCTGCAAGGGGCAAAAGAGCCAGGGAGCGCCAGGGCACGAGGGGCGCCTCGCAGGTGCAAGAGCAGCGGGCAAGAACTGAGCCCAAAGGGCCCAGAGGAGCCCTGACAAGGGGCTGCGCTCAATGCTACGGAGGAGAAGCAGCAACCCGCGGGGGCCACCCTGGGCGTGCGCCCTGGGAGTCTAGAAAGCGTCCTCCCCCCGCCTGCGGGGCACGAGGGCCACCTTTGTGGAGCAGGAGCAGCAGGCACCTAGCCAAAACGGCCCAAAGGAGCCCTGACAAGGGGCTGCGCTCAATGCTACGGAGGAGAAGCAGCAACCCGCGGGGGCCACCCTGGGCGTGCGCCCTGGGAGTCTAGAAAGCGTCCTCCCCCCGCCTGCGGGGCACGAGGGCCACCTTTGTGGAGCAGGAGCAGCAGGCACCTAGCCAAAACGGCCCAAAGGAGCCCTGGCAAGGGGCCGTGCTCAGTGCTGCAGAGGAAGGCAAAAAACCCCTGGGCACCAGAGCCAATCTGCCCCGGGGGAAAATTCCTTCCTGACCCCAGCGTCGCCAGCGATGGGCTATTCCCTGAGCACGTGAGCAAGACCTGCCTCCTCGGCCCGCAGGCTGCTCACGCCTCCCAGGAGATGCCCAACCCCGATTCTCCCTCCACCTGCTGCCACCTCAGGGCCTTCCCAGAGGGGCAAAACGCACCCCGCCTGATCCATCTGGGGGACGACGATCCTTCCTGCGCCTGGCAAGGCACCAGTGGCTGCTCCAAAGCACCGGCACCCCCGCCAACATCTCTGCATCCCATTCCTCACGGCTGCTGACCCTGGCTCCGCAGGGGATGAGGATGGCGAGCTCTGCACTGCTCCTCAAGAAGGCATTCCCTTGCTCTTGCCACTGCTAGCCAGCTGAAAAGGCCAGCCAGCCTCGCGAACCTCCAGCTGTTGGGGGTTCTTCTCGTCTCCAGCAGCCTCGTCGAGCCTCCTCCGGCCTTCCTCCCTCAGCCCTCGCCAAGTCATTCCACCGCTTCCCCAAGGACTTCCTCTCGCACGTCTTGGGGCTGCCCCCAGGCCAGCTATGGCAGCGCGACGCGGGAGCGTGCTCCCTTTTATGCTGCCCCGGGGCATGGTGACTGCTGCGTTGCCGGGTGCTGGCACTGTGACACGGGGGTGACGGGGCCCCCCCTGCGCAGCACCGCCCGCCGGCCCTCCGCCCAGCATCCTTCCCACGAAGGCCTTTGGGCTGCTGGCCCCGAGGCAGTCCCTGCGCCCAGGAGGCTCAGGGGGCTGTCCCTGCCCTTGCTGGCCATGCCCTGGGCACAGCTGCTGGGCGTCCCGCTAAATACATCTGGACATTCAGACTCCGTCGTGAAGGCTGTTGGTCCCAGCTACATTCATTTGGTTGTGGGGATGCCAGAGGTGAAAGCAAGGCTTTGGGTTCCCTCGGCGTGAACTGTGCAGAGACGGAGAGCACCTGCAGGATGGCCTCGCCGTTCCTGACCCATGCACCAAGGGACATTTGCTACTCCCCTGCTTATGCTGAGGTCTTCTTCTGGGAAAGAAGTCCCAAATCGTTTTCTCTTCTTGACCCTCTGTTTCCTTGCACTCCAGAGCTTTTCTCCTCCCTTGGACTTCACCCTCAATACCTTTCCTGAAAGTGACGGCAGCCCTCTCAGCCTTTGCCTTGCTCCTGCTAGTCGTCTTCACCTCACCTAGAGAGTCCTGCAGGTCCCTTCCAACTCAACCCTTCTCTTCTCTTCACTTGTGTTCTATTCCCTGCACTGACGATGAGGCGAATAACAAGGAGACCACTATTTGCCTGAAATGCCAGGGGGTTTACAGCTCCAGAAACACTTTTGAGGACACAAATCAAAAAGGATATAAGTAGAAACAGGATTTGATTTCATTTGGTTTTACTTTATTTTACTTGATTTTATTTTCTGTCTTGTTCTGTTGCTTTATGTTAGTTTAGTTTCGTTTCTTTCATGTTAGGTTATTGTATTTGATTTTATTATATTTTCTTTGGGGTTATTTCTTACTATTATATTTTATGTTGGTTTATCTTATTTTATTTTACCTTGCTTTACGCGTTCTTAGTTTGTTTTGTTATTTTATTATTTTATTTGATCTTATTTTCTTTTAGGCTCCTTTAGGCTATTTTGCTGAATCTTTTTCAGAGCCGATGCTCACAAGCATTAACACAATGCGCATGTGCAGCCAGGAGCAGGCTGATGTGTTCTTCGGTTTAGTTTGACAAAGCATCCCTTGCAGTCTGGCAAAGGAAAGCCGCGGAAAGGAGCAGCAGGAAGACAGGCCAAGCAGTCCCTCGTTTCTCAACAGTGCAGAAGAACTTGAAGAAGGAGGATGGGTACCGACCACAAAAAACAATCCCATGCTGCCTGGGAGGACTACCAGCAAGGTACTGAGCATGGACATGCCTCCAACATTGTTAAAACTCCTCAGGTGGATTCCTTGGAGGAGTCTGGGCTGCTACCTGTGAAATTCAGCTGTCTCCAGGGGAGCCCAAACATTCTGGAGATTCCTGTGAGGATTCCTGAGGACCTACCAGGCACGGAGCTGCCTGCAACACCAAGAAAAGTCTTCAACTAACTAACTAGGAAAATTGTCGTGCTTCTACCGGGGACTTGAGCTGTCTCTAAGGAAAATGGAAACACTCCAGCAGATGGATGGGAAAAGTCCTCACGCAAAAACAGGAATGCACCTGCCCCCAACATACAGAATGCTCTTTGGGTAGCTACCTTAGAAGATTCTGAGGCCGCTATCAGGGAATTCTCTTGCCTTAACAGGAAACCAAAAGACTCTGGGAAATTCCTGGGAGGAGTTCCAGAGAGCTCTCCGGCATGGACTTGCCTCCAACATACACCAAACTCTTTGCGTCTCTACCCTGGTGCGGTCTGGGGCTGCTACCCAGGACTTCAGCTCCCTCCACAGCAGGACAAAACACTATCAGGAATCAATGACACAGTAGCAACCAAGAGGATGGCAGCAGTCAATAAGGGCAGCCATCAATCCTATAGCAAGGACCAATCTTTTAGCAATCAGCAACAGAACAGCAGCAACCAAGTAGGTGCATACTATTGCACGTTAGTACAAACTTATCATTAGGGAGGGAACTTATCCTCAAAATAGCAGCAGATATACTGATGATAGATTCCTTCTATGGAGATAGAATACCGGTATAAAGTGAGATAGACAGATTTCAGAAAGGGCCAAAGCATCCCAGAGGGGAGGACAAACCGATCCCAGAGGGGACCCAGCCATCCCAGAGGTGGGCAGATAAACCTAACCAGCTCCAAAAGCCAGCCCAAAGGGGGAACAATAACCTGACAGACAGAGTCTCACTTCACAGGTTATCTGGAGCTGTCTGGATTCTCAGTACTTAGCTGTGCTTCAAAGCAGCCAGCTGCATGTTTCAAGGATGCTGCTGGTCGCGAGGCTCAGCTCCCGGGCTCGCAGGAATGTTCTTCTGCTCGGGCATTTCCCCTTCCAACCACTCACGTTTAATGGCTGCTCACACCTGCCTGCTCCTGCCCTGTCAGCTCCTCAGGCACCAGGGACCTCACAAGCACCTGCACAGCAGGAGCATCCTCACTTCCAACGTCCCAGCTTTTTTACCTCCATCTCCATCTCTGTCTTTCATCTCCCCGTGCTCTCCTCTCTCCCAGGCACCTTTCTCACCCACTCCACCACCTCCCAGTGTCTGTCTCTGTGTCTCTGTGGCAGATCTTACCTCGGCAGCAGTGTCCCAGCCGGGTCACCTGCATCTCCTTCTCTTCCTCCTCTGCTGTCATCGCAACTGCGCCAGGTGCCTGATGCTCTTTTGGACCTCAAAGGGCATTTCGTCCTGCCTCCCTTCTGCTGTTAAATCCTATTCCTGCAAGAGAAGTGACCATCAGTCGGTGTCCCCTCTCTGCCATCTTACCTGCATCTTCCTGAGCTGGACAGTTGCTGGGCGCTGTCACCATCAGCCCCGGCTCTGCTTGAAGGCTTCTTCTGGCACAGGCGCAGCTCTGGCTGTGCTTGGTGCGGGCCATGCTTCCTGAAGGAGGACAGCAACGCTCACAGTTACTCCTGGGCAGTTTCCAGCTGGGAAAAGCTGATTTGAGGCAGGTTTGCCACAGGTCCTGAGCCTGGTCCGGGCGTCCTCCTTGTCCCCCAGCTCAGCCACAGGTCCCACATTTGGCTCCTTCCAGCAGGATTTTGGAAAGCCCGTTCCCAGCTGGCAGTGCCAGGCCAAGGGCACGGGGCAGAAACAGCCCCCTCCCCCGAGCACCCCAGCCCCCAACTGGCCTCTGTCCCCAAACTCCTAAAAATTCCAAACAGGCTCGCCCTCTAACTTAATTATCTTCAGTTTTAAGAAAAGAAACTGTGTACTGCCAGATTCAGTAGTCCGACTAAGACTGTTAGAGGGCGATTTGGGCTTCAGCTCCAGAACAAAAGAATTTCCATTACAGAATCCCAGCCACCACTGCCATGATCGTCTTGTCACTGACCCACAAACAGTGCATTGTAAAAAAATCAAACAACTAATAAAAAGTATCCTCTCCTCACCAAATCTTTGTTTCCCTCATAACTTTAGACTACCGCAGTAATAATCACGCTTTTAGCCTGTAATTACACCTGACAACCCTCCAAAGCTCCTGTCCTTAGACAAACACACACCATCCTGCAGGACAGGACAACACAGGGTCAGCCAGTATGACTGGCACATGAGGTCCTTGACGTCCGAAAACACTCGGTAAGTCCCTGATCCAATGACACCAAAGATTTTCTCCTTTTTCCTAATAAATTCAGGCTCTTCTAGGGATCTTTAAAAGATCCTGACCTTAAAATGGCAACAATTTGGGCACAGGGGATGGGTCAAGTCCTTTGTTTTAGTGTTCTCATAAAACCTGAGGCATGTGTTTTATCTATTCCAAAACTATTTTCCCCTTTTCTTCATATTTCTCCCCCAAAAGAGAAAAAAAAAAGCCAATGAGTAACAGCATCAGGACATTTAAAATGCTCTGCTAATACATGAGGTTTCCACTAAGCATGCCAGAGGAACAGATGCAGCAAGCTGGAAGCTGCAAGGCACACACCGGCAGTGTGCTACGGGGAACAGCCAGTGCACATCAGCACCCTTGTTCTGACAGACGGCCATGGCTGAAGACAAGTCTGCTCGGTCAGGACGCTGACCCTCCACTGCACCCACGCCCAGCCCTGACCAAAACGGGACAGAGAGAGATGCAGAGTGACTGCCCAGAAATGGCGTTTGCCTCAGGGGGCGTGCAGGGCAATGGGGACCCAGGCGAACTGATAACAAGTCCCCAGGGTCACCTTTTTCTCCTTTTTGCCTCCCAGGTGACGCTGCTCAAGCTCCAGGCACCTGCAACCATTCACTGTACACAACTCCTCTGACGCTGGATATCTGATACACGTTTAATAAAACAATGTACCGTCACAGATTTTGTCTGTTCACCTGGAGCTGGGGGTGATATCCTGCTGTCGTGGTTTGACCCCGGCTAGCAACTAAGCACCACGCAGCCGCTCGCTCACTCTCCCCTTGGTGGGACAGGGGAGAGAATCGGAAGGGTAAAAGGGAGAAAACTCATGGACCGAGATAAGAACAGTTTAATAATTGAAGTAAAATGAAATAGGAGGAGGAGGAGGAGTAATAATAACAATAATAATAATAATATAATAATAATACAATAATAATATACAAAGCAAGTGATACACGATACAGTGTCTCACCACCCGCCGACCGATGCCCAGCCCGTTCCCGAGCAGCGATCACTGCCCCCTGGCCAACTCCCCCCAGCTTATATACTGAGCATGACGTCATACGGGATGCAATGGCCCTTTGGCCAGTCTGGGCCAGCTGTCCTGGCTGCGCCCCCTCCCAGCTTCTTGTGCACCAGGCACAGCATGGGATGCCAAAAAGTCCTTGACAGGTGTAATCACTACTTAGCGACAACTAAACCATCAGTGTGTTATCAACATTATTCTCATCCTAAACCCAAAACGCAGCACTATACCAGCTACTAAGAAGAAAATGAACTCTATCCCAGCTGAAACCAGGACACCTGCAGAAAGTGAAAATTTTCCACTGAGGAAAACTATGAACCACCTGTGTTCTGGGAAAGGAATTCTAAAGGCAGCTAAAAGATAGAGGAGTATTTGTTTTACTAATGAACCGTGGAAAACTCATGGCTATACCCTTGAAGAAGAGCTACTGGACTGATAAAAGGGAACATCTTGGCACCAAAGACTGGATGGTGGCCGACAAACATGAAGTCTGATAAAACTGCAGTAACTGGGTGAAAGGGAAATGTGGTGAGGGGAGATCGCGACCACCAACTCAATTCAGGACTGAAAAGACTTGCCCCCCGACAGCTGAAAGGAGCATGCATACTAATTTGCATAGCAAGTGAGGCTAATTTTCATACAACCAATAGTGTATGAGATGTTAATCACTAACCAGTAAGCGTAAAATTCGGCGGGATTACACTAATCATGTAGTAATATAAATATGCTGTAATTATGTACGAAGGTGTGCTAGCTTTGTGGATTTACCACCTAGCATCCACCTCTATGCAGACATGAAATAAAACACCTCTGCTCTGTGTGTTAATTGGCATCTGCACACCGGGCGAATGACCCCGCTTTTGGGACAACAGGCGGAAGGTGCGTGCGTGGGTGAGGAAGATCTGCTTTCTCCATTTAAACACTGCAGGATTCGGACTAGAGGATGGCACTGAAATCAAAAGGGTAAGCGACCAAGAAGGCTCCAACTGCACATTTCCACCTGATTGCCTTAAAGAAAGCAGACTTTGGATCCCCACTGCTCACTTCACCCTGGAATAGTCCCACTCCTTGTCCAAAAGCTACTGTGCGCCTGGCTGAGGACAAACATAATACTCACAGGACACAATCAGAGCTAAACCCTGAACTTTCCCTGGTCAAGTTTTCTTGCAAAACTTCTTTCCTGGATTGTTTTAAAACCTGTAACTGCAAGAAAACACCTCTGACGAGCTGACTGGAACTTCCCAGTTGTGGTGAAACCATCCACCCTCTGTACAGCCATTTCCCAAGAGCCAGCAGCACAGCTTGGGTGGGGGGAAAGGCAGGTATCCGACCCTGGGGCTGAGAGCGGGGCACAAGCATCTGCCAAGGGAGCTGCATCCAACCAAGAGCGCTCCCCACTGCCTTCTCTGGCAACAAAGCCCTGGTGCGTGCTCCCACCAGGAGGGAGAAACAATTTCCAACATTTCCCTCATTTCCCAGGGATTCCCAGGGCCATAGAATCATAGAATGCTTTGGGATGGAAGGGACCTTTAAAGGTCATCTAGTCCATCCCCCCTGCAATGGGCAGGGACATCTACAACTAGAGCAGGTTGCTCAGAGCCCCATCTAGCCTGGCCTTGAATGTTTCCAAGGATGGGGCATCTACCATCTCTCTGGGCAACCTTCCCAGTTTCACCACCCTCACTGTAAAAAATTTCTTCCTTAGATCTAGTCTGAATCTACCCTCTTTTAGTTTAGAACCATTCCCCCTTGTCCTATCGCTACTGTCCCTGCTAAAAAGTCTGTCCCCATCTTTCTTATAAGCCCCCTTTAAGTATTGAAAGGCTGCAATGAGGTCTCTCCGCAGCCTTCTCTTCTCCAGGCTGAACAACCCCAGCTCTTTCAGCCTTTCCTCATAGCAGAGGTGTTCCATCCCTCCCATCATTTTTGTGGACCTCCTCTGCACCTGCTCCAACAGCTCCATGTCCTTCCCGTGCTGAGGAAAAGAGCTACCATCAAGAGCTACCTTTCTGTGGCACCACACAGTTCAACTACCCATGGTGTGCAGGGTCATCCATAAGGAAAATAATACAACCCATCAGCCCAGGAGTCAGACAGGTATGGAGGGAGGGCAAAAGGAAGAAGGATGAGAGGACGTCAAGGGTGCGGAGAAGATAACGCATGCTTGTCCACCTTAAAGCCAGCACCTACAAGGAGACCACTGCCATGGCCTCCATAGAAGGACACAGTCCATTCCTCTTCCCACCCACCACCAAGCTCTCTTGTGGTCGCACTATACACTTTTAAGTCATTTTTAAGTTCTGTGTCTCATAGAAAACACCTGGGTAAGTCTGGGTGCCATCAGGAAACACCCCAGCATTCACTCTAGATTGTCAGCACATCAACATTCAGGGATGAGCACCAGCCATGTCCATTGCCTTTGGGCATTCCCAAAATCCAAGCCTGCTGGTGAAGCCCTTACTCACAGCAGTCATTCCCCATTGCGGACATCGCTCCTCGCAGGAACAGAGGGGAAAGCTCTGGATGACAAAGGATGTCAGGACATGCTCCAGAAAGAGAAGACCCCTGCAAGAAGATCCCCGCCACCTAATTGCAAAGAAATAATTCTAGCTCAATGAAGTGAGTACCCAAACCAAAACAGAACTGCATCCACCATCCAAACTGTTTCAGTGGGAGTTCTAACTGCCGGAGAGCTGCAGGCTGACGACCTTACCATCACTGTCACACGGCCCCAGTTCACAGCAATTACCAAGGCCCTTTGGAAAGGCTCAAATGCATGTCACCTTCTCTGAAGAGGACCTGCTGCTTACCTGTTGCCAGTGTTAGCAGCAGAGCCCTCTGGCTCTACAACCCACCCTTTCCCACTTTGCATGCAGGAGTGATTGGCTTTCAGCCGCTGCCTTAATGGCTCTCTTGGCCATGCTCTTCTTCCATCTTGTTTCCCACCGGATCAGTCAGGGTGGGCTTCTTGTCATTCTACACTGAGCCCAACTTCTCAGTAGGAGGACTACACTGCTGTCCCCATGCTTAGCTAGTGTAGCATATGGAAAAGAAATTATAATTAGCAAATAGTAATTCTACCTGGAGCCTGTATCTATCTAGTCTATAGCCTACAGCTCTGAAGGTACAGACCAGCCTCTACTTACTCTATATGATGTGTCCAGAAAGCCAAATCATAATTATCTTTAACAGAGAATGCAACTGGGGGAGAAAGAGGAAGAAAGAATAGGTGGAGAAAAGTGTAGGCACACAACTAAAAAAAAAAGGTGCCGAGTTAGCCCAAAGACCAGCTCAGCCCACCTTGCTTTTAGTGGCAACAAGTTGCGCAGCTTGGAGGAAAAAAAGCTGACTTTGATGCACACAGGCGTCTGAGTTCAGACGTGAAACAGCAGAAAAACCTTGACACATCTCCTTTTCACTGTCCTCCTACCTGTGTGCATACTGGGAATTCCTTGTTTCCCTGAAGTCCTCCCAGACAACAGGGATGTGGCATCCGTCCAGTCCATGTGCCATGAGGAGAAACAGTTTTGACCACTAAGGGGGCAGAAAACAACTGCATCTGCAGAAGCAAAGGGGCAGCCACACCTCAGCTTTGGAGATGCCCAAAGCTGCCCTGAGCCGCAGGAGCCCCTGGCACCCTGGCATTTGCTTGGCCCTGAAGCCCTGCAGGGGCCTGCCAGCACTGGCGAGTCCCGGGAACAGAAGCCAAGGACAGTGGACAGCCCCTGTGGGGAAAGTGACAGGGCTCCGTCCTTCCTTCTGGCCACAGGAGGATGCCCTGGGCAGGCCGTCTCTCCTCCTCACCGCCCGGGGGAAGGCGAGGCCTGGGGAAGGCCCTGGGTGCTGGGCTCAGCACAGGAGGTGGGACCGGGGGCAGAGCCCCGTCTCCTGCCAGCTGCCAGCCTGGCCCATGCCAGCGGCTCCTGTCACGCAGCTCCTCCTGCCCAGGGCTGTGGCTGGAGCACAGACAGACCCACAATTTCGGAAAGGCTTGCCAATCCAGAGCAAATCCAGGGCAGCTCCCCTTCCCTCCTCTTCCCTGCCCTTCCCCCGCTTTTCCTCCCCTCCCTCCCTGTGCAGGCCCAGACCCCACCAGCGGACCGAGGGACGGCAGAACTGTGCACACACCCCCCTGCGCTGCTGAGAGAGCAGCTCCCGGCGCCATGGCCCTTCTGGAGGCCGTCTCTCCGCAGGCCCCGTGTCCCGGAGGGCTGAGGAGCCGCTGCGCTGCGGGGGGCAGCGGGCGCAGGGCGGCTCTGGGAGGAGAGGCCCGGGATGCCTGAGCCTGCCCGGCAACAGCCACGCCATTGGTCATGGCTGAGCCAATCAGCGGAGCCAGAGGTGGCCTGTCAGTCACAGCCGGGTGGGGCGGGGCCGGAGGGGCCGAGGCCCAGGGGCCTGAGGAGAAAGGGGCGGGAGCCGGGCCGGGGGCAGCCGGGGCCAGGGGGAGCAGGGCCAGGGCCAGGGGAGCTGCAGGAGCAGGAGCAGGTATCTGCCAGTGCGGATGGGCCTGGGGGGAGGGACCTGGAGGCCTCGCTGCCCACAGCCCCGCCATGGCCCAGTCCCCAGCCCTGGGCCCGAGGGCTCAGCCCAGGGCCAGCCCCACCAGCAGGGTCAGGGTGGTCCCTGCTGCTACCCCGAGGGTCGCCAGCCCCAGCCCCAACAGCTGGGGGTCGGTGTTTGATGTCTGCAGGCCAGGGGAAGGCAGAGTGGCCTCCTCTCTACAGGCGGCTCCAGGCTTTGGGGCAGGCATGCTGTGGTGGGGACAGGCCAGGGGCCTTTGCTGTCCCCAGGCCTTCACGTGTGTCTGGTGCTCATGGACAGCCTCGTCTCTGCTGCCAGCCTTTGATAAATGGGGATTTCCAGACATGGAGTTGTTTCTGCCTCCAGGTGGGAGCATGCAGTTGGGCTTTGTTGTCAGAGAAGCCAGTGGGGAGCGCTCCTGGTTGGATGCAGCTCCCTTGGCAGATGCTTGTGCCCCTCTCTCGGCCCCAGGGTCTGATACCTGCTTTTCCCTGAACCCAAGCTGTGCTGCTGGCTCTTGGGAAATGGGGGTACCAAGGGTGGATGGTTTTACCACAGCTGGGAAGTTCCAGTAACCCATCAGGGGTTTTTTTTCCTGGTTCTTGCAGTAACAGGTTTTTGTTGTTTTGTTTATTTTTTTTAAAAAGTAATTTTTCCAAGGAAAGTTCACGAAGGAAAGTTGAGGGTTTAGCTCTGATTGCTGCCTGTGTAGATTGTGTCTGTCCTGATCCAGGCCCACAGCAGCTTTCAGAGGAGGACTGGGACTATTCCAGGGTGAAGTGAGCAGTGGGGATCCCAAGCCTGTTTTGTTTAAGGCAGTAGTCAGGTGAAAATGTGCAGTTAGAGCTCTCTGCGTTGCTGACCCTTTTGCTTGGTGCTCTCAAGGTGTTTTCTAACCTTTTGAAGTGCTCCTCACCAGAGAGCTGACGGCCCTGGGGGAAGGGCAGGACCCCCTTCTTTGTGCACCCCAGGATCTTGTGGCGCTGCATAAGCTCCTGCGCAAGCAGAAGTGGCCGATAGTCGACTTCTTCAAGGAGGCTGGTGTGGGCACAAGGAAGATGCCGGGAGCAGACTTCCTTCAAGTCATCAGAGGGGTACGTAGGGATCAGAACGGGAGCGAAATGCCGCCACTGCTGTATGTCCTTGCGTGCAGACCCAGAGTGGTTCCAGCGGAGGCAACGGTGGCGGTTCAGCAAGGGGCACTTTGTCTTGTCTTACCCTCAGAGGACGACTCCCACAGTCTGGAAAGGTGGAGGGGAAAGGGAGGGCAAGGATGCGAGAAGTGGGATGTCATCTAGAGCGAGTTGTGGGAGTGAGGGTACCCGTTGGTTCACAGTCTCCCAAGAGAGTCGCTGGTCAGCTCCGTGGCTGCCCGCATCCTGCTACAGCCACTGAACTGGCATCCCGTTTCCCAGTGTCGATACTCGACCTTTCCCCCACCAGTCTCATATCTGTATTCCCATTGTGCTGCCTTCCAGCACATATCTGTGCAGCACGGCTCACCCTGGGCCTCACTTCCCACAGTGCACAGTGGTACGGAGCTGTGAGGAGCTCGCTGACGTGTACGAGGGTTCAGCAGTGCGGTGTTAACTGATAGTCTAGTCCAAGCCCAAATAAGCCTTCTCAAAACGCAGGGGGCTGGGAAGTTTGGCATGTTAACAGTCGAGAGGTCTGCAGAAGGCAGCGAACGCCCAGTAAATCCCAGTGAAGTTGTTAATGCTTAAACCTCACCGGGTTTTCTTTGTGCTGTGCTTCCCTGCAGAACACCAGCAAATCTCATCCCACCTACGTCTGGGGCAAGCCTTGATGTTTTTCTGATCACGCTGCCATTTTCTGTATTGGTTGCCAGGCCAAAGTTCCCATGAGAGACAAGGATCAGGAGGACGTGGTCATCTTGTTGATTCTCTTGAAGCAGGGGAATTTGACAAGGAGTGGAGATCCGGCTGAAGGTCTGATGACGAGCTTGAGAAGCCAGGGGATGTGCAATACTGCAGTCATCCCAATGGCAGGAGGGAGGTTATTCAGTTGTTGCGGTTGGGCTCAAAATGTGCAGCCTGAGGTGTAATGTCCTGTACTGGATTTTGGTAGTTAGCACTGATCATCCAGGTGATCAAAACCAGAGCCTTTCTGCAGCTGTTGGTGGCAGCTGGAAACCAGAGGTCCAGAAGAGCTTGCTTTTTAAAACCTAGCCCAGAGCAGAAGGCTTGTCATGGTACCTGTGTTGTCTTTCACAGCAGTTTTCCTGTCTTTGAGAGAAGAGGCCTGTGGCTGCCTGTTTGTCGTACTGACTGTTTTGCAGATTAAATATACTTTGTAAGCATGGAAGAGCACTGGGCATGGACAAGCAAACGCTTCAGGCAACTGCAAGGTAGAGATGAGGGCAGTCTGTAACATTTCTGTCAGGATCAAAAGCTGAAGGATGTTTCTGTTCCAAGAGCCGAGTCTGTTGGGAGCTCCAGTCTCCAAAATTCCAAACGCTGTGTGTGAAACAGTGCTCAGCCCTGATGTTTCTTTCTGCTGCTCTCTAACACAGTTTCTCTGGGTTTTTTCTTTGGTTGGCTTTTAATCCCTGGTAGGTGTCCAAGCTCTGTTCCATCAAGCCACTTGCAAAGCTGCCACTTGCCCACCTTCTGCTGGGGGCCAAGCCAAAGGGATGAAGCCTCGTGCTCGTACCAAGCCCGAGGCAAAGTTAAGGCACTGAGAAGTTCCCCCAGTCAGCCCGGAGCCAGAGTGCAGGTATCTAAGCTGCAATGAAATGGAAGAGCCTGGAAAACAATTCAATGGCAGGAGGCGATGGAAGAAGGTACGGTGCATGTGGCACCTGGGGTTAAGCGACACGCTCAGTTTCATGTCTGGATCAGTACTGTACTTGCACTTTGACTAAGCCCCAGTTCAGAGCAGCAAGTCTTGTTACTCATCGTGGGTGCCAAGTGCTGCATCTCCTCTCTTCTCCTCGGTGCATGGATTTAATCTTTTGCGTATAGGCAGGGCCTTGATAATGCTCCTGTGTGGGCACCATGTATGTGAAGGGCAGGTTTTCTGCACATTTGTGACTGATCTTTCTTGTTGCTTTTAAACAGGAAAATCTCCCTATGTACTCCCCAGGAACTAAAGAAATGCAAAGAACCGATGAAGAAAGAGGTGCCAGTCAAGGAGGGAGTGCAGGTTAGTTCTGGTTTTCAACGTTCTTGACTGTGTTCTAACCAAAATCCGTGTCTTAAACAATTGAAATGAGCTGAACTACTGGGGATTTTTCATCCCTACACATTTCTGTATTGCTACGTACTTTACCAGCCATACTCCTGGACTCTGAGCCTGTACTGTAGGGAGGTCAAAGCAGGTTTAAAAAAAAAAAAGTGTGCTTTTCCAAAATGCTGCCAAGATTGGAAAGAAGTGATGGCTGTGGGCAGGTGGGAATACACAGCCATGGGCAGTGTCAGTCAGAATGAGGACCAGTGATGCGGGTACAGCTGTAGCGTGACAGTTTTCATGGCCTTGAGCAGCACAGCAAGGATTGTCAGGCAGCAAGGCCGGCTGCCAGGGGTGTGTGAGCAGCTCCTCCCCAGCATGGAGACGGGCATGGGAGGAGCCAGCGCTGTTGCTGTGGGTGTGTAGCAGGTGAGAGTGGTGGCAGCTGCTCTCAGGGCCTGCAATTAGGAGCTGTCATCGTGGTACTGGGTGGGAAATAACATGAGGGAGGAGGCTAAGTCATGAAAGGCCGTATTAACTGTATGCGTGACGTGAGGGAAACAACTTCAGGGTGCTAAGAAGACTGTTAGTTGTGATTAAGGCAGTGAGTGAGATGATCCTTGTAGGAGCTTTCTGAGTGGGTGAGAATGGGGCAAGGCTGCACGTAAGGACAGAAAAGGCTGTGGCAGTTGTTGAGCCAATCAGATCTCAACTAAGAGATGATGATTTGGGCAATATCTGGCAAAGTCAGCGTCTTCTACATGTTGCGGAGACTGCATAAGGCCTGAGTGCTGGCGAGGAGAGTGAAAGGAGTGTTGGAGTGCCAGGGAATGGGGATGGAAGTGGTCACAGGCTCATTTCTCAGTTTTCCGTGGGCTGTCCGTATAGCCCATGTAACTCGTCTTGCATTCAGAAAGAAGTGCCACCCTTTGGTGAAAAGAGAGGGAAAAAATAAAAAAGGTAACCTGTGGCAGAGCTCGAACTTGGAGTGAGATTACCATGCTTAGTCTTACCATTCTAGAGTATTAAAAACATTTCCTCGAAACACTTTCCCAAAATAGCAAGGCATGACTTTCTGAAGCAGCTGTTTTCCTAGGAGCTGCATCTGAGCTAAGGCAGATGAGAAAGTCTTGCCTGCCGTCAGTCACCGAGGCTGATGACAGGTCACCCAGCAGTTTTGGCAAGGACAGAACAAGATAGCTACGTGTGCTTCTGTGTGCTGATGGTAATTTCTGGAATGTGTCTTGCATAGGTTGGTGTTCAGGTTTTGCAGGCTGTAGGTTTGGCAGGATCTAGTGTGTCATTAAGATGATGGTAATGACAAACCCCGGTGGGATGGGGTTGAGAATCAGAAAGGGGAAAGTGAGAAAGAAACACATGGCTTCAGATTAAACCAGTTTAATAATGGAAAAGAAATGTTGTGAAAAAAATTGTAAGGAAAAGGAAAAAAAACAACAGAGAGAGGAAAATAAAACCCAAGAAAAACAAGCGATGCAAATGAAAACAATTGCTCACCACCAACCGACTGATGGTCAGCCAGTCCATGAGCAGCGGCCCCCCGCCACCCTCCCCCCAGTTTTATTGCTGAGCACGACGTCATATGGTATGGAACAGCCCTTGGGTCAGCTGGGGTCAGCTGTCCCAGCTGTGTCCCCTCCCAACTTGCTGTGCACCTCCACCCTGCTCGCTGGCAGGGCAGAAAAGGCCTTGACGCTGTGTCAGCGCT
Organism: Platalea leucorodia; assembly: GCF_965183815.1. NCBI lineage: Eukaryota > Metazoa > Chordata > Aves > Pelecaniformes > Threskiornithidae > Platalea > Platalea leucorodia. Next base: position 1,053,666 of record NC_138840.1, on the reverse strand, counting down.
GCTCAGCAGTAAGTAAAACATCGCTGCGTTATCAACGCTGTTTTCAGCGCAAATCCAAAACACAGCCCCATGCAAAGTACTCTGAAGAAGCGTAACTATCCCAGCCAAAGCCAGGACAGTAAGGCATTCTGGATTTCATGTAATTTTCAGGAGTGCTTGGACAGTTCAATGCTATGTTGAGGTACGGTAGTTCTAATGTCATCAGAAGAGAGGGAAGAGAGAGAAGATGAAGATGGCAAAGATACTCAAAAGCATTATAACCTCTGAGAGAAGAAACATGGCATTCACAGTTTATATGAACAGTTTTCCTTCAATGTAGTGTTCTTTTAAAGATTTACAGATGATGTTTTCCTATTTCGGTATCCGAATTCAGTGGTTTGACCATAAAGCTCTACACTGAAATGTGAAAAAAAAAAAATGACCAATGTATCCTAGAAAGAAGTGTAATGACATAGACTGGAGAGTTTTGCTCTTGTAGTTGAGAGTTCTCCTTCAAACGCAGGTGTGTGGTTTTCACTTGTGCTGTGCAGTGATTTAAAAGAAGAAAAAAGCCAAACACAAAAACCCACCCCTGAAACTTCCTCTGATGTTAGAGGGGGGTGAGACATACCACATTTTCTGCTTCTTCCGCTATCCTGCTTTGTCTTAAGCTTGTTCCTATCACTATCATGATCACTATTCTTGCTTCCTGTAGAGCCAAGACAGTGTAAGAGATATTTTTGGGCCAGTGTTCTCCTGTCGGGCAGAGATGTCCGTGTAGCCGTGCTCAGTCGCAGAGGCAAAAGGCCTCACAGGTGGGTGCGTGGTGAGTGATGGTTCTCCCTTATCAACAGTGCTGTCACTGGAGGGGTTTCAGATCGGTGGTAATTACAGAAGAATGACATGATTATTACTGCGGCAGTCTGAGGGTGGGAGAAGAGCAAAGTTTTGGGGAGGAAAGGAAAATTTTAATTAGCTGTAAGATTTTTTACAACGCAGCTTTTGTGGGTCAGTGACAACAGTCATGGAGATGGTGGCTGGGATTCTGTAATGGAAATTCTCTTGTTGGACAGCTGAAGCCCAAATTGCCCTTAGTCTTATTGGGACAAGTGAATCTGGCAGCATGCAGCTTGTTTTCTTGAAACTGAAGATGGTTTAGTTAGAGGGCAAGCCTGTTTGGAAGCTTTAGGAGTTTGGGGGCAGAGGCCAGATGGATGCTGGGGCCCTCGGGGGCTGTTTGTGCCCCGTGCCCTTGGCCTGGCGCTCACAGCCGGGAAGGGGCTTTCCAAACTCCTGCTGGAAGGAGCCAGGCATGGGACCTGTGGCCGAGCTGGGAGACAGGGAGCACCCCTGGACCAGGGTCAGTATCTGCAGCAAACCTGCCTTCAATTCAGCTCTTCCCAGCTGGACACTGCCCAGGAGTAACTTTGACGGTTGCTGTTCTCCCTCAGGAAGCATGGCACGCACCAAGCACAGCCAGAGCTGCGCCTGTGCCGGGAGAAGACTTGAAGCAGAGCCAGGGCTGATGGTGACAGCTCCCAGCAGCTGTCCAGCTCAGGAGGATGCAGGTGAGATGCCACAGAGGGGCTAGCAAGCGGTTGTCACTTGTCTTGCAGGAACAGGATTTAACAGCGGAAGGGAGGCAGGATGAAAGGGCCTTTGAGGTCCAAAAGTGCGTCAGACAGCTGGCGCAGTCGTGATGACAGCAGAGGAGGAAGAGAAGGAGATGCAGGTGACCTGTCTGGGACAATGCTGTTGAGGTAAGATCTGCCGCACAGACACAGACAGACATTGGGAGGTGGTGGAGTGGGTGAGAAAGGCACCTGGGAGAGAGGAGAGCACGGGGAGATGGGAGACAGGGATGGAGATGGAGGGGCAAAATCCAGGGTGCTGGAAGTGAGGACGCTTCTGCTGTGCGGGTGGTTGTGAGGTCCTTGGTCTCTGAGTAGCTGTTAGCATCAGAGCAGGCCCCGGGCTTGTGGAGGTGCTTGTGGTGTCACATGTTCCTGAGTAGCTGCTGGGTGTGAGAAGTCACTTTGCTTGTGACACTTCTTCTGACGTCACTGCTTGCTGAGTAGGTGATAGGGCAGGAGCAGGCCTCTGGCTTGTGCAGCTGCTTATGTCGTCGTTAACTGCCATTTTCACATCTTTTTGGAGAAGAGGCAGCTAGGTGCTAGTGTATAGTACTGACTGTCTTGCAGATCTTTTGCTTCTCTTCTCTGTGTCCTGCTCTCTGTCCCTGCCTCTCCCTTTCCCCCTCCCCTTCCTGTGAAGCAGTGGCAGGGACGGCGTGACTGCAGCAGAGCTGTGATCGTTTGACAATGTTTATTGGGGGGCAAAGACATCACAGCCAGATTATGCCTTCTAAGTAACTTAGAAACAATGAAGAACAGGCAGATGTGAGAAACACCCAGAAAAGAATTAGGAAAAAATTGCTGATCATGCTGGAGTCCTTGCTTACTTGTAGTCCTTCTCTCGGTGTTGATCTTTGGACTTCTTTTTCTCCTTGACTTACTCTACATTTTTTCATTCTTTGGTCACTTGTCTTTCGGCATTTCTTCTCGGTTTCACTTCCGCTTCCTTCTGTGTGGGTATGTTTTCTTTTGCCATGTCTTAGTTTGTCTTTTTCATTTTCCCAGGATGTGTCCTCAAAATTGGTATGAGCTGACACAGGTGGAAGTGCATGCCCTTCACGAGGATATTTTTCACATGGCTGCTGAGGTATTGAACAATGATGGAAGTTTGCTCGGTGGCTGCTAAAGTGATGTACATCTTCCTCTCCAGAGAGCGCATTGTGAGGCCATCCACTTTTGCAATGATAATCCTTATGGGACCTATTGTTGTAAGCTTGACTCGATTTGTCAAAGTCTTTATCACAATGAGAGGACTTTCTCTCTCTGCCATCCCTTGTTCCATGAGAGGAGTAAGAATCATTGCAGTATCTGCCTTTTTCCCATCTCTGTGCTTCATCTTGATAGTCTCTTTCTCTGCTCCATGTTCTCTCTCCTTTGGAACAATAATAGCCATTCCTGTCTGGTGCTGTTCTTTCTCTGCTTTGGGATCTAGAACGAGAATATTTTCCTGAGCTTCTGACATTATTTGGACTGTTTCTTTCATGATGGGAAGGTCTACACTTGCTTTCATTGCAATACTCCTGCTTAGGATGATTTTGCTTATTTGTTTCCACATTGCGAGAGCACCTCCTCTTGTGGGAATGATCATCTGGTTTGCTTCTGGTTTGCTTCTCCTTCTCCCTCTCTTCAGTGTCCAAGAAAATTGACTCTCCAAAACTTCATCCAGCTCTGTCATACAAGAGTCATTAACAGGTGGTACCTCTACATAGTTATTAGAAATGTCCTTTGTATCTTGGCATTTGTCTGTAATAGCTAGAGGTGCAAGTTTTTTAGAAGCACATTCCATGTCAGACTTTATTGAGGAAGTTTGCCCTAATTTCTCTTTGCTCTCAAGAGACCCATTGAGGTACAAAGGATTTCCTTTTGAAATTAGTTCAAGTTCTTTTGATCTTGCTTCGTCTTTGTCTCTACGGTCTTCAGACTCACACTGCCCAAGGAATTCATCTTCAGTGTCCAAGGATTTTTTTCCTGACTTTGTGCTGACCATTGATATTGGGATGCGTGTTATTAGCTTTTGTTATAGTACTTTCAGCAACTTCTTCTTTGGTAGAAGTGGTTTCAGAATCTGACTGAACCTCGCAACGACAGTTGGAAGGAACCTTTCTGGATTCTTTATAGGCAAACAGTGCTGCCCTCACTACAGTTGCCATACCCCTTGTCCTCAGCAAGTGACTCCTTGTAAAAAGGGAGTCTCCATCTTCTTTGTAGCTCCCCTTTAAGTAGTGGTACATGGTGATGAGATCACCTCGAAGCCTCCTTTTCTCAAGGCTGAACAAGCCCAGCTCTCTCAGCCTGTCCTCCTACGGCAGGCTGCCCAGACCCTGCATCATCTTGGTGGCCCTTCTCTGGACCCCCTCCAGCCTGTCCACATCTTTTTTGTATAACAGGGACCAGAACTGTGCACAGTATTCCAGGTGTGGCCTGACAAGCGCTGAGTAGAGTGGGGTAATGACTTCTTTATCTCTGCTGGTGATCCAAATCTTCAGGATATTTTACATTCTCAAGAGAGACTTCTGGTCATATGAAAATTTCAGGGTGCAACTTCACGCTGACAAAGGCTGTCGAGTCCCAGTGTAGACAATACTAGGAATAAAAGTCTACTGTGAGCTGCCGGCCACAATTTGTAGAATATATTTCCAGAGACTCAAAGAGAAACACCAAGATTACTCTCTCAGAAACAAATGTATTCTTTTCCAAGCTTTGAATGGAAAACATGGAGACCATTTACATGGCTTCCACAGAAGAACAAAGTCCAATCCACTCCCATCCACCACCGAGTTCTTTTCTTTTAACAGTATATGGGTTTAAGTAAAATTAGTTTATTTTAGAAAGCTGTACAAGTCTTTACGCATCGCGACCCATATTCACAAAACATCTTCCCTTTAGATCCAAAGTAATATCCAGGAATGGCCCATATGTATTGGAAACGGCTTTCCAGTTCAAGCACTTTGCTGGAATCAAAATACAAATGCTTAACAATATGTGAAGGAGACTAACCGTGCAAATTTCAATTCTGAATACCTCTTACTTTAATCAAACTACAAACTCCTTTACTACAGACAGACAAAAGACACAGGCCAGTTCAAAGGAGAGTAAGATTTTTAAAAAGTGCCTCGGGATCTTAGATATCCTCCAAATAGTTGATGAATAAGTGTTGTGGCTTGAGAAGGTCTGTCTAATCTGGACATAAATGATCATCAGCCCTCAGAAGATTTAAGGCACAGAGTTAACTCTTCAAAGAGTTTTTCTTTTTATGAAAACCAAGGGCATAGTTGTTAATTTATGATAGTAAATAAAGGAGTAAGAGGGACTAGAGAACATTTAAAAGTTAATTTGTGCATGCTTACTTGATGCTTCCATTCAAGCAAGCTTTCTGCAAAGTGAAGCATAAGAATTCATGGGCGTCCTCCTGGCTGCCAAAATTGAAATGTTTTCCTGTTCCTAATAAATAGGAAGGTTATATTTATCTCAAATAAAATGAAAGAAACCTCATATTTCTAAAATCTCTCTTCTTCAAAGTAGCAAAATAACTTCTATGCATCAAATAATTCTTTGAAAAATTAAAAATTGAAAAAAATAAAATTAATGTGAGTTTCCATCATGCACATCATACAGAAGCCTTCTTCAGGACCTGAAGAGTGAAAGAGGAAAGCATCCCAGTCTAGTCAAGTAGACATTGCTACAGAAAAACCTAAAAAATTAATGATCTTGAAGTTATAGGTGCCATGTCCACTTGCCATGCTACATTCTCTTCTCCTAAGGTGTCAATATCCCAACAGTTTGGTGACATTTTATTACACAGAACTGTATAGAATAAAAATGTCAATGAAGTCTGTATTAAAGTGCATTTTCCGATGAGAAATCTAAGTAACTATTTCAATGTCATTTTTCTTGCGGGCTGACAGGAATGTGAACTCCGCAGACTGCAGAATATATGAGGAAACAATGTTGACATTGATGATACAGCACTAAGAGAGAACGGGCGTTATTTCCAGCACACTGCTATTAGGTGAGCTACATGATACAGAGCTAAAATCCTCTGGGAGAAAGGAAAGATTAAAGTGTTGCATGCATTAGTATTTCTGCCCTCCTTTTTTCAACAGGATTCTTAAGTGAAATCATTTATATATATGGTAAGAAACACCGTTTAACTTTCTAGGAATGAATACTAAGATACCAGACTAGTAAGCATACAGGTGCCTTTGTGAAAATACACATAGATGGGTATGAAAAGAGGCTCCTAGGCTTAAAGAAATTCCAGGATAATTAAAGGCCCCGAGAGGGCCCCGGGGAGCCAGAACTGGGAGGAATCAGATGAATATCGCCAAAGAGAAATGACGGGAGGAGGGAGATTCAGATGAATCTCGAGGTATAGATGGGTCTTGGAGTACTAAACTGAATCCTAAGGGTCAAATTGTGAGAAAATAGAAGACAAGGAAATGCCATTCCTAGTGGGCACAGGAGCCACTATGTCACTTTTGAATTTCAAGCCTAAGGGGCAACCCTCAACCGATACCATATTGGTTCAAGGAGTGATGGGAGAAAAGGAATAATCACTTGGCCAGCCAGTGCTGCTAGGGATGGGTGGCCAGGGGGTGTGGGGAAGATTTGTGACCGCAGAAGAATCACCTCTGTGGTTGTTGGGAGGAGACCTGTTACAATCCCTAAAGGCCCAGATCTGTCTGTCCCCAGAAGGGGCAGAACTTACAGTAGCAGGGGTCTGTCTCACTGCCAAAAAGTCGCCTTAAACATTTCCTTAAGGATGATTTGAAAGATATTCTGTTACCCGGAGGTTCTATACTTGTACACTATGCAGATGAATTGTTGCGTTCTAGTGAGAGACATGAAGATTGCTGAAAAGATACTATTTGTCTCTGCACGGCTTTAGCAGAAAAAGGTCACCGTGCGTCTCTTTCTAAGCTTCAGCTGTGTCAGCAGGAAGAAAAATATTTAGGATTCATATTAAAGAGGGACAAAGATTAGTAGACCCAGAACGGGTCCAGGCTATTGTAGAAATACCAAAGAAACAACCGCGAGGATTTTCAGGTGCAGTAGGCTACTGCAGAGCCTGCCTACTGCGGCTGGGGGAGTTAAGTAAGCCGTGACAGAAGCTACCAAGGCAGAGGGAGTAGGGTCCAGAGCGAGAAAAGGCTTTCCAAGCTGGAAAAGGATCTTTAGCTTCTGCTGGGGCATTGGGATTGCGGGATGACTGCAAGTTCTTTGAACCATTTGTGCGTGAGAAGAAAGGAGGAGCTAGCGGAGTCCTTACTCAAGAGCTGGGTCCTCACTGCCGCCCTGTGGCACATTGCCCAACTCAGCTGGGTCCTGTAGCGCTCTCCTGCAACTCTCCCCATTGACAGCACAAGCACCTGCACAAGCCAGGTGTCCTTTCATTCCCAATCCCATACTCAGGCAACAGTTGCCTCACAAGGACCTTGGCAAGCCAGGGGCCTGCTTCTGCTCCACCACCTGATCAGTCATCAGTGACATCACATGCACCTGCACCTAGAAGGTTCCTGCTCCAGCCCTATCACGTCCTCAGCCACCTATGACATAAACCCTGCACAGCCCAGCTGCATGCTCCTACCCTAAGAGCTACAGAGCCCCCAGTGACATCAGAAGTACCTGCGGAAGCCAGGTGTCCATTCATAGCCCATCAGCTACTTAGCCCCCAGTGACATCACAAGTGGCTGTACAAGTCCTGCTCCCGCCCTATCATCTACTCAGGTGCCTATGACCACACAAGCAGCTGCACAACACAGGGGCCTGCTCTGCCCTAGCACCTACTCAGCCATCAGTGACATCACAAGCACCTGCACATCCAGGGTCCTGCCCTGCACCTATTGGCTACTCAGCCAAGAGCGGCCTTCCAGGAACCTGAATAAATCAGGGGCATGCTTCTATCATATCACCTTGTAAGAGACTGAAGGGTTAAGAACAATTGTCTCAAAGCTTGCTTGTTTGTGTTTATCTGATAAGACTGGACAGTAGACCACTCTTTTGTCTGACAAGACCCGAGGGCAGACCACTCTTTGGCTTATCAAGTACCACCATCTGGCAAGGAAACTTTTGCAAACTTGCTGAAGCAGCAGGCCATTCTTTGGCTTATCAGGTAGCACCAAGAATAGGACACCAACTGGTATCTGGTCAGGCCGCTTGCCCCACCAGTAGATGTGCATGTGTTGGGTACGTGATGTTGCCCTGGGTAACCAAACGGAAACGAGAGGGCAAACTCCCTCTCCAACACCAGATAAAAGATGGCACAACGAAACCTGAGTGTGGCCATCCACCACCGAAAAACTGAAGACAGGACCAACGGGACGCCGCTGGATCCATGGTGGTGACTATCCTTTGCTTCTCTCTCTCTGGATGCTTGCTTAATTTCCTCCTAATATTTCCTGCCTTTCCTATCGCTTTACTCTTTTATATTTACCCAATAAAACATCTGATTGGCGGCATATGACCTCATTTGTGTCTTAATTTCACCCTTGGGATCATTACAAACCTTCCCCGAGCCTGACAATCAGACCGGGACTTAACAGCTTCCCAGCTGTCCCTGCAGCTGTCGGAGGCCAGGGCTTTGATGAGCCCAAATCCATGTGCCCCAAGGGCTGTGCCCAAGAGACCCCCAGATGTTTTGGGCAGCTCCCTAAGAGCAGGATCGAAGCCCTGCTCACAGAGATCTCCCTCCATCAGGCCAGTGAGCTTGGTCTGTGCAGAGGGGTGCAGCACCCGCAAGGGGTGGAGAGCCAGCTTGTTCCCCAGCCCGGGGTGGGGAGAGCAGTGGGAAGGGAGATGCAGTCGGAGGAATACTGGTCATGCATCCCCGGATCCAAGCTCTGCCCACCCAGAGCCTCAGCGTACAGGAGCTGGGGCAGCCCTGGCTGGGGAGCCAAGCGTCCTGCTGGGGGATGCCCCTGGGAGGTGCTGCTGGCTCCCTCCTGCCCTGCTGTCTGTGGGACTACTGCTCTCACCACCTACAGCCATGGGCCCGCACCTCCTTTACCCTTCACTCTGCCCCCGGCCCCACCACCAGCTCAGCAGGTCTTGCAGATCTCTGTTCTGCTGGCTGGCAGAGTGCGATACCTGAGGTGGTGGCTGCCCCATGTCCGTGCCTTGGTGCAGCATACGGCCGCAGAGATGCTGCAAAATGTCTTAACCACTCGCCTTGCCTGAGTGAACCTTTGGGTAATTGTCGTTACTCCTTGCTGCTGTGCAGAGATTTCGAAACAACCTCCCCGTGTCTCACCGAGTGGGACAGTACAGGGAGAAAGAGAGGGTTGGGACCTTTAGGGGTCTAGGCAAGCACAGAGCCACCATGTTTGTGGGGCTGTGAATGGGGTTCCAAGGATACCTGAGGACCAGCAACAGCTTTCAGTCCTGCCAGCTTTGCTGTGGAGAAATCCCTGTCCCAGGACAGAGCTGGCCCAGGGAGCAGAGGTGGGGGTGATGGCCTGTTAACGAGCCCCATCGGTGCCTCTGTGGCTCACAATTTAGCAGGCCGGTCCCACTAGGGAAGCTGGATTCCCCCAGGCCATCGGCGGGATCCATGCCCAGCTCCCTGCCTGCTGACACCAGGGGCATCCACATCCCTGCGTGCCCCAATAGGAAGATCGGCCCAGAATTGGTCAATTCCTGGGTTTGCTGTCGTTATGACCCAAAAAATTGTGCTACTGATCTGTATTTATTGCTATTATTCTGAAAATAATTGTCGACCCCTGAAGCTGTCGGTCGGGAGTCTGTCATCCCACCCAAACCCCATACCCTGGCGGGGCTGCCTCAGGCCCTCGGAGGAGGGCTGGGGCAATGGGCTTGGTGGGCGGGGGGGTGGCTTCCGTTCCTCTGGGGGCTGGAGGGTGCTGGGCTGGTCCCGCGACAGCCGGCTGGCTGAGTGAGACAGCCATGAAGGCTGGGGTGCAGGCGGGCGAGCCCGTCTCCCCCCGGTGCTCTGTGGCAGGCGGGACGGTTTTCCAGGCACAGGCGATGGCTGCTGGTGTCGGGTCCAGTCCTCAGAGGTGCTGGGGCGGGTGGTCTGGCTTTGCGAGCGCCAGGGGCAGCTGATGGTGTCGGGCCAGGCTCCTGAAGCTGCGGAGAGGCGCCTGTGGAGAGAGGAGGCTGCTGAGGCCCCACCACGGCTGCATTGCCAGGCGTGTGCAAGGGTGTGGGGCAGCGCTGGGCGCACTGTGGGGTGCGGGTGCCTGGCTGCACGTGGGAGCGGTGGGCACAGAGAGCTCTGTGCAGAAAACGGGGCGCCCCGCACCACTCGGCTGGGGCTCTGCTCACCTGACCATGACTCGTCTCCTCTCGGCCCTGACCATCCTGACCTGCCTGCTCTGCACACACCGGGAAGGAGACCTGACCCCGACAGATCGAGGGGGCCAAAGCTGGGCACGGCACTGCAGGGCCAGGAGAGCCTCCTCTTCTCCTTTCTCAGCGTGCCTGGCAGAGACCAGCACTCGGCTCCCCTGCCCATCCCTGACCAGACAAGGTGACAGCCTTGGCACTCTCTTTGCTGAGGTGCTCTCCATCCTCTCTTCACAGTACGTATCCAAAGAGATACGTAGCCCTGCACGGACAAAACCCCTGCTTGTGCTGAGAACATGCACGCTGGCAGTGTTCGGGTGCAGATGGGAGAGACTGACTCTCTTTCTCCAAAGCAAGGCCGAGAGCTGGGAAGGTTCGTCATCACGGTCTGAGGTGCTGGGACACCTTGGCCGAGGTGAACATAGGGGATTTACGGCATCACCTAACAGGGTGATTTCTGCTGGTAGGGAGATGTCACTATTGTGCTGTGCACTTTCTATGGCAACGTCATCCCTCCTTGTTTTTCTTCCTGACCTTGCTCTGACTATGTCTTGTCAAGGCAGGGTCACTTTTAACTAATACTTGCAACACTAAGAACGGGTTTCAGAAAAGAGTGCCTGTGAATCGAGAGGCCAAATAAAACATCTTACAGCAGAAACCTCAGTAGAGCTTGGCCAGTAACTAACTCGGCACTCCAGAATACCCCACCTCTAAATGCTTCATGGCTAAGAGCAGCCATCTGATACAGAAGTTTGCATCCCCCGCCCCACCCTCAACAACTCACTGTTTTCTCTTCCTCCACAGACAGATCACACAACACAACACCATCCCAAACAGCACAGAGCCCAAGATTGCCATGGCCCCTTCTATGCAGTACTTCTGGAAATCTTTAGCATCTGTAGCATTTGTGCTTCTCTTGCCAGCCACACCTGGAGGAACAATTCCATATGTTAGTGTCTCCTGCACGCTACCGGTAACCTCACAGGAGGTCTGACATTGCCAGGAAATGTCCTTTCACACTTGGTTAGCATCTCTGAACCACTGAACATCCTGGGGCTGCAACGTTTCCTTGCTTTCTAGGAGAAGCAAAGGAAACTCCCAAAGCCCTGGCAAATCCATGCACTCCAAAGCCTCTCTTTCTCCTCTCAGCTTTGCTTACACTCTGGGATGGCCATAATCCAGTTTTCCCAGGGCCATGGGTTTGCTCCCCCTTCTTGGTGAGCTTTCACATTTGCGCACAATTTCTTTGGCGCTCACCCACCTTCACTTTCCGAGGCTTGCTAGTGCTGCTGCCTGCAGGCTCTCTCTGACCCCTTGGGACAAGTTGTCCCACTGAACAGAACTCACGAGGGCAGATGGAGAGCACGTGGGCGAGCGCAGCTGTTTGGCCAATTGCCCCTTTGAGTGAGACGGACCAAAACCATCCCTGCATCAGGGAGTGCCACCCCCAGCTCTCCCTCCCCAGGAGGAAGGACCCACTCCCCGAGGGGAGGGAGTCAGGCCTTCTTGGGAGACACCTGAAACTCGCTCTCCCTCTTTGCCTTTTCTCCAGCATGGGCACCGCTTGCATGCCCCCACTTCTCAGGACTTGTCTTCCACTTAGGGACCCCTGCAGGACTGCTCAGTACCTGGATCCTTTTGAAAAACTTCCTCTCTGCCAGCGTGGTGGGCTTCCCCGGGGCTGGACAGCACTGCCAAGAATCCGAGAAAGGGAAAGCCTCAGCATGGCTCAGGCACAGAGGGTGCAGAAGGATGGTGAAGGTTCCCTCTAAGCCGTGCCCGATCTGTCAGTGCATCCCTTTGGACCTCAGTTCACAGGAGGGATCCCCCTCTCTTGTGCCTAGCGGGACTCACGGCAAGCTCTGGAATGCAGGGATTGCGGGAGGTACGTTCGATTGAGAGTCATATTTCCCACCACCTGCTGAGCGGGGTTCACATGGCCTCGTTCCCAAAGTGGCAAAGTTCTGAAATTCCTGTGAGCTGGGTGTGGTGGGCGGTGAGCACCTCCCTGCATCCACAGAGGGTTACGAGGGGGTGTCTCTCTGGCACGCGGATAGCAATAACCTCCACACCCCAGGGATGACAGTCATTCTCAGAGAGCCGTTCCTGGCTTCTTTTACAATTCTTGCTCTGTACTAATAGTTTGGCTGCTGACACCATGGGCAGTGCTGGGCACCAGGGGAAGAGCCTGCAGGCACACACTGATTTTGATTTCGGACATGGGATGACCAAAGGACAGCAATTACCTGGCACACCTCTTGATTGAATTGCCCCCGGTTTTTCATCAGAGACTGGCACTGTGTGACTGCCTCCTTCCTGAAGCACCTCCTGTGCCACAGTCTCACCACCCATCTCTTGAGAAAGAAAGTGGGTCAGTTTAATCAGAAGTAGCCACTCCTCATCACGAACACGCTCTCTTCGGGAGTCCCTACTTCTCAAAATACATTAGTAATGCTTAGAAACAAAACCTGGGCCTTTGGGGTGCACCTAGTCACTAGTGCAAACACCGTGCCATTCCTGGAGAAAAATATAAGCGCTAGACACTTTCCAGTTTACCAGCAGACAGCAAATCCTGACCCGCTGAGAGACTAGGAGATTGCACGTGATCTTGTTGACGTTCCATTTAGTGCCTTTTTGGCAAACTGCAAGGGGAGGGTAAATGACTTCCTTCAGAGAGGACAGGAAGACGCTGTAGCCAGTTCAGCTGGGGAACGAGCCCTTCTGAGAAGCACTTCCCCTCATGCCAACTCCATTACACAGGAAGGGTAACAGACGCACACGGTGGACTGATCCGCGAGCTCTTGCAACCGTATTCTGGGTGCTTTCACAAGTGGCGGTGAAGAGCCCACAGTTCCCCAAAACAAGAGGAAAACCACACTCGAGTTATCTAAAGCAAAACTAGAAACAGAGAGCTCAACCACCCACGACCGAATTGCCAGCCCTTCATTTTAGCTGCCTTCACGTTGGGTGTCCAGCCTCAAGCTGGGTGTCCAGCTTTCACCTGTCCCTGACCCCAAGGTGTCACCGAGAGTCCTCAGCCATCAAGGAGAACAACGGGGCTGGACCAGGCTGTGAAGCCGGGGTGCTCCCATCCTGGCCAGGGGATGCCTGCAGCCCAGGCAAAGTCTGCGGGGCTCAGGGACCCCAAGCTGCCTGCGCAGCCCCTCCGCTGCCCAAGGGCACTCTCCCCTCTGGCGACTGGCGGGGTGCTGGCCCTCTCACGGCGTCCCAGCAATCAGCTCCTCGGCCACTCCCTCACGCACTCCAGGTGGGAGCACAGCCAGTTCCTGCCAGCTGGATGCCAATGGCTGCCCAGAAGAGCTGGCTAGGAATGGGAGAACTGGGGCAACAGCTGTCCCTGGGACTCAGCTTGAACCACAACTGGCAGCAGAGACTCTGGACCATCTCTGCAGCTCGCCAGCACCTGCAAGGCCTGAAACTGAGTGGCACTGCCGTGAGGCTCTGATCGATCCCTTCCTTCTGCGTAGGCAACGGCTTGTCCAGACCCACATCTCAAACCTCAGCTGCCCAAGTCTTCTGCTTCAGAGTGATATATACCCACCATGGGCTGCTTTGTCCAAGTCCTTCAGGATGTCCTTTAGCACTTCTGATGACCGCTGGGAAGATTTTCCTCGGTCAGCTTTATACTTTGCTCTTTGAGGACCTTAACAGAAAGCATCAAGTTAAATTTCTCACAAATAAAAGACAGAAAACGAGTGCTTAGTCTGTGAAGTCACTCAAGACTCACTACTCACCCCTGGCATGCCAGGTGAGCTCCAGCACAGGATCCAGCCGAGAAGCTGCAAAAGCCCTCCCTGTGCCCACACCTGCAACCAAACACCCACAAGAAGTTTCCATCATACATCGGGATATTCACCGCCATTACTGAATAGCAGAACACAGAAGGGGATCCCAGAACGACATGGCACACAGATGCAGCTCTCTATTCTCACACCCGCAAGCGATGCCTCGCTCACATTTGGGCTTTGAGCTGGCAGCTCTCAAAGGAATTAAAAAGCCACGAAGTACCCATGCGATCTCCCTGCGCGTCAGCCCTGGAATCCGGCTGGGAAGCTGGATATCCATCGTCTCCAGCCGCATCTGTAAACAAACAGAACAGAGAAGCTCCCATGAACTATGTCAATATACTTCTTCAGATCTGAACGGCAGGGAACGCAGTTCAAATGCGGGATTGCTCCATGTCACTTGCCCTTCCACTCAGGAGCATCATGCAGGCAGTTACTGGGTGCCTGGACCATGCCAGTCTAAAACAAAGTATGCACGGAGCTGTTGGGAGAAAGGACTCCCGGGAGCTCACACCAGCTCTAAACTCACGCCCAACAAGCCCGCTGGCTTTGCAGCAGGCGCTGGAAGCAGCGCAGGGTTGGAGAGGCTGGGAAAGAACGCTTTGCAAGGCAGAGCACCCCGTCAGACCGTCGCTGAGCCCGACCCATTCCCCCTCTGCTCTTCTGCCTGTCTGAGCATCGGCCAAGAACATAGTAAGTAAAATTTCGCATGAACAGACCATTAAAACCTACCTGCTCATTCAGCCAAGTGCCATACCTGTGGGATCACCCTGAGGCTCCCGGACAAAATCCAGATGAGGACTCGGGTGGCCATCACCTACAGGCACAGCTGTAACCAAGCACATTTCCATTAGATGTTGTGATCTGCTTCTTTCTCGGTGACCTGCACTGACTGCAGGGGGTCAGGGAATGACGTGGGACCCAGACATGGGTGGAGATGTCCAAAGCTGCAGAGGGGCCTGTGTGGCCTGGTGGCTGGCACCTGGCAGCTCTCCAAATACCGTTTCCAGGCCATGTGCAACACCCCTCAAAGACCTGAAGGACAAACACATGGCCCCTCGGGGATTTCTTACTGGGAGATCTCTACGGTGCACAAAGGGGGCCCACACCAAAGCACTGGAGGAAAAAAATTATCATTCACACGTCTCGTGGAGAAGAGCCTGCTGGCCAGGGAGAGGCTGCACCAACGCTGCCCCATCTGTTCCCTGGGCTGCGGGCTGGGGCTGTGTGTCCCGGGGGACCTGGGTTCACCCAAGGAGAGCACTGCAGGGCTAGAGCAGGAATGCCCCTGTTTTCCTGAGTGGACATCTCCCAAGGATGGACGTCCCTGAGGCTGAAAGCCAGGACCCAACCAGTGAGCGGCAGAGCCACGGCGCCGGGCACAGCTGTGAGCAGCCTGGAGGAGAAGCACTCCCGTGGGATGCACAGGCCGGGGGAAGACTGCCCCGGGGCAGGGTAGCACAGGGCCAGCTCTAGGGGCAGTTTCTCACCCTGCAACACTGCTCCTGGCCCCATCGTTCACCTGGAAAATGCGCCTGGAGTGGCCACAGCCCCCTGCGCCTCCCCACAGGGCATCTGCCTCCCGCTGCCCATGGAGCTGGCTACAGCTCACCCGCCCAAGCCGGGCCCCATGGCTCTCCCAGCCCTGCCCCACCATGACCCCAGCCCTGCTGTCACCCCAAGGTGGGGTGGGTGCTGTGCCACGCATCCAGGCCTGAGTGCTGGCCCTCGCCTGCCTGCCTACCTAATCCCCGCGCTCGCCATGGAGCAGCCCTGACGTCCCAGGCTCGCAGGACCAGCAGGAGGAGGAAGAGGAGGTGGGCAGGGGCCACGGCCCCCTGCGCCTGCGCCATGCCACTGCTGCTGCTGCCGCTATTGCTGCTGCTGCTGCTGCTGCCGCTGCTGCTGCCAGCACTGCTGGAGCAGTGCCTGTGGCACAGCACTGCACATTACAGCATGGCGCGGCGGGGCTCTGTGACCTCACAGCCTGGCCTCTGCACCACGGCTGCATCCCAGGGCACCGCCCCTCCCCCAAGCACCGCCCCCAGCACACCATGCCCCGACACGTTCCCCTCGGGATGGCGGGGCTCCCAGAGGGGAGGGAGACTGAGACTGCTCCATCATGGACCCCTGCTGGGATCCTGTGCAGCGCAGGCCCCTCACCTCATGGTCCTGTCTGGGCATCACGGTCGGCTCTCCACAGCGCTGGGGCAGCCAGCACAGCCAGGAGCAGCCCTCTCCAATGCTGGTTCTATGTTTCCTGGTGCAGGCAGGTGCTGAGGGGCCGCACTGAGGCCAAATGGTGCCAGCATGGGGAACGCTGGTTGCGCACCATGGGGCTTCTCTTGGGAGCTGCCCTGGCGTGGGAGCGCCGCGGTGGCCCGCTGCCCCAGGGACTGACACGCGGGGTGTGAGGCACAGCTGTGACACCTGCCGAGTCAGAGCACAGCAAAACTCATCAACCCAGGCTAATCCTGAGGCAGTTCAGTGTAAAACACTGCTTTTTGGCTTCCAAGGGATCTGGCCTAAACACTCCCACAACAAGCAGACTTGCTGCATCTCTTTGCAAGTTGTGGGTCTGTTTTGTCAAATGAGTCACAAGACAGAAAACTTTTCAAAAAAAACCACCCAGCTTTACTCAGCATGGAAGCCTTTTGCCTGCGTCCACTGGTTCCCTCTTGTGCAGAGCAAAATATATGTGAAAGCCTCGTCTCTGCCACGTACAGCCGTTGCCAATGAATTCCTGGGTCTGCAAACTGTTGCACTTCCTCCTTCTACACCCTTGTGGAGGGAGCAGAGGTGGAGAAGGGTGGACCTCTTTTTGGAGGCAGCACTGCGTATGGGAGTGCACAGGCGCTCAGGGCAGCCGCTGGGCAGCCTGGGTGATACGGGGTGCTCGGCACAGGAGGAGGAGTGCTGGGAGAAGGTGCTTGTAAAGACCAGCAAGGCAGCTGTGATGATAGGGAAAGGCTTTTCTGCCTGGCTCCCGTACCCTTCAGTCGCAGCTGCAGAGCAGAGTCGTGAGAAGACTGTCTTTGTGCTCTGTCCTTTGTGTCATCTGACGTGCTCTGAGAAGATCCTCCTGAGTCAGACTCCAGGTCAGCCTTAATGGGATCCGTTGGATTCAGCCAGAATGAGTTTAGATTAGAGGGAGATTAGAGGGGAGAAGCGTTCCTCCCCTTTGTTGACAGCCTGCAAAGCTTAACCTCTTTCTCTTTACATTGCCATACTGTTACCCCTAACCTTGGTTTTCATTCTTCCCAATTTAT